>NC_052088.1:881860-1534360 GCF_015852505.1 Tachyglossus aculeatus | reverse complement strand
AAAAGACAAAGTCCTGGCTCTCCAGTTCCCTCATCTGAAAAATGGGGATGAAGACTGTGAGCCCCACATGGGCCTGGGACTGTGTCCAACCTGGCTAGCTTGTGTCTACCCCAGTGCTTAGTACGGTGCACGGCACATGGTAAGCGCTTAAATACCACAATTATGAATTATTATTATTAAGGGAAAGCCTTTAAGCAGGTGGGTGGCCTCTTGGCAGGAGGTAAGCCCAGATCAGGAGGCGAAGATCAGACACTGAGCCAGTTTTGCTGGCTCTTGCCCGTGAAGTTGGCAGCGCTGGGCAGAGGAGGCCAGGAATCACGAACTGGTGCCTATATATACCCTGCTCCTCTGACCACAAGTTACCCGCTTCCAGGCTCTAAAGGTGGGAGACAGAGAGAAAGCTCCTGCATCATGGGGCCGGGGGCATGGGGAAGATCCTATTTTTTTAATGACATTTATTAAGCACTTACTATGTGCCTGGCACTGTACCAAGCACTGGGATAGATGTGAGCTTCAAGGTTGGACACAGTCCATGTCCCACATGGGGCTCACAGTCTAATAATTCCCATTTTCCAGATCAGGGAAGTGAAGTTACTTGTCCAAGGTCACTTAGACAAGTTTGGTGGAGTGGCAATTAGAACTCAGGTCCTTCTGGCTCCCAGGCCCATGCTATATCGACTAGGCCATGCTGCTTCTATAAGTTAGGTTAGACATAGTCCCTGTCCACTTGGGGCTCACACTCTTCATGCCCATTTTACAGATGAGGTAACTGGGGTTCAGAGAAGTGAAGTGACTTGCCCAAGATCATACAGCAGACACATAGCAGAGACTGTAAACTTCTTGAGGACAGGGAACATGCCTACCAACTCTGTTATATTACACTCTCCCACGCACTTAGTAGAGTGCTCTGAACGTTGTTAGTGCTCAATAAATATCATTGATTGATAGGGACTCAAGCAGAGAGGTGACCCAGAGAGAGGGAAGAACAATGCTTGGCACATAGTAAGCGCTTAACAAATACCATTATTATTATTACCAGGTTGGGGAGATGAGAGGTTAGTCAGGGAAGACTTCCTGGAGGAAGAGTGATTTTAGTAGGGCTTTGGAGATGAGGCAAGAGGTGGTCCAGAGAAGTGAAGTGACTGGCCCAAGGTCACACGGCAGTCAGGTGGCAAAGCTAAGATGAGAACCCAGGTCCTTCTGACTCCCAGGTCCTTGCTGTATCTATTAGACCACACTTCCTGAAGCCAGGAGGAGTTATTTCAGAATTCCCTTCTCTGCCCTATTTACTGACAGTGAACTGGAAGTCAGGTGACCTTAAATTTTCTGTCAGATTCAACACGAGCTGAGCGGGAGACCTTGGACAAGTCACCTGACCTCTCTATACCTCAGTCTCTGCCCCTGGGAAATGGAGATGAAACTTTCCACCTCCCTTCCTTGCAGGACTGTGACGTGGGTGAAAGGCTCAATTCTTTGGGCTTTCCCACACAAAAGCCACATGAAACATTCCGAGCCATCGGTGCAAAAATCTTGGTGAGAAACGGCCCCCTACGGGGATTATGTTCATTTCCTTGGCTCCCAGTCATGACATACCCATTTTCCCTTCTGCCTCAAATGACAGGGGAAGCTTTGTTTAGGGTTAGCCAAAATGAGAGGGTCCATCTTGAGGTGGCTGATACTGCAGGTTATGAAAACACTGGTGAACCCGTCTCATGTATTTATTTTGTCAGACTTTCCTCCTCTCTCAGACTGGGCTGTCTCTTCTTGAGACATTAGCGAACGTCTGGGACATGAGGAATTGGCTGGACATGGGTGGGCCCGACCAGAAAACCCCCCTCCATAGATGCACGTGGGCTTGGCGGCATGGCGTCATGGATAGAGCCCAGGCCTGGGAGTCAGGAGGCCATGGGTTCCAATCCCGGCTCCATCACTCGTCTGCTGTGTGATCTTGGGCAAGTCACTTCACTTCTCGGGGCCTCAGTGACCTCATCTATAAAATGGGGATTGAGACTGTGAGCCCCACGTGGGACGGGGACTGTGTCCAATCTATTTTGCTTGTATCCACCCCGGTGACATTTTTTTTTTTTAAAAAAAGGACTAAAGTTTGAGGCTGGGGCTGGGAATTTGAGGGTCTTTCCCCTTCTTTTGGCCCGGACATTCAGCTGGGAACTCTTGTGGCATCTGGGGTAAAAGAGAAGCAACGCCCCTTTAAACAATTAATTGAGCACTTACTGTGTGCAGATCATGTACTAAGAGCTTGGGAGAGTACAATACAACAATAAACAGACATACTCCCTGCCCATAATGAGCTTACAGTCTGGGGGGTGGGGGGGGGGGGGGGGGGAGGGGAGACAGACCTTAATATAAATAAATTACGAATGTGCAATTTATCTGTAATTTACACTCATTGGTAATGGAGTGTGAAAGCTCTAAGCTTGTCAAATTCAAAGTTATTGTCCAAACGTGACTTCCAACACAATCTTCCATGGCCCTTTGACTCCTCCACTGAGAGTTACCAGATTCAGGAAAAGTTCACTGCTCTGTTCAGGGAATTTTCCACTCTGGGTGTCTTTTGGTTTGGTTATAGTAAAACCTCTTACCCTTTCCCTATATTCATTCATTCATTCAATCAATCAATCGTACTTATTGAGCGCCTACTCGGCACAGAGAGTATTGATTCCTTGGAGTCAAAGGCTGCTCTCCAGGGATTTTCCAAGCCACTTGATGCTTTCTCCTTCAAATCATTCCCATCCTAGCTATCCCTGGCGTATTCCACCAGAGTTTGACCCTAAGATAGTGTTCAGGGCTCTGAATTTTGTTCCTTATACTTAGTCATTCAGTCAGTCAATCAGAGTTGTTGAGCGCTTTCTGTGTGCAGAGCCCTGTACTAAGACTTGGGAGAGTGCAATATAACAATAAACAGACCTATTCCCTGTCCACAGTGAGCTACAGTCTGGGTGCAGCGGGGGAAGACAGATATCAATATAAATATGTTTTACTTATTACTTAATGTAAAAGCTCAAAGCCTAATACCTTAAGGCTGATCTCCCAAAACCGAGAGGAGGGGACGCAGCCTGGGTATTGTGACCCCTAGGTCGTCCCCCCCCCGGCTTGGCACGGATGCTCCCCAGGATGTGGGCAAAATCCTGTTTCATTTCTGAGGCCTGGTTTCCTGCTCAGTAAAGCGGGAAGAGCAATGTCAATCTTTCTCTAGGGAGGGCTCAAGAGTGAACGTGAGGAAAGTTGCTTTGAGATCCTTTATGAAAAGCAGCATGGCCTAGTGGATGGAGCGTGGGGCCTGGGAATCGGGGGACCTGGGTTCTAGTCCTGGCTCTGCCACTTGTCCGCTGTGTGACCTTGGGCGCTTCACTTCTCTGGGCCTCAGTTCTCTCATCTGTAAAATGGGGATTAAGCCTGTGAGCTCCATGTGGGACAGGGACTATGGCCAACCTGATTCCCCTGTATCTACCCCACTGTTTAGAACGTTGATTAAGCACTTAATAGATACCATAAAAAAAAGCTCTACAGGAATGTGAATCAATCAACTGAGTGCTTACTGTATGCAGAGCACTGTACTAAGTGCTTGGGAGAGTAGCAGAGTAAATAGACACATTCTCTGTCTTCAAGGGGTTTACAATCCAGCTAGAATTTAGAATCTAGGGGATAGACACCTATCCTGGTGTTCGGACAGCTTATTCCTCTGCCCAGGGTAGACTTCTAGGGGATAGATGCCTATCCTGGTGCTCGGACAACTTATTCCTCTGCCCAGGGTAGACTTCCTAGCTGAAAAATCATCGTGGAAATATCCAAGCACAAGGCTTGAAATCTGCACTCCAGGTGAGACATTTCAATCACCTCACACCGCTGCTTCTCCTTGCTCCTCGCCCACACTAGCCGGCTCCCATACTTAGCCCCTCTGTCAATCTACTCACTGGGTCTCTCTCTCATCTCTCTCTGTCTCTCTCATCCTCTTGCTCAAGGACACTCCCACCCCCTTTCCTGGAACTCTCTCCTTCTTCACATCTGACAGACGGCCACCCACCCTGTCTTCAAAGCCCTACTAAAATCACATTTCCTCAAGGAAACATTTCCTGACTAATCTTTCAGCTTCTCGCCCTATTTCCCACCCTACTGAGTCACTCTGAACTTGAGTCTGTACCCTGTAAGCACTTAAATACTCACCCCACCTCCTCAGCACATATATACATATATATACACACACATATACATGTATATATATAACATATCTATATGTATATATATATATATATTTATACATATCTTTTTATTCGGTAGCTTCCCCATCTGTAATTTATTTTAGTATCTGCCTTCCCCACTAGACTGAGCTTCTTGAGGGCAAAGCTTGAGTCTACCAACTCTGTTATGCTGTACTGTCCCAAACCTTAGTAATAATAATTATAATAATAATAATAATAATTGTGGTATTTGTTAAGCGCCATGTGCCAGGCACTAAACTAGGACCCAGGAGAGATACAAGAAAACCAGGCCAGACACAGTCCCTATCCCACATGGGCTCACAGTCTTAATCCCCATTTTACAGATGAGGCAACCAAGGCCCAGAGAATAATAATTAGGGTATTTGTTAAGTGCTTACTCTGTGCCAGGAACTGTACTAAGCTCAGTGGTGTGATACAAAGCAAATTGGCTTGGACACAGTCCCCGTCCCACAAGGAGCTCGAAGTCTTAATCCCCATTTTATAGATGAGGAAACAGAGGCCCAGAGAAGTGAAGTGACTTGCCCAAGGTCACACAAGCGGTGGAGCCAGGACAAGAACCCAGGTCCCTCCGGCCTCCAGGCCCGCATTCCAAACACTAGGCTGTGTTGCTTCTCGTGGGTAGGGATCACATGTATCAGCTCTATTCTACTGTACTTTCCCAAGTGCTTAGTACAGGGCCCTGCTCACAGTAAGCACTCAATAAATAGGACTGATTGATTGACATCAGCAAGAGGGAATCCAAATCTGGTAATTAATCAATCAATCAATCAATCTATCATATTTATTGAGCGCTTACTGTGTGCAGAGCACTGCACTAAGCTCTTGGAAAGTACAAGTTGGCAACATATAGAGACGGTCCCTACCCAACAGTGGGCTCACAGTCTAGAAGGGGGAGACAGAGAACAAAACCAAACATATTAACAAAATAAAATAAATAGAATAGATATGTACAAGTAAAATAAATGGAGTAATAAATACGTACAAACATATATACATATATACAGGTGCTGTGGGGAAGGGAAGGAGGTAAGGCGGGGGATGAAGAGGGGGAGGAGGGAGAGAGGAAGGAGGGGGTTCAGTCTGGGAAGGCCTCCTGGAGGAGGTGAGCTCTCAGTAGGGCCTTGAAGGGAGGAAGAAAGCTAGCTTGGTGGATGTGGGGAGGGAGGGCATTCCAGGCCTGGGGGATGATGTGGGCCGGGGGTCGATGGCGGGACAGGCGAGAACGAGGCACAGTGAGGAGATTAGCAGCAGAGGAGCGGAGGGTGCGGGCTGGGCTGTAGAAGGAGAGAAGGGAGGTGAGGTAGGAGGGGGCGAGGTGATGGAGAGCCTTGAAGCTGAGGGTGAGGAGTTTCTGCCTGATGCGTAGGTTGATTGGTAGCCACTGGAGATTTTTGAGGAGGGGAGTAACATGCCCAGAGCGTTTCTGGACAAAGGCAATCCAGGCAGCGGCATGAAGTATGGATTGAAGTGGGGAGAGACAAGAGGATGGGAGATCAGAGAGGAGGCTGATACAGTGGTCCAGACAGGATAGGATGAGAGCTTGAACGAGCAGGATAGCAGTTTGGATGGAGAGGAAAGGGCAGATCTTGGCAATGTTGCAGAGTTGAGACCGGCATGTTTTGGTGACGGCTTGGATGTGAGGGGTGAACGAGAGAGCGAAGTCGAGGATGACACCAAGTTTGCGGGCCTGCGAGACGGGAAGGATGGTAGTGCCGTCAACAGTGATGGGAAAGTCAGGGAGAGGGCAGGGTTTGGGAGGAAAGTCAAGGAGTTCAGTCTTGGACATGTTGAGTTTGAGGTGGCGGGCAGACATCCAGATGGAGATGTCCTGAAGGCAGGAGGAGATGCAAGCCTGGAGGAAGAGGGAGAGAGCAGGGCCAGAGATGTAGATTTGGGTGTCATCAGCGTAAAGATGATAGTTGAAGCCTTGGGAGCAAATGAGGTCACCAAGGGAGTGAGTGTAGATTGAGAACAGAAGGGGACCAAGAACTGAACCTTGAGGAACCCCCACAGTAAGAGGACGGGAGGGGGAGGAGGAGCCTGCAAAAGAGACTGAGAATGAACGACCGAAGAGATAAGAGGAGAACCAGGAGAGGACGGAGTCTGTGAAGCCAAGGTTGGATAGCATGTTGAGGAGAAGGGGGTGGTCCACAGTGTCAAAGGCAGCTGAGAGGTCGAGGAGGATTAGGATAGAGTATGAGCCGTTGGATTTGGCAAGCAGGAGGTCATTGGTGACCTCTGAGGGGCAGTTTCCATGGAATGTAGGGGACGGAAGCCAGATTGGAGGAGGTCGAGGAGAGAGTTGGTGTTGAGGAATTCGAGGCAGCACATGTAGATGACTCATTCAAGGAGTTCGGAAAGGAATGGTAGGAGGGAGATGGGGCGATAACTAGAAGGTGAGGTGGGGTCAAGAGAGGGTTTTTTTAGGATGGGAGAGACAAGGGCATGTTTGAAGGCAGAGGGGAAGGAGCTAGTGGAGAGTGAGCAGTTGAAGATGGAAGTTAAGGAGGGGAGAAGGGACGGAGCGAGAGATTTCATGAGATGAGAGGGAATGGGGTCAGAAGCACAGGTGGCTGGAGTAGTACTTGAGAGGAGGGAGGAGAGCTCCTTTGAGGATACTGCTGGGAAGGATGGGAGAGTAGTGGAGAGTGTTGAGAGCTGGGGGGTTGGAGAAGGGGGGGGAGTGACTTTGGGGAGGTCGGACCTGACGGATTTAATTTTATAAATGAAGTGGGAGGCCAGATCGTTGGGGGTGAGGGAAGGAGGAGGGGGAGGAACCGGGGGCCTGAGCAGGGAGTTGAATGTACGGAAGAGCTGACGGGGATGATGGGCATGGGTGTCAATAAGGGAGGAGAAATAGTTTTGTCTGGCAGAGGAGAGGGCTGAGTTAAGGCAGAAAAGGATAAACTTGAAGTGAACGAGGTTGTCATGGTGTTTAGACTTTCGCCAGCAGCGTTCAGCAGCTCGAGCATAAGAGCGAAAGAGGCAGACAGTGGCAGTGATCCAGGGCTGTGTGTTAGTGGTACAAGAGCGGCGAAGGGAAAGGGGAGCGAGTGAGTCTAGCTGAGTAGAAAGGATAGAGTTGAGAGCAGTAATCTGATCATCATGATTGGTTAGAAAGAAGAGGGAGGCGAGGTGGGGTGTGAGGCGCTCAGAAGGATGGAGGGGGTCAAGAGAGCAGAGATCTCTGTGAGGGAATAATATGGATTTTCAGGGGAAAGGAGTGTGAGTGAGGAGGCAGGTGAGAAGATTATGATCTGAGAGAGGGATTTCAGAGTTGGTGAGGGTGGATACAGTGCAGCAGTATGAGATGATGAGGTCGAGGGTATGACCAAGTTGGTGAGTGGGCGAGGTGGGGTGGAGCAAGAGGTTGTCAGCGTCAAGGAGAGATAGAAGGCGGGCGGCAGGGGAGTTACCAGGGATATCCATGTGGATGTTGAAGTCTCCGAGATCAGAGTGGGCATGGAAAAGGAAGGCAGAGGAAGGTGAGGAAGGGGTCAAAATCGTTAAAGAAGTTGGAGGTGGGGCCAGGGGGGCAGTAGATGACGGCTACAAGAATCTGGAGGGGGTGGTAGAGGCGAATAATGTGGGCTTCAAAGGAAGGGAAGGAAAGGGAATGGGGAGGTGGGATAGTGAGAAAGCGACATTGTAAGTCGCGAAAGTGAGTCGTTTTTCCTATCTTCGTCATCACCTTGGGTTCTCGAACCCTGCAGCCGATTTACACCCGTTAACTTATCTTTCCCCCTACTTGTCGATAACAGTTCATTGCTCTGCACACAGTAAGCTCTCAATAAATATGATTGATTGAATGAATGAACTGCAGGCTCGGGGGTCCCTGCTGCACATCCACCTTAACATCCTGGAAATGGAGAGTGAGGGGGCAGAGTGGGAGGGAGGGAGTAGGTGCAGGATCCCTGTGCTGGGCCCTTACAGGAGAAGATGCCAGGAGGATACTGGGAGTACCAGGGGTAGGCATGGAAGAGAGAGTCAGGGAGAGTCAGGGCCAAACCGGGGCTGGGCGGGCACACGTGACAGAGCGACCCCCTGTCTTAAGCACCCCTCCTCCAAGAGGAGGGGAGAAAATGCTCTGCACTGATTACGCCCTCATTTCCTCCTCTCCCACTCCCTTCTGCATCCCCCTTGCATGTGGATTTCCTACCTTTATTCAACCCCTCCCTCAGCTCCACGGCACTTGCATCACGGATTTATTTATATTCATGTCTGTCTCCCCTCTGTAAACTGTGAGCTCTTACCGACTCTGTTCTATTGTCCTCTCCCAAATGCCTAGTACAGTGTTCTGCACATAGTATGCACATACTAAATACCATGGATTGATTATTTCCCTGGAATTACTTTTGCTTCCAGTTAGGGCACATCTCAGAAATAAATCCTAGTACAACCAGTAATTTCTAGGCAGTGCATCAGAGGCAAGACCTTCTAGACTGTAAACCCGATGTGGGCAGGGATTGTCTCTTTTTATTGCTGAATTGTACTTTCCAAGAACTTAGTACAATGCTCTGCACAAGGTAAGCACTCAATAAATGCGATTGAATAAATGAATGAAGTCCTGGTACACAAGGACCACCTCGAAGCTTCTTCTACTTGAGTTTCACTAGTAATAGTAGTAGTGATAATATTTATTAAGTGCTTGCTGTGTGCAGAGCACTGTACTAAGCGCTTGGGAGAGCATAATATAACAGACACATTCTCTCCCTGCAACGAGCTTACAGTCTGGGGGGAGAGACAGACATGTCCTTGAGGAGGATTCAATGCCCCTCTTCTTTCACTGCAAAAGGAAATTTTCCTCTTGCCCTTCGGACTGTACCTTCAAGCCAGAGGATTTTTTTTTCTTATGATATTGGTTAAGTGCTTACTATGGGTCAAACACTATTCTAAGCACCGGGGTAGGTACAGGTTCTAATCCTGCCTTGGCCACTTGTCTGCTGTGTGACCTTGGGCAAGTCACTTCACTTCTCTGTACCTCAGTTACCTCGTCTGTAAATGAGGATGGAAACTGTGAGCCCCAAGTGGGACAGGGACAGTGTCCAACGCGATGAGCTTGTATCCACTCCAGCGCTTAGTACAGTGCCTGGCACATAGTAAGCACTTGACAAATACCATAATTATTAATTAGGTCGGATGCAATCCCTGTCCTGCATGGGGATGTTCCCAACTGCTCAGTCCCAGTACTCTGCACACAGGAGGCGCTCAATAAATACAACTGATTGATTGACTGGTCTGGATCCCAACAATGAGAGCAGCAACATGGCTTAGTGGATAACAGGATTGAAACTGGCATCCTTAAAGATGCCCTCCTTATCATCATAATTAATAATACTGATGGTATTTGTTAAGCACTTACTATGTGCCAAGAACTGTGCTAAGCGCTGGGGTAGATAGTAGTTCTTCATGTGAGACCCAGATTCTATACTACATGGAAGTCACAGTCTAAGTAGGAGGAAGAACAGGTATTGAATCCCCATTTTGCAGTTGGCGAAACTGAGAAGCAAAGGAAGGGAAGTTACTAGCCCGAGGTCATGCAGCAGGAAAATGGCAGAGGTGGGATTAGAACCCCGGGTCCTCTGACCCCCAGGCCTGGGCTCTTTCTACTAGGCCATGCTGCTACCCAATTCTCTACTCTGCCAGCAAGCCAGCCCACAGGCAGGAGTAACTGTGAACAGGGAATGTGTCTGTTTATTATTATATTAAACTCTCCCAAGCACTTAGTACAGTGCTTTGCACACAGTAAGTGCTCAGTAAATATGACTGACTGACTGAGTCACATTTTCAAGCAGGTTTCTGTTGTCCTCTAGTGGACTTGTCACTTCACTTCTCTTGGCCTGTTTCCTTATGTCCATTTGCTTTGTTTTGTTTTGTTGTCTGTTTCCTCCCTTCTAGACTGTGAGCCCATTGGATAGGGAGTATCTCTGTTGCCGAATTGTACTTTCCAAGCACTTGGTACACTGCTCTGCACACAGTAAGTGCTCAATAAGTATGACTGAATCTGTAAAATGGGGATTAAGACTGTGAGCCCCATTTGCTTGTATCCACCCCTGCACTTAATACAGTGCCTGGCACACATTAAGCACTTAAATACCAGAGTTATCATTATTATTATTAGGGGCCCTCACAGTCATTAACTTCTAGTCCCTGATTGGCTTAAAACCTCCACACCACCACTTCACAATCAGCTGACTGGATCTGAAAACCAAGCCACAAGAAAAGAAAAAGAACTGTGGAAAGAGCCTACAAAGACCTGGGCATCAGGATACTTGGACTCTGATCTCTGCTTCTCCACTTCCTGTGAGCAAGTTGCTTCACTTCTCTGTCCCTCAGTTTCCTTTTCGGTAAACAGGGGATTTAATACCTGCTCCCCCTCCCCCTTAGACTGTGAGCCCTATGAAGGACAGGTACTATGTCTGGTCGGCTTATCTCCTATTTATTTTCTATTTTTATGGTATTTGTTAAGCAATTACTATGCACCAGGGACATACAGGAAAACTAATCAGATTGGACACAGTCCATATCCTATATGGGGCCCACAGTCTTAATCCCTATTTTGCAGATGAGGTAACTGAGACACAGAGAAGCAGCATGGTGCAGTAGAGAGCGAGCACAGATCTGGGACTTAGAAGCAGCGTGGCTCAGTGGAAAGAGCCCAGGCTTGGGAGTCAGAGGACACGGGTTCTAATCCCAGCTCCGTCACTTGTCTGCTGTGTGACCTTGGGCAAGCCACTTAACTTCTCTGTGCCTCAGTTACCTCATCTGTAAAATGGGGATTAAGACTGTCAGCCCCACGGGGGACAACCTGATTACCTTGTATTCACCCCAGTGCTTAAAACAGTGCTTGGCACATAGAAAGCGCTTAACAAATACCATCATGATTAGAAGGTCATAGGTTCTAATCCCTGCTCCACTACTTGTCTACTGTGTGCTCTTGAGCAAGTCATTTCACTGCAATGGGCCTCAGTTCCCTCACCTGGAAAGTAAGGATTGAGACTGTGAGTCCCATGTGGGACAGGGACTGTATCCAACCTGATTTGCTTGTATCCACCCCAATGCTTAGTACCGTGCCTGAAACATAGTAACCACTTAATTAATGCCATTATTATTATCACATTATATTATGATAATATATTAGTAATAAGTAATGATGATATTTAAAAATAAAATTAATAATAATAATAATGACTTGACCAAGATCACCCAGCAGACAAGTGGTGGAGTCTTGCACTTTATCCTAGGGCTTAGTATACTGCTTGGCCCATAATGAATGCTTAACAAATACCATTATTATTATTATTATTATCATCATCTTCTTCTTCGGTACTCAGCCTTCCCCAGTTGTCCATGGCACTCATGCACACATCTTTATACTCAGTTTTTTCCCCTACCTATAATTTCTTTGTGTCTGTCTCCTCAACTCCCAAATGCCTAATACAATCCATCAGTGGTATCTATTAAGCACTTACTGTGTTTGCAGACCACTGGGTCAAGCTTTTGGGCCCTGCAATACAATAGAGTTGGTAGAGACATGATTCCCTGCCCTCCAGGACCTTGCAGTCTACATAAAAAATGCTCTGCACAGAGGAAGCATTCACTAAGGGCAACTGATGGATGGATTTGAGTGTTTAGTACAGTGCTCTGCACACAGTGAGCACTTAATAAATACAACTGAATGGATGATTGATGGATCCAGGCCACGTGAATAAAGGCGGAGGGCCCAGACCTAGCCCAAGCCTAACTCCATGTCTCAGCTTCAGGCAGGGATTCTCCGATGGCCCCTGAGATTTTTGTTTTTTAATGGTATTCATTAAGCATTTACTATGTGCCAGGGACTGTACTGAGTGCTGGGACAGAAAAAGCCCATGTTGGTCACTTCCACTCATGCTTTTGTTAATGGTATTAGTTAAGCGCTTGCTATGTGACCGGCACCGTACTAAGCGCTGGAGTAGAATACAAGTCCACAGTTACTTCCACTCATGCTTTTTTTAAAAATGGTATTTGTTAAGCACTTACTATGTGCCAGGCGCTGTACTAAGCTCTGGGGTAGAATACAAGCCCATAATCATTTACACGCACGCTTTTTTTTAAATGATATTTGTTAAGCCCATTACGGGGGTGGGGCAGAAGAACCTCCTTCTGAAGTTTTCCCTCCTCCTACCTTTTCTCCAGCTAGTCCTCTCACATTCCTACTGTATTGGACTCTCTTGGGTGCTTAGGACAGGGCTCTGCACATAGTAAGCGCTCAGTAAATATCCTTGATTGATTCATGTTGGTTATCCTGTACAATTTCTCTCCAGCTATTGTCTCCTTCTCACCCTCTCATTTCTCCTCCTCCACTATCCCCCCCATGTGTCTCTCTTCCCGTGTCTCTGTCTCTCTCTGTCACCCTCTTCCCCTCTCCTTCTCTCATTCACTGGTCTCTGTCTCTGGGCTTCTGGGAGCACAGGTGAGGATTGGGGCTGTGGATTCAGGGTTCCAGGGCTGGCCAGCCTGGGAGTGCCTTGTGCTCTGAGGCCAGAGATAATAATAATAATGATGATGATAATGGTATTTGTTAAGTGCTTACTATGTGCCTGGCACTGTAGTAAGCACTGGGGTGGATACAAGCAAATCGAGTTGGACACAGTCTCTGTCCCACATGGGACTCACAGTCTCAATCCCCATTTTCCAGAGGAGGTAACTGAGGCTCAGAGAAGTAAGGTGAATTGCCCAAGGTCACCCAGCGGACAAGTGGCGGAGCCGGAATTAGAACCCAGGTCCTTCCGACTTCCAGGCCCGGGCTCTAGCCACTAGGAAACTCTGCTTCTTTGGGGCCACTGGGCTCTGGGAGGAAGGGGGGAAGGAGGGGCAGGGGAAGCAGGGGACGGGCATTTCAGGGGGTGGAGGTGGCAATGCTAGGGAGGCCCTCCCACCTCCCAACACAGAGCGACCCAGCTCCCCCAGTGCCCACCAGCCCCTGAGCTGGGGGAGGGGGATGGGGCTTGACAAAGACCCCCATTCATTATTGTTATCAGGGGTTCCATTCCATCAGCCTTCCGCATGACATCATGGCACTGTATTGCACACACACACGCCAAGGAGCATAATGACCTCGTCGTGTCAAAGCAGGAGGGAGACAGGTATGGCCCAATTTTTCCCTGCCTTGAAAGGGAAAAATATCTGAAGCCGGCACCAATAATCATCGACAATAATAACAATTACAGCCTTTATCGAGTGCTTCCAATTGGCCGAGAGCTGTCCTAAGCACTGGGGTTGATATGAATAGTGTGGCTTAGTGGATAGAGCAGGGGCCTGGGAGTCAGAAGGACCTGAGCTCTAATCCCGGCTCCGCCACTTGTCTGCTGCATGACCTTGGGCGAGTCACTTGTCTCCTTGGGGGCCTCAGTTCCCTCATCTGGAAAATGGGGATTAAGAGCGTGAGCCCCATGTACAGTACAGTACCTGGCACATAGTAAGCACTTAACAAACACCATAAAAAAAGGCTTCCATGTCAGAGCTGAGCCTGGACCAGTCATTTGGCAGAGAGTTCTGCCAAAAGTCAAAAAGTCAACCAGCACATTGACCGAAACTCAGGTCAGTGTCTTTTGTATATGCCTCCCTCTGCATCAACGTGTCAGTGCTCTCCAGCTGATGGGGTGACCTCCCGTATCTGGCCTGAAACGCCCTCCCTCTTCATATCAGACAAACTACCACGCACTCCCTGGCTTCAGAGTCTTATTTCAGGCTCATCCCCCCAAAAAGGCCTTCCCTGACTAAGCCCTCCTTTCCTCTTCTCCCACTCCCTTCTGCATCACCCTGATTTGCTCTCTTTATTCACCCCGCACCTCAGCCCCACAGCGCTTTTGTCCATATTTGTTGTTTATTTATTTCTACTAATGTCTGTCTCTCTTTCTAGATTGTCAGCTTGTTGTGGGCTGGGAATGCATCTACCATTTCTGTAATGTTGTACTCTCCCAAGGGCTCAGTATCAACTATCACACAGAAACTCCTCACCATTGTCTTCAAAACACTCCATCACCTCGCCCCCTCCTACCTCACCTCCCTACTCTCCTACTCCAACCAAGCCCACACACTTCACTCCTCTAACGTCAACCATCTCACTATGCCTCGATCTCATCTATCTCTCCGCCAAACACTCACCCACATCCTGCCTCTGGCCTGAAATGCCCTCCCTCTGTGCCCAACCTGATTAACTCGTATCTGTTCCAGGGCTTAGAACAGTGCTTGGCACATAGTAAGCGCTTAACAAGTACCATTATTATTATTATTATTATTATTATTGTAGTGCTCTGCACACAGTAAGTGCTCAATAAATACCACTGATTGATTGATTCTAATGCTTCACTCTGATACAATCAGGCTGCCCCGTTCTTCCTCCTGCACCCATTCCTTGTAAACATTTTGTTTCTGTTGGTCTCCCCGGATGGATTAGCAGTGTTTTGAGGACACACAGGTTGTTTGCTTCTCCCAAACGCTTAGTACAGTTCTTCACATGCAATAGCCTTTCCATATTTTGCGACCAACCCTTTACCCACATCCTGCCTCTGGCCCTGAACTCCCTCCCCCTTCATATCTGTCAGAACATCGCTCTCTCCACCTTCCAAGCCTTTTTCAAATCACGTCTCCACCAAAAGGCAGCATGGCCTAGTGGACAGAGCATGGGCCTGGGAGTCAGAAGGACCTGGGTTCTAATCCCTGCTCTGCCGCTTGTCTGCTGTGTGACCTTGGGTCAGTCACTTCACTTCTCTGGGCCACAGTTACCTCATCTGTAAAATGAGGATTAAGGCTCTGAGCCCTATGTGAGACAGGAACTGTGTCCTACCAAATTAGCTTGATGTACCCTAATGCTTAGAAGAGTGTTTGACACATAGTAAGCACTAAACAAATACCATTATTATTATTATTATTATTATTTCTGGGAGCCTCAATTACTGTGTGTGTGTGTATGTATGTGTTTGGTAGGAGGGAGTAAGGCTGTGTGTGTGTTTTGCTTGTACTCTCCTCTAATAAGGGACTACTGGGACGCTAAGCTGAGGCTGCTGAAATACACCGAGAGCACATCAGAAAGCTCTGGCCTCAACCAGAATGCCCTCAAAATGTGTTTTGCATTTCTCGCTATTGCTGTAGCCATCTTTTTGGAGTGTCTGCATCGAGAAGCAGTGCAGCCTAACAGAAAAACAGCACCAGCCCGGGAGTCAGAAGACCTGAGTTCTAATCCTGGCTCTGCCACTTGTCTGCTGCTGTGTGACCTTGGGTGAGTCATTTTACTTCTCCATGCCTTGGTTCCCTCATCTGGAAAATGAGGATGAAGACTAGTAGCCTCATATGGGACAGGAACCGTAGTGCCCCAAGGGAGCAACGGGACTTGGGGCTTGCCTGGTGAACAGGGGAGAGGCAGAACATGCTGACCATGAGCATTAGCAGGTGGGAGGGTCTGCCCCGGGTCTCCCCCAAGGTGGTCTCATCTTCCCAGTGGGCTGAAGGAGGGACATGAACCTGAATTTGAGAAGACCCTCTCTGCTTCCATTAGGAAAGCCACCTTTTCCCATCAGCCCTCTCTCCAACTCAAGAGAGACTATGGTACACAGTAAGTTGACCCAGGGAAAAGAAGAAGTGTGGCCTGGGAGTCAGAGAAACCTGGGTTCTAATCCCAGCACTGCCCCTTGCCTGCTCTGTGACCTTGGGCAAGTCGCTTCACCTAATTGTTCACTTCTTTGAGTTTCAGTTTTGTCAACTGAAATGGGGATTAAACATCTTTCTCCCTCTCCTACTTAAACTGTGACCCCGACAGTTTCTTCATCTGCGAAATGGGGATTCAATTTAGATTGTGAGCTCCATGTGGGATGGGGACTCTGTCCAACCTGACTGTCTTCAATCTACCCCAGCTCTCACTACAGTGCTTTGCTCATAGTAAGCACTTACCACATACCATAGTTGTCATCGTAATCATCATGATGCCTATGTTTCCCTGGAGACTCTCAGGACTCTTGGACCCCAGGGAATAACCAATAACGTTTATTGAGAGCTTCCTCTAATCGCACTGTACTACACTGTACTGAACTAATCGCTTGGGAAAGTACAAAAGAGTTAGTTGTACTCTCTCCTGCTTAGACTGGGATCTCCATGTGGAACATGGGACCCATCATAATGATATGTAAGGGGAATTAGCTCAAATGGTAGAGTGCTCGCTTAGCACATGAGAGGTAGTGGAATCAATGCCCGCATTCTACAAAGTTAGAGAAGCAGTGAGGCTCAGTGGAAAGAGCCGGGCTTGGGAGTCAGAGGTCATGGGTTCTAATTCCAGCTCCGCCACTTGTCAGCTGTATGACTTCGGGCAAGTCACTTAACTTCTCTGAGCCTCAGTTATCTCATCTGTAAAATGGGGATTTGAGACCGTGAGCCCCACGTGGGACAACCTAATAATCTTGTATCTACCTCAGTGCTTAGGAAGGTGCTTGGCACATAGTAAGCACTTAACAAATACCATCATTATGAGAAGCAGCATGGCTCAGTGGAAAGAGCTTGGGTTTTGGAGTCAGAGGTTGTGGGTTCACATCCCGGCTCTGCCAATTGTCAGCTGTGTGACTTTGGGCAAGTCACTTAACTTCTCTGTGCCTCAGTTACCTCATCTGTAAAATGGGTTTTAAGACTGTGAGCCCCCCATGGGACAACCTGATAACCTTGTAACCTCCCCAGTGCTTAGAACAGTGCTTTGCACATAGTAAGCACTTAATAAATGTCATTATTATTATTATATGAATGGTTTGCCCCAGTGCTCAGTAAAATGCTTGGCATACAGTAAGTGCTTAACACAAATACCATAATTACTATTAGGAGTTGAGATGATCCCTGCTCTCAAGGTACTTATATTAAAGCAGTTTGTCCCTCTTTTCTGTTTTGTTGGTCTGTCTTACGATGACATATGTGTCATACGTTTCTTATTGATGCACCCCACTTCTCTCTAGTGAGGCTTTCTGGAAGTTTTTGTTTTTGTTTTAATTTTTGAGTGGTATTTATTAAGCGCTTACTGTGTCATGCACTGTTCTAAAAACTGGGGTAGATCAAATTGGCCACAGTCCCTGTCCCACATGGGGCTCACAGTCTAAGTCGAAGGGAGAACTGGTACTGAATCCCCATTTTACAGGTGAGGAAACTGAGGCCCAGAGAAGTGAAGTGACTTTCCCCAAGGTCACACAGCAGGCAGTTGGCGGAGTCAGGATTAGAAGCCAGGTCCTCTGACTCCCAAGCCCGTGCTCCATCCACCAGGCCCCTCTTGCTTCTCACTAAGTTGTTTGAAGACCAGAGCTGATAGGCCTTCAAGAAGTCATTTAACCTACATCCCCTGCCTCCAGCCCAACGTATACCTCTCCCACTTTCTAATAGAGTCCCATAAACGCTTAGACCTGTGCTTTGCACATAATAAGTGCTCAATAAATACCACTGAATGAATAAAAGCTACCCCGGGGCATTCAGTTCAGTATTTCACTAGCTTCCCTCACATGGACTGTAAGCTCATGTGGTCAGGGAATGTGTCTGCTGGTTCTCTCCCAAGCACTTAAGTCCAGTTTTCTGAACGTAGTAAGCGCTCAATGTGAATAAAGGTGACCCACCTGACCTTTCCTCATGTCATTAGGGGATATTTTTTTCTTCTCAACAGAGAAGAGCTGTGTCTTTTACAGAGCCCAGTGAGATGGGGGAGACCTATCCCAAGGTCATGCAGTGTCTGTACTCCACAGCCCCTCTGCTATCTTGGCTTTCACTTCGGATTTTCATCTCTCTATCTCATCTGAGAGCATTAACAAATCAATATTTTTTTTTTGAAAGGTTTGAGGCCTGCAAAGGCCCAGATCAACTGCAGTGTTACACCAGTGGGGTTTCAGTCTTGGCTGTTGCTGTTGATTCAGGTTTCAGCTGGGCTGATTGAAGCCCAGAGGAGGCCTGTTTTTTGGTATGTTTGTTTTTTTAATGGTATTTAAGTGCTTACTCTGTGCTAAGCATTGCGCTAGGAGGTGGGTCGATACAGTGCAGGCAGAGCTGACCGTCCCTGCCCCACCCAGGGCTCACAGTCTAAGTGGGAGGGGGACATACTTAATCCCCATTTTGCCGACGTCAAAACTGGGGCACAAAGGAGTGAAGTGACTTGCCCAAGGTCACAGAGTGGGCTCAGGGTGGAGCCTGGATTAGAACCCAGGTCCTCTGACTCCCTTTGGCTTCCTTGAGCCGGAGAAGGGGTTGATGGGACAAGATCCCTTTCCTAAGGGTAGCAGAGAGGGTCGTTTCAAATTCACGACCACCCCCTTCTCCTGGAAACATTAACCAACCTCGGCTTCACTGACACTGTCCTCTCCTGGTTTTCCTCCTATCTCTCTGGCCACTTATTCTCAGTCTCCTTCATGGGCTCCTCCTCTGCCTCCCACCCCTTAACTGTGGGGGTCCCTCAGGGTACAGTTCTGGGTCCCCTTCTAGTCTCCATCTACATCCAGTCCCTAGGAGAACTCATTCACTCCCACAACTTCAACTACCACCTCTAAGCAGATGATACCCCAGTCTCCATCTCCAGCCCTGCTCTCCCTCCCACTCTGCAGTCTTGCATTTCCTCCTGCCTTCAAGACATCTCTACTTAGTTATCCTCCTGTCACCTCAAACTTAGTAAGTCTAAAACAGAACATCTTATCTTCCCACTCAACCCCTGACCTCCCCCTGACTTTGAAGGCCCCACCATTCTTCCTGTCTCACGAGCCCGTAACCTTGGGTGTTATCCTTGACTCCTCTCTCTCATCCAACCCACATATTCAATCCATCAATAAATCCTTTCAGTTCTACCTTCAGAACATCGCTAAAGTCTGCCCTTTCCTCTCCCTCCAAACTGCTACCACATTAATTCAAGCACTTATCCTCTCCCGCCTTGATTACTGTATCAGCCTCCTTGCTGACCTCCCAGCCTCCTGTCTCTCCCCAGTCCAGTCCATACTTCACTCAGCTGCCTGGATCATTTTTCAACAAAAACATTCAGGCCATGTTTCCCCACGCCTCTAGAACCTCTGGATCCGCATCCAACAGAAACTCCTCACCATCAGCTTTAAGGCACTCAATCAGCTCGCCCCCCTCCTCAACCTCACCTCAGTGCTCTCCTAATACAACGCGGCCCACACGCTTTGCTCCTCTAATACCAACCTTCTCACTGTACCTCGATCTCGTCTATCTCGCCGCTCACCTCTTGCCCTCTTGCTTCTGGCCTGGAAGTCCTCCCTCTTCATATCCGGCAGACCACCCCTCTCCCCTCCTCCAAAGCTTTAGTGAAGGAACATTCCCTTCAAGAGGTTTTCCCTAAGCCCTCCTTTCCTCTTCTCCCATTCCCATTCTGCATCGCCCTCACTTGCTCCCTTTATTCATTCCCCTCTCCCAACTCCCAACCCCACAGCACTTATGTACAGATCTGTAACTCAATTACTTATATTAATGTCTGTTTACCCCTCCAGACTGTAAGCTCGTTGTGGTCCAGGAATGCCTCTGTTTATTACTGTATAACACTCTCCCAAGTACAGTGCTCTGCCCACAGTAAGTGCTCAATAAATACAACTGACTCCCTCCTTCAGCCTACTGGGAAGATGAGATGCCTCGGAGAAACCCAGGGAAGAGCACAAGGCAGAGGATAGACCATCCCACCTGCTGGACCCCTGGTGCCGGGGTAAGGCTCATGGTCAGCACGTCTGCCCCTCCCCTGTTCACCGACCCCTGGTCCACGTCCCGCTTTTGGCCTGGAACGCCCTCCCTCCCTCAAATCCGACAATTACTCTCCCCTGCTTCAAAGCCTTATTGAAGGCCCATCACCTCCTAGAGGCCTTCCCAGACTAAGCTGCACTTTTCCTCATTTGTCCCTTCTCCCTTCCCGCCCTCTCCCAATCCCACAGCACTTAAGGACATATCTGTAATTTTATTTATTTGTATTGATGTCTTTCTCCTCCGCTCTAGTCCGTGAGCTTGTTGTGGGCAGGGAATGTCACTATACTGTTGCATTGTACTTTCCCAAGTGCTTAGTACAGGGCTTTGCACACAGTAAGTGCTTAATAAATATGGTTGATTGAATGAATGAATGAATGAACGAACCAGGCAAGCCCCTGTGGCCCGCCCCGGGCCGGTTTCCAAACTAACATTCTTTCGCAGGTTTGCCCGGCCCCTTAGGTGGTCTCTCTGTGCCCCATCCTGGATAATAATAATAGTAGTAATAATAATAATAATAACAATATTTGTTAAGCGCTGACTATGTGCCAAGCACTGTTCGAATTTCTGGATGCTTGTGGTGATGCCCCGTTGGGGCTTCCAGTCTCAGCTCCCGATGGGCCAGGGATCGATTGTCTCAGTGATCCAGCCCCATCCCAGGGGCCTTCCCGGTTTCCACTCCCTCCTCAGCCTCCGCCTTGCCCTCCGCCCTTCACACACTGCCAGATGCCAGCCTGAGGCCGAGGGAGCTCAGACAATAATAATAATAATAATAATAATTGTGGTATTTGTTAAGCACTGAGGTATTGGGCTAAGCAGTGGGGTGGATACAAGCAAATCAGGTTGGATGCTATAGTCCCTGTCCCACATGGGGCTCCTAGTCTTAATCCCCATTTTCCAGTTGAGGGAACTGAGGCATGGAGAAATGAAGTGCCTCTCCCAAGGTCACACAGCAGCAGACAAGTGGCAGAGCCAGGATTAGAACCCAAGTTCTTCTGATGGGACACGCTGAGATCAGAGTGAGGCCATCCCCCTCTGTGACCAGCTCCATTCCCGGCTGGAGACCGATAGCGGCTCTTCACTTTTATCCATGGTCGCCCCAGCTCTCAACATTTTGGCGGATAAATGGGCAAACGGCGGGTTCCAGGAGACAAGTTACCGTGTCTGCACTGCCCATCTCCAGGAAGAATCACACTCCTCTTTCTGAGACTTGTGGCCACAGCTGTGAAAAGTGAGGCCAAGCGGTAGAAACCCTCTCTGGGCCAGGGTGGGGGACTAAGTCTCACAAGCAGAAACAATCCATTCTCCCAGTAACAGCTAACCTAATGGAGTCAAGGATGAACCTTGAGGGGAAACCCCCCAGGATGGACTCAAACAGCCCCCGAGGTGACTTGTGGTGCTGATGTATTCCGCGGCCCCACTCCTGTCCTCCTGGATAGGCTCTGGATCCAACTGCATTTCTCTGACCACAAAAATCTTTGCTTTCTTCCCTTTCTCTTGGGGGTCTGGGAGGTCCGGACCGGATAGTGAAATGGTCCGGCTTCTGATTGCTTTGTTCCCTTTTTAAAAAGAGGATCTGATTTCACTGATCCTGATAACTGGAACTCACAGGGAGGCGGTGGGTGGGAGGAAGCCTCAGGACTTCTGGGAAAATCCCCCTCCGGGAGTGTGGGCAAAAGCTGGGAATGTGGGGAGGGCAAGGGGGAGAGGAGGAGAGGAAGAGGAAGAGAAGCAGCATGGCCTGCTGGAGGAGAAGACCAAAGGCCTGGGAGTCAGGAAGACTTGGGTTCTAATCCCAGCTCTGCCGCGTGTTCGCTGGGTGACCTTGGGAAAGTGACTTCACTTCTCCGTGTCTCATCTCAGTTACCTCCTCTGTAAAATGGGGATCAAGACCGTGAAACCCATGTGGGACGGGGACCAGGTCCAACCCGATCATCTTGGAATTACCCCAGCGCTTAGTGCAGTGCCTGGTGCCTAGCAAACACTTAACAAATACCCTTAAAAAAACAAACAAAACAAAGGGTGGAGACTAGAGGTCCCTAATTCCTACTCACCCAAAGAATATTTGGGGGTGGGGTTGGAGAGGGGGAGAATAGAAGCTTCTAAAATGCAACCGTATCTGGGGTGAAGAAGCAAAAGCATCAGCCGCCTGGCAGGCAGCCTAATGGATCTGGGGGGAAAAAAAGACGCCGTTTGCTGATATTTCCAGCTTTTAGGAGGGGAAGACAGGCAGTCCTGACTCCTCCTCCTCCATGGCTTCTTTTTCTTTACTACTACGGCAGCCCTGGGCCCAAGATGTTTGCCGGAGAAAAGGAGAGACTCGTAGGGCCCTTGGGTGGGTTTAGAACTGTAGCCCACCCAGTGCGCTGTCAACAAGAAGGGGGGGACCCCTCTTCCCCCACCCTCGGGGATCTGGCCTGCTCAGAGCTGCTAGTTGGGGTGATCACCGGGGAGGGGCGGAGAGGGGGAGCCCCCTCTGCCAGGGTTCTGCCTGGAGGGACGGGGCAGTGCCTCACATTTTTTGGCAAGGAGCAGAAACAAAGAGAGCGCACGTGCTTGGAATACTCCACAGGCCACCATTATGCAGCCACACCAGTTCCCTCACACAGTCGCCCACACCCCAAGGCTCACACATTCCTCCCGCCCCCCCACCCCCCGATTCTGCCTCCCCTCGGCCATTCCCAAAGGTTAAGGGAATCTGCCACAACAGCAGATTGATTCTTCCAGGATCTCTCCCAGGTGGAGGTGGACCATGTTGACCCCGACATACCACTGCCTCCCTCTTGAAGGGACCCCAGGAATGGGCACCCTCTTTCCTTCTAACTAATAATAATAATAATAATAACATTGGTATTTGTTAAGTGCTTACTACGTGCCAGGCATGGTGTTAAGTTCTGGGGTGGATCTGAGCAAATCGGGTTGGATACATTTCCTGTCCCAGGTGGGGCTCACGGTCTCAATCGCCATCTGACAGATGAGGGAACAGAGGCCCACAGAAGTGAAGTGACTTTCCCAAGGTCACCCGGCAGACAAGTGGCAGGGCCGGAATTGGAATGCATGACCTTCTGATACTGAGGCCCTTGTTCGATCCACTACACCATGCTGCTTTTCTCTGTCGTATTGTAGTCTCCCAAGTGCTTAGTACGGTGCTCGGCACACAGTAAGCGCTCAATAAGTACGGTTGATTGATTGGCCTCCCACTGCCCGGGTTTGGGGGGGGGGGGGGTCTGTCCCTATTTCATCTTAAGGGCCACCCTCCTCCTAGGGCAGCAGCACGGCGAGAGCACAGGCCTGGGAGTTGGAAGGTCATGGATTCTAATCTCACCTCTTCCACTTGTCTGCTGGGTGACCTTGGGTGAGTCATTTCACTTCTCTGGGCCTCAGTTCCCCCATCTGTAAAATGGGGATTAAGACTGTGAGCCCCACATGGGACAAGGACTGTGTCCAACTTGATTTGCTTGTATCCACCCCAGCACTCAGTACAGTGCCTGGCACATAGTCAGTGCTTAACAAATATCATCATTATCATTATTATTATTATTAGAGTAGAGGGAGGATGCTGAGGTAGTGGGTAGTGGCTGCTTTCAGGTTCTCATTTTGGCATTTAGTCTAAGATACGATTTCCCCCACCTGCCTGGGTGAGCAGTATACCCTTCTCCAATCTCCTCCTAGATCCCTCTAGACTGTAGGCTTCTTGTGGGCAGGGAAAATGTCCGTTGGTTGTTGTATTGTACTCTCCAAGGCACTCAGTATGGTCTTTGTATAGAGTAAGTGCTCAATAAATACGATTGAATTGAATCCTTTCACCTCCAGTGTGGTTCGGTGTAAAGAGCACAGGCTAGGGAGTCAGAAGACGAGGGTTCTAATTCCGGCTCCGCCACTTGTCGGCTGTGTGACTTTGGGCAAGTCACTTCACTTCTCTGTGCCTCAGTTACCTCATCTGTAAAATGGGGCTTAAGATTGTGAGCCCCATGTGGGACAACCTATCTTGTCTCTACCTCAGTGCCTAGAACAGTGCTTGGCACATAATAAGTGCCTAATACCATGATCATCATTATAATAATAATAATATTTTTTTTTGGAGGGAACTCCCAGCCCCAAGAAGTAAACGTTTGACTTTGCTGAAAGACAGTAAGCTCATTGTGGGCAGGGAATGTATCTACCGACTCTGTTATACTGTCTTCTCCCTAGTGCTCAGGGACACTCTGATTACCTTATATCTACCCCAGAGCTTAGAACAGTGCCAAGCACATAGTAAGCGCTTAAAAATACCATTATTATTATTATCATTATTACAGTACACTGCCCATTTAAGTGCTCAATCAATACCCTTGATTGATTGATATTAATGTCTGTCTCCCCTTCTAGTCTGTAAGCCTGATTTGGGCAGGGAATGTGTCTACAAACTCTGCCCTATTGTCCTCTCCCAAGCGCTTATTACAGTGCTCTGCACATAGTAAGCACTCAATCAACGCCCCTGATTGATGGATCATGGGGAGAAACTCCAGCTTGAACCCTGATCCTTCAAATAGGAGGAGTCCCTGCATCAGCCAGGCGTCTCCAGGATGGGGAGAGGGGCTAGGACGGTTTGGGAAAAGGAGAGAGCAAAGCTGCCTTCTCCCCCCTGAGAAGGCTGGAACTTATCTGTGGTGTGACCTTGGGCAAGTCACTTCTACTTCTCTGGGCTTCAGTTCCCTCATCTGTCAAATGGGGATTGAGCCTCACGTGGGACAGGGGCTGGGTCCAACCCGATTTGCTCGCATCCACCCCAGCGCTTAGTACAGTGCCTGGTCCATCGTAAGCGTTTAACAAAAAAGGCAATTATTATTATTATTCCCAAAGGGCGGTTTGCCCTCTGCCTGAAGGAGAAGAACAAGCGGGGGAGGGGGAGGGGGGTCTTAGAGGGGTCGTCAGATGGGAGGGAGGCGTCGAGCCGCTGTGATCCACGGAGGCCGGTGGCCGCGGTGACCCTCCAGCCCGGAGGAGACCGGTCCAGTCCTGTCTGGGCCAGGCCGGGGATGCCCACCCACCTACCCCTCACGGGTGTACCGGTTGCCGCAGGGTGGGTCAGACCGGCCCATCCTCGCCCCTCCCAACCCCCACCTGCCCGCCCAAGTTATTTGGGGCGGGGGGAGGGCGAGGCCAGCCTCCATCACTTCCTCCATAACAATAATAATAATAATAATAGTATTTATTGAGTGCTTACTGTGTGCAGAGCACTGTACTAAGTGCAAAGCACTGTTCTAAGCGCTGCATCCACCCTGCCTCCACCCATCCATCCATCCCTCTTCTATCCATCCATCCCTCCTCTGTCCATCCCTCCATCCTTCCTCTATCCATCCCTCCATCCCTCTCTCCCTCCCGGGGTGAACAGGGAGGGTGCCGGTTTATTGTTCCACTGTCCTCTCCCAACCGCTTAGTCCCGGGGCCTGCCCGCAGTAAGCACTCCGTCGTCGATGCGACCGAATGAATGACTCCGTCCAGCGGGGGTACGTACTGAGCGCTTACCGGGGGCGGGCGCTGGCCCGGACGCCTGGGCGACGACCCCGGCGTGGGTGGCCCCGAACCCCGCCCCTGGAAGGGGGTGGCCCCCAGAGCTGGCGGGGGGGGGGGGGGCCCCCCAAGTCACCCTAAGGGGGCAAGGGCCCGTCCCCGGGCGGGCGGGGGGCTGACCTGCCAGGCTGTTGTAGCAGTCGACCTCTATGGCTTCGACGATCTGGGCCTGGCGGTGGGCGGGGGTGGCGGGGGTCCCGGGGGTCCGGGGGTGGTCGGGCAGCCCCTTGAGCTCCAGAAGGGCGCGGTGGTACTTGCCGATGGCCTCGCGGAATTTCTTGTCCTTGTAACACTGCGCCCCTTGGCTCTTGAAGTCCTGGGCGCGCTGGATCACCATGTCCCCGCCCGCGGACCCCGCCGCCCGGCCACGGCGCCCCGAAGCCCCCTCCCCCTCCTCCTCCTCCTCCCGCCCCTCCTCCTGCCCCTGCTGCACCTTCTGCTGCACGTCCTGCGGCCGGTCCTGCGGCCGGTCCTGGGGGCCCGCCGTCGCAGGGGATCTGGGGGCGGGGGCGGGGGGCAGCCTCCCCGAGGCCCGGCTTTTCCTCTCCATGTCCGGGGGTCCCTGGGGGGTCCCTGAGGGTCCCTGGGGGTCCGGCCGGGTTCAGCGCCGGCCCATCTGAGGACTGGCCGTCGCCCCCCTGGTCCACTGCCTGCCTCTGCCGCCCATTCTGCTCGCCAGTGGCCCGAGGCTGCTCCTGCCCACCCGCCTGCCCACCCTCCTCTCTCTCTCTCTCCCTCCTCCCTCTCCTCCTGTTCCCTCCGCCCCTCTTCCTCACCCTTTCCGCCTCCCGCCCTGCTTCCTCACTTCACCCTTCCACTTTTCCCTCCTCCCTCACCTGTTTCTCCCCTTCTCCTCCCCCTTTTCCCCTCTTCTCTCCCCCTCCTCCCTTCTTTCCCCCTCGCCGTTTTTCTCTTTCCCCCCTTTTCCCTCTTCCTCCTCCCTCTTCTTCACCCTTTTTCTCTTTGCCCCTCCCTTTCTTCCCTCTTTTCCTCTTCCCCCTCCGCCCTCCTCCTCCTGTTCCCTCCGCCCCTCTTCCTCACCCTTTCCTCCTCCCGCCCTACTTCCCCACTTCACCCTTCCACTTTTCCCTCCTCCTCCCTCACCTTTTTTCTCCTTCCTCTCCCCCTTTTTCCCTCTTCTCTCCCCCTCCTCCCTCGCCCTTTTTCTCTTTCCCCCTTTTTCCTCTTCCTCCTCCCTCTTCTTCCCCCCTTTTCTCTTCCCCCTCCCCCTTTTTTCTCTTTCTCCTCTCCCCCTTTTTTGCTCTTTCCCCCCTTTTCCCTTCTTCCTCCTCCCCTTCTTCTCCCCTCCCCCTTCCCTCTTTTCTTCCTTCCCCTCCTCCTTCTCCCCTCTTTCCCCTCTCCCCTTTTTTTTCCTCTTCCCCCCTTTTACCCTTTTCCTCCCTCCCCCAAGGCCTCCCTTCGTCCTCTCCGCCCTGCCCTTTCTGGCTAGGAATGAATGAATGAATGTATGTATGAATGAATGAATGGTCCGATCGCTCGAGGGGGTCGGGGGGGAGAGGTGTCTCCCCCGCCCCACCCCGGCTGCCGTTCATACAGTCGGCCTCTGGAACACGACAGGAAAACACCAAAGAAATCAACGTGAGGCCGGCCGGCCGCCACGCAACACAACACGACACACGACACTACTACACAACGTGAATCGGAGCAGGGGGAGAGGGGAAAGGCGACAAAAAAAGCCCCGCCACCTTCTTGCTATTTCAGTCCGGCACTTGGGGCCTTAAAGGAGCCGCCTGCCTTTTCAGGGCTCAGGGTGGGCTTTGGGAAGGGGGTAGGGGGGACTGTACTGAGCGCTTCTGCTGGGGTGTGCCCGTCACTAGGCGAGCAAGGTGCCGGGAGTTGTGTTTGTGGGGTCTGGAGGGAACCTGCAAGTCGGGTGTGTGGGTACGGAGTGGAGGAGAGGAGGTGCAAGACACAGGCAGAGTGTGCGTTCTCCTCTGAGTCATCAAACAAACAAAAAAAGAAAACACCTGTTCCACTTGGTCATCCAGTTCACCGGTTAACTCGTTAGAGGCAGAGCGCCTGTCTGCTCGTTCTGTTTTTAGTGTGCTCTCCCAACCGCTTAATACAGTGCTCTGCACTCAGTAAATGCTTAATAAATATTATTGGTTGATTGGTCCAGCTAATCAATCAATTAATGGCATTTATTGAGCCTTTATGGGGCGCAGAGCACTGTATTAAGCGCTCGGGAGAGCAGCTAAGACATAGCTATACCTTTAAAGTGTTATTCCCCGTTCTAAATTGCCTGTGCTCTCTGGAGACAGCTAATTGATCCTTATGAGACTAGCAGACAAATACGTAAGGGGCAGAAACAAAGTGTGTGTGGGGTGGGGGGCGGTAGAAAGTTGAAGTCTGCAAACTTGGCCGCTGTCTCAGCCTACTGTTGTCCTGTAAAGCGGGATGGGGGGCGGTCTCGGAATTTCAGCATGGGACCGGGGTCGAGGTTGGGGTTCTTGGCCCCTGGAAGACCCGGCCTTAGCCAAAGAAGGTCAGGATGAGGGCTCCTGGTGGCTTCCACTGGACTTTCCTCCATTTCTGTATTTTGGGGTAGGGGCTCTGAGGGAGTGGCGAGTGTGAGGTCCATTACCAGGTGGGCTACCCTTGCCCAGCGCCTAATAATAATCATTACTGTGGTATTTGCTAATCGCTTTCTGTGCACTAGGCACCGTTCTAAGCCCTGGGGTGGATACCTGCAAATCTGGTTGGACACAGTCCCCGTCTCAAGCCCCATTTTACAGATGAGGGAACTGAGGCACAGAGGAGTGAAGTGACTTGCCCAGGGGCACACAGGAGACAAGTGGCAGAGCAGGGATCAGAACCCATGACCTTCAGACTCCCAGGCCCATGTTCTAGCCACTGTGCCATGCTGCTTCCCTGTGCCACACTGCAGCCCACCTTGCAGCCTTGTCCATATTGGAGGTCGTATCTGTGTTTGTATTTTTTCAGATAGTATATAAGCTCTTACTCTGTGCCAGGCACTGTACTAAGCACTAGGGTAGATACAAGATAATAGGGTTGGACACTGACCCTGTCTCACAAAGGGCTCACAGTAGTCACCCTTGTTTTACATACGAGGTAACTGAGGCCAAAGTGACTTGACTTACCCAAGATCTAACAGCAGATAAGTGGTGGACCAGGGTTTAGAACCCAGGTCCTCTGACTCCCAGAGATGTGCTCTTTCCCCTAGGCCATGCTGCATTTCACTGAGCTCATTTTTATGTCCATCAGTGGTATTTACCGAGTACTTACTGTGTGCATGGGAGAGTACGTCATTCATTCATTCAATCGTATTTATTGAGCGCTTACTATGTGCAGAGCACTGTACTAAGTGCTTGGGAAGTACAAGTTGGCAACATATAGAGATGGTCCCTACCCAACAGTGGGCTGAGTACTTGGGAGAGTACAGTGCAACAGAATTGACAGTAACCTTCCCTGCCAACAATGAGCTTACAGTCTAAAGAGGGAGACGGATGTCAATATAGATAAATGAGTAATTTATACTATATAATTTAAATATGTGCACATCTTTATAGTTCACTTTAACACTGCCTCTGCCCTCTAGACCCTAAGCTCACTGTCTCCCCCTCTAGACTGTAAACTCATTATGGGCAGGGAACGAGTCTGCTTTTTATTGGTAGTCACAATAGTAATCGTAATAGTAATGGAATTTGTTAAGCGCTTAACTATGTGCCACATAGTGTGCATTGTGGTGGATATGAGAAAATCAGGTTGGACACAGTCCCTGTCCCACGTGGGGTTCACAGTCTTCATCCCATTTTACAGATGAGGTAAATGAGGCCCCCCCTCTCAGGGTCACATCTGGGGAGTTTCCAGTACTTTACCAATCTCTGCCCCGGGAGAGAGAGTCAAGCAGAGGCCTGCCCATTCCATTCCTAGCTTGGGCAATGGCTAGCGAGCGGAAGGCAATCTGCTACAAGTCAAAACTCACCCGTGCTGGGCTGCAGCAGCATGGGAGAGAGTCATTCATTCATTCACTCAATCGTATTTATTGAGCGCTTACTGTGTGCAGAGCACCGTACTAAGCGCTTGGGAAGTACAAATCGGCAACATATAGAGATGGTCCCTACCTAACAACAATCTAGAAGGGGGAGACAGACAACAAAACAAAACATGAAGACAGGTGTCAAAACTGTCAGAACAAATAGAATTAAAGCTATATGCACATCATTAACAAAATAAATGGAATAGTAAATATGTACAAGTAAAATAGAGTGATAAATCTGTACAAATATATATATATATATAGATAGATAGATATAGATACAAGTGCTGTGGGGAGGGGAAGGAGGTAGGGAAGAGGGGGTGTGGGGAGGAGGAGAGGAAAAAAGGGGCTCAGTCTGGGAAGGCCTCCTGGAGGAGGTGAGCTCTTAGTAGGGCTTTGAAAGGAGGAAGAGAGCTAGCTTGGCAGATGTGTGGAGGGAGGGCATTCTAGGCCAGGGGAAGGACATGGGCTGGGGGTCGACGGCGGGACAGGCGAGAATGAGGTACAGTGAGGAGGTTAGCGGCAGAAGAGCATAGGGTGCAGGCTGGGCTGTAGAAGGAGAGAAGGGAGGTGAAGTAGGAGGGGGCATGGTGATGGAGAGCCTTGAAGCCGAGTGAGAAGTTTTTGCTTGATTCATAGATTGACAGGCAGCCGCTGGAGATTTTTGAGGAGGGGAGTAACATGCCCAGAGCGTTTCTGCACAAAGATAATCCGGGCAGCAGAGACTCGACTTTACTCTGCAGGAGGAGGCAATGGTAAACCGCTTCCGATTTTAACCAAGAAAACTCTATGGATCCACTACCAGAACTATTGCAGATGGAGAGTGAACAGGGAACATGTCTGCCAATTCTGTAGTACTGTACTCTCCCAAGTGCTTAGTACAGTGCCCTGCCCGCATTCATTCAATCATATTTACTGAGCGCTTACTGTGTGCAGAGCACTGTACTAAGTGCTTGGGAAGTACAAGTTGGCAACGTATAGAGACGGTCCCTACCCAACAACGGGCTCACAGTCTAGAAGGGGGAGACAGACAACAAAACAAAACATGTGGTCAGGTGTCAAGTCATCAGAATAAATAGAAGTAAAGCTAGATGCACATCATTGACAAAATAAATAGAATAGTAAATATGTACAAGTAAAATAAATAGAGTAATAAATCTGTACAAACATATCTACAGGTGCTGTGGGGAGGGGGAGGAAGTAGGGTGGGGGGGATGGGGAGGAAGAGAGGAAAAGGGGTTCAGTCTGGGAAGGCCTCCTGGAGGAGGTGAGCTCTCCACCTGGACTGCGGTATGTCTTTCTGCTGTGCCCATGTCCACAAAAGGAAATCTTCGTACCCATGAAGTTTTTCTCTGTTTTTTGGGTGGGGCGGTTGGTATTTGCTAAGCGCCTACTCTGTGCCAGGCAATGTGCTAAGCGCTGGGGCAGATACAACAGCATGGCATAGTGGATAGAGCCCGGACCTGGGCATCAGAAGGTCATGGGTTCTAATCCTGGCTCCGCCACATGTCTCCTGTGTGACCTTGGGCAAGTCGTTTCACTTCTCTGGGCCTCAGTTGTCTTGTCTTACGCCGTCGGGTCGTTTCTGACCCATAGTGACACCATGGACACATCTCTCCCAGAATGCCCCGCTCTCCACCTGCAATTGTTCTGGTAATGGTATCAGAGAGTTTTCTTGGTAAAAATCTGGAAGTGGTTTACTGTTGTCGCCTCCTGCGCAGTAAAGTCGAGTCTCCGCCCTCAACTCTCTCCCGTGCTGCTGTTGCCCAGCACGGGTGAGTTTTGACTTGTAGCAGATTGCCATCCACTCGCTAGCCACTGGCCGAGCTGGGAATGGAATGGGTAGGCCTCAGCTTGACTCTCCCTCCCATTGCTGAGACTAGTGGAGTACTGGAAACTCTCCAGGTGCGAACCTGAGAGGGGAGGCCTCAGTTTTCTTATCTGTCAAATGGGGATTGAGACCGTGAGCCCCATGTGGGATAGGGACTGTGTCCAACCTGATTTACTTGTATCCACCCCAGGGTTTAGTACAGTTCTTGGCTCACAGTCAGCACTTACCCCAATTATTATTATTATTATTATTACAACATAATCAGGTTGCACACAGTCCCTGTCCCACATGGAACTCTCAGTCTTCATCCCCATTATCCAGATGAGGGAACTGAGGCCCAGAGAAGTGAAGTGACTTGTCCAAAGTCACACAGCAGACAAGTGATGAGAACCCAGGTCCTTCTGACACCCAGGATCTAGCCACTAGGCCATGCTGCTTCACGATGGGGAGGAGTCTGCCTCTCTAAGCTCACCTCTGCATGGGACAGTTCTGTAAGCCTGTTGAATAACCCTCTCCCTAAGCTTTGCCTCTTCTGTCCTTGAAGTGGTTGTCCTTGCAAATGGTAAAAGTATATCTTTGAATCACTCTTGCTGTAACCTCAGCCATGCAGGTCTTGGTCTCATGCCAACTAGAGCTATATTTGGAGTGTTTCTAACTGCGTCCTACTTCACAATTTACCTGGGAAAATTACAGTGTTTCCATGAATCAATCAATCAATCAATCAATTGTATTTATTGAGCGCTTACTGTGTGCAGAGCACTGTACTAAGTGCTTGGAAAGTACAAGTTGGCAACATATAGAGACGGTCCCTACCCAACAGTGGGCTCACAGTCTAGAAGGGGGAGACAGAGAACAAAACCAAACATATTAACAAAATGAAATAAATAGAATAGAGATGTACAAGTAAAATAAATAAATGGAGTAATAAATATGTACAAACATATATACATATATACAGGTGCTGTGGGGAAGGGAAGGAGGTAAGGTGGGGGGATGGAGAGGGGGAGGAGGGAGAGAGGAAGGAGGGGGAGAGGAAGGAGGGAGCTCAGCCTGGGAAGGCCTCCTGGAGGAGGTGAGCTCTCAGTAGGGCCTTGAAGGAAGGAAGAGAGCTAGCTTGGCGGATGTTGGGAGGGAGGGCACACCAGGCCAGGGGGATGACATGGGCCAGGGGTTGACGGCGGGACAGGCGAGAACGAGGCACGTTGAGGAGATTAGCAGCAGAGGAGCAGAGGGTGCGGGCTGGGCTGTAGAAGGAGAGAAGGGAGGTGAGGTAGGAGGGGGCGAGGTGATGGAGAGCCTTGAAGCCGAGGGTGAGGAGTTTCTGCCTGATGCATAGGTTGATTGGTAGCCACTGGAGATTTTTGAGGAGGGGAGTAACATGCCCAGAGCGTTTCTGGACAAAGACAATCCGGGCAGCGGCGTGAAATATGGATTGAAGTGGGGAGAGACAAGAGGATGGGAGATCGGAGAGGAGGCTGATACAGTAGTCCAGTCCATCACCGGCTTTTACCCAACTCCAGAAATGTTAAGTGCTTCAGGCTGGAAAGGGCTTAGTCCAGTGCTCTGTACACAGTAAGCGCTCACTAAATACCACGCGTGGAAGGATGGATCATTGGGGCTGATGCTATTGTTCATGCTATCTTGGCCAGTTCTAACGGTTCTGTAGTTTCCCATCTAAGCTCTGATCATAGCTCAAAACTTTCTCTGAAACTTCTGAGGAGGACTGGTAAGTTGGGCAGTTATTTTTGAATTTTACAAATAGGAAATAGTGACCATACTTCCCCTGATCGAGAAGCTGTAGAACCCCATATCTGTTAAAAAAAATACACATCATATTTTCCATATTATAGAAAGGTTGCCTTTCGATAGGCCCCAATCTGAAAGAGCAGCAAAAGCCAGAAGAACACTCTCATTTTGATGCTAAGAATGCTAGTTTTTTGTTTCTTTTGACTTTTAGCTGTGTTCAATCGGTGATATTTATTGAGAGCTTACTGTATGCAGAGCACCGTGCTAACCGCTAGGAAGAGAACAGTATGACAGAATAGGTAGACATGTCAGTTGTTGGAGGCCCTATCCTCGTCCTGAACATCTGTTGGATGCCTACTATGAGTGTGAGGTCTTTCTGGGTATGTGAAAATATATGTAAAAATGAGATAAGCCAGTCCCTGCCCATTAGGAGCCCACTCTAGGCAGGAGAGGGAAAGACAAAATGCAAACAATGGAACCCACTCATGATCTGTGAGATTGATCACAGTAACACAGACATTCTCCTCATCCCCCCTCTCCCCTCCCTTCTGCCCTCCCCCGGCCCGCCCCCCACTTCCCAGCCCAGTGAAGAAAAATGCCAACAGTTCAAATCTTCACCCACCCATCCTTCTTGTGGGGGTCTTGCCTCTGCAGTGGTCAACAATGCAGAAGAGGGGGATTGGGAACCTAAACTCTCAAACTCCCAAGCAGCCAGTGTGTCTCTCTCTTCTCTTTCTTTCTCTCTTTCTCTAACTCTCTTTCACTCTTATTTTTCTCTTTCTCTCTCTCCCTCTCTCTTTCTCCCTATCTTTTTCTTCCTATCTCTTTCTCCCAATCTTTTTCTCTCTTTCTCCCCCCGGCCCCAACCTTCTTCCTCTTCATGTAGCATCTCTAACAACATTTTCTCCCTCTGGAAAAGAATTTCCTGTTCTCCAAAGTGGCTGAAGCAATTAGTTTGTAGTAGGTTTTGTAGTCTTTGCAAAGCCGTTTGTCTAATATTAAGGTAATTTGAAGATAAAAAAAGGTAATATTTTGAGAGTATCATTCAAGTGAAGAGTGTGATGAAGCGATGTTATTGGCTCCATCTTGGTTGTGGTGAAATTGTTTATGCAGGCCCTGGTGGTGGAGCAAGATATAATAATAACAATCATTATGGTATTTGTTAAGTGCTTACTATGTGCAATGTTCTAAGGACTGGAGTAGGTACAAGGTAATCAGGTTGGACACAGTCCCTGTCCCACATGGGGCTCACAGTCCCAATCCCCATCTTACAGATAAGGTAACTGAGACCCAGAGAAGTGAAGTGACTCACCCAAGGTCACACAACAGACAAGTGTCAGAGCCAGAATTAGAAACCATGATCCCTGACTCCCAAGCTGGTATTCTTGCCACTAGACCATGATATCTCATGTTGGCAGTGTGTCTTCTAGACTGTAAGCCTGTTGTTGGGTAGGGATTGTCTCTACTTGTTACCAAATTGTACTTTCCGAGCGCTTAGTACAGCGCTCTGCACACACTCAGTGCTCAATAAATATGATTGAGTGAATGAATGGCAGTGTGTCTGATTTTTTACCTGCAGTTTTTGTCTCCATTTTATTTTCCAATTTTCCACATCCAGGAGATCTGTCCAGCCTGCTTCCCGGCTGGCTGGGAGCCTGAGCCCAGAATAAAATGGAAAAGGCCGAGCAAGAGCCAGCGGAGGAAGGTCGGATGAGACTAACATTGAGTGGGCAACCCACCACCTGCAAGGAACTGTGAGAGGCCCAGGACCACAGAACGAAGCCAGCAGGGCCTAGTGGATAGAGCCAGGGCCTGGGAGTCAGAAGGACCTGGGTTCTAGGCTGTGAGCTACTGTGGGCAGGGACTGTGCCTGTTAAATAGTTGTAATGTACTCTTCCAAGCGCTCTGTACAGTGCTTTGCACACAATAGGCACTCGATAAATATGACCAACTGAGTGACCGATTCTAAACCCAGCTTCCCTGCTTGTCTGCTATGTGAACTTGGGCGAGTCAGTCAACTTCTCTGTGCTCTCATCTGTCAAATGGGTATTAAGACTGTGAGCCCCAAGTGGGACAGGGACTGTGTTCAACCTGATTAGCTTGGATCTATCCCAAATGATCAATCAACCATGTTTCTTGAGCGCTTACTGTGTGCAGAACACAATTGGACAATAAAACAGACACATTCCCTGCCCACAACAGGCTTATGGTCTAGAAGGGGAGCTTAGAATAGTGCCTGGTGCATAGTAAGCACTTAACAACCACCATAAAAAAAAACACCAGGAGATCCACCCTCCCCCATCAGAGCTCTGACATTGGGAGATCACCCCAGAACTTATTGTTCTACTGTACTCTTCCAAGAGTTTAGTACAGTGCTCTGCACACAGTAAGTGCTTCATAAATACAATCGAATGACTGAATGAACCTGCTCTTGGGAATGACCCTGTTTTGGATTTCCCTCCTCCCCATCGGCATTCCGTTACCCAATTCATAATAATAATAAGAAGAAGAATAATTATGATACTTGTTAAGCACTTACTACATGCCATGTGCTGTTCTAAGCACTGGGTAGATACAGGTTAGTCAGGTTGGTCCCATAGAGGGCTCACACTCTTAATCCCCATTTTACAGATGAGATAACTGAGGCCCAGAGAAGTGAAGTGACTTGCCCAAGATGATACAACAGTCATATGGTGGAGCCGGGATTAGAACACATGACCTTCTGACTCCCAGGTTCGTGCACTACCCACTAAACCACGCTGCTTCTTCATCCCACGGAAACTCCAACAATCGGGTTGTCCCTAGAGGCCCGAAGTCTCCCCTCCCAGTAATCTGTTGGCTGATTAGAAACTTGAATCCAGAAGACTCCCTCCCCCGACATCCCCCGACCCCAGTTCACAGGCTCACATCCTTGGGGTTCATGCAAGTTGAGCCCCCTGCGTTTGAGCCGGAGGAAAAGGAGCATTTCTAGATTTGCACCGTAGCTCCTGCAGACTTTACTGCTGCAACGATCTGTCAACAGTGGAGCTAATCATCCATTATTTATTTCCCTCCTTACATAATGCCCTAACCTCGCCACACAAAAATGGATGGGAGTGTGGGCACCGGACAAGGCAGAAGGTGACCAGGAGAAATGCAGCAGCCCTGGGGATTTGGGGCTCTGGGAGGAGGAGGAGGAGGAGGAGGAGGAGGAGGGGGAGAGCGAACCCAGTGAAATAACAGAAATAACAGGGAAACCCCTTCTGCTTCTTCCTGGCTCATGTCTCCTGTAACTGGTTTCCTCAAACATCCCTGGCACGCTCATCAAAAACTTCCTTCGGCGGAGGGGTGGGGGGAGGGGGGTTTGGTTTTTTTATATATGTAATGGTACTTAATCTCCATTTTTTAGATGAGGGAACTGAGGCCCAGAGAAGCAAAGTGACCTGCCCAAGGTCACCCAGCAGAAAAGTGGCAGAGCCAGGGTTAGAACCTAGCTCCTCTGGCTCCCAGGTCCATGCTCTTTCCATTAGGTCATGCTGCTTCTCTTCTTCTTCTCCCTCCTACCATTTTTAATAGTAATAATAATAATAATTGTGATATTTGTTAAACATTTTCTGTGTGTCAGGTACTGTACTAAGCATTGGGGTAGATACAAGGTAATCAGGTTGAACACGGTCCCTGTCCCACACAGGGCTTCCAGTCTCAATCCCCATTTTACAGATGAGGTAACTGAGGCCAAGAGAAATGAAGCAACTTCCCCCAGGTCATAAGCAGACAAGTGGTGGAGCTGGGATTAGAACACAGGTCCTTCTGACTCCCAGGCCTGTACTCTATTCACTAGGCCACACTATCCTTTTTTGGGGGGGATTGTTAAGTGTTTACTATGTGCCAGGCTCTGTACTACAAAGCACTGAGGTAGATCCAAGCTAAACAGGTTGGACAGCAGCCCACATCCCACAAATCCTAATCTCTATTTTACAGCTGAGGGAACTGAGGCCCCGAGAAGTGAAGTGACTTGCCCGAGGCTATACAGCAGACAAGTGGTGGAGCTGGGATTGGGTAGGGACTGTCTCTATACTTGTACAGTGCTCTGCACACAGTAAGTGCTCAATAAATGCGATTGAATGAATTAGCACCCAGGTCCTTTGACTCCAGACAGATGTGGGCATTGAATGAAACTGAGACTGTAGGCCCGAAACGGGAGTCCCTATGGGCCATGGGCGTACTCAAAAATGGCCCAAGTCACATGCTTCTGCGCATTTCAGTAAATACCACTGATCGATGGATTGATCAATTGACTGTAAGATCGTTGTGGGCAGAGAAATAGTCTGCTAACTCTGTTATGTTGTATTCATTCATTTATTGATTCAATCATATTTACTGAACGCTTATGGTATGAAGAGCACTGTACTAAGCATTTGGGAGAGTGCAAGATAACAATAAACAGAAACATTCCCCTCCAACAGTGAGCTCACAGTCTAGAGGTGGGGAGACAGACATTAATAGTGATAAATAAATGACAGATATGGACCTAAGTGCTGTGGGCTGGGACGGGGGAATGAATAAAGGGAAGTAGTCAGGGTGACTCAGAAGGGAGTGGGAGGAGAGGAATGAGGGCTTAGTCAGGGAAGGCTTCTTGGAGGAGATGCACTTTCAGTCAGGCTTTGAAGTCGGGGGAGAATCACTGTCTGTCGGATTTGAGGAGGGAGGGCGTTCCAGGACAGAGGCAGGATGTGGGCCAGGGGTTGGTGGCACATAGTCTCCCAAGCACTTAGTACAGTGCCATGCACACAGTAAGTGCTCAATAAATACCATTGATTGATTGACTGTAAGCTCGTTGTGGGCAGAGAATGTGTCCACAAATCCCATTCTATTGTCTTCTCCCAGGAGCTTAGCTCAGTGCTCTGCACACAATAAGCACTCAATAAATGCCATTGATTGACTGTAAGCTAGATGTGGGCAGAGAACATATCTACCAACTCTGTTTTACTGTATTCTCCCAAGGGCTCAGTACAGTGCTCTGCACACAGTAAGTGCTCAATAAATGCCTTTGATTGATTGATTGATTGATTGGAGCATGTTAGATCTGTTTATTACTGTGTAAACTACTCGAGAGAAGCAGTGTGGTCCAGTGGAAAGGGCTTGGGTCTTGGAGTCAGAGGATCTGGGTTCTACTCCTTGATCTGACCCTGACCTGCTGTATGACCCTGGGCAAGTCACTTCACTTCTCTGTACCTCAGCTTCCTCATTAATAAAATAGGGATTCAATACCTTTTCTCCCTCCCCCTTAGACCTTGAGCCCCATGTGGGACAGGGACTGTGTCCAACCTGATGACCTCGTATATGCCGCAATGCTTTTGGGTTTTTTATGGTATCTATTAAGTGCTTACTGCTCATTCAATCATATTTATTGAGCACTTACTATGTGCCAGGCTGTACTAAGTGCTGGGATAGGTACAAGATAATCAGGTTGGACACAATCCATGTCCCATGTGGGGCTCAAAGTTTCAAACCCCGTTTTACAGATGAGGTAACTAGGCACAGGGAAGTGAAGTAACTTGCCCAAGGTCACACAGCAGATGAGTGGTGGAGCCAGGATTAGAATTGAGATCCTCCTGACAGCCAGGCTCGTGTTCTTTCCACTGGAGTATATTGCTTCTCTAGGCCTCGGTGGTTCAATCAATCAATCAATCGTATTTATTGAGCGCTTACTGTGTGCAGAGCACTGTACTAAGCGCTTGGGAAGTACAAGTTGGCAACATATAGAGACAGTCCCTACCCAAAAGTGGGCTCACAGTCTAAAAGGGGGAGACAGAGAACAAAACCAAACATACTAACAAAATAAAATAAGTAGAATAGATATGTACAAGTAAAATAAATAAATAAATAAATAAATAAAGTAATAAATATGTACAAACATATATACATATATACAGGTGCTGTGCAGAAGGGAAGGAGGTAAGATGGGGGGATAGAGAGGGGGACGAGGGGGAGAGGAGGGAAGGGGCTCAGTCTGGGAAGGCCTCCTGGAGGAGGTGAGCTCTCAGTAGGGCCTTGAAGGGAGGAACAGAGCTAGCTTGGCGGATGGGCAGAGGGAGGGCATTCAAGGCCCGGGGGATGACGTGGGCTAGGGGTCGATGGTGGGACAGGTGAGAACGAGGTACGGTGAGGAGATTAGCGGCGGAGGAGCGGAGGGTGCAGGGTGGGCTGTAGAAGGAGAGAAGGGAGGTGAGGTAGGAGGGGGCAAGGTGATGGAGAGCCCTATAGCCGAGGGTGAGGAGTTTCTGCCTGATGCGCAGATTGATTGGTAGCCACTGGAGATTTTTGAGGAGAGGAGTAACATGCCCAGACCGTTTCTGGACAAAGACAATCTGGGCAGCAGCATGAAGTATGGATTGAAGTGGGGAGAGACACGAGGATGGGAGAAGAAGAGATGAGAGAAGGGCGGATACAGTAGTCCAGACGGGATAGGATGAGAGCTTGAACGAGCAGGGTAGCGGTATGGATGGAGAGGAAAGGGCGGATCTTGGCAATGTTGCGGAGCTGAGACCGGCAGGTTTTGGTGACGGCTTGGATGTGAGGGGTGAATGAGAGAGCGGAGTCGAGGATGACACCAAGGTTGCGGGCTTGTGAGATGGGAAGGATGGTAGTGCCGTCAACAGAGATGGGAAAGTCAGGGAGAGGGCAGGGTTTGGGAGGGAAGACAAGGAGTTCAGTCTTGGACATGTTGAGTTTTAGGTGGCGGGAAGACATCCAGATGGAGATGTCCTGAAGGCAGGAGGAGATGCGAGCCTGGAGAGAGGGGGAGAGAGCAGGGGCAGTTGGTGTTCGATCCCCCTTTCTCCCTTTCTCCTTTTTTCTCTGTCTCTCTCTCCTCCCTCCACCCCACTCCCACTGTTTGCAGCTCAGGTGTCTTCTAAGTCACCCAGCCTCTTTACTCTTGGCACAGAGTAAGGAATCTATAAACACAGTTTCCCTCATCATCACTCTCTGTACCTCTTAATCCATTGCCATTCTCCAGAGGGCATAGTACAGTGATTGCTTTGCAATCCCTAAGTGCTCAATAAAGACCATTTATTGACTGATAGAGCTCAAAGCAAAGAGGCACCCTCCCTTACATAAAGTAAGCCACCGGTAGGAAATAAAGGAGAGAGAAGGTTTCCATTTGAATGAATCTGACTGGATCATACGCCACTTACTACGTTATTCATGACGCAATAATAATAATGATGATGATGGTATTTGTTAAGCATTTACTATGAGCCAAGCTCTATTCTAAGCACTGGGGAAGATACAAGGTTATCAGGTTGTCCCACGTGGAGCTCACAGTCTAAATCCCCATTTTACAGATGAGGTAACTCGGGCACAGAGAAGTGAAGTGACTTGCCCAAAGCCACACAGATGACAAGTGGTGGAGCTGGGATTAGAACCCATGACCTCTGACTCACAGGCCCATGTTATTTCGACTAACCACGCTGCTCGCGTTGCATTGCGTGGGTAGGGTATTCATTGGTGGAGCGGAGGTTTTTGTCTCCCCATCTTCCAAGCCTGATTAAGGTCACATCTCCTACAAGAGGCCTTCCCTGATTAACCACCCTTTTCCCCACCTCCCTCTCCCTTCTGAGTCGTTTCTGTGCTGGAATCTGTGACCTTTAGGCATTTGATATTCACTCCACCCCATCTCACAGCCCTTATGTACGTATCTTTAAATTATATAGTCTAAATGACTGTTTTATTCGCTCAATGTCTAGCTCCCCCTCTGGACCGTAAGCTCATTATGGACAGAGAATGTGCCCATTAATTCTACCGTCTTGTACTTTCCCAAGCGCTTAGTAAAGTGCTCTGCACATAGTAAGTGCTCAAAAAATACCACTGATTGACCTCAGATGTGTGCGGTGGCACAGAAATAGGCATCAGAGCCCCGTCCTAATCGTGACAGCAATCTGCAGATGGAATGCGTCAGCGCCAGGATTTTAAAGAAGAGATTTAAAAGTACCAAACAAACTCCAGCCTGGAGTTCAGGTCTGCTTCCAACACTGATCCCATTTTGTTTTGGTTTTTTTGTACTCTCCCAAGCATAGTACAGTGCTGTGCACACAGTAAATGCTCAATAAATACCATTGAATGAATGAATGAATAACCGTTGATTTTTAAATCCCAAGAGCGGAGGAAAGAGCGTGGGCCTTTAATCCCAGTTTTGACACTTGTATTCTGTGGGACCTTGGGCAAACCCTTGTAAACTCCATGTTGGGAGGGATCTTGCCTACCAACTCGGCTGTTTTGTACTCTTCCAAGTGCATGAAGTAAGCGCTCAATAAATACCACAGATCAAGTGATCCTCTGTGCCTGTAACCTGTAAAATGAGGATTAAATCCACTTCCCTCCAGTTCAGACAGCGAGCGCCATGTGGGGCAGGGACTGTGTCCAGCTGATTACTTTGTATTATCCCCAGTCCTCAGCACAGTACCTGACAAAGAGTAAGCACTTACAAGAAGAAGCAGACTCAATAACCTTCAATGCTCCTAGTTGCAAAGATCATTATCTGTCTTTTTTTTGGTATTTGTCAAGTCTCTTCTATGAATCCATGTCTCATCATGGCAGGAGAGTCTGTGTCCACTGATGGAGCTTAGAGCTATGCCATATAGGGCTACCCATAATGGAAAGATCTAAGCCAAAGCGTCAGATGAAATTGATTCACCTGTGCTGGGCAGCAGCAGCCTGGGAAACAGTCAAAGGTGGATAACAATAATAATAATAATAATAATGGTATTTGTTAAGAGCTTACTATGTGCCAAGCACTGTTCTAAGCACTGGAGTAGATCAAAGCGTTGATCAAAGACAATGGCAGAGACTTGAGTTTTTACTGCGTGGAAGAAGGCAGTGGTAAACCACGTCCATATCTTTACCAAGAAAACTCTATGGATACACATACCAGAATGAGTTTGTGACAGAAGATGGGACGTTCTGAAGAGGGTGTGTCCATGGAGTCGCTATGTGTCTGAAACAAGCTGATGACATTTGAAGAAGATGAAGATTTGTTAAGTGTTTACTCTGTACCAGGCACTGTATTAAGCTCTGGAGTAATAAGAATCAATCAATCGATCATATTTATTGAGCGCTTACTGTGTGCAGAGCACTGTACTAAGCGCTTGGGAAGTACAAGTTCGCAACATATAGAGACAGTCCCTACCCAACAGTGGGCTCACAGTCTAGAAGCGGGAGACAGAGAACAAAACCAAACAAATTAACAAAATAAAATAAATAGAATAGATATGCACAAGTAAAATAAATAAATAAATAAATAGAGTAATAAATATGTACAAACATATATACATATATACAGGTGCTGTGGGGAAGGGAAGGAGGTAAGACAGGGGATGGCGAGGGGGACGAGGGGGAGAGGAAGGAAGGGGCTCAGTCTGGGAAGGCCTCCTGGAGGAGGTGAGCACTCAGTAGGGCCTTGAAGGGAGGAAGAGAGCTAGCTAGGTGGATGGACAGAGGGAGGGCATTCCAGGCCAGGGAGATGACGTGGGCCGGGGGTCGATGGCGGGACAGGCGAGAACGAGGCACGGTGAGGAGATTAGCAGCAGAGGAGCGGAGGGTGTGGGGTGGACTGTAGAAGGAGAGAAGGGAGGTGAGGTAGGAGGGGGCGAGGTGATGGAGAGCCTTGAAGCCAAGGGTGAGGAGTTTCTGCCTGATGCACAGATTGGTTGGTAGCCACTGGAGATTTTTGAGGAGGGGAGTAACATGCCCAGAGCGTTTCTGGACAAAGACAATCCGGGCAGCAGCATGAAGTATGGATTGAAGTGGGGAGAGAAATGAGGATGGGAGATCAGAGAGAAGGCTGATGCAGTAGTCCAGACGGGATAGGATGAGAGCTTGAACGAGCAGGGTAGCGGTTTGGATGGAGAGGAAAGGGCAGATCTTGGCAATGTTGCAGAGCTGAGACCGGCAGGTTTTGGTAACGGCTTGGATGTGAGGGGTGAATGAGAGAGCAGAGTCGAGGATGACACCAAGGTTGTGGGCTTGTGAGACAGGAAGGATAGTAATGCCGTCAACAGTGATGGGAAAGTCAGGGAGAGGGCAGGGTTTGGGAGGGAAGACAAGGAGTTCAGTCTTGGACATGTTGAGTTTTAGGTGGCGGGCAGACAACCAGATGGAGATGTCCTGAAGGCAGGAGGAGATGCGAGCCTGGAGGGAGGGGGAGAGAGCAGGGGCAGAGATGTAGATCTGGGTGTCATCAGCATAGAGATGATAGTTGAAGCCGTGGCAGTGAATGAGGTCACCAAGGGAGTGAGTGTAGATCGAGAACAGAAGGGGACCGAGAACTGAACCTTGAGGAACCCCCACAGTAAGGGGATGGAAGGGGGAGGATGAGCCTGCAACAGAGACTGAGAATGAACAACCGGAGAGATAAGAGGAGAACCAGGAGAGGACGGAGTCTGTGAGGACGGAGTCTGTGAAGCCAAGTTTGGATAGCGTGTTGAGGAGAATAATAATAATTATGGTACAGTCTACAGGTGAAAGCAAATGTGGCCCAGTGGATAGAGCCTGGCCCCGGGAGTCAGAGGGACCTGGGTTCTAATCCCGGCTCTGCAATTTATCTGCCGTGTAACCTTGGGCAAGTCACTTCACTTCTCTGGGCCTCAGTTCCCTCATCTGTACAACGGGGATTGAGACTGTGAGCCCCCTGTGGGACAAGGGACTGTGTCCAACCTGATTTCCTTGTATCCAGCCTAGCATTTAGTACAGTGCCTGGCTCATAGTAAGTGCTTAACACATACCAGAATTATTATTATTAGCTTGTGACTAGCGCAGTGCTTAGTACGGTGCCTGGCACATAGTAAGCGCTTATCAAATACCATAATGAGGAAAAAAAGGGCCTCAGCCCAGGTTGAAAGCCAGAATCTCCTAATCGCTGTTGGCATCCGCCCAAGTGGGGCTCGCCAGAGGGGCGGGACCTCTCTTGCATATTTTGACCTGTGGGCAAGGGCACTGCCAGGAGAGGTGAACCACCCGGGGTGTGCCAGGCTGTTCGTGCCACAGCTTGCCACCCTGCCCCAGCACCCTGCAGAGGTCGAGGCTCTGGGGCATGTGTTGCCCTCCCGACATGCTGAACCTGACTGGGCCGTGTTAAGGACTCAGGTTAGCCTCCCCACCAGCGGGGCCTTCTTGGGTTTCAGGGGCATCCTATCCCCATGCTCACCCCTGATCTATCCCGCCTTGCCTCCTCGCTGACCTCGCTGACGCCTGCCTCTCCCCACTCCAGTCCATACTTCACGCTGCTGCCCAGATTGTTTTTCTACAAAAGTGTCCAAGGCCACATTTCCCCACTCCTTAAGAACCTCCAGTGATTGCCCATCCACCTTCGCATCAAACAGAAATTCCTCACGCTCCACTTGAAAGCACTTAATCACCTTGCCGCATCCTACCTCACCTCACTGCTCTCCTACTACAATCCAGCCCGCACAGGTCACTCGTCTAATGCCAACCTAACTCAAACTCACTGCCGACCTCTTGCCCATGTCCAGCCTCTGGCCTGGAATGCCCTTCCTCTTCACATTCGACAGATGGTTACTGTCCCCACCTCTGAAGCCTTGTTAAAGGCACCTCTCCTCCAAGAAGCCTTCCCTAAGTACTCATTTCTTCTTCTCCCACTCCCTTGTGTGTCACCCTGATTTTCTCCCTTTATTCACCCCCCCCAACCATCCCTCAGCCTCATTGCACTTACATCGATATCCGTCATTTGTTGATTGACATTATCGTCTGTGTCCCCCTCTGGACTGTACTCCCCTTGTGGGCAGGGAACACGTCTACAACTGTGTTATACTGCAGTATCAATAGTGGATAGAGCCCAGGCTTGGGCATCAGAAGGTCGTGAGTTCTAGCCCCAGCTCCGCCACTTGTCAGCTGTGTGACCTTGTGACAGTCTTCCCAGACTGTCAGCCTTCCCAGACTGAGCCCCCTCCTTCCTCTCCCCCTCCTCCTCCTCTCCATCCTCCCCGCCTTACCTCCTTCCCTTCCCCACAGCACCTGTATATATGTATTTATGTTTGTACGTATTTATTACTTTATTTATTTATTTTACTTGTGCATATTCTATTTATTTTATTTTGTTAATATGTTTTGTTTTGTTCTCTGTCTCCCCCTTCTAGACTGTGAGCCCACTGTTGGGTAGGGACTGTCTCTATATGTTGCCAACCTGTACTTCCCAAGCGCTTAGTACAGTGCTTTACACACAGTAAGCACTCAATAAATACAATTGAATGAATGAATGAGTCGCTTCACTTCTCTGGACCTCAGTGGCCTTCTCTGTAAAATGGGGATTGAGACTGTGAGCCTCATGTGGGACAGGGACTGTGTCCCAACCCGATTTGCTTGTATCCAACCCAGTGTTTAGTAGACTGCCTGGCAAACAGTAAGTGCTTAACAAATACCATGATTATTATTATTACTACTCTCCCAAACACTTAGTAGAGTGCTCAGCACTCAGTAAGCGCTCAATAAACATGACTGATTGATTGACTGGTCCTCTGACCCAACAACTGACCCCAGATCCCTCTCTCACCCTGAAGGGGGAGTTTGGACTCCACCAGAAGACGGTTTCCCTGCCTTGCTCCTGTGGCACCCAAGCGCTGGGATATTATTGTGCATGGGGAGGGTCTGGCTTCCCCTCTGGAACTGCCATGGTCTCTGGAAGGCCTGAACTTCCCCAGTGGGGACAAAGAATCTAACCAGCCTGAATCTGAACCTATCACCCTGCTTTACTTTCACCCCCGGAAGCTTCTCAAAGCTGGTCTGTTTCAGAAGCATACTGCCTTGCCTCTCTCCTCTCCAGACTTTGAACCAACCCTCACCAGGGTGAGATTTATCACTGGGAAGAAACCATGAGATCAATCGGGGACAAAACCCAGGAGCCCAGAAACAGCATGGCAGAGTGAGAAGCAGCATGGTGGAATGGATAGAGCATGGGCCTGGGAGTCCAAAGGTCATGGGTTCATCCCAGCTCCGCCACTTGTCTGCTGTATGATCTTGGGCAAGTCACTTCATTTCTCTGGGCCTCAGTTACCTCATTTGTAAAATGGGGATTGGCACTGTGAACACCACATGGGACAGGGACTGCATCCAACCCGATTTGTTTGTATCCACCCCCTGGTGCTTAGTACAGTGCCTGGAACATAGTAAGCACTTAACACATACCTCTATTATTATTATTATTTTTATCATTATTAAACCAATGCTTGCCAGGGTAAGATTTATTACTGGGAAGAAACCACAAGATCCATCTGGGGCAAAACCCAGGAACCTGAGCTCCCAACCCTCCTCCCCTCTCTGTTAGCCCAGGGCTAGAAGAAACTGCTCAGTGGGAAAAAATTCTGTCACTGTAGTTACCAACACAAGTGGGTTGTTCCCACCAGACCTCCTACTGAGTAACTGTAAAATGGGGATTCAATACCTGTCCTCCCTCCTCTTATTTAAGACAGTCCCCAAAACTGATTATTATGTATCTACCCCATCGCTTGGTACAGGGCCTGGAACACAGTAAGCGCTTAACAAATACCGCAATTATTCATTCTCCGGTAGACTGTAAGCTTGTTATGGACAAGGAATGTGGCTGCTATTGCAGTGTACTCCCCCAGTACCTTGAGTAGATTTTTTTTAATGGTATTTGTTATGCACTTACTATGTGTTAGGCACTGTTCTAACCTTCTGGGGTTGATATAAAGTAATCAGGTTGGACACAGTCCCTGTCCCACAAGAGGCTCATGTCGTAATCTCCATTTTACAGATGAGGGAACTGAGGCATGGAGAAGGGAAGTGACTTACCTGAGGTCACACAGCAGATAAGTGGCAGAGCCAGGATTAGAATCCAGGTCCTTCTGACCCCCAGGCCCATGCTCTATCCATTAGACCACACTGCTTCACTAAAGGAAGGGAGAGCAAAAATCTTCTTTCCTCCAGAAGCACTCAATAAATACCGTTGATTGATTGATTGATTCTAGATTATAAACCCGGTGTGGGCAGGGATTGGCTCTCTTTATTGCTGAATTGTACTTTCTAAGTGCTTAGTACAGTGCTCTGCACACAGTAAGTGCTCAATAAATAAGATTGAATGAATTGATTGATTGAAACGGTGATGCCTCTAGATTGCAAGCTCATTATGATCAAGGATTGTGTCTGCTAGTTCCTTTGTATCGTGCTCTCCCAAATGCTTAGTACAGTGCTTTGTGCATAGCAGTCAATAAATACCATAAATACCATTAATGATTCATAGCTAAGTTCAATCAGCGAATAGAGCACGGGCCTGGGAATCAGAAGGACCTAGGTTCTAATTCCAGCTTTGCCACTTTTGTGCTGTGTGACCTGGGGCAAGTCACTTCATTTCTCTGGGCCTCAGTTTCTTCATCTGTAAAATGGGGATTAAAGCTGTGAGCCCCGTGGGGGACAGGGACTTAGTGCTTAGTAGTATGGCTCAGTGGAAAGAGCCTGGGCTTTGGAGTCAGAGGTCATGGTTTCAAATCCTGGCTCCGCCAATTGTCAGCTGTGTGACTTTGGGCAAGTAACTTAAGTTCTCTGTGCCTCAGTTACCTCATCTTTAAAATGGGGATTAAGACTGTGAGCCCCTGTGGGACAACCTGATCACCTTGTTACCTCCCCAGCACTTTGAACAGTGCTTTGTACATAGTAAGCTCTTAATAAATGCCATTAGTATCATTATTAACAAATACCATCATTATTATTATTAGCTTGTCTCTACCCCAGCGCTTAGTACAGAGCCAGGCACATATTAAACACTTAACAAATATCCCCCCAAAACCCAAATCGCTCATTCTGCTCCTGGTGGCCGGGAGCGGTGGCATCCCACATCGGACAAAGAAACTGTGAGGGCCCCAAAGCTAGAGTTCAATTAGGAACCGATTATTGACTCTTCAATCCGCTTCATGGTTTGGGGTCTTTGTGGCTGTTCTAGCTCCCCTATTTCTCCCAGGGCAATGCCCTAATGGGCCTTAGCTCATCCAAGAGGGCTGCAATTGCAATTTTATACATGTCACAGACAGCACACCCACAGAATCAATCCATCAATGGGTTGAATTGAGTGCTTACAATGTGCAGAGCACTGTACCAAGCGATTGGGAGAGGGTGGATAGACACCTTCCCAGCCCACAATGAGCTTACAGTCTAGAGGGAATACAGAAGCCTTCCTCTCAATCAATCTTTTTTTTCTACAATATTGGCTAAGCCCTTACTATGCATCAAGCACTGTTCTAAACTCTGGGGCCGACACAAGCTAATCAGGTTGGACGCAGTCCCAGTCCCATAGAGGGCTCACAGCCTAAATAATAATTATGGTGTTTGTTAAGGGCTTTCCATGTGCCAAGCATGGTTCTAAGCAACAGGGGAAATACAAGATATTCAGGTTGGACAGAGTCCCTGTCCCATATGACTCTCAAAGTCTTAATCCCCACTTTACAGATGAGGACATTGAGGCCTAGAGAAGTGAAGTGACTCACCCAAGGTCACAAGGCAGACAAGTGGCATAAACAGTATTAGAACCCAGGTCCTTCTCACGCCCAGGCCAGTGCCCTATCCACCAGATCACACTGCTTTTCATCCTGGGTTATTTAGAAAAACCCATTGAAGGGATGTCCTGGAACATCCTCGGATTTAACATGTCCTAAACTGAAATCCTCATCTTCCCACCCAAACCCTGTCCTAGCCCCGGCTTTCCAAACACTGTAGACAACACCACCATCCTCCCCATCTCACAAGCCCGTCACCTTGGTGTCATCAGGCAGAAACTCCTCACCCTTGGCTTCAAGGCTCTCCATCACCTCGCCCCCTCCTACCTCTCCTCCCTTCTCTCCTTCTACAGCCCACCCCGCACCCTCCGCTCCTCTGCCGCTAATCTCCTCACCGTGCCTTGTTCTCGCCTGTCCCACCATCGACCCCTGGCCCATGTCATCCCCCTGGCCTGGAATGCCCTCCCTCTGCCCATCCGCCAAGCTAGATCTCTTCCTCCCTTCAGGGCCCTACTGAGAGCTCACCTCCTCCAGGAGGCCTTCCCAGACTGAGCCCCCTCCTTCTTCTCCCCCTCTCCATCCCCCCTGCCTTACCTTCTTCCCTTCCCCACAGCACCTGTATATATGTATATATGTTTGCACGTATTTATTACTTTATTTATTTATTTTACTTGTACATATTTATTCTATTTATTTTATTTTGTTAATATGTTTTGTTTTATTGTCTGTCTCCCCCCTTCTAGACTGTGAGCCCACTGTTGGGTAGGGACCGTCTCTATATGTTGCCAACTTGTACTTCCCAAGTGCTTAGTACAGTGCTCTGCACACAGTAAGTGCTCAATAAATACGATTGATTGATTGATTGATCTTCCACTCATCTCTCTCATTCCAACCACATATTCAATCTGTCACCAAATCCTGTCGTTTCTACCTTCACAACATTGCTAAAAATCCACCCTTTCCTCTCCATCCAAATCGCTACTATATTAATCCAATCACTTGTCCTGTCCCGCCTTGATTACTGCATCAGCCTCCTTGCTGACCTCCCTGCCTCCTGTCACTCCCCACTCCAGTCCATAGTTTGTTCTGCTGCCTGGATCATGTGAATGTTCAGTCCACGTTCCCAGCTCCTCAAGCACCTCCAGTGATTGCCCATCCACCTCTGCATCAAACAGAAACTCCTCACCATCAGCTTTAAAGCATTCAGTCAGCTCGTGCCCTTCTACTTCGACTCAGCCCCCACACTCCGCTCCTCTAGAGCCAGCTCACTCAACAGGCCCCGATCTCATCTGTCTCACTGCTGACCCCTTTCCCACATCCTCCCCGTAGCCTGGACCTCCTGCCCTGACTATGGATGCCAGGCCACCACTCTCTCCACCTTCAAAGCCTTACTAAAGCCACATCTCCTCCAAGAGGCCTTCCCCGATTAAATCCTCTTTTCCCTGTACCCCTCTCCCTTCTGCTTCATCTATGCACTCGGATCTATGCCTTTGGGGTGACTTTGATATTCACCGCAACCCCTTCTCCACAGCACTTGTGTACCTATCTTTAAATTAAATATTATAAACTACTTATTTATTCATATTAGTGTCTGTCTCCCCCTCTAGACTGTCAACTTGTAATGGGCTGGGAAAGTGTCTGTTAATTCTGTGGTATTGTACTCTCCTAAATGTCTAATACAGTGTTCTGCACTTAGTAAGAGCTTAATAATTGTACTCTCCTAATAATTGTTCACTCAGTATAGTGCTTTGCACCCAGTAGGTGCTCAATAAATATGATTTAATGAATGAATGAATAAGTGTCATGAATTGATTGATTGATTGATTGACAGGTGAACCTCAGCAAGATCAAGGAAGCAAGTCAGGGTGATGCAAAAGGGAGTGGGAGAAGAGGAAGGGAGGGCTTAGTCAGGGAAGGTCTCTTGGAGGAAATGTGCCTTCAATAAGGCTTTGAAGGTGGGAAGAGTCATTGCCTGTCAGATTAGAGGAGGGAGGGCATTCCAGGTCAGAGGCAGGACGTGGGCAGGAAGTCGGCAGCCAGATAGATGAGATCGAAGCACAGTGAGTAGGTTAGCATTAGCAGAGCAAAATGTGCCAGCTGGGTTGTAGTAGGAGAGCAGTGAGGTGAGGTAGGAGGGGCAAGAGAGCACTGTACTAAGCTCTTGGGAGTGCCAAATAGAGTTGGCAAACATGTTTCCTGCTCATCAGGAACTTGCAATCTAGTGAAAGATGAGAGCAAGTGTCCTGCGTTAGCCAAGACTGTCCCAATTCCATCAGTCAAATCAATCAGTGGTATTTATTGAGTACTTACTATGTGCAGAGCACTGCACTTGGGAGAGTACAATACAACAAAATTAGTCGATACGTTCCTAGCTCATAATGAGCTTACATCTAGGGGGGAGACAGACATTAATATGAAAAAAATCAGTAATCCATAATAAATAATTTAAATATTTGTACACAAGTGCTGAGGGGTCGGGAATGGCGTGAAGATCAAATGTCCAAAAGTCACAGATACAAGTGCTTAGATGACGCAGAAGGGAGAGGGAGGGGAAGGCCTCTTGGAGGAGGTGTGACTTTAATAAGGCTTTGAGGGTGGAGAGAGTGGGGGTCTGGTGTAGACAGACGGGGAGGGAGTTCCAGGTTAGGGGGAGAACGTGGGAAAGGGGTTGCCGGCGAGATAGATGAGATGGAGGTAGAGTGAGTAGGCTGGCACTAGTGGAGTGAAGTGTGCGGGCTGGGTTGTGGTAAGAGAGCGGTGAGGTAAAATAGGAGGGGGCGAGTTGACTGAGCGCTTTAAAGCCGGTGATAAGGAGTTTCTCTTTGATGTGGAGGTGGATGGGCAACCAGTGGGAGTCTCTGAGGTGTGGGGAGACTTTTATTGATAAATGATCCATGCAGCAGAGTGAAGTATGGATGGGAGTGGGCAGAGACAGTCAGTTGGTCAATCATATTTATTGAACACGTGTGTGCAGAGCAGTGTACTAGGCGCTTTAGACAAGAGGCCAGAAAGTCAGCAAAGAGGCCGATATAGTAGTCAAGGCATTTCCAATATTTCATCCACCTCCTGGAAGACCTCTGACAAGGCCTTTTAAGGCCTTGCTTTCAGTCTGACTTGGAGTATTGCGGGGGCAGACCTCACATTTATGTCAGCAATGTATCCGCAGCAGAGAGGTTGGACACAGTCCCTGTCCCACATGGGGCTCACGGTCTTAATCCCCATTTTGCAGATGAGGGAACTGAGGCTCAGAGGAGGAAAGTGATTTGTCCAAGGTCACATGGCAGATAACAGTATGTTGTGAAAGCTTACTGTGTGCAGAGCACTGTACTGAGCACTTGGGAGAGTACAGTGTAACAGAGCAGTAGACGTTCCCTGACTGTAACGAGCGCACGGTCTAGGCAGCTGCAGTGACTGCTTTGTGAGTGGTCTGGAAATTTCCATCACAACCACTGCCATGTTTCCAGTTGTGCCAGAGACTCCAGCATTCAATTAGTCGATGTCTAGTGAATCGAGCCCAGGCCTAGGACCTGGCTTCTAATCCTGCCACAAGTCTGCTGTGTAACCTTGGACAAGTCACTTCTCTTCTCTGGGCCTCAGTTGGGGATGAAGACTGTGAGCCCCTTGTGGGACAGGGACTGTGTCCAACCTGGTTCCCTTGTATCTACCCCAGCACTTAGAACAGTGCTTGACACCTAGTAAGCCCTTAACAAATATCATCATCATAATTACTATTATTACTGTTTGCAGGGCACTCTACTAAGTGATTGGGAGAGAACAAGTAAAATTGAGAATCAGTCAGTCAATCATATTTATTGAGTGCTTACTGTGTGCAGAGCACTGTACTAAGGACTTGGGAGAGTACAATGTAGCAGAGTTGGTTGTCGCATTCCCCACCCACAGTGAGTGACAGTCTAGAGGAGAAACAAGCAGGTCCCACTGTTTTACACAAGGGACAACATGTTCAGGAGCAACTTGGCCTAGGGGGAAGACCACAGGCCTGGGAGTCAGAAGACCTGGGTTCTAATCCCAGCTCTGCCACTTGTCTGCTCTGAGGCCTTGGGCAACTCACTTATCTTCTCTGTGCCTCAGTTCCCTTATCCGCAAAATGGGGATTCATTCCCTGTTCTCCCTCCTGCTCAGACTGAGCCCCTTGTGGGCTACCCCAGCGCTTAGTATAGTCCTTAGCATGAAGTAAGTGCTTAACAAGTTCCGCAGTTGTTATTATTCAGATTCAAGCCTGTTAGTTACTCACCCCCGGGTTTAAGGAAAATGGACGAATGCCTTCTGATCCACCAGAGGTAACCTAAGCCACATGGAGACTCGGTTTCCCCTCGAGAAAGGAGAGGTGCCAACACCTCCTCCCTAGTTCTTGCAGAAGTTCCAGGGGTCAGCGAGGGTAAGACGTTCTCAGATCTTCAGACCAAGTCAGCCACTGCAGAGGGACTTAATTCCCCCGGGGCTCTCGTAATAACAGGAACATTTCTCCCCAGACCGGTTTGCTCTTTTTTTCTTTTTTAATTGTATTTCTTAAGTGCTTACTATGTGCCAGGCACTGTACTCAACGCTGGGGTAGATACAAGATAATCAGATTGGACACAATCCCTGCACCACATGGGGCTCACAGTTGTAATCCCCATTTTACAGATGAGGGAACTGAGGCCAAGAGAGGCTAAGCAACTTGCCCAAGGTCTCGCAGCAGACAAGTGGTGGAGCTGGGATGAGAACCCAGGTCCTTCTGACTCCCAGACCTGGGCTCTATCCACTAGACCACACTGCTTCTCCTATGAGAGGATCAGCCAAAGCAATGCAGGATGTCTTACAGGAAAACGATCCTTTTCCCTGCTTTGACAAGAAAGAAGCCAGAACACTGTTCCTGCTAAGACACTGGAGAGAGGAGAAGGCCCTGTTCTCCCTCCTGTTTAGATGGGAGCCCCTTGTGGGACAGGGACTGTGCCCAACCTGATTAGTTTGTAATAATGATGGCATTTGTTATGCGCTTACTATGTGCTAAGCACTGGGGTGATTACAAGCAAATTGAGTCAGACACAGTCCCTGTCCCATTTGGGGCTCACAGTCTCAATCCTCATTTTACAGATGGGGTAACTGAGGCCCAGAGGAGTGAAGTGACCCGACCAAGGTCACCCAGCAGACAAGTGGCGGAGCTGGGATTGGAACCCAGGTCCTTCTGACTCCCAGGTCCATCCTCTATCCACTACGTCATGCTGTTACCCCAGTGCTTAGAACAGTACTTGCCATATAGAAAGAGCTTAACAAATACCATAAAAAAAAAATATCCCCCGTGAGGGTTCTGCTTCCCAAAACTGGCCTCTACCGGATTGGGAAGAGCAGCCCCAGAGCACCTATGTCCCGTATCCTTAATTTATTTATTCACTTCATTCATTCATTCAATCATATTTATTGAGCGCTTACTGTGTGCAGAGCACTGTACTAAGAGCCTGGGAAGTACAAGTTGGCAACATATAGAGACAGTCCCTACCCAACAGTGGGCTCACAGTCTAGAAAATAAGAATGATGGCATTTATTAAGCGCTTACTATGTGCAAAGCACTGTTCTAAGCGCTGGGGAGGTTACAAGGTGATCAGGGTGTGCCACGGGGGGCTCACAGGCTTTTACAGATGAGGAAACTGAGGCACAGAGAAGTGAAGTGACTCACCCAAGGTCACACAGCTGAAAATTGGCGGAGCCGGAATTTGAACCCATGACCTCTGACTCCAAAGCCCGGGCTCTTTCCACTGAGCCACGCTGCTTCTCTAAGCAGCCAAGCTCACTTAAAAGTCTGCCTTCCCTTCTAGACCGTAAGCTCCCTGTGGGTAGAGGACATGTCCACCAACTCTACTCTATTGGGCTCCCCCAGCCTATCAAGCAATCAAGCAATGATATTTATTGAGCTAATTCTGCTCAGGGGAAGTGTCTGCTAATTCTGTTGTACTGTACTCTCCCAGGAGCTTAATATAGTGCACTGCGTGAAATAAGAGCTCAGTAAATACCATTGATGGATTGACCGACCCAGCGCTTTCTGTGAGCACAGCACGGCACTTAATTCCTCTTTTCCCCAACTAGCTTTCCCTCTGCGCTTGTCTGTGCACTCAGATCTGTGATATTTGGACATTTGATATTCGTCCCACCCCCAACCCCACAGCTCTTATGGACATATCTTTAAATGATCTATTATAAATTGCTTATTTATTCCAATTAATGCTCACCTCACCCTCTAGACTGTCAGCTCATTATGGGCAGGGAACACGTCTGCTAATTCTGTTGTTTTGTACTCTCCCAAGTGCATAATACAGTGCCCTGCACATAGTAAGCACTCGATCAATCAATCCATCAGTGGTATGTATTGAGTGCTTATTACGTGCAGAGTACCGTGCTACGCTCTTGGGAGAGAACAATACAACAGAATTAGCAGACACATTCCCTGGCCATAATGAATTTACAGTCTAGAGTCTAAATATGAATAGGGCAAGAGTTCCAAGGTTGAGGGAGATCTTTGAGGAATAGGGCAACAGGGATTAGAAAAATGATCTGGGCAGGAAAAAGTATGGACTGGAGAGGGGAAAGACAGGAGATGGGGTGGAGGTCGGAGGGGTCAACGAGGAGGCTGATACAGCAATCAAGATGGGATAGGATAAGTATTTGGATCAGCTTTGTATCATTTTGAATGGAGAGAAAAGGGTGGATTCTAGAGGTGTTACGAAGAAAGAACCAACAGGATTTGATGACAGACGGGATATGTGGGTGGAATGAGGGCGATAAGTTGAGGATAATGCTAAGGTTACGGACTTGTGAGACAGGAAGGGTGGTGGAGCTGACTAGAGTGATGGGAGAGCCTGGGGGAGGATAGGGTTTGGGTAGGAAGATGAGGAATTCTGTTTTGGACCTGTTAAGTCAGTGGTGTCAGTGGGACATCCATGTAGAGATGTCCTGAAGGCAGGGAGAAATGTGAGACTGCAGAGAAGGAGAGAGATCAGGGCTGGTGGTGGGGGTTTGGGGGATGAAGCCATGGGAGCGAATTTGTTCTCTAAGAGAGTGGGTGTAGATAGAGAATAGCAGGGGACCCAGAATTGTACCCTGAGGGACCCCCACAGTTAGGGGATGGGAGGCAGAGGAAGAGCTCACGAAAGGAACTGAGTGCAAGGGATTGTCTCTATCTTCTCTGTTGGATTGTACTCTCCCAAGCGCTTAGTACAGTGCTCTGCACACAATAAACATCTGTAAATACAAGGGGAGACAGACTCTGTGAAGCCAAGGTTAGACAGTGTTTCCCCCAGAAGGGGATGGTCCACAATGTCAAAAGCAGCTGAGAGGCCTCCTGTCTCTCCCCACTTCAGTCCATACTTCACTCTGCTGCCCAGATTTTCTACAAAAACGTTCAGGATATGTCACCTCCCTCCTCAAAAATCTCTAGTGGTTGCCCATTCACTCGGTATCAAACAAAAACTCCTCACCATTGGCTTTAAAGCAGTCCATCTCCTTACCCCCTTGTACCTCACTTCACTTCTCTCCTTCTCCATCCCAGCCCGCACACTATGCTCCTCTGGTGTTAACCTTCTCACTGGACCTCCATCTCTCCTGTCTCACTGCCGACCCCTGGCCCACATCCTGCCTCCGTCCTGGAACGCCCTCCCTCCTTTAATCTGACTCTCCCCCTTTTCAAAGCCTTTCTGAAGGCCCATCTCCTCCAAGAAGCCTTCCCAGACTAATCCCCACTTTTCCTCATCTCCCAGTCCCTTCTGCGTCGCCCTGATTTACACCCTTGGCTCTTCCCCTCTCCTTGCCCCATGACACTTATGTACATATCTTTCACTTTATTTGTTTTTATTGAGGTCTGTCTCCCTGCCCACCCCACCCCCACCCCCGTCGCCCCGGGGCTGTAAACTGGTTGAGGGCAGGGAATGTCACTGTTTATTGCTGTATTGTACTTTCCCAAGTGTTTAGGACAGTGCCTTTGCACATACTAAGTGCTCAATAAATACTATTGAATGAACGAATAAATGAACAAAGAGGATTAGGATGGAGTAGAGGCTGTAGGATCTGACAAGAAGAAAGTCAAACGTAAGTGTCATGGGGCAAGGAGGGGGGAAGAGCAAAGGGTGAAAGTCACTAGGGCAGCCTAATGGCTTAGTGGAAAGAATATGGGCCAGGGAGTCAGAGGACCTGGGTTTTAATCACTGCTCCACCACTTACCTGCTGTGCGTTGGACAAGTCATTTTCCTTCTCTGTGCCTCACTTCTCACATCTGCAAAATGGGGATTCAATTCCTGTTTTTCCTCCTACTTATATTGTGGGGCCTGAAGAGCTTGTATATAACCCACTGCTTAGTTCAGTGCTTGACACGTAGTAAGTGCTTAACAAATATCAAAATTTGGAGAAGATAGTTTTTTTATGGTGTGAAGGGGCTGTAAGGCAGATTATAGGGAGTCAAGGAGAGAACTGAAGGAGAGGAAGCGGAGTCAGTAGATGTAAAGAGCTCACTCAAGGAGTCTGGAAAGGAATGGTAGGAGGGAGATGGGGTGATAAGTGAAGAGTGTTGTGAGACCAAGAGGACACTTTTTATGGTATATGTTAAGCACTTACTATGTGGCAGGTACTGTTCTTAGTGCTGGGGTAGATAATAATAATAGTGGTATCTGTTAAGCACTTACTCTGTGCCAGGCACTGTACAAGTGCTGGGATGGACACAGTCCCTATCCCTTAATCCCCATTTTACAGATGAGGTAACTGAGACCCAGAGAAGTGAAGTGACTTACCTAAGGTCACGCAGAAGTCAAGTGGCAAAGCTGGGATTAGAACCTAGGTCCTTCTGACTTTCAGGCCCTTGCTATAGCCACTAGACCACACTGCTGAAAACAGTGGAGGAAAAGAAGCCATTGGAGAGTGAGCAGTTGAAAATGGCAGTCGGAAAGAAGGGAGGGGCTGAGTATTTTAATGAGGTGCAAAGAATGGGTTCAGAAGCACAGGGGAAGAGGGTGGATTTTAAGAGGAGGAGGGAGATCTCCTCTTGAAAGACTACTAGAAATAATGAGAGCTGTAGGCGTCTTTTTTTAAACGCATTTCGTATTCATTCATTCAATCGTATTTATTGAGCACTTACTGTGTGCAGAGCATTGTTTATTGTATGCCACCTCTTCCGGGCCACAAATACTGTCACCCTGAAGGAGCATGGCCTGGTGGCTAGAGCACGGGCCCAAGAATCAGAAGGGCCTGGGTTCTAATTCCCATACTGCCACTCATCTGCTGTGGCACCTAGGGCAACTCACTTAGCTTCACAGGGCCTCAGTTTCCTCAGCCGTAAAATGGGGTTCCCTGCTCTCCCTTTTAGTTAGACTGTGAGCCCCGTGTGGGACGCTTTTTTTGACCTAACTTGTACTTTTCCTCAGTGCTTAGAACAGTGTTTGACACATAGCAAACACTTAACCAATACCATAAAAAAAAAACCCGGATCCACATCTTTTTTTTTAAACACTCTCCTTATGAGGTTTAGAGACGTAGGTGGGAATAGACTAGTGCCAGGAGCTCACATACCAAAACCCTCCTCGTTTCTCCTGATGCAGAGCCCATGGAAGAGGGAAAATGGGAATTCTAGGCCCTTCTTTTTCCTCCTGAGTCTCATAGCTGCCAGTGAATAGCCTAAAAGACCTGCACCGCCAGACTATAAACTCGTTGTGGACAGGGAATATGTCTGTTCGATTGTACTCTCCCAAGCATTTAGGACAGTGCTCTGCACATAGCGAGCCCTCAATAAATAGTATTGATTGATTGATTGATAATGGAGCAGTTGATTGTTTACTGGAGCTGTTTGACTGGAATAAATTGGCCGTGTGCTAGTTGAGTCCAGTCAACATACTGTAAACTTCCTCTAGACTGTAAGCTCACTGTGGGCAGGGAGCGTGTCTACCAACTTTGCTCTTTTGGTGCTTAGTACAGTGCTCCGCACACAGTGAGCACTCAATGAATACCATTGATTGATTGATCAATAATGGAGGTGTTTGATAGGAATAAAACAGGGCAGTGTACCAGTTGAGTTCTGGTGAGCATACTTAAAACTTCCCCTGGACTGTAAACTCACTGTAGGCAGGGAACATGTCTACCAGCTCTGTTCTATTGTCCTCTCCCAAGTGCTTAGTACAGTGCTCTGCACACAGTAAGTGCTCAATAAGCTCATTATGAGCAGGGAATGTCACTGATTATTCATTCATTCATTCAATTGTATTTATTGAGTGCTTACTGTGTGCAGAGCACTGTACTAAGCGCTTGGGAAGTACAAGTTGGCAACATACAGATACGGTCCCTACCCAACAGCAGGCTCACAGTCTAGAAGGGGGAGACAGACAACAAAACAAGACATATTAACAAAATAAAATAAATAGAATAAATATATACAAATAAAATAAATAAATAGAGTAATAAATACATACAAACATATATACATATATACAGGTGCTGTGGGGAAGGGAAGGAGGTAAGGCAGGGGGATGGGGAGAGGGGGGAGGGGGAGAGGAAGGAGGGGGCTCAGTCTGGGAAGGCCTCCTGGAGGAGGTGAGCTCTCAGTAGGGCTTTGAAGGGAGGAAGAGAGCTAACTTGGCCGATGTGTTGAGGGAGGGCATTCCAGGCCAGGGGGATGATGTGGGCCGGGGGTCGGTGGCGGGACAGGCGAGAACGAGGCACGGTGAGGAGATTAGCGGCAGAGGAGCAGAGGAGGGTGCGGACTGGGCTGTAGAAGGAGAGAAGGAAGGTGAGGTAGGAGGGGGTGAGGTGATGGACAGCCTTAAAGCCGAGAGTTAGGAGTTTTTGCCTAATGTGTAGGTTGATTGGTAGCCACTGGAGATCTTTGAGGAGGGGAGTAAAGCGTTTCTGCACAAAGACGATTATTGTCATATTGTCCTCTCCAAAGTGCTTAGTACAGTTCTCTGCATGCAGTAAGCGCTCAATAAATACTACTGATTGACTGATTCATTCTGTGATGGGTTCCTCGTTAGTCTTGAGCTAGAGAGCACCCCAATTCACTGACCCAAAGGAGAGAGAAATGGTGAAACTTGTTTTCCCCACAGATCTCTTTCCATCAGCAGACTTGGGTTCTGTGTGTGAGTCATCTGTTGATGATTCTGTAATCAACACCGTGTTCCCTATGTAATTAGTTGTAATTATTGTCACCACCCCCAAAGGCTCTAGAGAGAGGAAAGACTTTTTACCAAGCAGAAGGGTGAACCTGACTGGTAAAAGAAAAGTGCGCTCCCAGGAAACGGGAGAAGCAGCATGGCCTGGTGAATAGAGTACGGGCCTGGGAGTCAGAAGGACCTGGGTTCGAATGCTGACTCCACCACTTGCCTGCTGCTGTGTGACCTTGGGCAAGTCATTTCATTTCTCTGGGTTTCAGCGACCTCATCTGTAAAATGGGGATATGAATGTGAGCCCCTTGTGGGACAGGGACTGTGTTCAACCTGATTAACTTGTATCATTCCCAGTGCTTAGAACAGTGTTTGGCACATAGTAAGCCCTGAACAAGTACCATAAAACCTCCTGGATGCCCCAGAACAAAACCAGCTTCTAATCAGTGCTTAGAAAAGTGCTTTGCACATAGTAAGCGCTTAATAAATGCCATTATTATTATTATTATCCTGGCTCCTCCATTTGTCTGCTCTGTGTCCTGGGCAAATCACTTCTTATCCAGTTCCCTCATCTGGAAAATGGGGACAAAGGCTGTGAGCCCTATATGGGACAGGGACTGTGTCCAACCCGATTACCTTCTATCTACCCCAGTGCTTAGTACAGTGCCTAAACATAGCAAGTGTTTAACAAATATGATTATTATTATTATTACTTTTCATTCTGACTACTCATAAGCAGCATGACCTAGTAGATAGAGTGCTGGCCTGGGAGTCAGAAGGAACTGGGTTCTAATCCTGGCTCCGACACTCATCTGCTGTATGACCTTGGGCAAGTCACATCATGTCTCTGGGCCTCAGTTCCCTGATCTGTAAAATGGGGTTGGAAACTGTGAGCCCCACTTGAGACCAGGACTGTGTCCAACCTGACTAGCTTGAATCTACCCCAGAGCTTAGTACAGTGCCTGGCACATAGCGCTTAACACATGTCATAAGAAACAACACTCGGGAAAATGTCACATCTTCTCATGTTGGTAGGTTTCCTGTGCTTTGTGGGGGTCTCGATACTAGGCGCGTGATGGGAGACATTTTCCATTTCATTTTCCATGCTGCTGCAACCAACTCCTAAGGATTCCCTCCTTGTCTGGCACTTGACAAGGACGTTTCCCCTCCCGTCAGATTTGAAAGAAACCCATTCTCTTCCAATTCTCCGTTATCCGATGGGATTGGGGAGTCTGGACATCGGAGTCGTCTCCTCGCTCCGCTCCAACTGGTGAGTTGGGCGATGTCACCTCACTCTTCCCTGCTGCTGCTGCTGATAATTATACTAATGATAATAATAATAATAATAATATGTGTTAAAGAGCTCGCTATGTAATAATAATGATTGTGCTATTTGTTAAACCCGGCTCTGCCCCTTGTCAGCTGTGTGACTTTAGGCAAGTCACTTAATTTATTTGTGCCTCAGTTACCTCATCTATAAAATGGGGATTAAGACTGTGAGCCCAAGGGGGGACAACCTGATAACCTTGTATCTACCCCAGGGCTTAGAACAGTGCTTGGCTTATAGTAAGCACTTAACAAATACCATTATTATTATCATTAAGCACTTACTATTGCCAGGCATTGTACTAGGGATACAAATAATCAGGTTGGCCACGTAAGACTCACAGTTTTCTTCCCCATTTTTACACATGAGGGAATTAAGGGCCAGAGAAGTGAAGTGACTTGCCCAAGGTGACCCAGCAGACAAGTGGCGGAGACAGGATTAGACCTCAACTCCCAGGCCTGGGCTCTATCCACTAGACCACACTGCTCCTACCTAATCTGATGGGACAGAGTCCCTGTCCCTCATGGGCTCACAGACTTAATCCTCATTGTACAGATGAGGGAACCGAGGCCCAGAGAAGTGAAATGATTTGTCCAAGGTCATGGCAGAAGAGTGGCGAAGCTGAGATTAGAACCCAGGTCCGTCTGACTCCCCGGCCGGTGCTCTATCCACTAGGCTTGCTGTAGCATCTTAAGCAAAACAGACACATCCTTCCCCTCCTCTAGATACCATCTGCACAGCTCTCTGGGCGCCTAATATGGAGACAGATGAGTGAATGCAAAGTCTTTGGATTCTGATTTTTTTCTTCATGTCCATCTTACCCTCCCCCGCTTCAAAGCCTTACTGAAGACAAATCCCTACCAAGAGGCCTTCGCTGACTAAGCCGTCATTTCCTTTTCTCCCATTCCCTTCTGTGTCACCGTGACTTGCTCCCTTAATTCACCTCCCTCTTAGCCCCACCACACATGTGCATATCCATATGTCCATATGTAATTTATTCATTTATATAAATGTCCATCTCCCCCTCTACACTGTAAGCTCGTTGTGGGCTGGGAATGTGTCCATTATATTGTTATAGCGTACACTCTGAAGTGCTCAGTACAGTGCTCTGCAGACGGTAAGTGCTGGATCCAAACAACCAATCGACTGATCCCAAACAAAATAGAAATATTTCACCCAGAAAAATGAATAATGGAAATACAGAAGTCCATCAGAGGACTTTGGATGGCACTGAACCATATGGTCCAGATTGTCTTCCCTCTTGGGCTGAAGGAAACTAAAGCTAATTTCAGCTAGCTGGAAGAATGTATTTCTGTGACTGCATGCAGGCTGGCTGTCTTATGAGGGATGAGACAAAGAGCCCCCTACCACAGCTTTTAATGAGGTTCTTTGCGGAAAAACTGTTTAGCTATTTTCTTGGAAGACATCGCACTTCTCTATGCAGGGAGCTCAATTGATTTTAGAAAGTCCTCCCCATTCCACCCTCCTCCGTGAAATGCCGACTGAAGAATTCTAAGTAGCAGATCCCATCTGGACTGGTAAAGAGGAACCCACAGAATGGAACTTCCCTGGAGTGAAAATCCCTGGTGAACACCCGGCAGCCTCATTCTTCTCTCTTGGATGTGTGATTAGTGCTAAGTGCTTAGTACAGTGCTCTGCACATAGTAAGCACTCAATAAGTAGCACTGACTGATTGACTACATTACTTAAGGGAGTGTCTGGGAAAAGGGTCCCCTTCGAGATGTGCCCCCTGAAGTGATAAACACTTTAGAGAAGCAGTGTGGTTTAGTGGAAAGAGCATGGCTTGGGAGTCAGAGGATGTGGGTTCTAATCCCGGCTCTGCTACCTGTCTGCTGTGTGACTTTGGGAGAGTCACTTAACTTCTCTGTGCCTCAGTAACCTCATCTGTCAAATGGGGATTAAGACTGTGAGTCCCATGTGGGGCAACATGATAACCTTGTACCAACCCAAGTGCTTAGAACAGTGTCTGGCACATAGTAAGCGCTTAACCCTGGTAAACACCCAGCTGCCTCACTCTTCCCTCACGTTTGTGTGAATAGTGCTTAGCACTTAGTACAGTGCTTTGCACATAGTAAGCACCCAGCGCTTAGAGCAGTGCTTTGCACATAGTAAGCACTTAATAAATGCCATAAAAAAAAATAAACAAACAGCACTGATGGATGGACTAAGTTACCTCCAGGAGTGTCTGGTAAAAGGGTCCTGATCAAGTGGGATCCATCCACGCCCAAGCTGGATTCTGGACTTTCCCCATTCCCTCCCAATTGGGAATTTTATAGCTGAGAGGGGAGAGGGGCCCTTCTTCCCATGAGAGGCTTCACACGCTCTCAGGGGACAGCTGGGGTGATGCTATCGTGGTTTTCTTTCCATGAATGCAGCTGTTTGTGTGGGTTGCTGATCTCCGGGTGGACTAACAACGGGTAGAAACTCAAGGGGCCAAAGAGGCAGGGTCTCTTTCCTTTGGTAGACCTGAGGAGCAGGGCGGCTCAATAGCCTCTCTGTAGGCCTGAAGGAGAAGCAGTGTGGTCTAATGGAGAGTGCAGAGGCCTGGGCATCAGAAGGACCTGGGTTCTAATCCCAGCTCCTCCATTTGTCTGCTTTGTGATCTTGGGCAAGTCACTTTGCCTCGCTGGGCCTTAGTTTCCTCATCTTCAATCCATACTTCATGCTGCTGCCCAGATTGTCTTTGTCCAGAAATGCTCTGGGCATGTTACTCCCCTCCTCAAAAATCTCCAGTGGCTACCAATCAATCTGCGCATCAGGCAGAAACTCCTCACCCTCGGCTTCAAGGCTCTCCATCACCTCCCCCCTCCTACCCCACCTCCCTTCTCTCCTTCTCCAGCCCAGCCCGCACCCTCCGCTCCTCTGCCGCTAATCTCCTCACCGTGCCTCGTTCTCGCCTGTCCCGCCATCGACCCCCGGCCCACGTCATCCCCCTGGCCTGGAATGCCCTCCCTCTGCCCATCCGCCAAGCTAGCTCTTTTCCTCCCTTTAAGGCCCTACTGAGAGCTCACCTCCTCCAGGAGGCCTTCCCAGACTGAGCCCCTTCCTTCTTCTCCCCCTCATCCCCCTTTCCATCCCCCTCATCTTATCTCCTTCCCTTCCCCACAGCACCTGTATATATGTATATATGTTTGTACATATTTATTACTCTATTTATTTATTTTACTTGTACATATCTATTCTATTTATTTTATTTTGTTAGTATGTTTGATTTTGTTCTCTGTCTCCCCCTTTTAGACTGTGAGCCCACTGTTGGGTAGGGACTGTCTCTATATGTTGCCAACTTGTACTTCCCAAGCGCTTAGTACAGTGCTCTGCACACAGTAAGCGCTCAATAAATACGACTGATTGATTGAAAATGAAGATTATGAGTCCCAAGTGGGACACGGACTGTATGCAACCTGATTAGCTTGTATCAACCCCAGCGTTTAGTACAGTTCCTGACACCCAGTAAGCACTTAACGAATGTCATTAAAAAAAAAAAGGCTACCAGCAGCTGGTACCTTTTATTTTCACCCGTAAGGCCCTGCATGAGTTGTTACTAAACAATGCGTTCCTTTCTTTTCCGTTTTCAGAAAGAAAAAAAAGATTCTCATTTTAAAATGTGTAAGAACGGGGGTTCTGTTCATGTGGAAAAATAAATTAAAAAAGGTTTTGAAAGCATGAAGACTGCAGCAAGTAAACGCACTTATTCGGGAAGCCAGAGGAGCAGGTATGATTAGAGGGTGGGATTATCAGAGGTTACCAGGCAACCAGCCCCGGGGAGGCGGGGTGGGGGTGGGGGGAGAACCTCATGAAAGGGGTAATGGAGTTGGGACCGTCCAATCACAGGACTGCCTGCCCAATTAAGACACAGTGATGGAGAGGAAGTGAACATAATTAGCATTGTGTGTAGGCCCTAAGAAAATACATTCTCACAAGTGTGACCAAAGGGGCCTGCTGAGAAAAGGCAATTTTCTTTGGAGGACATTGTCAAATCCAAAGCCCCAAAAAGCAAACAGACAAAAAAAAAAAACAAAAAAAACACCCAGCTCAGCTCCAGGAGATGATTCAAATGGTTAAAAAAAAAAAAAGACCAACCGCAAAAAAAGCTTGGATTTCTTCATCGGTGCCACTGCTATTGTCATTAACTGGGTCTCTGTGGTGATGAAACGACATGAGTCCATTTCATTTTCTCCTTCACGAAAGTTTCATTTTCTCTCCCATCAAGGGACTGAAGAATAATTATATGGGAGGGTTGTAATCAGTGACTCTTCCTTTGAGGATGAAACTGGAGGAAATGGTCTACAGCTGAAACATTAGCAATTCAGATAGGACACAGAGAAAACTATATCGAGAGAGGTTTTGAGTCCCCAGAATGGCTAACCAAGGTTTTTAAAAGCAGGTAGATTTTTCATCTTACTGTGGACAACACCACCGTCCAACCTGCCTCTCGAGCCCTTGGCCGGAACTTTTCTTTGACTCCTCTCACTCTTTCAACCCCCAAATTTGGTCAGTCACCAAATTCTGTCAGCTCTATCTTCATGTCGTCGCCAGAATTTGCCCTTTCCTTTCCATCTGGATGGCAACCGCAATGATCCAAGCACTTGACATCTGTATCAACCTCCTCACAGACCTCCCTGCCTCCAGCCTCTCCCCTCTCTAGTCCACACTACCCTCCACGCACATCTCCCCATTATTTAAAATCCTCCAGCAGCTGCCCTCCATCATCGCATCAAGCAGAAACGTCTCGTCGTCAGCTTTTGAGAGCCGAAGCAATGGTGTTTATTAAGCTCTTGCTGTGTGCGGAGTGGTTGGAAGAGTCTGCAGAGAGGGCAGAAAAGTTCCCAGCCCACAGAGGGCTTACGGTCTCAAGATCCTCCATTAATTCTTTTCCCACTATTTATCTTCGCTCCCCTCCTACCACAACCCACCTTGCAGTCAGCCAGTCAATCGTATTTATTGAGTGCTTACTGAGTGCAGAGCACTGTACTAAGCACTTGGGAGACTACAATATAGCAATATAGCAGACACGTTCCCTGCCCACAATGAGCTTACAGTCTAGAGGCATAAATACAAAGAAATAAATTACAGATATTTACAAAAATTACAGATTTACTTTATCCCTCCCATGCCAACTACTGCACCTATTTCACATCTCTCCCTTGCTCCCTCCTTCCCTCCTGCCTGGAATTCCCTGCTCTACACATCGGCCAGACCACTGCTCTCCCCATCTTCAAAGGTCTTCCAAAAGCACACCTCCTCCAAGAGGTCTTCCCTGACTCATGTCTCATCTTCCTCCCTGACTTCCCCCTTCATTCCTGCATGCCCCAGGCATACGGAAATTTCCACTCTCTCATTCACAGCACTTCTGTACCTATCTTTAACTCTGTTGCCTCCCCTTACCTGTAATTTGCTAAGAAAAGCAGCATGGCCTAGTTAATAGAGCCCAGGCCTGGGAGTCAGAGGGACCTGGATTCTAATCCCAGCTTTGCCACTTGTCTGCTCTGTGACCTTGGGCAAGTCACTTCACTTCTCCGGGCCTCAGTTCCCTCATCTGTCCCCACAGGGGACAGGGACTGTGTCCAACCCAATTATCTTGTATCTACCCCAGCACTTAGTGTAGTGCCTGGCACATAGTAAGTGCTTGACAAATACCACGATTATTATTACTATTATTAATTTATTTGAGCATCTCTTCCTCTCGCTAGCTTGTAAGCTCCTTGAGGGCAGAGATCATGTTTAACATTTCTATTGAACTCTTCCAAACCAATGCAAGGTTGATAGAGGATAGAGCCCAGACCTGGTAGTCAGAAGAACCTGGATTCTAATCCGAGCTCCGCTACGTGTCTGCCGTGTGACCTTGGGCAAGTCACTTCACTTACCTCATCTGTAAAAATGGGGATTAAATCCTACTTCCTCCTGCTTAGACTGGGAGCCCTATGTGGGACAGGGACTGAGTCTGGTCTCAGGAGCTTGTATCTATCTCAGCAAAACCTCTGCACGAGTACCATTAATCATTATTCCAATCACTTAGTCCAATCACTTTAAGCACTGAAATACTTTGGACGGATTGACTGATCTGCCTGAAACGGTTGGAAACGGGACAGCCTCAGGCTGGGGGATGGACCTCTCACGGTTCTTCCAAAGCTTCCAATTGGAATCTCGCTGCTGCTGTACTCTTCCAAACACTTAGATTGACCAATCAAGCGTTCTTCAATCAGTGGTATTTACTGAGCACTTATTGTACGCAGAGCACTGTACTGAATACTCGGGAAAGTACAATGAACAGAGGTGTTAGAAGCGATGCCTGCCCTCAAGGAGCTTATAGTTGTTAGGAGGGGGTTATAGTTTGTGCTTCGCATTCAGTGAGTGCTCCATGAATACCACTGATGGACTGATTTACCTCCCACAAGGGAAAGGGTTAAGAGTAAAATTTTAAAAGATAGTTATGATATTTATTAAGGGCTCGCTCTGTGCCAACACTGAGCTAAATGTTGGGAGAACTACAGGATAATGCACTCAGATGCATTATCTCTGGAGTTTACAGTCTAAGAGCAGCAGGGACGCTACCATCTGGTTTCCAACATTTTGGGCCCACAACAAACCCTGAACTACATTAACAATATCTCTGGTATGAGTTAAGTGCTTACTAGGTTCTAAGCACTGGGAAAGATACAAGTTAATCAGGTCGGACACAGTCCCTGTCCTAGGCAGGGCTCACAATCTAAGTAGGAAGGGGAATAGGTATTGCATCCCCATTTTACAGATGAGGTCGCTGAGGCCTAGAAAAGTGAAGTGACTTGGCCAAGGTCACACGGCATACAAATGGCAAAGCAAGGGTTAGAACCCATGTTCTTCTCTGATTCTCAGGCCTGGGCTCTTTCCACTAGGTTATGCTTTCTCTTCTGTGAGCATTAACTCTTTAAATAAATTGAAATAATTATAAATGACATTTTCAGGCAAGGAATGATCCACTTTCAACAACTTCATTTTAAAATAGTAACAGTCTAAAAAGGAAGAGAACAGTTTTAGGAATATCAGCCTCATGAAGGATGTGAATATCCTGCTGACTACGGAAAATGGTGTTATTTAGGGGATGAAGAGTGTGTATTTGGTAGCATCTGTTTCCAGGCTCTTCAACCAACTCCATTACAGAAAAAAGAGAATCCTTCCTTCCTTTCCTTCCCTTCCTTCCCTTCCTTCCCTTCCTTCCCTTCCTTCCCCCCTTCCCCCCTCCCTTCCTCCCTTCCTCGCTTCCTCCCTTCCTCCCTTCCTCCCTTCCTCCCTTCCTTCCTCCCTTCCTCCTTCCCTTCCTCCCTCCCTTCCGCCCTTCCCCTCTCCCTACCTCCCTCCCTTCCTCCCTTCCTTCCTTCCTTCCTTCCTTCCTCCCTTCCTTCCTCCCTTCCTTCCTTCCTTCTTTCCTTCCTTCCCTTCCTTCCTCCCTTCCTCCCTCCCTCCCTCCCTCCCTTCCTCCCTCCCTTCCTCCGTTCCTTCCTTCCTTCCTTCCTTCCTTCCTTCCTTCCTTCCTTCCTTCCTTCCTTCCCCCCCTCCCTCCCTCCCTCCCTTCCTTCCTTCCTTCCTCCCTCCCTTCATCATGATGAATGTTCATTATTCATTCACATGTATTCATTCATTCATTGTCAGTATTTACTGAGTGCTTACTGTGTGAAGAGCACTGTATTAAGCCCTTGGGAAAGTACAATATAACATTCATGCTCATTCATTGACTGAATGAACATGTTCATCCATTCATTTTCAATTATTCATTCATTCATGTTCATTCATTCATCCATCCATCAGAATTTGAGAACTTTCTGGACTCCGGGGTCCCAACAGCCCCCCAGAGAAGTGAAGTGACTTGCCCAAGGTCACACAGCAGATATTAGACTGTGAGCCCACTGTTGGGTAGGGACCATCTCTATATGTTGACAGTTTGTACTTCCCAAGCACTTAGTACAGTGCTCTGCACAGAGTAAGTGCTCCATAAATATGAATGAATGAATTAATGAATGTAGCAGCATGGTGTAGGGGATAGAGCATGGGACTGGGAGTCAGAAGGTCATGGGTTCTAACCCCGGCTCTGCCACTTGTCTGCTCTGTGACCTTGGGCAAGTCACTTCAGCTCTCTGGGCCTCAGTTACCGCATCTGTAAAATGGGAATTGAGACTGCAAGCCCCAGATGGGACAGGGGCTTGTAACCATCCCAGCATTTAGTATAGTGCCTGGAACACATTAAGTGCTTAACAAATGCCATCATTACTATTATTATGTGGCAGAGCCAGAATTAGAACCCAGGTCTGTCAGACACCTAGGCCTTTGCTCTATCCATTAAGCCATACTGCTTCTCCTGGGCACCTGGGTGCATGCAAGTATGGCCCCTGCTTCCTATCTCTTTTTCCCCTACTGCTTTCCTCTCATTCACTTTCCTGCTCTTTCTCTGTCCCTCTCTCTCTTTTTTGGTATTTGTTAAGTGCTTACTATGTGCCAGGCACTATACTAAGCACTGGGGTGGATGAAAGCTAAGCAGGTTGGACACAACCCCTGTCCCACATGGGGCTCACAGTCTTCATCCCCTTTTATAGATGAGATCTCAGAGGTGCAGAGAAGTGAAGTGACTAGCCCAAGGTCCCCACAGCAGACAATTGGTGGAGCTGGGATTAGAAGCCAGGTCTAGAGACACAGTGGGCCTAGTGGAAAGAGCAAGGGCCTGAGAGTGCAAGGACCTGGGTTCTAATATGGGCTCCGCACGTGCCTGCTGTGCGACCTGGGGCATGCCATCTGTAAAATAAGGATTTTGTTTGTGAGCTCCATGTGGGACATGGACTGTGTCTAACCTGATTAGCTTGTATCTACTTCAGCACTCAGTACAGCACTTAATACGGTGCCTAACAAAAAGTAAGTGACTAACAAATACCATAATTATTCATTATAATTAAGTGGCACCTACCTCAGGGCCACTTAATAGCATCTTCAATCAATCAGTCAGTCAATCAATCTCTTATTTCTTGAGGACTTGCTGAGTGGAGGGCATCATACTAAACTCTTGGGAGTATAATTTAACAATATAACAGACACATCAACTTGTACTTCCCAAGCTCTTAGTACAGTGCTCTGCACAGAGTAAGTGCTCAATAAATACGATTGAATGAATTCCCTTCCCACAAAGAACTGTCAGTCTAGAGGGGGAGAAAGACATTAAGATAAATAAATAAATTACGGATATGGACATAAGTGCTGAGGCGCTGACCTTTAGGGGATTCTGGTGTCGTCAGCTTCTGTCTCATGCCCCCTCACACTCTTCTCTCAAGACAAATTGCTAGCCCAACCCTCCGAATTTGACTCTAGACTGTAAGCCCGTTGTGGGCAGGGATTGTTTCTCTTTATTGCTGTATCATACTTTCCAAGCACTTAATACAGTGCTCTGCACACAGTAAGCTCTCAATAAATATGATTGAATGAATGACTCTGCTTTCAGAATCAATCAATCAATCAATCAATCAATCGTATTTATTGAGCGCTTACTATGTGCAGAGCACTGTACTAAGCACTTGGGAAGTACAAATTGGCAACACATAGAGACAGTCCCTACCCAACAGTGGGCTCACAGTCTAAAAGGGGGAGACAGAGAACAGAACCAAACATACCAACAAAATAAAATAAATAGGATAGAAATGTACAAGTAAAATAAATAAATAAATAAATAAATAGAGTAATAAATATGTACAACCATATATACATATATACAGGTGCTGTGGGGAAGGGAAGGAGGTAAGACGGGGGGATGGAGAGGGGGACGAGGGGGAGAGGAAGGAAGGGGCTCAGTCTGGGAAGGCCTCCTGGAGGAGGTGAGCTCTCAGCAGGGCCTTGAAGGGAGGAAGAGAGCTAGCTTGGCGGAGTGGCAGAGGGAGGGCATTCCAGGCCCGGGGGATGACGTGGGCCGGGGGTCGACAGCGGGACAGGCGAGAACGAGGTACAGTGAGGAGATTAGCGGTGGAGGAGCGGAGGTTGCGGGCTGGGCAGTAGAAGGAGAGAAGGGAGGTGAGGTAGGAGGGGGCGAGGTGATGGAGAGCCTTGAAGCCCAGGGTGAGGAGTTTCTGCCTGATGCGCAGATTGATTGGTAGCCACTGGAGATTTTTGAGGAGGGGAGTAATATGCCCAGAGCGTTTCTGGACAAAGATAATCCGGGCAGCAGCATGAAGTATGGATTGAAGTGGAGAGAGACACGAGGATGGGAGATCAGAGAGAAGGCTGGTGCAGTAGTCCAGACGGGATAGGATGAGAGCTTGAATGAGCAGGGTAGCAGTTTGGATGGAGAGGAAAGGGCGGATCTTGGCAATGTTGCGGAGCTGAGACCTGCAGGTTTTGGTGACGGCTTGGATGTGAGGGGTGAATGAGAGAGCGGAGTCGAGGATGACACCAAGGTTGCGGGCTTGTGAGACGGGAAGGATGGTAGTGCCGTCAACAGAGATGGGAAAGTCAGGGAGAGGACAAGGTTTGGGAGGGAAGACAAGGAGCTCAGTCTTCGACATGTTGAGCTTTAGGTGGCGGGCGGACATCCAGATGGAGATGTCCTGAAGGCAGGAGGAGATGCGAGCCTGGAGTGAGGGGGAGAGAGCAGGGGCAGAGATGTAGATCTGGGTGTCATCAGCGTAGAGATGATACTTGAAGCCGTGGGAGCGAATGAGGTCACCAAGGGAGTGAGTGTAGATTGAGAACAGAAGGGGACCAAGCACTGAACCTTGGGGAACCCCCACAGTAAGAGGATGGGAGGGGGAGGAGGAGCCTGCAAAAGAGACTGAGAAAGAACGACCGGAGAGATAAGAGGAGAACCAGGAGAGGACGGAGTCTGTGAAGCCAAGGTCAGATAGCGTGTTGAGGAGAAGGGGGTGGTCCACAGTGTCAAAGGCAGCTGAGAGGTCGAGGAGGATTAGGACAGAATATGAGCCGTTGGATTTGGCAAGCAGGAGGTCATTGGTGACCTTTGAGAGGGCAGTTTCCATGGAATGAAGGGGACGGAAGCCAGACTGGAGGGGGTCGAGGAGAGAGTTGTTGTTGAGGAATTCTAGGCAGCGCGTGTAGACAACTCGTTCAAGGAGTTTGGAAAGGAATGGTAGGAGGGATATGGGACGATAACTAGAAGGTGAGGTGGGGTCAAGAGAGGGTTTTTTTAGGATGGGAGAGACATGGGCATGTTTGAAGGCAGAGGGGAAGGAACCAGTGGAGAGTGGGCGGTTGAAGATGGAAGTTAAGGAGGGGAGAAGGGATGGAGCAAGAGATTTCATAAGATGAGAGGGAATGGGGTCAGAAGCACAGGTGGCCGGAGTAGCACTTGAGAGGAGGGAGGAGAGTTCCTCTGAGGATACCGCTGGGAAGGATGGGAGAGTAGCAGAGCGTGTTGAGAGCCGGGGGGATGGAGAAAGGGGGGAAGAGACTTTGGGGAGGTCGGACCTGATGGATTTAATTTTGTTAATGAAGTAGGAGGCCAGATCGTTGGGGGTGAGGGAAGGAGGAGGGGGAGGAACCGGGGGCCTGAGAAGGGAGTTGAATGTACGGAAGAGCTGGCGGGGGTGATGGGCATGGGTCTCAATACGGGAGGAGAAATAGTTTTGTCTGGCAGAAGAGAGGGCTGAGTTAAGGCAGGAAAGGATAAACTTGAAGTGAACGAGGTTGGCATGGTGTTTAGACTTTCGCCAGCAGCGTTCGGCAGCTCGAGCATAAGAGCGAAGGAGGCGGACAGTGGCAGTGATCCAGGGCTGTGGGTTAGTGGTGCGAGAGCGGCGAAGGGAAAGGGGAGCGAGTGAGTCTAGCTGAGTAGAAAGGGTAGAGTTGAGAGCAGTAATCTGATCATCAAGACTGGGTAGAGAGGAGAGGGCGGCGAGGTGGGGTGTGAGGCGCTCCGAAAGATGGGTGGGGTCCAGAGAGCGGAGATCTCTGTGAGGGAGTAATACGGATTTACAGCGGAAAGGAGTGTGAGTGAGGAGGCAGGTGAGAAGATTATGATCAGAGAGAGGGATTACAGAGTTGGTGAGGGTGGACACAGTGCAGCGGTAGGAGATGATGAGGTCGAGGGTATGACCAAGTTGGTGAGTGGGCGAGGTGGGGTGGAGGAAGAAGTGAAGCAACTTTCTCAAGGCCCCACAGCGGATAAACAGAGGAGCCGGGATTAGAACCCAGGTCCTTCCGACTCCCAGGCCGACGCTCTCTCCGATAGGCCGTACTGCTCCTTTGATTTCCCAGGACGTGACGTCATCGAGTTCTTCAAGGACATGGAGAAAGGGTGCCGGGTAGCTGGTAAGTTGAAGTATATTTAGTGTGCTTCATGAATGGTTCCATACGGAAACCGAAAAGATTCACTAAATATAAATACGTGCAAAATAGGCCCACGGTATACCGCGGGCAAAATGTCACAAAGCTGGGTGTTGTTCATGATATTTAAAAAGCGGTAGCAAAGTACATGGTTTGGATCCAATTTGGTTGATCTCCAGTTTGCCAATGTCATTTGCAAAGGAAATTTCCTGAAGACGGATCTAGGATTCCAAACAAAGCCTGAACTTTGGGATGGAGAGAGAAGGAAGTGGCTTCTCTCCTTTCTGTGTTTGGTTTCCGAACACAGTGTCTGAGTTCTGAATGAGTCTCGGAGGTGATGGAAGTGGATAAGACTATCTTTACCTTTGGTTTGAACAACTGTGGTATTTTTTTCAACGTGTACTTGGTGATGATGATAATGATGATGGTGTTTGTTAAGCACTTACTATGAGTCAAGCGCTGTTCTAAGCCCTGAGGTCGATGCAAGCTAAACAGGTTGGATGGCTTCCCTGTCCCACATAGGGCTCAGTCTTAATCCCCATTTGATAGATAAGGGTACTGAGGCCCAGAGAAGTGAAGTGATTTGCTCAAGGTCACAGAGCAGACAAGCTGCAGAGCCGGGATTATTCATTTATTCAATCAATCATATTTACTGAGCACTTACTGTGTGCAGAGCACTGTACTAAGTGCTTGGAAAGTACAATTCGGCAACAAATAGAGACAATCCCTACCCAACAATGGGCTCACAGTCTAGGATTAGAACCAGGTCCTCCTGGCTCCCAGGCCTAGGCTCTATCCACTAGCCCATGCTGGTGGCAAACACTGTGTTAAACCCTGGGGTAGGCACAATCAGACTAGACACAGCCCCTGTCCCACAGGGAGCTCATGGAGTAAGGGAGAGGGAGGACAGACATATCCCCATTTTACAGATGCAGAAACTGAGACACAGAGAAGTGAAGTGATTTGCCCCAAGGTCACACAGCAGACAAGTGGTTGAATTGGAATTAGAACCTAGGTCCTTCTGACTCCCAAACCCTGGCTCTATCCACTGGGTGACTTGAGAGCGGCGCACAAACCTGGGATTGGCAAACCTAACAGCAATAGTCTACATTTGCTCAAGGAATGCACCAGAGACTATCTTGAGAACACCAAACACCATTGTCCACCTGCAAAACCAAGGGGAAACATCCAGTCTGCAGCCATGATCAAAATGGTAGCATCGCATTAACCATGGCATGGTATGACAGAGAAACTGAAGTTCTGTAGATTCTTCCACCCAACCAAGAACTTCCCCTCTAGATGGTAAGCTCTTTATGGGCAGGGAACTTGTCTACCAACTCTGTTCTCCTGGACTCTCCCAAGCGCTTAGTACAGCCCTCTGCACATTGTAAGTACTCAATAAATACGAGTCATGAAAAAATGCTGTGGCCCCATAAATACCGCAACAGAGAGAACTGCCAGATTTGAGGACAGAGGGCGTTCCAGGCCAGAGGTGGGACATAATAATAATAATGATGGCATTTATTAAGCACTTACTACATGCAAAGCACTGTTCTAAGAACTGGGGAGGTTACAAGGTGATCAAGTTGTCCCACAGGGGGCTCACAGTCTTAATCCCCCATTTTACAGATGAGGTAACTGGGGCACAGAGAAGTTAAGTGACTTGCCCAAAGTCACACAGCTGACAGTTGGCTGAGCTAGGGGTCGACAGCAGGACAGGCAAAATCAAGGCAGAGTGAGAAGGTTAGCACTGGAGGAGTGAAGTGTGTGGGCTGGGATGGAGAAAGAGAGAAGGGAGGTGAGGTAGGAGGGGGCAAGGAGACGGAGAGCTCTAAGGTCAATAGTGAGGAGTTTTTGTTGAATGCATAGGTGGATGGGCAACCACTGGAGTTTTTTGAGGAGCAGGGTGATATGTTCTGACGTTTCTGTAGAAAAATGATCTGGGCAGCAGAGTGAAGTATGGACTGGAGTGGGAAGAGGCAGGAGGCTGGGAGGTCAGCAAGGAGGCTGATGCAGTAATCCAGGCAGGATAGGACGAGTGACTGCATTAATGAGGTAGCATTTGTATTCTAGACTGTGAGCCCGTTGTGGGCAGGGATTGTTGCTGAATTGTACTTTCCAAGTGCTTAGTAAAGTGCTCTGAACACAGTAAGCGCTCAATAAATACGACTGAATGAATTGAATGAATGAATGGAGAGGAAAGGGCAGATTTTAGTAATGTTGTGAAGGACTGTTTCCGCATATCCACGAGCGGTTAGATGTGTATAAAGAAGTTCACCTAGACTAGAGTTGGCTGAAGGGAAGATACTGTTGAGGAAGCTGGGAATTCATAGGGGGAAGGCTCATTCAAGGTGATGGGATTTCAGGTAGACTTCGAACATGGGGAGGGCTGCGGTTTGTCTGAAGTGGGTAAACCGCATGGCTAAGTGGATAGAGCCCGGGGCTGGAAGTCAGAAGGACCTGGGATCTAATTCTGCTCTGGCACTTGACTGCTGTGGGACCTTGGGCAAGTTGCTTCACTTCTCTGGGTCTCAGTTATCTCATCTGTATAATGGGGGTTAAGACTGGGAACCCCACATGGGACAGGGACTGTGTCTAATCTGATTATCTATCCCAGGTTAGAACAGCGCTTGCCACACAGTAAGTGCTTAACAAATACTATTATTATCATTATTAAGTGGGGATGGAGGGCGTTCGGAACACAGGGAACAGGATAAGGGAAAGGGGTAGAGGTGGGAGAGTCTAGAGCCAAGTACAGCTTTAAGGTTGGCTTGGAAATGATAGGCCCATAGTTCAGGCTCGACTTCTCAGCTGCCTTCAACACTGTGGACCACCCCCTTCTCCTCAACACGCTATCTGACCTTGGCTTCACAGACTCTGTCCTCTCCTGGTTCTCCTCTTATCTCTCCGGTCTTTCATTCTCAGTCTCTTTTGCAGGCTCCTCCTCCCCCTCCCATCCCCTTACTGTGGGGGTTCCCCAAGGTTCAGTGTAGTAGGAGAGCAGAGAGGTGAGGTAGGATGTGGCAAGGTGATTAAGTGCTTTCAAGTGGAGCGTGAGGAATTTCTGTTTGATGCGGAGGTGGATGGGCAATCACTGGAGGTTCTTAAGGAGTGGGGAAATGTGGCCCTGAACACTTTTGTAGAAAAACAATCTGGGCAGCAGCGTGAAGTATGGACTGGAGTGGGGAGAGGCAGGCATCAGCGAGGTCAGTGAGGAGGCAAGGCAGGATAGATCAGGGGTGAGCATGGGGTTAGGACAACCTTGAAACCCAAGAAGGCCCCGCTGGTGGGGAGGCTCACCTGAGTCCTTAACACGGCCCAGTCAGGTTCAGCAGTTCGGGAGGGCGACACATGCCCCAGAGCCTCGACCTCTACAGGGTGCTGGGGCAGGGTGGCAAGCTGAGGCACGACCAGCCTGGCTCCCGCCCCCGGTGGTTCACCTCTCCTGGCAGTGCCCTCTCCCACAGGTCAAAAAGGGGAAGAGAGGTCCCGCCCCACTGGCGAGCCCCACTTGGGCGGATGCCAACAGGGATTATGAGATTCTGGCTTTCACCTGGGCTGAGGCCCTTTTTTTCTCATTATGGTATTTGATAAGCGCTTACTATGTGCCAGGCACCGTACTAAGCGCTGTGCTAGTCACAAGCTAATAATAATAATTCTGGTATGTGTTAAGCATTTACTATGAGCCAGACACTGTACTAAATGCTGGGTTGGATACAAGGAAATCAGGTTGGACACAGTCCCTTGTCCCACAGGGGGCTCACAGTCTCAATCCCCGTTGTACAGATGAGGGAACTGAGGCCCAGAGAAGTGAAGTGACTTGCCCAAGGTTACACGGCAGATAAGTGGCAGAGCCGGGATTAGAACCCAGGTCCCTCTGACTCCCGGGGCCAGGCTCTATCCACTGGACCACATTTGCTTTCACCTGTAGACTGTACCATAATTATTATTATTCTCCTCAACACGCTATCCAAACTTGGCTTCACAGACTCCGTCCTCTCCTGGTTCTCCTCTTATCTCTCCAGTCGTTCATTCTCAGTCTCTTTTGCAGGCTCCTCCTCCCCCTCCCATCCCCTTACTGTGGGGGTTCCCCAAGGTTCAGTTCTCGGTCCCCTTCTGTTCTCGATCTACGCTCACTCTCTTGGTGACCTCATTCGCTCCCATGGCTTCAACTATCATCTCCACACTGATGACACCCAGATCTACATCTCTGCCCCTGCTCTCTCCCCCTCCCTCCAGGCTCACATCTCCTCCTGCCTTCAGGACATCTCCATCTGGATGTCTGCCTGCCACCTAAAACTCAACATGTCCAAGACTGAACTCCTTGTCTTCCCTCCCAAACCCTGCCCTCTCCCTGACTTTCCCATCACCGTTGACAGCACTACTATCCTTCCCGTCTCACAAGCCCACAACCTTGGTGTCATCCTCGACTCCGCTCTCTCATTCACCCCTCACATCCAAGCCGTCACCAAAACCTGCCGGTCTCAGCTCCGAAACATTGCCAAGATCTGCCCTTTCCTCTCCATCCAAACCGCTACCCTGCTCATTCAAGCTCTCATCCTATCCCGTCTGGACTACTGCATCAGCCTTCTCTCTGATCTCCCAACCTCGTGTCTCTTCCCACTTCAATCCATACTTCATGCTGCTGCCTGGATTGTCTTTGTCCAGAAACGCTCTGGGCATGTTATTCCCCTCCTCAAAAATCTCCAGTGGCTACCAATCAATCTGCAAATCAGGCAGAAACTCCTCACCCTGGGCTTCAAGGCTGTCCATCACCTCGCCCCCTCCTACCTCACCTCCCTTCTCTCCTTCTCCAGCCCAGCCCGCACCCTCCGCTCCTCTGTCGCTAATCTCCTCACCGTACCTCGTTCTCGCCTGTCCCACCATTGACCCCTGGCCCACGTGATCCCCCGGGGCCTGGAATGCCCTCCCTCTGCCCATCCGCCAAGCTAGCTCTCTTCCTCCCTTCAAGGCCCTACTGAGAGCTCACCTCCTCCAGGAGGCCTTCCCAGATTGAGCCCCGTCCTTCCTCTCCCCCTCATCCACCTCTCCATGCCCCCCATCTTACCTCCTTCCCTTCCCCACAGCACCTGTATATATGTATATATGTTTGTACATATTTATTACTCTATTTATTTTACCTGTACATATCTATTCTATTTATTTTATTTTGTTAGTGAGTTTGGTTTTGTTCTCTGTCTCCCCCTTTTAGACTGTGAGCCCACTGTTGGGTAGGGACTGTCTCTATATGTTGCGAACTTGTACTTCCCAAGCGCTTAGTACAGTGCTCTGCACACAGTAAGCACTCAATAAATACGATTGACTGACTGATTGATTGATTGATTGATAAGCTTGTTGTTGGCAGGGAAGAGAAGCAGCGTGGCCTAGTGGATAGAGCACAGGTCTGGGAGTCAGAAGGGCCTGGGTTCTAATCCCAGCTCTGCCACTTGTCTGCTGTGTGACCTCAGACAAGTCACTTTGCTTCTTGGGGCCTCAGTTCCCTCATCAGTAAAATGGGGATTGAGACTGTGAGCCCCATGTGGGACAGGGGCTGTGATCACCCTATTAGCTTGTATCCATTCCAGTGCTTAGTACAGTGCCTGGCAAATAGTAACTGCTTAACAGATACCACAATTATCATTATTATCAGGGAAGCCTGTTGCATTGTACCCTCCCATATGCTTAGTACAGTGCTCCACACAGAGTCAGTGCTCAATAAATATCACCGATGACCAAAGTAGAGGCAAAGTGGGCTAGCGAAATGAGCTCAGGACTAGAAGTCAGGAGACTTGGGTGCTGGTCTCAACACTGCCACTTGCCTTCTGAGTGACCTGGAGAAAGGCACTTAGCTGTCCTGTGCCTCAATCTCCTGAACTGAAAAAATAGGAATTGGCCACCAGTTTTCCCTATATCTTGGATTGTGAGCCCTGTCACATAGGTGCCGGGTTTAATATGATAATCTTTCATTGGCTCCAGTGCTTAATACCATAATTATTGCTTTGGCAGTGTCTGTGAATATAGAGGACAGAGCGTTTGAATAAGGGAAGGATTATGATGAGGAAGAAAGAGGAATAATATATGTAAAGTATATACAATGAACATTTTATAATTTTATGTAGGGGAAAGAGGCATAATATACATAAAATGCACATTTTATAATTTTATGTAGAGGAAAGCTACATGCGTGGAAGTTAAATTTGGAGAGGAAAATGAAAAATTAAAATCCTATGAGTTATTCCCATGCCTCCTTTTTTATAACCAAATGCCACCTTCCCAATCTAAATGATCCTATGTTCTCTCTCTCTCATTTGCTTTTCTCGCTCTCCTTTAGCCTTCTCCCTCCTGGGAAATAAATGGCTTAGTTTGCGGAAGCCACAAAAGGAGACAAAGTGAGCATTATTATTATTATTGTTTTTATTATTATACCAGAGGATGAATGGTGGGGATGAGGAGATTAATGAAAGTTGAAATTAGAGCAGTACCATGCTTTCAGTTTTAGAGAAGCAGCATGGCTTAGTGGAAAGAGCCCGGGCTTGGGAGTCAGAGGTCGTGGGTTCTAATCCCAGCTCCACCACTTGTCAGCTGTGTGGCTTTGGGCAAGTCACTTAACTTCTCTGTGCCTCAGTGACCTCATCTGGAAAATGGGGATTAATACTGTAAGCCCCACCTGGGGGCAACTTGATAACTTTGTATCTCCCCCAGTGCTTAGAACAGTGCTTGCCACATAGTAAGCGCTTAACAAATACCATCATTTTTATGATTATTAACAATATCATCAACATCTCCATCATCATGATCATCAGTCAATAAATTTTTTTATTGTGTGCAGAGAACTGTACTAAGCGCTGGGGAGAGTACAACAAAACAATATAACTGACCCATTGATGATTATCTTCATCATCAATGCTATTTATTGAATGCTTACTCTGGGCAGAACACTGTACTAAGCACTTTTTTAATGGTATTTCTTAAGCGCTTACAATGTGCTAGACCACGTACTAAGCGCTGGGGCAGATTCATCCTAATCAGGTTGGACTCAGTCCCTGTCCCACGTGGTGATCCCAGTCCTAATCCCCATTTTACAAATGAGGTCAATGAGGCACAGAGAAGTTAAGGACCTTACCCCAGGTCACACAGCAGGCAAGTGGTAGAATCAGGATTAGAACCCAGGTCTTTCTGACTCCCAGGCCTAGGCTCTATCCACTAGGCCACACTGCTTTTCAGGGGAGGACAATACAACAGAGTTGGCAGGCATATTCCCTACCCACACGGAGTTTACAGCCTAGAGGGGAGAGACAGACATTAATATAAATGATAGGGAAGCAGGGTGACCTAATGGAAAGAGCATGGCCTGGGAGCCTGAGGACCTGGGTTCTAATCCTGGCTCCACCACTTACCTGCTCTGTGACTTTGGGCAATTTGTACGACTTCTCTGTGCTTCCGTTCGCTCATCTGCAAAATAGGGATTCAATCCCTGTTCTCCCTCCTACTTATACTGTGAGCCTCGGGTGGAACCCGATCATCTCGTATCTACCCCAGCGCTTGGTACAGTGCTTGGCACATAATCAGTGCTTAATACCACAATCATTGTTATCATTAATAATTCATAATATATCATTTATGTTTTATATACATATATGTGAGCATAAGTGCTGTGGGATTGAAGGGGGGGTGAATATCACATGCCCAAAGGTCACAGATCCAAGCACATAGATGAAATAGATGAGAGAGGGAGCCAGGAAAAAGAGGGCTCAATTGGGGAAGGCCTCTTGGAGGAGGTGTGACCTTAGTAATGCTTTGAAGGTGGGGAGAGCGGCGGTCTGACATATGAGGGAAAGGGAACTCCAGCTAAGGAGAGGACGTGGAAATGGGGTCATTGGAAAGATGGACGAGATCAGGGCGAGGTGAGGTAAGAGGGGGTGGTGAGGTGATGGACTGATTTAAAGCCAATGGTGAGGAGTTTTTGTTTGATACGGAGGTGGATGGGCAACTGCTGGAATTTTTGGAGGAGTGTGGTGACATGTCCTGAATATTTATAAGTAGAAAGTTGATCCCAGCAGCAGAGTGAAGTATGGACTGGAGTGGAGAGAGACAGGAGGCTGGGAGGTCAGCAAGGAGGCTGATGCAGTAATCAAGGAGGGAGAGGATGAGTGATTGTACTAACGTGGTAGCAGTTTGGATGGAGAGGAAAGGGTGGATTTTAGTGATGTTTGAAGGGGGGGCCGACAGGATTTAGTGACCGATTGAGTATGTGGATTGAATGAGAGAGAAGAGTCAAGGATAATGCCAAGGTTACAGGCTTGTGAGATGGGAAGGATGGTGGTGCCACCTACAATGACAGAAAAGTCAGGGAGAGGACTGGGTTTGAGTGGGAAGATAAGGAGCTCTGTTTTGGACGTTTTAAGTTTGAGGTGATGTGTCAATCAGCAATTTCTCACCAATGACTTCAAAGCACTCAATCAACTCCCTGGCTCCTACTTTACCTCACCGATTTTCTACTACAACCCAGCACTTTCACTTCGCTCCTCTAACACCAACCTATTCTCTGTACCTCGATCTCATCTATTTTGCCACCAACCCCTTGTCCGTATTTTCCCTTCTGGCCTTGAGCTCCTTCCCTTTTAATAAACGACAGACCTCTACTCTCCCACCTTCAAAGCCTTATTAAAATCACATCTCCTCCAAGATGTCTTCCTCAATTAAGCCTTTTCCCCTACTCCCTCTCCTTCTGCATTGCCCTGGTACTTGGATCCGTCCCTTTGAAGCACCTGATATTCATCCCTCCCTAAACTCCACAACACTTATATACATATCTATAATTTAGCTATTTCTTTTAACATCTGCCTCTCTCTTCAGACTGTAAGCACCTTGTGCACAGGGAAGTGTCTACCAGCTGCACTGTACTTTCCCAAGTGCTTAGTACAGTGCTCTGCATACCTTAAGTGCTCAGTAAATACCACTGATTGATTATTCCTCCCAGCTCATGTATGCATGTATTTGACTGAACATTAAATTGTCATTTATTCTGACTGGACTGCTTGTGAATATTTTGATTGTGTGCCTCCCTGCGCATAAATCGAGTTTCAGCATCTATCTGTCCTTTTGATCCACAAAATTGAGGTGTCTCCTCTCTCTCAGGGTCACACCTGGAGATTTTCAGTACTCTACCGGTCTTGACTATGGAAGGGAGAGTCAAGCAGAGGCCTACCCATTCCATTCCTAGTTTGGCCAGTGGCTAGCAAGTGGAAGGCAAGCTGCTACAAGCCAAAACTCACCTGTGCTGGGCAGCAGCAACCTGGGAGAGAGTCGAGGGCGGAGACTCGGGTTTACTGCACAGAGGAGGCGATGGTAAACTACTTCTGGATTTTGACCAAGAAAACTCTCTGGATCCGCTACCAGAATGATTGCTGTTGGAGGTGGGGCACTCTGGGGGAGATCTGTCCATGGCATAGCTATGAGTAGGACACGACTTGACAACAACCCTCACTCAGGACTTCTAAGGAGCCTGTCACTGAGATAGTTTATTCTCTCACAGCTGTGAGCCTCGAGAGGTGAACGAAGGGCCTAGAATTCTCATTTCCCCTCAACAGTCTCTGGATGGGGAGAAACGGGAGGGATTTGGAATGTGAGACCTTAGACTCGGACTACTTTGACTCACGTTCTTTTGCTCAACTGCTCAACTAGGAAGCAGCGTAACCTAGTGGATAGAGGCTGGGCCTGGGAGTCAGAAGGACCCAGGTAATAATCCCGGCTCCCCCAGTTGTCTGCAGTGTGACCTTGGGCAAGTCACTTCACATTTCTGGGCTTCAGTGACCTCATCTGTAAAATGGGGATTGGGATTGTGACCCCCATGGGGGACAGGGGCTGTGTCCAACCTGATTATCTTCTATCTACCCCAGGGTTCAGTTCAGTGCCTGGCACATAGTAAATGCTTAAAAAGCAGTTAGCACAAAGCCTGGCAATATGGTAAGCGCTTAACAAGTGGTTAGCACAGTGCCTGGTACATAGTAAGTAAGTAAACTTAGTAAGTGCTTAACAGGCAGTTAGCACAGTGCCTGGCACAATTGTCAGCTGTGTGACTTTGGGAAAGTCAATTAACTTCTCTGTGCCTCAGTTCCCTCATCGGCAAAATGGGGATTAAGACTGAGCCCCCGGTGGGACAACCTGATCACCTTGTATCCACCCAGCCCCCAGCGCTTAGAACATAGTAAGCGCTTAACAAATACCATCATTATTATTATTGTTATAATTGTTATTGTTATAATAAGCGACATAGTAACTCACTAACAGGCAACTAGTACAGAGCATGGCAGGGAACATGCCCCCTCATTTCCTCAAAAATCTCCAGTGGCTACCAATCAACCTACGCATCAGGCAGAAACTCCTCACCCTGGGCTTCAAGGCTGTCCATCACCTCGCCCCCTCCTATCTCACCTCCCTTCTCTCCTTCTACAGCCCAGCCTTCACCCTCCGCTCCTCTCCCCCTCCTCCCGCTCTCCATCCCCCCGCCTTACCTCCTTCCCTTCCCCACAGCACCTGTGTATATGTATATATGTTTGTATGTATTTATTCCTCTATTTATTTATTTACTTTACTTGTACATATTTATTCCATTTATTTTATTCTGCTAATATGTTTTGTTTCGTTCTCTGTCTCCCCCTTCAAGACTGTGAGCCCACTGTTGGGTAGGGACCGTCTCTATATGTTGCCAACTTGTACTTCCCAAGCGCTTAGTACAGTGCTCTGCACACAGCAAGCGCTCAATAAATACGACTGATTGAATGAATGCATGAATGCACCGCACTCCCCCAAGCGCTTAGCACAGCGGCCTACCCACGGTAAGCGCTCTAAAGGTACCACAGACTGTTAGGCCCACCCGAAGGCCTTGCCATACATATTTTTTTAAAAGGCTGGTCTGTGTCGTCACTTCCGGCCGGCGGCGCCGTGCGTCCCTCCCCCCGCGCTCTGGAACCGGAAGTGACGTAGTCGGTCCGCGGGCCTTGTCGGGCTGAGGCAGTGCAGCCATGGCGGCCGTTGACATCCGAGGTAATGGGGTGCTGACGGGGGACCCGGGGCTGGCAGGGCTGAGGGGATTGGGAGGTTGGGGGGGACTCAGGCCTCGGGGGGCTTGGGGGTCTGGGGTGAGGGTTAGGGAAGAGCTTGGGGGGGACCCTGGTCTGTCAGGGCTGAGGGGCTTGGGGAGGGTGGGGGGGGGTCTCTGGGCTGGCAGGGCTGAGGGGGCTTGGGGGCAGGAAGGTTGGGACTTGGGGGTTCGGGGTCCTCCATGAGGCCTTCCCAGACTCAGCCCCCTCCTTCCTCTCCCCATCCCCCCTGCCCTACCTCCTTCCCCTCCCCGCAGCACCCGTATAGATGTTTGTACAGGTTTATTACTCTATTTTACTTGTACATATTTACTAGTCTATTTATCTTATTTTGTTAATGATGTACATCTGGCTTTACTTCTGTTTATTCTGATGGCTTGACACCCGTTCACATGTTTTGTTTTGTTGTCTGTCTCCCCGTTCTAGACTGTGAGCCCGTTGTTGGGGGTAGGGGCCGTCTCTGTATGTTGCCAGCTTGTACTTCCCAAGCGCTTAGTCCAGTGCTCTGCACGCAGGAAGCGCTCAATAAATATGATTGAATGAATGAATGAATGAGAGAGTTGGGAGGACTCAGGGCTGAGGAGACGCCAGACTGGCGGGATTCAGGGCCTGGGGTGGGGGGGGGGCCTGGGGGTCTGGGGTTAGTATTAGGGGAGAGTTGGGGGGACTCAGGGCTTGGGGGGGGACTCCAGTCTGGCGGGGCTAAATAACAACAACAGTAATAATAATAATAATAATGGCATTTGTTAAACACTTACTCTGTGCAAAGCACTGTTCTAAGCTCTGAGGAGGTTCCAAGGTGATCAGGTGGTCCCACAGGGGGCTCCCAGTCTTCATCCCCATTTTACAGATGAGGTCCCTGAGGCCCAGAGAAGTGACTCGCCCACAGTCACACAGCTAATTGGGAGAGCCGGGATTCGAACCCGTGACCTCTGGCTCCAAAGCCCGGGCTCTTTCAACGGAGCCATGCTGCTTCTGTTGAAGGGGCTTGGGTTGGGGGGATTCAGGGCTGAGGGGGCCTTGAGGGTCTGGGGTGAGGGTTAGGGGCCAGTTAGGGGGGCTCGTTCAAGGAGTTTGGAGAGGAATGGTAGGAGGGAGGTGGGGTCAAGAGAGGGTTTTTTTAGGATGGGAGAGACATGGACATGTTTGAAGGCAGAGGGGAAGGAGCCAGTGGAGAGTGAGCAGTTGAAGATGGAAGTTAAGGAGAGGAGAAGGGACAGAGCAAGAGATTTCATGAGAGGGAATGGGGTCAGAAGCACAGGTGGCCGGAGTAGCACTTGAGAGGAGGGAGGAGAGCTCCTCTGAGGATACTGCTGGGAAGGATGGGAGAGTAGCAGAGAGTGTTGAGAGCCGGGGGGTTGGAGAAGTGGGGGGAGTGACTTGGGGAGGTCGGACCTGATGGATTTAATTTTATTAATGAAGTAGGAGGCCAGATTGTTGGGGGTGAGGGAAGGAGGAGGGGGAGGAACCGGGGGCCTGGAACCGGGGGTTTCAGACCAGAGGCAAGACATGGGCAAGAGGTCAGTGGCCAGATAGATGAGATTGAGGTACATTGAGTAAGCTGACCTTAGAAGAGCGAAGTGTGCAGGCTGGTTTGTAGTAGGAGAACAGGGAGTTGAGGTAGGAGGAGACAAGGTGATTGAGAGCTTTCAAGCCAACAGTAAAGAGTGTCTGATGTGAAGGTCGGTGGGCAACCCCTGGAGGTCCTTGAGGAGTGGGGAAACATAGAACATCTTCGGAGAAGAATGATCAGAGCAGCAGAAGTAAAGTACGAATGGGGTGGGGAGAATAGGGCGGCCTAGTGGATAGAGCCTGGGCCTGGGAGTCAGAAAGACTGGAGTTTTAATCCCAGCTCTGCCACTTGACTTTGGGCAAGTCACTTTGTTTCTCTGTGCCTCAGTTATTACATCTGTAAAATGAGGACAGGGAGTCCCACGTGGGACTGGGAAGGTTGACCAACCTGATTAGCTTGTATGTACCCCAGTGCTTAGAGCAGTGCTTGACACATAGTAAGCACTTAAGAAATGCCATCATGATCATCAAGGAGGCTGATGCAGTAATCAAGGCGGGATGGGATAAGTGCTTGGGTTAACTTGGATGGAGAGGAATGGGTTGATATTAGTGACGTTGTGGTGTCTGTTTTGTTGTTCTGTTGTTCTGTTGTTCTGGACTCTCCCAAGCTCTGAGTACAGTGCTCCATGCAAAGTAAGCGCTCAGTGATCATGACATCTGTCCATCCACCCCCAGACAGTAAGCTCCTTGTTGGCAGAGAACGAGTCTGCCAACTCTGTTGTATTGTCAATCAATCAATCAATCAATCAATCGTATTTATTGAGCGCTTACTATGTGCAGAGCACTGTACTAAGCGCTTGGGAAGTACAAATTGGCATCACATAGAGACAGTCCCTACCCAACAGTGGGCTCACAGTCTAAAAGGGGGAGACAGAGAACAGAACCAAACATACCAACAAAATAAAATAAGTAGGATAGAAATGTACAAGTAAAATAAATAAATAGAGTAATAAATATGTACAACCATATATACATATATACAGGTGCTGTGGGGAAGGGAAGGAGGTAAGACGGGGGGATGGAGAGGGGGACGAGGGGGAGAGGAAAGAAGGGGCTCAGTCTGGGAAGGCCTCCTGGAGGAGGTGAGCTCTCAGCAGGGCCTTGAAGGGAGGAAGAGAGCTAGCTTGGCGGATGGGCAGAGGGAGGGCATTCCAGGCCCGGGGGATGACGTGGGCCGGGGGTCGATGGCGGGACAGGCGAGAGCGAGGTACAGTGAGGAGATTAGTGGTGGAGGAGCGGAGGGTGCGGGCTGGGCAGTAGAAGGAGAGAAGGGAGGTGAGGTAGGAGGGGGCGAGGTGATGGACAGCCCTGAAGCCTTGAAGTGAGGAGTTTCTGCCTGATGCGCAGATTGATCGGTAGCCATTGGAGGTTTTTGAGGAGGGGAGTAATATGTCCAGAGTGTTTCTGGACAAAGATAATCCGGGCAGCAGCATGAAGTATGGATTGAAGCGGAGAGAGACACGAGGATGGGAGATCAGAGAGAAGGCTAGTGCAGTAGTCCAGACGGGATAGGATGAGAGCTTGAATTAGCAGGGTAGCGGTTTGGATGGAGAGGAAAGGGCGGATCTTGGCAATGTTGCGGAGCTGAGACCGGCAGGTTTTGGTGACGGCTTGGATGTGAGGGGTGAATGAGAGAGCGGAGTCGAGGATGACACCAAGGTTGCGGGCTTGTGAGACGGGAAGGATGGTAGTGCCGTCAACAGAGATGGGAAAGTCAGGGAGAGGACAAGGTTTGGGAGGGAAGACAAGGAGCTCAGTCTTCGACATGTTGAGCTTTAGGTGGCGGGCGGACATCCAGATGGAGATGTCCTGAAGGCAGGAGGAGATGCGAGCCTGGAGGGAGGGGGAGAGAGCAGGGGCAGAGATGTAGATCTGGGTGTCATCAGCGTAGAGATGATAGTTGAAGCCGTGGGAGCGAATGAGGTCACCAAGGGAGTGAGTGTATATTGAGAACAGAAGGGGACCAAGCACTGAACCTTGGGGAACCCCCACAGTAAGAGGATGGGAGGGGGAGGAGGAGCCTGCAAAAGAGACTGAGAAAGAACGACCGGAGAGATAAGAGGAGAACCAGGAGAGGATGGAGTCTGTGAAGCCAAGGTCAGATAACGTGTGGAGGAGAAGGGGGTGGTCCACAGTGTCAAAGGCAGCTGAGAGGTCGAGGAGGATTAGGACAGAGTATGAGCCGTTGGATTTGGCAAGCAGGAGGTCATTGGTGACCTTTGAGAGCGCAGTTTCCGTGGAATGAAGGGGACGGAAGCCAGACTGGAGGGGGTCGAGGAGAGAGTTGTTGTTGAGGAATTCTAGGCAGCGCGTGTAGACAACTCGTTCAAGGAGTTTGGAAAGGAATGGTAGGAGGGATATGGGACGATAACTAGAAGGTGAGGTGGGGTCAAGAGAGGGTTTTTTTAGGATGGGAGAGACATGGGCATGTTTGAAGGCAGAGGGGAAGGAACCAGTGGAGAGTGAGCGGTTGAAGATGGAAGTTAAGGAGGGGAGAAGGGATGGAGCGAGAGATTTCATAAGATGAGAGGGAATGGGGTCAGAAGCACAGGTGGCTGGAGTAGCACTAGAGAGGAGGGAGGAGAGTTCCTCTGAGGATACCGCTGGGAAGGATGGGAGAGTAGCAGAGAGTGTTGAGAGCCGGGGGGTTGGAGAAAGGGGGGAAGAGACTTTGGGGAGGTCGGACCTGATGGATTTAATTTTGTTAATGAAGTAGGAGGCCAGATCGTTGGGGGTGAGGGAAGGAGGAGGGGGAGGAACCGGGGGCCTGAGAAGGGAGTTGAATGTACGGAAGAGCTGGCGGGGGTGATGGGCGTGGGTGTCAATAAGGGAGGAGAAATAGTTTTGTCTGGCAGAAGAGAGGGCTGAGTTAAGGCAGGAAAGGATAAACTTGAAGTGAACGAGGTTGGCATGGTGTTTAGACTTTCGCCAGCAGCGTTCGGCAGCTCGAGCATAAGAGCGAAGGAGGCGGACAGTGGCAGTGATCCAGGGCTGTGGGTTAGTGGTGCGAGAGCGGCGAAGGGAAAGGGGAGCGAGCGAGTCTAGCTGAGTAGAAAGGGTAGAGTTGAGAGCAGTAATCTGATCATCAAGACTGGGTAGAGAGGAGAGGGCGGCGAGGTGGGGTGTGAGGCGCTCCGAAAGATGGGTGGGGTCCAGAGAGCGGAGATCTCTGTGAGGGAGTAATACGGATTTACAGGGGAAAGGAGTGTGAGTGAGGAGGCAGGTGAGAAGATTATGATCAGAGAGAGGGATCACAGAGTTGGTGAGGGTGGACACAGTGCAGCGGTAGGAGATGATGAGGTCGAGGGTATGACCAAGTTGGTGAGTGGGTGAGGTGGGGTGGAGGAAGAGGTTGGCAGCGTCAAGGAGAGATAGAAGGCGGGCGGCAGAGGAGTCGTTAGGGATATCCATGTGGATATTGAAGTCTCCGAGGATCAGAGTGGGCATGGAGAAGGAGAGAAGGAATGTGAGGAAGGGGTCAAAGTCGTTAAAGAAGTTGGAAGTGGGGCCCGGAGGGCGGTAGATGACGGCTACAAGAATCTGGAGGGGGTGGTAGAGGCGAATAATGTGGGCTTCAAAGGAAGGGAAGGAAAGGGAAGGGGGAGGAGGGATAGTGCGAAAGCGACATTGGGGGGCGAGAAGGAAACCGACACCTCCTCCACCTTGTCCACTCCCAAGAACTCATTACACAGCTTAGCATACAGGAAGTGCTTCTGAAGTCATGATTAATTGATTGATTGATTTCTGGTTTGCGCTTGCAAGCATAATGCCATTTCCTATTAAGCTTCCATTGTTGTCCCGGTTCTTGTTTCTCTAGAATGTGGAATTTCATTTGATGATGATGGTATTTGTTAAGCGCTTACTACGTGCCAAGCACTGTTCTAAGTGCTGGGGTGGATACAAGGAGATCAGGTGGGGGTGATCAAGTGGAGCCACATGGGGCTCACAGTCTTAATCCCCATTTTACAGATGAGGTAACTGAGGCACAGAGAAGTGGAGTGACTTGCCCGAAGTCACACAGCTGATAAGTGGCAGAGCCAGGATTAGAACCCACAACCTCTGACTCCCATGCCTGTGCTTTCCACCAAGCCACGCTGCCACTAAGCCATGCAGTTGAAAGTCATTCATTCCATCCTATTTATTGAGCGCTCACAGTGTGCAGAGCACTGTACTGAAGACTTAGGAGAGTACAATACAACAGTAAACAGACACATTCCCTGTCCACAATGAGCTTACTGTCAAGAGGGAGGAGCTTACAGTTCTGAAGTAACTCACTTGAGAACTTCCCCTTTGTCCTTTATAGCAACCTACAGGATGTCTTAAAGAGGGGCAGGGCCTGGGTTGTAAAATAATGAGTCAGTGGTATTCATTGAGATAGTAATAAAAATAATAGCGGCTTTTGTTAAGTGCTTCCTATATGCCAAGCACTGTTCTAAATGCTGGGGGGGATACAAGGTAATCAGGTTGTTCCACGTGGGGCTCACAGTCTTAATCCCCATTTTCAGATGAGGTAACTGAGGCCCAGAGAAGTTAAGTGACTTGCCCAAAGTCACACAGCTAACAAGTGGCGGAGCCGGGATTAGAACCCATGACCTCTGACTCCCAAGCCCGTGCTCTTTCCACTGAGCCATGTTGCTTCACTAAAGGTGTTAGTCTGTGCAGAGCACTGGACTAAGTTCTCGGGGGAGTAACACAACAGAGTTGGTAGACACATTTTCTGCCCACAACAACTCCATAAGCCTCACACCAGCATTCATGTCAGCGCTTGGAAAAATATTCACAGGTGACTGATCAAAGCACTTTGCAAAAATAATTAGCCCTCTCGGGCCTCCCACCCGCTGGTTTTCATCAATCCTTTTCCCCACGGACGACCAGTAGAATGGTGAGCACTTTAAGGCCCCTGCTGCCCCAAAGCAAGAACATCTTTTTTTAAAAAAAAATAGCATTTATTAAGTGCTTACTATGTGCCAAGCACTGTTCTAATCTTGAAACCACATCTTCCCCCTCCACCCCCTCCTCACTCTTCACTCCGAAGAATACATAGTCGAGTTGTCATTCGGTTCAGGTGGGTACCTCCGATGGATAGACTGTATCTGGGGACTGTGATGGTCCAATTTGGTATCTGGGAATGCTGGGGAGCCCCTCTACTTGACCCATGCCCTCTGGGGTGAGCCCTGCCCAGAGCCTGATCATTGAAAGGGGAAAGGGCCTAGGTGGATGATTCCCAAATCGGCATCTCCGGCCCTGATGGCTCTCCCTCTCTGCAGTCTCGTATTTCCTCTTGCCTTCGAGACATCTCTGCTTGGATGTCCTCCTGTCACCTCAAGCCTAACACGTACTAAGCAGAACTCCTTCTTTTCCATCCAAACCCTGTCTTCCTGATTTTCCCATCACTGTAGACAGCACCACCATCCTTCCTGTCTCACAAGCCTCATAACCTTGGTGTTATCCTTGACTCCCCCCTGTCATTCAATCCGCATAGGGAAGCCGCGTGGCTCAGTGGAATGAGCCCGGGCTTTGGATTCAGAGGTCATGGGTTCGAATCCTGCCTCCGCCACATGTCTGCTGTGTGACCTTGGGCAAGTCACTTAACTTCTCTGAGCCTCAGTTCCGTCATCTGTAAAATGGGGATTAAGACTGTGAGCCCACTGTGGGACAACCTGATTACCTTGTAACCTCCCCAGCGCTTAGAACAGTGCTTTGCACACAGTAAGCGCTTAATAAATCCCATCATTATTATTATTATTATAGTCAATCCATTACTAAATCCTGTCGGTCCCACCTGCAGAACATCGCTAAAATTGGCCCTTTCCTCTCCATCCAGACTTCTACCATGTTATTCAGTCACTCATCCTATGCCACCTGGATTATTGCATCAGCCTTCTCGCTGACTTCCCAGCATCCTGTCTCTTCCCAATCCAGTCCATACTTCACTCTGCTGCCCAAATCACTTTTCTACAAAAACTTTCAATCCATGTTTCCCAAACACCCACCATATTAGGTGCTTGGGAGAGTACAACAGAAACAGTCTCTGCCCACAATGAGTTTACAGTCTAGAGGGGGAGACAGACATTAATGTAAATAAATTACATCTGTCCATAAGTGCTGTGGGGCTGGGAGGGGGGATGAATAAAGGGAGCAAGTCAGGGCGATGCAGAAGGGAGTGGAAGAAAAGGAAAAAGAGGGCTTAGTCAAGGAAGGCCTCTCGGACGCCTTCAATAAGGCTTCGAAGCTGGGAGTAGAGTCATTGTCAGCTATGACAGAGGCAGGACATGAGCGAGAAGTCAGTGGTGGTATAGATGAGATTGAGGTACGGTGAAAAGGTTGGCATTAGAGGAGCGAAGTGTATGGGCTGGCAGAGAGCAGTGAGGTGAGTAGGAGAGCAGTGAGGTGAAGTAGGAGGGGGCAAGGGGATTGAGTGCCTTAAAGCTGATGGTGAGGAGTTTCTGTTGGATGCGGAGGTGGATGGGCAACCACTGGAGGTTCTTGAGTGGGGAAACAGGACCTGAACGTTTTTATAGAAAAATGATCCAGGCAGCCGAGTGAAGTATGGACTGAAGTGGGGAGAGACAGGAGGCTGGGAGGTCAGCAAGGAGGTTGATACAGTAATCCAGGTGGGATAGGATACATGCTTGGATTAACATGGTAGCAGTTTGGATGGAGAGGAAAGGGCAGATTTCAGCCATGTCGTGGAGGTCAAACTAAGCACTTTGGAGAGGACAGTTCAACAGGATTAGCAGAAATGTCCCTTGCCCACAACGACTTTACAGTCTAGAGACGAGCTTATGGTCTAGAGATCTGGCAGGACCCTACATTATCTATCAGTCAACCAGTCGGTGGTATTTATTGAGTGCTTACTATATGCAGAGCACTGTACAGAGCCCTTGGGAATGTACAAGAGAGTAAGGAGGCACATTCCTTATGGGAATGACTGAGTGCCTCTGTAATAATAATAATAATAATAATAATGGCATTTATTAAGCGCTATGTGCAAAGCACTGTTCTAAGCTCTGTACTCACCCTGTGTCTGATGCCCGCCCAGGTACAAGGGCCATTGCTTCCTAGACTCCGACATGCCAGCTCCGGGCACATCCCAGCTTTCCAGCCAACCTCCGGGTTACGGGAGAGCGGGCTCGACCAGCCTACTCGGGGTTTTCGTTCCACACGTCATCCTAGCTAATTTGCCTTTGGTTTCAATCCCCTCTCCCGTTCCCGTCTTCCCCCAGATAACCTGCTGGGAATTTCCTGGGTGGACAGCTCCTGGATCCCCATACTGAACAGCGGGAGCGTACTGGACTACTTTTCGGAACGAAGCAACCCTTTCTACGATCGGATGTGTAACAACGAAGTGGTCAAAATGCAGAGGCTCACCTTAGAGCATCTGAAGTAAGGAACCGAAAGAGCCTGAGGGCGCTGCCAACTGGAGAGATCACTCGGGATGGAGGCTCTTGAAACTGGACAGCTCAGGACTTAAGCATCTTCGTAATAGTAATAATTATTATGTATGAGACGCTGGGGTAGATGCAAGATAATCAGGTCCTACGTGGGGTTCACGGTGGGAGAATGGGTAATCATGATAATGCTGATGATATTTGTTAAGCATTTACTGTGTGCCCGGCACTGTTCTAAGCACTGTGGTGGATACAAGCTCATCAGGCTTGACCCAGTCCCTGTCTCCCATGGGGCTCACAGTATTGAATCCCCATTTGGCAGAGGAGGGAACCGAGGCCAAGAGAATAATAATAATAATATAATAATGATGATGGTATTTATTAAACATTTACTGTGTGCCGAGCACTGTTCTAAGCACTGGGGTACATACAAGATAATCAGGTTGTCCCATGGGGACAGTTTTAATCCCCATTTTCCAGGTGAGGGAACAGAGGCATAGAAAAGTTAAGTGGCCTGCCCAAGTTCACACAGCAGACAAGATTAGACCCCATGTCCTCTGACTCCCAAGCCCGGGCTCTTTCCACTAAGCCACGCTGCTTCCAGTGACTCGCCTAAGGTCACACAGCAGAGGAGTGGCGGAGCTGGGTTTAGAGCGCACGTCCTCTGAGTCCCAGGCCTGGGCTCTATCCACTAGGCCAAGCTTCTTCTCTTATTAGACAGTAAATAGATTTTAAATCCGAGCCCTCCAGGCTGTGACTGAGATGCTCTTCTGGTTTACGAGATTTCAGGCTGCCACTTGAACAAAGCCAAGAGAAGGAAAGAGCATGGCCTAGCGGAAAGAGCCCAGGCCTGGGAGTCAGAACGACCTGAGTTGTAATCTCAGCTCTGCAGCTTGTCCGCTGGGTGACTTTGGGCAAACCACGCCACTTCTCTGGGCCTCAGTGCCTTCGTCAGTAAAAGGGGGATTCTCCTGCCTATTTAGACTGCGAGCTTCATATGGGACAGGACTTGTGTCTAGCCCTGTATACCTCAGCATTCATAATGGTGCTTGACACATTGTTTAGTAAGCAGCGTGACTTAGTGGGGAGAGCCCGGTCTTGGGAGTCAGGAGGACCTGAGTTCTAATTTTGCCTCCTCCACTTGTCTGCTGTGTGACCCTGAGCAAGTCATTTCACCTCTGTAAAATAAGGATTAAGACTGTGAGCCCCACGTTTGACACAGGGACTGTGTCCAGCCTGGTTAGTATTTATCTACCCTAGTGTTTAGTACAGTGTCTGGCACATAGCCCTTAGTAAATACCATTTTAAAAAAAAGGCTGATCAGCATGAATCTACTCATCTGTAGAATGAAGATGAAGACCATGGGCCCCATGTGGGACCCGGACTGTGTCCAACCTGATTACCTTGTATCTACCCCAGCGCTTAGAACAGTGCCTGGCACATAGTAAACACTTGACAAATACCATAAAAGCAGTGCTTAACATATATCGAAAGATTTTTTTAAAAGCCCATTCCAAGGGAACTTGGGCATCAAGAAGCAGAAGGGAAGGGACGGTCTCTGTTATGAGGAGGAACACTTCCCAAGTGCTTTTGGGTCAGTGGGTTATGTGGAGGTTTGACTTTTATTACTCAGAGGAAGGAAAGGTCTTCACCTCTCAAGGTCCAAGGCAAATGGCAAAAGTCTTGAGAATAAACAGTTCCTACCATTCAAATAGGGTGTTTTATCCGACTCCTAACACTTCCTGGTTTATTGGATGGGACATGGGGAGGGAAAGAGAACCGAAAATGACTCCCTCGCTAGGAAGGAGGCCATTTTATGAGTATTCGCCCAACCAGAGCGCTGCATCTCAATGCTTTCATTTTTTTTTTCATTTTTTTTTTTCCAGCCAGATGGTTGGAGTGGAGTACATCCTTTTGCATGCTCAGGAACCCATTCTTTTCATCATCCGGAAGCAGCAACGACAGTCCTCCTCTCAAGGTAAGGTGGGTCAGCCAATTCTCCCTTCCAGTCAATCAGTGATATTTATTGAGCGCTTACTATGTGCAGAGCAATGTTTTAAGGGCTTGGAAGAGTACAATACAACAGAATTAGCAGACACATTCCCTGCCCAAGAAATCAGCATGGCCTTGTGGATAGAGCCCGGGCCTGGGACGCAGAAGGTTCTGGGTTCTAATCCCGGCTCTGCCGATTGCTTGCTATGTGATCTTGGGTAAGTCACTTCACTTCTCCGGGCCTCACTTCTCCTGTTCTTCCTCCTACTTAGACTGTGAACCCCATGCGGGGCAGGGACTGTGTCCAACCTAATTGACTTGTATCTCCCCTGGCACTTAGAACAGTGACACTTAATAAGCGCATAACAAATATGGAAAGAGCCCGGGCTTGGGGTCAGAGGTCATGGGTTCTAATGCCAGCTGCTCCACTTATCAGCTGTGTGACTTTGGGCAAGGCACTTAACTTCTCTGTGCTTCAATTACCTGATCAGTAAAATGGGGATTGAGACAGAGTCCCACATGAGACAACCTTATTACCTTATATCTACCCCAGTGCTTAGAACAATGCTTGGCACATAATGCTGAGCAAATACCATCATTATTATTATGATTATTAAATACCATGAAATTAAAAAAAGGTTGGGGGGCAGGTGGCATTCATTCCAGGTCATAGAATTACCGGCGTGGTGTCATCATCCGTGACCTCCAGACAGCAGAGTGTTTAAGCTTCCTTGTGGTTGAAAACGAGAAGAATAGGAAGCCTTCCTGTCATATTTTTAACATTGTACTCTCCCAAGCGCTTAGTAGAGTGCTCCGCACATAGTACACACTCAAACAAATACCATCGATTCTTTAATCTTTTTCTGTAAATACATTTTTAAATGCCTGGGTAGGTTCTGATGAAGAAGCCCACTTCTAGAAGCCCACTGTGGGCAGGGAATGTGTCTACCAACTCCGTTATATTGGACTCTCCCAGCTGTTTAGTACAGGGCTCTGCACACAGTAAGCGTTCAGTGAATACCATCAGTTAAGTGACAGGGCTTAGAAGAGAGCTCAGCGTTTAGAACAGTGCTTGGCACATAGTAAACGCTTAACAAATGCCATCATTATTATTTGGTCCAAAGGAGGCGTTCTCTTTTAAAAACAGCAGATGTCGCCTTCCTGTGGCCAAAAGGTAACAATACAGGGTAAGGAGTGGTAGTCATTCATTCAGTCGGATCTGTTGAGCGCTTACAGTGTGCAGTGCACTGTACTAAACGCTTGGGAAAGTACAGTGCAACAATAAACAGTGACACAACAAGCTTACAGTCTGGCGGGGGGGTGGAACAGACATCATTACAAATAAATAAACTACAGATACGAACATAAGTGCTGTACAGCTGGGCGGGGGAGGAGCAAAGGGAGCAAGTCAGGGTGACGCAGATGGCAATGAGCGATGAGGATATAGTCCCTGTGCTCCTTGGGGCTCACAGTCTAAGTAAGGAGGAACAGGTGGAAACAGCTTCAGTCTTACGACAAACACTCAGGTAATCCTATAAACATGGCAGTCGTCGAGGCATTTACATTTACACTGGTCATTCATTCAGTCATATTTATTGAGCACTTACTGTGTGCAGAGTACTGTACTAAGCGCTTGAGTACAGTACAACAAAAAGTGGACACATTCCCTGACCACAATGAGCTCACAGTCTAGAGGTGGGGAGACAGACATTAATATAAAAAAAATTACAGCTATCTAGTGACTTTGGGCAAGTCACTCAACTTCTCTGTGCCTCAGTTACCTCATCTGTAAAATGGGGATTAAGACTGTGAGCCCCACTTGGGACAATCTGATCACCTTGTATCCCCCCAGAGCTTAGAACAGAGCTTTGCGCTTAGTAAGCGCTTAACAAATACCATCATCATTAGTATTATTACACAAGTAACATGGGGCTGGGGGCAGAGAGAACGAAGGGAGCCAATCAGGGTGATGCAGAAGGGAGTGGGCGAAGAGGAAAAGGGGGGCTTAGTCAGGGAAGGCCTCCCAGAGAAGGTGTGCCTTCAGTAAGGCTTGTGGGGTGGGGATGGGAGAGTAACTGTCGGTATTGAAGAGGGAGGGTGTAGGCCAGGGTCAGCAACGAGATAAGTGAGATGGAGGCACAGTGAGAAGGTTAGCACCAGAGGAGCAAAGTATATGGGCTGGGTTGTAGTAGGAGAATAGCAAAGTGAGATAGGCTGGGGCAAGGTGATGGGCTGCTTTAAAACCAATGGTGAGGAGGTTTTTTTGGATGTGGAGGTGGATGGGCAACCACTGGAATGTTTGGAGGAGTGGGGTGACACGTCCTGAACATTTTTATAGAAAAAAATCTGGGCAGCTGAGTGAAGTATGGCCTCTCAACTCTCTCCCAACTCTCTCCTCAACCCCCTCCAGTCTGGCTTCCGTCCCCTACATTCCACGGAAACTGCCCTCTCAAAGATCACCAATGACCTCCTGCTTGCCAAATCCAACGGCTCATACTCTATCCTAATCCTCCTCGACCTCTCAGCTGCCTTCGACACTGTGGACCACCCCCTTCTCCTCAACACGCTATCTGACCTTGGCTTCACAGACTCCGTCCTCTCCTGGTTCTCCTCTTATCTCTCCGGTCGTTCATTCTCAGTCTCTTTTGCAGGCTTCTCCTCCCCCTACCATCCCCTTACTGTGGGGGTTCCTCAAGGCTCAGTTTTTGGTCCCCTTCTGTTCTCAATCTTACACTCACTCCCTTGGTGACCTCATTCGCTCCCATGGCTTCAACTATCATCTCTACACTGATGACACCCAAATCTACATCTCTGCCCCTGCTCTCTCCCCCTCTCTCCAGGCTCGCATCTCCTCCTGCCTTCAGGACATCTCCATCTGGATGTCTGCCCGCCACCTAAAACTCAACATGTCCAAGACTGAACTCATTGTTTTCCCTCCCAAACCCTGCCCTCTCCCTGACTTTCCCATCACTGTTGATGGCACTACCATCCTTCCCGTCTCACAGGCCTGCAACCTTGGTGTCATCCTCGACTCCACTCTCTCGTTCACCCCTCACATCCAAGCTGTCACCAAAACCTGCAGGTCTCAGCTCCACAACATTGCCAAGATCCGCCCTTTCTTCTCCATCCAAACCGCTACCCTACTCGTTCAAGTGCTCATCCTATCCCGTCTGGACTACTGCATCAGCCTCCTCTCTGATCTCCCATCCTCGTGCCCCTCCCCACTTCAGTCCATACTTCACGTCGCTGCCCGGATTGTCTTTGTCCAGAAACGCTCTGGGCATTTTACTCCCCTCCTCAAAAATCTCCAGTGGCTACCAGTCAATCTGCGCATCAGGCAGAAACTCCTCACCCTGGGCTTCAAGGCTCTCCATCACCTTGCCCCCTCCTACCTCACCTCCCTTCTCTCCTTCTACAGCCCAGCCCGCACCCTCCACTCCTCTGCTGCTAATCTCACCATGCCTCGTTCTCGCCTGTCCCACCGTCGACCCCTGGCCCACATCATCCCCCTGGCCTGGAATGCCCTCCCTCCCAACATCCGCCAAGCTAGCTCTCTTCCTTCCTTCAAGGCCCTACTGAGAGCTCACCTCCTCCAGGAGGCCTTGCCAGACTAAGCCCCCTCCTTCCTCTCCATCCCCCCCGCCTTGCCTCCTTCCCTTCCCCACAGCACCTGTATATGTGTTTATATATATATATATATATATATATATATATATATATATATATATGATTGTACATATTTATTACTCTATTTTACTTGTACATATCTATTCTATTCATTTTATTTTGTTAATATGTTTTGTTCTCTGTCTCTCCCTTCTAGACTGTGAGCCCACTGTTGGGTAGGGACCGTCTCTATATGTTGCCAACTTGTACTTCCCAAGCGCTTAGTACAGTGCTCTGCACACAGTAAGTACTCAGTAAATACCATTGATCGATTGATTGACTGGAGTTGGAAGAGACCGAAGGCTGGGAGGCCTTCCCAGACTGAGCCTTCTCCTTCCTCTCCCCCTCCTCCCCCTCCCCATCCCCTCTGCCTTACCTCCTTCCCCTCCACGTTACCTCCTTCCCCTCCCCACAGGACCTGTATATATGTATATATGTTTGTACGTATTTATTACTCTTTTTATTTATTTATTTTATTTGTACATATTTATTTATTTTATTTTGTTAATATGTTTTGTTTTGTTCTTTGTCTCCCCTTTCTAGACTATGAGTCCACTGTTGGGTAGGGACTGTCTCTATATGTTGCCAACTTGTACTTCCCAAGCACTTAGTACAGTGTTCTTCACACAGTAAGCACTCAATAAATACGATTGAATGAATGGGAGGTCAGCAAGGAGGCTGATGCAGTAATCTAGTCAGGATAGGATGAGTGGTAGCATATTAACGTGGTAGCAGTTTGAATGAGAGGAAAGGGCAGATTTTGGCGATATTGTGAAGCTGGGACCGACGGGATTTTGTGACAGATTGAAAAAGTGGGTCGAATGAGAGAGAGGACTCAAGAATAACGCCAAGGTTACGGGCTTGGGAGACGGGAAGGGTGGTGGTGCCTTCTACAGTGACGGAAAAGTCAGGGGAAGGCAGGCCTCGGTTGGGAAGATAAGGAGCTCTGTTTTGGACATGCTAAGCTTGAGGTGACAGGAGGACATCCAGGTAGAGATGTCTTGAAGGCAGGAGGAGATGTGAGACTGGAGAGAGGGAGAGAGATCAGGGCTGGGGATGGAGATTTGGGTATCATCTGCATAGAGGTGGGAGTTGAAGCCATAGGAGCGAGTGAGTTCTCCAAGAGAGTGGGTGTAGATGGTGAATAGAAGGGGACCCAGAACTGAACCTTGGGGATCCCCATAGTTAGGGGATGGGAGGCAGAGGAGGAGCTAACCAAAGAGGCTGAGAATGAATGGCCTGAGAGATAGAAGGAGAACCAGGAAAGGATAGAGTCAGTGAAGCCAAGGTTGGATAACGTTTCCAGGAGAAGGGGGTGGTCCACACTGTCAGAGGCAACTGAGAGGTTATCGAGGATAAGGATGGAGAAAAGGCCATTGGATTTGGCAAGAATGAGATCATCGGTGACTTTTGAGAGGGCAGTTTCTGTGGAATGAAGACGATGGAAGCCAGATTGGAGGGGATCAAGGAGGGAACTGGAGGAGAAGAATTTGAGACAGTGGGTGTAGACAACTCGTTCAGGGAGTTTGGAGAGGAATGGGAGGAGGGAGATGGCAATGACCGGAGGGAGCCATGGGGTCATGGGAGGGTTTTTTTAGGCTAGGTGAGACATGGGCCTGTTTGAAAGCTGTGGGGAAGAAGCCATTGGAGAGCCAACAGTTGAAGAGTAAGGGAGGAGAGCGAGAGTTTTGATAAGGTGCCAAGAAACGGAGTCCTATGCGCATGTGGAGGGAGTGGCTTTGGAGAGGAGGCAGGAGATCTCTAGAAATACTGCTGAAAAGGATGGGAGAGTTGAAGAGGGGGCAGGCGGTGGGGAGGGACTGAGGAGGGGCAGGGGAGATTTTAGGGAGCTCACACCTGGTGGTGTCAATTTTCTTAATAAAGTAAGTGGCCAGCTTATTAGGGGCAAGGGAGAAGGGAGGCGGGACGGGGGCCTGAGGAGGGAGTTAAATAGCAGAAGTAGTCAGTCAGTTGTATTTATTGAGTGCTTCCTGTGTGCAGTGCACCGTAGTAAGCGCTGGGAGAGTACAATATAACAGACCCATACCCTGCCCACAATGAGCTTACAGTGTAGAGGGGAAGACAGACATTAATATAAACGAATAAAATTAGAGTAGCAGTAGAAGTAAAACAAGATTGACTAAGTGCTTGCAGTGGGCCAAAAACCATGCTGGGCCCTGAGGAGAAGTACAAGGCTGTGGATTCGGACACGACTGCTAGTCCAAAACGGAGCATGATGTAAACCTCGGGGAAAGCGGAGTCAGACACCTAGGGAAAGAAGGGACAGGGGAAAATTCAGCGAGAACAACCGGGGAACAAGAAGGAAAGTAGCAGCATATTCCAGCTGGAGGGTTGGATCCTCAGCTGCTCAGGGGTCTGGCCCCAGCCCATGCTTCAGGAGGGGCGGGGCTTCTCCCTGCCAGAGAGGGAGGTGCGGGGGGATAGGGGGCTGTCCTGGTTGTCAGGTCGCACCCCCCCCCCCTTTTTTTTCATGGTATTAAGTGCTTACTGTTGTAAGCACTGGGGTAGATACAAGCTAATCAGTTTGTCCCACTTAGGGCTCACAGTCTTCATCCCTATTTTACAGATGAGGTAACTGAAGCACAGAAATAGTGATGTGACCTCCCCAAAGTCACACAACAGGCAAGTGGCGGGGCTGGAATTAGAACCCAGGTCTTTCCAACTCCCGGGCCTGCTCTATCCAGTAGGCCACGCTCCTTCTCTAATGTATTTATTGAGCCCTTACTGTGTGCAGAGTGCTGAACTAAGCACATGGGAGGGTAAGTACAACAGATTGACAGACACGTTCCCTACCCCAACAGCAAGTTTACAGTCTAGAGGAGGAGGGAGATAGATACTGATATAAATGCAAATATAAAATGGTTCTTATTTTTTTTATGGTATTCGTTAAGCACCTGCTTTGTGCCAGGCACTATTCTAAGCCCAGGGGTAGATCCAAGCTAATCAGGTTGGCCACAGCCCCATGTGGGTCCCCCAATTTTAATCCCTATTTTACAGTTGGAGAACTGAAACCTGGAGAAGGGAAGTGACTTGCCCAAGGTCACACAGCAGGCAAGTGGCAGAGCCGGGATTAGAGCCCAGGTCCTTCGGACTCCCAGGCCTGGGCTCCGGGCCATAAGACATCATTTCCCTCTTTCTGTAACTCAGGGCGGAAGCTGGGTCAAGAAGAACTGGGCTTGATCTGGGCAAAACTCCAACTTCAGTCAGTAAGAATCATCAGAATAATTGTCTTTAAACACTTACTCTGTGCCAAGCATTGTGCACAGCACTGGACACATAAAATACAATCGGATCAGACCCAGTCCCTGTCCCACACAGGATTCAGAGTGTAAGGGGGACGCAGAGGTGGAATGTACAAGTGAAAAAACAGCCCAGAGAAGTAGAAGCAGCATGGCCCCATGGATAGAGCCCAGGCCTGGGAGTCGGACCGACCTGGGTTCTAATCCCGGCTCCACCACTTGTCTGCTGTGTGACCTTGGGCCAATCCCTGGGCCTCAGTTGCCTCATCTGTAAAATGGGGACTAAGGCTGTGAGCCCCATGTGGGGCAGGGACTGTGTCCAACCTGATTGGCTTGTATCTACCCCAGTGCTTAGAACAGTACTCGATACAGAGTAAGCACTTAACAAATGTCATTATTATTATTAATATCGTGATTATTGTTATTATTATTAAGTGATATGCCCAAGGTCACACAGCAGACAGGTGGCATCTAGAGCCCAGTCTGAAAGGCACGTCTCTCCCCATTCCACCCGGACTTTCTGAATACTCCCATTGGCTTTTCCATTTACTTTTGAAACAGCAGGGTGGAGAGTGAAATGAAAGGCAAAAAGCGGGTTCTGTGAACAACTCAGCCACCTCTCCTTAGCAGGTGGGTTGGCTTTATTCCCCACTCCAGTCGATTTTCCCGGAATAAGACTAGAGGAGTTCTCATGTTCACCTCCGGAGCTTCAGTGGAGCTCACTGTTCGGGCTAAAAAGGGAGGAAGAGTGGAAGTCATTGTATGTTCTAGTGAAGCCCCAAGGTGAATGGGTCCTCAGAGGAAGAGGAAGAAAGCCCGTCTCCAAGACTCCTTTACTGTGTCGTCCAGAAAGACGTAAAAGGAAAGCTTCTAAATGTTATTAAGGCAATGTTCTTTGCTCATTGTTGGGAATCAAAGGAAGCTTCCCGCCTCTAGAGCAAAATATGTTTTGAGTACTTTGAAGCAACCTAACGTAAGCTTCAGTGCTTCAGTGACCTCATCTGTAAAATGGGGGTGAAGACTGTGAGCCCCATGTAGGACAGGGACTGTGTCCAACCTGTTTAGTTTGTATCTACCCCAGCGCTTAGAACAGTGCCTGGCACATCATAAGCACTTAACAAATACCAGAAAAAAAAAACAGCATCCAATCAGTCAGTACTACTTATTGAGCACTTACTGTTTGCAAAGTACTGTACTAAGCGCTTCAGAGAGTACGATTCAACAGAATTAGCAGATACTTTCCTTGCCCATAACAAGCTTACTTGTCTGCTAGGAGACTTCTCTGTGCCTCAGTTCCCTCATCTGACAAATGGGGATGAAGATGGCGAGCCCCATGTGGGATGAGGACTGATCCAACCTGATGAGCTTGTCAACCCCAATGCTTACACAGTGCCTGGCAGAGAGTAAGCACTTAACAAATGCCAGTCAAAAACAAAAATGGAGCTTACAGTGTAGAGGATTGATGCCAGTCTTGTGTGGGGAAGCAGGTATCGTGGGTGGCTGGGTGGTTCTAGAGTGGAGGAAGTGAGCCGGCGCATCCAGGAATCTCAGTCATCCATCCACAGCCTTCACGGTCACCCACACGCACAGATACAGATTCCGGCTGTGGGGAAGAGCAAGTTGGAGAGGGAGAGAGAGAAAGAGAAAGATACGGGGTGGGAGGAAGGAGGACAGAGGGAGGGAAGGAAATGGGGAGGGAGATCAATAGATGTGGATAGATAGATCAATAGATATGGGTAGAGATAGATCGACAGATATGGAGAGGTGGACAGATGTAGATTGATTGATTAGTTAGATCCTGGCTCTTCCACCTACCTTCCTTGTGACCTTGGGTAAATCCCTTAACTTCTCTGAGCCTCAGTTTCCTCATCTGTAGAACGAGGTTTCAGTCCCTGTTCTCTGCCCTCTTTAAGACGGCAAACCCCATGTGGGGCGGGGACTGTGGCTAACATGATTAACTCATATCTACCCCAGTGCTTAGAACATTGCTTGACACATCGGCAAATACCACAATTATTATATTTATTATGTGTATATAATAATAATAATAATAATAATAACAATGGCACTTGTTAAGTGCTTAAGAACTGTTCTAAGCACTGGGGTAGATACAAGGTAATCAGGTTGTCCCAAATAGGGCTCGCAGACTTTATCCCCATTTTGCAAATGAGGGGACTGAGACCAAGAGAAGTTAAGTGATTTGCTCAAAGTCACACAGCTGACAAGTGGCAGAAGTGGAATTAGAACCCAGGTCCACCCCATGCAAACCCATGTGCTTTCCATTAAGCCACGCTGCTTCTCTATATGTACATGTACATAGCCATAATTTATCCTAGCATCCGTCTCTCCCTCAGACCGTAAACTCCTTGAGGGCAGGGAACGTGTCTGCCAATTCTGTTGTAATAGCAGTCTCCCAGAGGTTTAGTACAGTGTTCAGTAAATACTATTGATCGATGGTGCAAATGAACGATTAGTGGGAAGGAATGGGCATGTGACTATGAACAAACAAATCAATCAGTGGTATTTACAGAAGCAGCGTGTCTGCTGTGTGACCTTGGGCAAGTCAGTTCACTTCTCTGGGCCTAGGACAGGGACTGTGTCCAACCTGATTACCTCATATCTACCTCAGGACTTAGAATGGTGCTTGGCACATAATAAGCACCATATTGAGCGCTAACTCTGTGCAGAGGAAAGGACTGGCCGGTTGGGAGGGGGGCGCGGGGGGAGGAGGGCTGTGGGGGGTGGTGGCAGGGAGGCCAATTTAGTTTGATCAGCAGGGTGGCTACTGAGATGACCCTTTTACTTCTTACCCTAATAATGGTATTCCCCTCCCTTCCACCCCTCCTTTCATAAATAACAAGGGGCAATATCAAATCTCAGCCCCCACCCGATCGAAACCTGACCTAGCCATGCCCATTCCTGCCCTCGTCAGCCACCCTCTCTAAGCGTGGCCTCGTGCGTAGAGCCCAGGCCTGGGAGTCAGAAGGTCACGGGTTCTAATCCCAGCTCTGCCACTTATTTGCTGTACGACCTTGGACAAGTCACTTCACTGGGCCTCAGTTCCTTCATCTGTAAAATGGGGATGGAGACTGTGAGCCCCATGGGGGCAGGGACTGCGTCCAACCCGATTTGCTTGTATCCACCCCAGCGCTTAGTACAGGGCTTGGCATGTAATGAGCATTGAACAAATACCATCCATTATTATTATCATTATTATTGTTGACCGACCTATTTTTTTCCTTTCAGTCATCCCCCTGGCCGATTACTACATCATAGCAGGGGTGATCTATCAGGCGCCCGACCTGGGTTCCGTCATCAATTCAAGAGTGGTAAGTGTTGCCGGACAAGAGTGAGTAACACGAGCTGCCATTGCTGTCATCTTCCTCAGGCTCTCGTGGGGCTGGTGACACTGGTGGTTGGGTGCGGGGGGCGGGCGGGGAGGACGATTAAGCTCTTACCATGTGCAGAACGCTGTACTGAGGAAAGAATGCAAGGTGGAGATTAGACACAGTCCCTGTCTCAAGCTACGGCTCACGATCCAGAAAGGGTAAAGAGGGACCGGTGATGGGCACAAGGGAGGAAGTGAGACAATCAATCAATCAATCAATCAATTGTATTTATTGAGTGCTTACTGTGTGCAGAGCACTGTACTAAGCGCTTGGGAAGTACAAGTTGGCAACATGTAGAGACAGTCCCTACCCAGCAGTGGGCTCACAGTCTAAAAGGGGGAGACAGAGAACAGAACCAAACATACTAACAAAATAAAATAAATAGAATAGATATGTACAAGTAAAATAAATAAATAGAGTAATAAATATGTACAAACATATATACATATATACGGGTGCTGTGGGGAAGGGAAGGAGGTAAGATGGGGGGGATGGAGAAGGGGACAAGGGGGAGAGGAAGGAAGGGGCTCAGTCTGGGAAGGCCTCCTGGAGGAGGTGAGCTCTCAGTAGGGCCTTGAAGGGAGGAAGAGAGCTAGTTTGGCGGATGGGCAGAGGGAGGGCATTCCAGGCCCGGGGGATGACGTGGGCCGGGGGTCGACGGCGGGACAGGCGAGAACGAGGTACGGTGAGGAGATTAGCGGCAGAGGAGCGGAGGGTGCGGGCTGGGCTGTAGAAGGAGAGAAGGGAGGTGAGGTAGGAGGGGGCGAGGTGATGGACAGCCTTGAAGCCCAGGGTGAGGAGTTTCTGCCTGATGCGCAGATTGATTGATAGCCGCTGGAGATTTTTGAGAAGGGGAGTAACATGCCCCAGAGCATTTCTGGACAAAGACAATCTGGGCAGCAGCATGAAGTATGGATTGAAGTGGGGAGAGACACGAGGATGGGAGATCAGAGAGGAGGCTGATGCAGTAGTCCAGATGGGATAGGATGAGAGCTTGAACGAGCAGGGTAGCGGTATGGATGGAGAGGAAAGGGCTGATCTTGGCAATGAGACAAGACACAGAGACAACGTTAAGACAGCAGAGAAGCAGTGTGAACTAGTGGAAAAATAATAATGATAATTTTAGTATTTGTTAAGTGGTTATTATGTGTCAAACACCGTTCTGAGTGCTGAGGTAGATAAAAGGTAATCAGGTTGTCCCCCATGGGGCACAGTCTTAATGGAGGCACAGAGAAGTTAAGTGACTTGCCCAAAGGCACACAGCTGACAAGTGGCGGAGCCAGGATTAGAACCCATGACCTCTGACTCCCAAGCCCATGCTCTTGGCACTAAGCCATGCCGCTGGTGGAAAGAGCACAGGCCTGGGAGTCAGAGGACCTGGGTTCTCATCCCAGATCTAGCCCCTGCCTGCTGAGTGACTTTGTTCAAGGAAGTCAATTGATTGTATTTGTGGAGCACTTACTATGTGCGAAGCCCTGTACTAAGCGTTTGGGAGAGAAGCAGTACGGCTCAGTGGGAAGAATACGGGCTTTGGAGTCAGAGGTCATGGGTTCAAATACCGCTCCATCAATTGTCAGCTGTGTGACTTTGGGCAAGTCACTTCACTTCTGTGCCTCAGTTCCCTCATCTGTAAAATTGGGATTAAGACTGTGAGCCCCATGAGGGACAACCTGATCACCTTGTATCCCCCTAGCGCTTAGAACAGTGCATTGCACATAGTAAGCACTTAACAAATACTATTATTATTATTATTATTATTACAGTATAGCAGTACAACAGACACATTCCCTGACCACGATGAGGCAAGTCATTGAACTTTCTGTGTCTCCATTTCCTCCTCTGTAAAATGGGGTTTCAGTGCCTGCTGTCTGGAAATCTGTCTGTTTCTCCCAAGCTCTTAGTACAGTGCTCTGCACGCAGTAAGCGCTCAATAAATATGATTTAATGATTAATGAATACTCAGACTGTGAGCCCAGGGCGGGACAGGGGCCACATCCAAACCTCTTTATTCTGGATCCACCGTGGCGCTCAGTACAGTGCTCGGCTCCCAGGAAGCGCCCAGCAAACACAACGATTCCCATTAAAGACAGAAAGGAAGTTGGGTGGGGGGTGGTGGCCTCTCTCTGCCCCCTGGGGAGGGACAGGGCAGGGCAGGATGGGGGGCCCCCGGGGATGGGGTGGGGACCCCAGGGCAGCAACCGGGCAGGCTTCCCGTTGGTTCAAGACCTGCACCGGTGGGTTTCACTGGGAGAACTAGTGCATCGTCCTCCTTGCTAACCCTGTGGCCTAGTGGGTAGTGCCCGGGCCTGGAAGTCAGAGGGACCTGGGTTCTAATCCCAGCTCTGCCACTTATGTGCTGGGGATCTTGGACAAGTTCCCTCACTTCTCTGGGGCTCAGTTCCCTCATCTGGAAAAAGGGGTTGAAGACTGTGAGCCCTATGTGGGACAGAGACTGTGGCCAACCTGATTATCTTGCATCTTCCCCAGCACATATAACAGTGCATGGCACATAGTGAGCGCTTAACAAATACCCCATTTATTATTATTGGCCTCCTCGCCGACCTCCCTGCCTCCTGTCCCTCCCCACTCCGCTGCCTGCATCATTTTTTAAAGAAAACCTTAGCCCACAATTTCCCACTCAAGAACCACTGAAGAACCTCAAGAACCCACCCACCTCTGCATCAAATGGAAATTCCTCACCGTTGGCTCTAAAACACTCAATAACTTTGCCCCCTCCTACCACACCTCGCTCCTTTCCTACCCCAACCCAGCCCACACACTTTGCTCCTCTAATGCCAACCTACTCCCTGTTTCTCCATCTCATCCGTTTTGCCACTGACCCCTTGCCCGAGCCCTCGCTCTGTCCCTGTATGCCCACCCTCTTCGTATCAACAAACCACCGTTCTCCCCACCTTCAAAGCCTTCTAAATCCCATCTCCTCCAAGAGGCCTTCCCGGACAAAGGCCTCATTTCCCCTCTTCCTTCTCCATCCATGTTATGTGAGCCGTTGGATCTGTATCCTCCGAGCCCTAGATATCCACCCCACTTTCAGCCCCACAACACTTTTGTCCAAATCCAAAATTCATTTCAGCGTCAGTCTCCCCCTCTAGTCTAGAATGCTTCTCGTCAGCAGGGGACACGTCTACTGACTCTGTTGTACTCTGCCCAGTACAGTGCTGGGCACACAGTAAGCACTCACATATCATCGATTTGTTGATGGATTGAGCGTCGCCTCACCAGTGGATGCACAAGCCCTGCTCTGTTGTATCATCCTCTCCTGAGCGCTCCGCACCCAGTAAGCACCCAATAAATACCGTCGATTGCTGAACTGAACAGTAACTGAGCAGGTCGCCTCTGCAGGCGGGCTGTTTTCGTCCTTTGAGCCCGTCTCCTGAGAACCCAGGGCCCGCGTCCTCCCCCTGTGTCTTTCCAGCTCACGGCCGTGCACGGGATCCAGTCGGCTTTCGACGAGGCGATGTCGTACTGCCGTTACCACCCTTCCAAAGGCTACTGGTGGCACTTCAGAGATCAGGAAGAGCAAGGTAGGATGGGTGAGGCCTCAGGGAGGGCGCCGGGCTCCCGCCAATGGGGGAATCATGGCTTCTGGATGCAGGGGGAGCTGACTGCTTGTCCATGCTCTAATTCAAGTGGGAGGGAAGGTCCGTGGCCTAGGTTCAGAGGTGGTGGTGGGGTGAGAGAGAGAGAAGCAGCATGGTCTAGTGGCTAGAATATGGGCCTGAGAATCAGAAGGTCATGGGTTCCAATCCCCACTCTGCCACTTGTCTGCTATGTGACCTTGGGCAAGTCATTTCACTTCTCTGAACCTCAGTTACCTCATCTAAAATGGGAATGAAAACTGTGACCCCTGCAAGGTCAATCTGGGGGTGAGAGCACAGCCCAGCCCGCACCCTCTGCTCCTCTGCCACCGCTCACCTCCTCACTGGGCCTCGTTCTCACCTTTCCCGCCATCGACCCCTGGCCTACATCCTACCTCTGGCCTGGAATTTCATTCATTCATTCAATCGTATTTATTGAACGCTTACTGTACAAGTTGGTAACATATAAAGATGGCCCCTACCCAACAGCGGGCTCACAGTCTAGAAGGGGGAGACAGACAACAAAACAAAACGTAGACAGGTGTCAGGGTCATCAGAACAAATAGAATTAAAGCTATTTGGAATGCCCTCCCTCCTCACATCTGCCAAACAAGTTCTCTTCCCCCCTTCAAAGCCCTACTGAGAGCTCACCTCCTCCAGGAGGCCTTCCCAGACAGAGCCCCCCTTTTCCTCTGCTTCTCCTCCCCTCCCCATCGCCCCTACTCCCTCCGCTCTAACCCCTTCTCTGCCCCACAGCATTTGTGTATATTTGTACACGTTTATTGTTCTATTTTATTAATGATGTGTATATATCTATAATTCTATTTATCTATTTTGATGTTGTTGATGTTACTGTTTTGTTTTGTTGTCTGTCTTCCCCTTCTAGACTGTGAGCCCCTTGTTGGGTAGGGGTTGTCTCTATCTTTTGCCAAATTGTGCTTTCCAAGCTCTTAGTACAGTGCTGTGCACACAGCAAGCGCTCAATAAATACAATTGAGTGAATAAATGAATGAATGAAGTGACTTGCCCAAAGTCACACAGCTGACAAATGGCGGAGCTGGGATTGGAACCCATAACCTCTGACTACCAAGCCCGGGCTTTTCCCACTAAGCCACACTGCTTCTCAATAAATCCCATTGATTGATTGAAAACGGCTTTCAAACCATCCGATCAGCTGTAGCTGCTTCAGAGCCCTCCTTCGATTTGTAACAGGTGACTTTTCATCCATCGGTGATATTTATTGAACGCAGACTCTGTACAAAGCATTGAAGTAAGCGCTGGGGAGAGTACAAGAGAGAAGCACGGGCCTCAGGGTCGGAGGAACTGGGCTCTAATTCCAGTTCTGCCACTTGTCTGCTGTTTCGTTTTGGGCAAGCCCTCTTCTCTGTTCCTTGGTTCCCTCATCTACACAATGGGGATTCAATATCTGTCCTTCCTCCTACTCAAACTGTGAGCCTCATAATAGGACTTAATTATCTGGTATCTGCCCCGGCGCTTAATATAGCACATAGTAAGCGCACAACAAATGCTGATACCAGTATTATTATTATCATTAATAATAATAATAATAATAATAATGGTATTTATTAAGCGCTTACTATGTGCAAAGCACTGTTCTAAGCGCTGGGGAGGTTACAAGGTGATCAGGTTGTCCCATGTGGGGGGAGCACAATCTTAATCCCCATTTTACAGATGAGGTAACTGAGGTCCAGAGAAGTTAAGTGACTTGCCCAAAGTCACACAGCTGACAATTGGCAGAGCCGGGATTTGAACCCATGACCTGTGACTCCGAAGCCTGGGCTATTTCCACTGAGCCACAGTTAGAGTTGATAGATGTGATCCCTGCCTGCAAGCTGCTTACATTCTAGTTTTGTTTTATACTAACATTTGTTGAGCCCTTCATATACATTAAGCACTGTGCTAAGCATTGGGGTAGATACAAGACAATTAGGTGGGAGACTGTCCTTGCCCCCTGACTGGGATAAGAACAGCTAGCACTATCCTAGACCACTGGGACCTGGTGAGTTCCATTAGCAGATTTTGATGGCATGAAACCATAACGGACGTGTCCACCTATGACCCCATTGACCATCCCTGAGTACGACTTTTCTGTCCTCTTGTGAATCATTACATTCATTTCTGCATCCCCGTCGGAACCGATTTCTAACCAGAATCAAACTGACAAAGTCACCTGCCTTCCCAGAGATTTGTCAAGATCATTTAGGTTGGCCTCCCTCTCCCGGAGTGTTAGTTTTGTAGTTCTTTGTGGGAGGGAAGGGAAGGAGAGGGGAGGCGGGGGTAAGAACTCTGTCTCCCGAATAATTGCTCTGCATGGGAAATGGGCAGCCTCCACTAAAGGGTGCTTGGCACATAGTAAGCACTTGACAAATACCATCATCATCATTATTATTATTTGGCTGCTGTAAAAGAAGATGAAATTTAGGAGTCTGTTGAGTGGAGAAGGGCCAGAGAAGAGACGGGGTGTCTCAATCTGACACCCTCTCTCGATTTGCGAATTCAGTCGATCAGTGGTATTTATTGAGTGCTCACCTCGGGCCGGGCACTGTAGTAGGCTCTTGGGGGAGGACAACAGAACGGAACCATGAGACACATTCCATGTCCACAACGAGCTTACGTTGTTTCTCGGACGCTGTCCGTGCCTCCCAGATAAAGCCAAGCCCAAAGCTAAGAGGAAGGAAGAACCCAGCTCCATCTTCCAGAGGCAACGTGTGGATGCTTTGCTTCTAGACCTGAGGCACAAATTTCCACCCCGATATGTGCAGGTACAGGGGTCCGCCCCCTCATTGGGGACGGTAGGAATGGGGGGGTCATGGATTCTGAAAGCCGGGAGTCTCGAGGCTGGAGGATTTGGTCCTGTCGGAAATGATTGCAGAAATAAACTAAGGTTCTTGGATCAAGGGGGATAGGGATGGGTTTGGGAAGAAGCGGGATTTCAAAAGCCCCTTGGATTGTGGATAATAATAATAATAATAATAATAATAATGGTGTTTAAGTGCTGATCATGTGTATCCCTTGTATACATTCTTGTATTCTTGTTGATTCTTGTATCCCTGGGGTGGATACAAGAAGCAGGGAGGGGTAGCAGTAGTGATAATAATAATGTGTAGTAAGTGCTTACTGTGTGCAGAGCACTGTACTGACCTATGGGTCTGTGTTGGGGAATGAATTGGGGTGGGATTTTAGGCGGGATTTGAGCATGGGGCATGGTGTGGACTGCTTGGTGGAGTGAGGAAGGGAAAAGGAGGATTCATTCATTATCGTATTTATTGAGCACTTACTGTGTGCAGAGCATTGTACTAAGTGCTTGGGAAGTACAAGCCGGCAACATATAGAGACGGTCCCTACCCAACAATGGGCTCACAGTCTAGGTGGAAGGCAGGTACAGCTAGAGTGTTGGCTTGGCCTGGAGACAGCAAGTTGGGGTGATACCAGGGACTTGATTTTACATTTATCTTTTGAAACCTTAATTTAGTGGAATTTAAAAAAATCCACTACTGCTCTCCAAGTTATACTTTTTTTATTTCCCAAAATCGGTACCTGAATGACAGTTTTCAGCCAAGAGGGTAGCAATTGTTCCCATTTATAGCAACTTAAAAAATGGGGAGGGAAAGGAGCATTTTACTCATCTGCCGCCTCTTGTTTGTATTGCAGCAAAAGTTGGGAGAAAAGCCCGTCCCAGGTACAGTCCATTTCCTGTGTTGAACGTGACCAAAGTATATTTGTGGGATTGAATATGGGGTCAGCGTACGCCGTGAGAATCCCTCTAGCCAGAAGTGCTGAGCCAGCTTGAGTACAAAGGTTTAGGAAGGGGGCAGGGATTTTGGGGGAGGGGGAGAGGGATCTGACACGGTGCAGGCTTTACATGGCCCCTCTGCCTCGATTCCCCCTGGAAATAGCCAGGACCTGCTGAACTGTGGGCGAGGACAGAATCCAGAATGTCAGTTGAGCAGTGATACCGCATCTGTTGAAAAACTACCCCGACCTGACAGTGGTACTTGTTAAGCGCTTACTATGTGCCAAGCACTGTTCTAATCTCTGGGGTAGGTAGAAGTTAATCAGGTTGGACACAGTCCCTGTCCCCCCATTGGGGCTCACAGTCATAATTTTATAGATGAAGGAACTGTGGTTAAGGGAAGCGAAGTGACTTGCCCAGGCCACACGGCAGAGCTGGTATTAGAACCCAGGCCCAACTGACTCCCGGGTCCGGGCTCTATCCATGAAGCAAACCAAGCTCATGTTAAATGGGTTTCCCTGCCATCAAAGGGAGCAGGGTGCAGAGTTGTCCCTGCCGTAAATCAGGCAGTGGTATTTATTAAGCACTTACTGTGTGCAGAGCACTGTACTGAGTGCTTGGGAGAGGACAACAGAAGATCGGAGAAGGAGTATGTAGGATCGTCCCTGATGTAAATCGTAGGATTATGTCAGAGCCTAGTGTGGTGTTTGGGGTGTGCCGGGGTGGTGGGAAGGAAGGGGGTGTTTATTTTTTTCTGAATCATTTGATTCTTTTCTGAATCACATAAAAAGGAGCCTTGGTGAAGCCCCAGCTTACAATGAATCTCACTCCCGGAAATGGCTTAGCAGATAGAGCCTGGGCCCAGGGGTCGGAAGGGCCTGGGTTCTAATCCTGTCTCTGCCACCTGTCTGCCGTGTGATCTTGGGCAAGTCACTCACTTCTCTGGGCCTTGGTTCCCTCATCTTTAAAGTGGGGGTGAAGACTGTGAGCCCCACACGACACAGTGACCGTATCCAACCTGATGACCTTGTATCTACCCTGGCGTTTAGAGTAGTGTTTGGCACATAGTAAGTGTTTAGCAAGTACCATAATAATGATTGTCATTATTGTGATTATCGTTGTCAGTGGAACAGACCAAGAAGGAGCCGGAACCCGCGCCCGAAACGCTGAAAGCCGAGGAGAAGGAGACCCCCAAAAACGCCCAGCAGACGGCAGGCCCCAAAGGACCCCCGGAGAAAAGGCTGCGGCTGCAGTGAGGCCGGATGGGTGGATCGCCTCTCCGGGAGGGCCCGCCGGAGGCCCAGAGACCCTCCACCCCTCCATAATGTCTCCATGAGGAATCGGAGCGGGAAACACTCAGAACTGGGACCGCTGCAGGGAGGAAAAGGACCCTTTTCCATTCCACCTCCCCATCCCGTTTTACCCCCCCGGGACTGTCCCAGGAAACTGCCGGGGCGGATGGGGGGGTGTGAGTGTCTGGGTTTGGGCGGGCGGGCGTGCGTGAGTCGGGTGAGTGAAAATAAATGCAGGAGTTTTTATATCATGCTGTGATATGGTCGGGTTTGGGATACCGTTTCCACTTCTTCAATCAGTAGTATTTCTTGAGTGCTTACTGGATGCAGAGCATTCATTCATTCAGTCAGTCATTTATTGAGCACTTACTGGGTGCAGAGCACGGTATTAAGCGCTTGGGAGAGGCCAATACAGTATAATGATAAAACGTTCCCTGCCCACAGGCTCCTCCCAGACGTTTCTTGGAAATACCCTTCTGTTCTCCCCACCTCCCAGCCCCACAACACTTATGCCCATATCTGTCATTTACTTATTTGTATTGCTGTGTCCCCCCACCCCCCCAAGACTGTAATCTTGTTGTGGGCAGGGAACGTGTCTATTGTATCACTCTCCCAAGCGCTTAGTACAGTGCCCTGTACACAGTAAACGCTCAGTAAATTGGATTGAATGGATGGATGGCTGGCTAGCAGAATGTGGCACAGTAGAGGGGCAAGGAGAGACGGAAGAAAAGCAAAAAAGAAAGGAGGAAAAAATGGGGAGGGCAAGGCACGGCCATCCCCCAACCTCCCACCTCCCTGGGCCTGGTACCGGAAAAAGGGCACACGGCTTCCCTGTTCGAACTCCGGACGGCTTGGGAAGGGAAAGAGCTCTCCTGAAGCGGATTTTGGCAGCCCGCCCTCCTTCTGACAAGGAGTCCGACAGAGCGCAGGGCTCTCATTAGCCTACCTCTAATAATGTTAATTATAGTAATGATGGTATTTGTTAAGTGCTTACTATGTTCCAAGCACTGGGGTGGATGCAAGGAAATCGGGTTGGACCCAGTCCCTGCCCCAAGTGGGGCTCACAGTCTCAGTCCCCATTTTACAGGTGAGGGAACTGAGGCCCAGAGAAGTGAAGTGACTTTCCCGAGGTCACACAGCAGACAGCGTGGCGGAGCCAGGATTAGAAACTGGGTCCTTCTGACTCCCAGGCCTGAGCTTTATCCACTATGCCATGCTGTGGGCTGGGACTGTGTCTATTGGACTTATCCAAGCGCTTAGTACAGTGATCTGCACATAGTAAATGCTCAATAAATATCAACGATGGATTGGTTGAAAGGAGTCTTGGGAGGTTTGAGATGTGAGTGGAGACTTTCCCAAGCAAGGCCTCCAGATGACACTGGAGCGTAGCATAAGGAAGCAATTCTTGGGCATGAAACATGGGCACCTGTGCCCCTCTGTGGTGGGCAATGTCCTGGGATCCAATGACCCACGTCTCCTGAAACTTCCTAAGCTAAACCCAATTGCTGCTCATAATAATACTAATGATGGCATCTTTTAAGCGCTTACTATGTGCAAAGCACTGTTCTAAGTGCTAGGGGGTATACAAGCTGATCAGGTTGTCCCACATGGGGCTCACAGTCTTAATCCCCATTTTACAAATGAGGTAACTGAGGCACAGAAAAGTGAAATGACTTGCCCAAAGTCATACAACAGACAAGTGGCGGAGTCGGGATTAAAACCCATGACCTCTGATTCCCAGTATCCACCCCAGCGCTTAGTACAGTGCCTGTCCCATAGTAAGCACTTACCAAATATCATAATTATTATTAGTAGGAGTATAAAAAGGCCCAATCAGAGGAGAGGCAGTGAGGCCTAGCAGGGCCCACGCCTAGGAGTCTGAAGGACCTGGGTTCTGATCCTGGCTCTGCCACTTGTCTGCTGTGTGACCTTGGGCAAGTCACTTCACTTCTCTGGGCCTCAGGTCCCTCATCTGTAAAATAGGGATTCGATACCTATTCTCCCTCCCCCTTCAACTGAGCTTCGTGTGAAACGGCCTGGATCCCAGCGATTGTATCGCTCTTTCTACAATCTAGAGGGGGAGAGACATTAATATGAATAAATAAGTCACTTATAATCTACAAAAGTAAGAGAAACAGGCATTGCAAGAGCCTGAACTTTTGCAAAACTAAATCCAAGTAATTTATAAATATGAACTTCATCCTTAAAGGCCAACCCATTGCTGGGTAGGGACCGCGTCTATATGTTGCCGATTTGTACTTCCCAAATGCTTAGTACAGTGCTCTGCACATAGTAAGTGCTCAATAGATATGATTGAATAAATGATGGAAATAGATGAAACTGATCATCCATCTTTACTGGATGATCAAGCTCTAGCAGAGGGTATTCAGTAACTGGAGCACTGTTGGAACCTTTGCATTCCTTACACATTCAGATGGTGAAGGGGAGGCAGAGGACCTGGGTTCTTAACCTGGCTCTGCCACTTGTCTGCTGTGTGAACCTGGGCAAGTCACTTCACTTCTCTGGGCCTCATTCCCCTCATTTGCAAAATGGGAATTCACTACCTATTCTCCCTCCTACTTAGACTGCGAGCCCCTTGGGGGACCTGATGATTCATTCAATCGTATTTAGTGAGCACTTGCTGTGTGCAGAGCACTGTACTAAGCGCTTAGATACAAGTAATGATCTTGTATCTACCCCGGCGCTTAGTACAGGGCTTGACGCATAGTGAACGCTTAGCAAATACCACTTGTCCTCTAGAGTGTAAGGTCGTTGTGGGCAGGGGATGTATCTGTTTATTGTATTGTATTCTCCGAAGCTCTTAGTACAGTACCCTGCATGCAGTAAGTGCTCAATAAATACGATTGAATGAAAATACCACAATTATTATTGGCGAGGAGGGCGGGTTTTATCACTCCTGCCCCGTCACTCAGCCCCAGGCTGGATTGTGTACAAGGACAGTAAAGCACAGAATGCCTCTCACCCCTCTGTCCCTACCGGTGTGTTATATGTCATGGACCATTTAGCCTTTAAAAATGCTCCTGAGATTGCATAAAAACAACAGTTTGTCTGCAGGATGGCTAGACCATAACTAGTTGGTCAAATTTCTTTTGGAGATTTTACCCGACTTCTGAGTTAAATAGAGCTGAAAACCCCTAGGGGTATTGCTGTTTTTCTCCAAAGAGAGCCTGAGTGTATTGAATTCCTCTAATAACAATAATAATAATTATAATGATGGCATTTGTTAAGCACTTACTATGTTCCAAGCACTGTTCTAAGCGTGGGGTAGATACAAGATCATTACTTGTATCTAATCAGGTTGTCCCATATGGGGCTCACTGTCTTAATCCCCATTTTACAGATGAGGTAGTTGAGGCCCAGAGAAGTGCCCAAAGTCACAGAGCTGTCAAGTGGCGCAACCGGGATTAAAACCCATGACCTTTGGCTCCCAAGCCCATGCTGAGCCATGCCACTTCTGCTCCTCTAGACTGTCTGCTCCTTGTAGGCAGGGAATGTGTCTCCCAGCTCTGTTCTATTGGACTCTCCCAAATGCTTAGCACAGCGCTGTTGCACGGTAAGGTCTCAAAGAAAAGAAAATAGAGAAGCAGTGTGGCCTAATGGATAGAACATTGTCCAGGGCATCCATCCATCAGTGGTATTTATTGAGTGCTTACTATGTGCTTACTTAGTACATTGTACTAAGGGCTTGGGAGAATACAACAGAATAATTTTTTTGATGGTACTTGTTAAGTGCTTACTATGTGCCAAGCACTGTTCTAAAAAAAGCGCTTAGGTAGGTACGAGTTAATGAGGGCAGACCGAGTCAGAAGGACCTGGGTTCTCATTTTGGTTCCTCCACTCGTCTGATGTGTGACCTCGGGCAAGTCACCTCACTTCTCTGTGCCTCAATTACCTCATCTATAAAAGGGAGATTAGGATGTTGAGCCCCACGTGGAACCTGTGAGCCCCACCTTTGGCCAACTTGATTGGTTTGTTTCTAGAACAGTGCTTGGCACACAGCAAGCACTTAACAAATATCATTTAAAAAATAAATACCACTGATGGATTGAATTCCTGATGACTTTTTTATGGCATTTGTTAAGCACTTACTATGTGCCAGGCACTGTTCTAAGTGCTGGGGTAGATACAAGGTAATCGGGTTGAACACAGTCCCTGTCCCCCATGGGGCTCACAGTCTTCATCCCCATTTTACAGATGAGGGAACTGAGGCCCCGAGAAGTGAAGTGACTTGCCCACAATCACCCAGCAGACAAGTTGCAGAGCCGGTATTAGAACCCAGGTCCTTTTGACTCCGAGGCCTGGGCTCTATCCACTAGGCCACACTGCTTCTCTGGAAAAAAGTTTTGTCAGAGATAAGAGTTGCAAACCTTCCATGCAATTTGTTTTTCATTTAAATAGCAATTTCTTTCTCAGACCACTAACGAACACAGGCTTTGAAAATCTATTCTTGCATTTAGATTTCAGGAACGTATAATTTGTTTGAAATACTGGTCATTTATTTATGTATGCCTTACCCAGTTAAGTGGAGACTGAGATTATTTACACTTAAAATGAGAAGGAACCTGAACTGGTGGATAGAGACAGGAGGCAGGGAGGTCAGCCAGGAGGCTGATGCAATAATCAAGGCAGGATAGGATAAGTGCTTGGATAAGTCAATCTAAGCCATCCCCCTGGATGATGATGATGGCTAGCCAATAGCTGCAAGCCCGGAGTTGTTCTGTTTTGCAACCGGACTCTTCCCGCTCCTTCCACCCCCTGTTCCGCATTACGTCCGCTGAAGTCAGAGAGACTGGGTGGGAGAGTGTGGATGGCTCACAGCAAACCCTCACCACTCTTGCACAGCAATCTATAATGCTCCAGCCGTAGGACTTGCCTTTTGGATGACAAAGCTCGCAATTGTATTTTCAGGGACAAAGCGTTCAGCCGTGCAAAAGATTCTGGCGAAGTTCACCATGGGCAGAATCATCTTCTAACCAAAGAAGAATTCAGGCAACTGTTTATGAGAGGATTAAAGGACTATAATAAAAGGCTGGTCAGTATTATCGGGGGTGCTTCCTACAGGTGCTTCTTACGATCATAGTAATGGTATTTTTTTCAACATCTACTATTCATTCATTCAATTGTACTTATTGAGTGCTTACTGTGTGCAGAGCACTGTACTAAGCGCTTTGGAAAGTACAATTCGACTATGTGCCGAGCACTGTGGTGATCAGATGGCCAGACTCAGACTCTGTCCAGCACAGAACTCTCAGTCTAAGGTGCAGGAAAGAAGAAGAATTTAATCCTCTCTTTATAGATAAGGAAACTGAGGCACAGAGAAATTATGCAATGTAGTCCATTGTCTAGCAACTCCAGCGTGGTGTTAGAGAAGCAGCATGGCTTAGTGGATAGAGCACGGGCCTGGGAGTCAGAAGGTCATGGGTTCTAATCCCAGCTCCACCACATGTCTGCTGTGTGACCTTGGGCAAGTCACTTTGCTTCCCTGTACTTCAGCTCCCTCATCTGCAAAATGGGGATTCAATCCCTGTTCTCCCTCCTACTCAGACTGTGAGCTCCGTGATGATCTTGTATCTACCCTAGCGGTTCATACAGTGCTGGGCACATAGTAAGCCCATAACAAATACCTCAATTTATTAGAACCTAGGTCTCCTGATTCCCAGGCCCATGCACTGTCCACTAATTCATGCTGCTTTATCTTTACGCTCTACTGGGAGACAAAACACAAAAAGTCCAAAAAGTAAAACTCCGCCATTTCTCAGAATTTTGTTGTCTTGGAATTTCTGGAAATGGAAAAGAAATATTGATAAAGCACCTGAATGAAAAAGAAAATCAAGAATTTCAAAAAAATCATGTGGTCTAGACTGCCTTTTATTTCCATTCTCATCTACATAAAAAAAAGAGAGTCAAAGAAGTGGTGGGGCCCAGGGGAATAAAGCACAGGAACGGGAATCAGAAGACCTGGGTTCTAATCCTGACTGCCATTTGTCTGCTGTGTGAATTGGGCAAGTCACTTAATTTCTCTGTGCCTCAGTTACCTCATCTGTAAAACGGGGACTGAGTGAACTCCATATGGACTATGGAAAATAGCCAAACTGATTATCTTGTATCTTCTCCATTCATTCTTTGTATTTATTGAGCTCTTATTGTGTGCAGAGCACTGTACTAGGCGCTTGGGAAAGCACGATACAACAACAGTCACATTCCCCACCCACCACGAGTTCACAGTCTAGAAGCGGTGAGACAGACATCAATACAAATAAAATGGCAGATCTGGACATCAGTGTTGTGGGGCTAGGAGAGGGGAAGAGCAAAGGGAGCAAGTCAGGGTGACCCAGAAGGGAGAGGGAGATGAAAAATGTGGCATTGAAGGAGGGGAGAATAATTGCCTGTGGGATTAGAGAAGGGAGAGAGGGCATTCCAGGCCAGAAGTAGGGGTCAGGGACCAGGGGTCGGCTCTGGGACAGGCGAGATGGAGGCACAGTGAGAAGGTTAGTACCAGAGGAGCCAAGTGCACGGGCTGGGTTATAGAAGGAGAGAAGCGAGGTAGGTAGGAGAGGGCAAGGTGATGGACTGCTTTAAAGCCAATGGTGAGGAGTCTTTGGTATGAAGGTGAATGGGCAACCACTGGAGTTTTTTGAGGAGGGGAATGACATGTCCTGAACGTTTTTGTAGAAAAATGATCCATACAGCACAGTGAAGGAAACTGATGCAGTCATCCAGGTGGAATAGGGTGTGCGATTGAATTAATGTGACAGGAGACTGGATGAAGAGGAAAGAGCGGATTCTCCATCAATTAGTACAGTGCCTGGCACACAGTAAAGCACTTAACAAATACCACAGTTACTATTATGAAATACCATTTTAAAAAATAGACAGGAAATCCTTTGCCCAACTTTGGCAGAGATAGTCTTGTGAGTTTCTGAATTTTACATTTTCTGAGTGCACTGTATTCACATTTCCGTCGGTAGAACAATTTAAATCTGTATTTCACCCTTCAAAACCCCCTAAATTTTCACCTTGGAAAAAACATTTCCCGTTTGAGTGATGGCGGAGTATAATTTCTAAATTAATCCTATTGGAGGCAGAGACGGATTGACAGTATTATGTCTTCTTTTTTGTCCCAGATATGAGGGAAAGTCAAGAGTCATAATCCGTGACCCAACCGGAAATAGGGAAAGAGTAGAAAACAAACTATGCTTTTCAAAGGTTTCAGATGGAGAAACCTCCTTCTCTTCCCTAGATCCTGTAACTTATGATGATGACGGTATTTGTTAAGTGCTTACAATGTGCGAAGCACTGTTCTAAGTGCTGGGGGGGATACAAGGTGATCAGGTTGTTGCATGTGGGGCTCACAGTCTTAATCACCATTTTACATATAGGTAACCGAGGCACAGAGAAGTTAAGTGACTTGCCCAAAGTCACACAGCTGACAAGTAGTGGAGCCGGGATTAGAACCCATGACCTCTGACTCCCAAACCCGGGCTAATTCCACTGAGCCACGCTGCTTTTAGCATCTGTCTCTCCCAGCTAAATTGTAAGCTCCTTAAGGGCAGGGATCAGGTCTAATTCTACTTAGCACAGGGTCTGGCACATAGTAAGCGTTTAACAAAGACCATTAAAGAAACCCCCAAACCTCTACTGAACCTTCCAAGAGCCTAGTACAGTGCCTGGCATGGAGAAAAAGTGCTCAGTTAATACAATCGATTGACTGTTTGGGTTGGAGTGGAGGAATGGGCCTTTCCCTTAACCTGACCGAAGATTTCTAGATTTTCAAGCAGGCAACCAATCCTTTTGACTCCTGTTTCCCAATCACCTACCATTTCTTTGAATCATCTTTCTAGCAATTCTGATTTCTCCTTTATTGTCATCATCATCATCAATCGTATTTATTGAGCGCTTACTATGTGCAGAGCACTGTACTAAGCGCTTGGGAAGTACAAATTGGCAACATATAGAGACAGTCCCTACCCAACAGTGGGCTCACAGTCTAAAAGGGGGAGACAGAGAACAAAACCAAACATACTAACAAAATAAGATAAATAGAATAGATATGTACAAGTAAAATAAATAGAGTAATAAATATGTACAAACATATATACAGGTGCTGTGGGGAAGGGAAGGAGGTAAGATGGGGGGGATGGAGAGGGGGACGAGGGGGAGAGGAAGGAAGGGGCTCAGTCTGGGAAGGCCTCCTGGAGGAGGTGAGCTCTCAGTAGGGCCTTGAAGGGAGGAAAAGAGCTAGCTTGGCGGATGGGCAGAGGGAGGGAATTCCAGGCCCGGGGGATGACGTGGGCTGGGGGTCGATGGCGGGACAGGTGAGAACGAGGCACGGTGAGGAAAAGAAATATTTTGTCCACCACAACCGAGTACCATTTTCACTCTGCTCCTAGAAGCACCATTTCCCAGTGTGTGTACAAGTCCAGGGGCCAGAAAACCTGAGTTCTAATCCCAGCTGGGCCTCGGGTGATCACTTGACTTCTCTGTGCCTCAGTTTCCTCATCTGCAAAATGGGGATTCAATTCCTGTTCTCGCTGCCCCTGAAGACCAGGATCCCTGATCCCAAGTGGTACAGGACATGATCTGATTGTAGTATATCTCCCCCAGGGCTGAGCACAGTGCTTGGCACACAATAAAAGTCTTAACAATTAATCAATCCCTCAATCGTAGTCGTTGAGCGCTTACTGTGGGTAGAGCATGGTATTTCGTGCTTGGGAGAGGACAACAGAACCAATGCCACACCTTTTTATGCCATGATAATAATGCTATTATTATTATTATTGCATTTATTAAGCGCTTACTATATGCCAAGCACTGTTCTAAGCGCTGGGGAGGTTACAAGGTAATCAGGTTGTCCCACGGGGGGCTCACAGTCTTCATCCCCATTTTACAGATGAGGTAACTGAGGCCCAGAGAAGTGAAGTGACTTGCCCAAAGTCACACAGCTGACAATTAGCGGAGCCGGGATTTGAACCCCTGACCTCCGACTCCCAAGCCCGGGCGCTTTCCACTGGACCACGCTGCTTCTCTGACGGATTAGTGTATTTCGCTCCTCTGGTCTTTTCTTTCCCCCTTCCTAATGTTCTTTTTGGGGGACTTTGACCCCCAAATCAGGGCGTTCCGAGATTTTGCTGTATTGTGGTCCTCTCCCACGCGCTTAGTACAGTGCTGCGCAGACGGTAAGCGCTCAATAGATGATTGACGGCCCTGGGCTCCGGCCCCGCCCGCCCGCCGCGTGGCGCTCGGCCGCCCCCTAGCGCCCGCGGGGGGGTGGGGCCCCGGCCGGGAGCTGCCCTCGAGGGGAGGAGCCCGGTGAGGGGGCGGGGCCGTCCGGCCCAGAAGCGGTTGAGGGGAGGAACCGTCCAGGGGGAGGGACCCTTGAGGGGGAAGAGCCGACGAGGGGGAGGAGCTATTGAAGGGGAGGAGCTGTCCAGGGGGAGGAGCCGTCGATGGGGAAGAGCCGTCGAGGGGGAGGAGTCGCCGAGGGGAGGGGCTGTCCAGTGGGAGGAGCCATTGAGGGGGAGGAGCCATTGGGGGGCCGTCGAGGGGGAGGGGCCGTCGAGGGGGAGGGGCCGTCGAGGGGGAGGGGCCGTCGAGGGGCAGGAGCCCCGGAGGGGAGGAGCTGTTGAAGGGGAGGAGCCGTCGAGGGGGAGGAGCCATCAAGGGGAGGAGCATTTTAGGGGACGGAGCCCTTGAAGGGGAGGGGCCGTCGAAGGGGCGGAACCGTCGAGGAAGAGGAGCCCAAGGCCCTTGGAGTGCTCCCTCCCCCGACCCGCCCCGCCCTCCCATCCCCGGCGCCCCCTAGCGGCAGTCCGGAACCGGGCAGTTGGTGGGGCGGGGCGGGGCGGGCCGCCATGGGGGGCGCGGGGGTCCCGGGCCGCCTCCTCCTGCGGGCCCTCCTGGTGCTGCTGGGGCTGCGCACGCCGCCGCCGGCCCGCTCGGCCCGCCCCGAGGCTGTGGTGGTGGTGGTTCCCCGGAAGGTGACCCCCCGAGGCCGGGCCGGGGAGGCCGACGTGCCCGGGGCGCTCTCCTACGTCCTGCCTGTGGACGGCCAAAGCCGCCTGCTCCACCTGCGCCCCAAGAAGCTGCTGCTGGCCCCCCGTCTGCCCGTCTTCACCTACACCGACCGCGGGGCCCTGACCGTGGACCAGCCCTTCGTCCCCGACGACTGCTACTACCACGGCTTCGTCGAGGGGACCCCGGAATCCCTGGTGGCCCTCAGCACGTGCGCTGGCGGCCTGCGCGGGATGCTGCAGCTGGGCCCCCTCGTCTACGAGATCGAGCCCCTCCCGGCCTCGGCCGGCTTCGAGCACGTGCTCTCCCGGACAAGGGCGGGGGAGCCGTCCCCGATGAAGTGTGGCCTGACGGACGACCGCCTGCGAAGCCTGCGCTTTCCCGGCCGGCGGGACGGCAACGTGACCCCGAGACAGGGCCCCACGGACGGCTGGTGGACCCACAGCCGCTTCCTGGAGCTGGCCGTAGTGGTGGACCACGGCCGCTTCGTCTACTCGCGGCGGAACGTGACGAAGGTGCAGGAGGACGTGGTGAACGTGGTGAACGTGGTGGATTCCCTCTACCGGCTGCTCAACCTGAAGATCTCGCTGGTGGGCATCGAGATCTGGACGCAGCGGAACCTGGTGGACACGGGCGCCAGCCTCTACGATGTGCTCACGGACTTCAGCCTGTGGAAGCTGGACCGCCTCTACGACCGCCTGCCTCACGACTGCGCCCACCTCCTCGTCGGCCGCAGGTTCTCCGACCTGGTGGGCCTGGCCTTCGTAGGCGGCATCTGCGACCCTCGGGCCGGCTCCGCTGTGGAGGCGTTCACCCGGGACCAGCTGCTCCCCCTGGCCCGCACGGTGGCCCACGAGCTGGGCCACAACCTGGGCATGGTCCACGACGCCGGCTCCTGCTCCTGCCGCCGCAAACTATGCATCATGCACGCCTTCCTCTCCGACGCCGGCGTCTTCAGCAACTGCAGCTACCGCGAGTACTTCTCCACCATCACGCAGGGGGGGCTCTGCCTGCTTGACGCCCCGCCGGCCAAGGCCCTCTTCCGCCTGGAGCGCTGTGGGAACCGAGCGGTGGAGCGGGGGGAGCAGTGCGACTGCGGGACCCCCACGGAGTGCAAGTGGGATCTCTGCTGCCGGACCGACTGCCGGCTGAAGGCCGGGGCGGACTGCGCTTCGGGGCCCTGCTGCAGCGCCTGCAAGATCGCCCCGGCCGGGAAGCTCTGCCGCCCACAGGCCAGCGAGTGCGACCTCCCGGAGTGGTGCGACGGCACCTCGGCCGGCTGCCCGGAGGACGTGTTCAAGCAGGACGGGACCCCGTGCGGCCGGGACGCCCGCTGCTACCGGAGGCGATGTGGCGACCGGGACGGCCAGTGCCGGGCCCTGTTCGGGCCGGAGGCCCGCGGCGGGCCCCGGGCCTGCTATGAGGAGGTGAACACCCGCGGGGACCGCTTCGGCCACTGCGGCCTCCAGAACTGGCACTACCACAAGTGCCGGGGGGACGACGTCCTGTGCGGGAGGGTCCAGTGCCAGGACGTCCGGCGGCTCCCAGTGCTGGCCGACCACACCACCGTGGTCCAGACGGCCCTGGATGGCGTCACGTGCTGGGGCACCGACTACCACGTAGGGATGGGCGGTGCCGACGTTGGGGACGTCAAGGACGGCAGCGCCTGTGGGCCGGGCACGATCTGCATTGGCGGGCGTTGCGTCGGCCTGTCGGCCCTACGCTACGACTGCGAGGCCGAGAGGTGCCACTCCAGGGGGGTGTGCAACAGCAAGAGGCACTGCCACTGCCACTTCGGCTGGGCCCCGCCCCGCTGCGCCACCCGGGGCTTCGGCGGCAGCATCGACAGCGGCCCCGCCGCCCCGGACCGCCTGCTGCCCACCATCTGCCTCATCCTCTACACGCTGGCCGTCTTTGCCCTCTTCTTCTTCGGGACAGTGTTTCACCCGTCCCTCAGGATGCCGCTTGGGCCCCGGCCGGGCCGGGGCGACCGCGGGCGGGAGGCCGGGCGACCCGGCTGGAGAAGCTATCTGGGGAGGGTGGTTCGCCTCTAGACGGTAGTTGGGTTGTCCGGAGGTAGGCCCTGAGGCGGGCAGGACGGGATGGGGGGATTTTCCGTCTCGCCCCGGACGAGGTGCGAGCGAGCCGGAGGGGTCGGCGGTCTCCTTTTCGAAGAACGCCCTCCCCGGCACGGTCTCCTCCTTTGGTGGTGGAGCGGAAGATTTGGGCCCCGAGCCGACACGTCGACGCCACCTGGCTGAGATCTCCTCTGGGTGCCCTTCTCCCTCCTCGGCCGCCTAGGGGTGGAGAGTCGGAGGGACCCACCCCGGGGCAGACCGCTCCCCGCCAGGAGCCAAAGGACAGCAGCGGCTTTTCTCTGTTGGGCCCTGCTCAGCCAGGACTCGTCCGAGAAGTCGCTCTCTTGGACTCACCCTCTCCCATCTGCAACCGAGAGACGGTTAAATGCCACTCGTAGCTCACGGGGCCATGGCAATCATTCCGTTTGAATAAAACCCAACTTTAAAAAAAATTTGACGTGGCACTCAACTATTGATGAGGAGAAGGGAGAGGAAAAAGGAGATGAATGGGTGGAACAATCACTCCATCATTGCAGAGTGCACTACTAAGCGCTAGGGAGGGGATGGGGCGCCAGAGTTGGGAGATACGTTCCCTGTCCTTGACGAGCTCTCGGTCTAGAGGCAGCCGAATGGATTGCGAAGAACCGAGGGCCATATGTCTATTCTTCCAGGATCCGTGATATGAGAAGGCCTCATTGTTACCGTATCCAGCGGAGAAAACTGAAAGGGAATTCATAATCATCACTGTGGTACATGTTAAGCGCTTACTATGTCCCAGGCCCGGTACTAAGCGCTGGGGTGGACACGGGTAAATCAGGTTGTACACAGTCCTTGTCCCACGTGAGGCTCATGGTCTCAATCCTCATTTTACAGATGAAGTAACTGAGGCACAGGGAAGCGAAGTGACACGCCCAAGGTCACGCAAGTGGCGGAGTCAGGATTAGAACCCACAACCTTCTGACTCTCGGGCCTGTGCTCTATCCACTACACCCTGCTGCTTCTTATGGAAACCTCACTGAAACCTCAATAGCTTACACCAAAAAAGAGAAAGAATGATAGTAATAATCGGGGTATTTGTTAAGTGCTTGCTATGTGCCGGGCACTGCCCTAAGCACCGGGGTGGATACCAGGAAATTGGGTTGGACAAAGTCCCCGTCCCATGTGGCGCTCATGGTCTCAATCCCCATTTTACAGATGAGGTAAATGAGGCCTGGAGACGTGAAGCGACATGCCCCAGGTCACGCAGACAAGCCGTGGAGTTGGGATTAGAACCCGTGACCTTCTGACGCCCAGGCCCGGGCTCTATCCACTACACCGTGCTGCTTCCCATGAAGTAGACCATCATGATGACGGACCTCTCTCCATGGAAAGTCAATCAATCAATCAATCGTTTATTGAGTGCTTACTATGTGCAGAGCCCTGTACAGCACTGGTAGACATGTTCCCTGCCCATAGGCTAGAGGGGGAAACAGACATTAAAATAAATTACAGATATAAGTAAATATCTATCTATATATATGATATAGTGGGGCTGTGGGGCTGAAAGTGGTGTGAATAAAAGGAACCAGTTGGAGTAGAAGGGCACTGCAGGAGGGGGAGGGAGTAGGGGGAGAGGAGGCTTGGTCGGGGAAGGCCTATTGGCGGAGATGGGATTTTTAATAAGATTTTGAAGGCAGGAAAAGGGCGTTCCAGGCCAAAGGCAGGATGTGGGTGAGAGGTCAGAGGCGAGATAGACGAGATCGAGGTACAGTGAGTAGGTTGGCATTAGAGGAGCGGAGTGTGCGGGCTGGTTTGGAGTAGGAGAAGAACGAGGTGTGGTTTAAAGCCATGGTGAGGAGTTTCTGTATGAGGCAGAGGTGGATGGGCAACCACTGGAGCTGCTTGAGGAATGGAGAAATGTGGCCTGAACGTTTTGTTTTTTTTAGAAAAATGATCCGGGCAGCAGAGTGAAATATGGGACTGGAGTGGGGAGAAACAAGAGGCAGAGAGGTCAGCAAGGCGGCTGATGCAGTAATCAAGGTGGGATAGTACGAGGGCTCGATTCATGTGGTAGCAGATTGGATGGATTTAGGAAAGGGTGGATTTTAGGGATGTTGTGAAGGCAGAACCGACAGGTTTTGGTGACAGAATATGTGTAAAAGTGCAGGAAATTCTCATAACTGTGGTTTCCCCAACTTTTCAATGAATAGGTAAATTGGGGTCATTCCCATTATCGCTCTGAATATCTCGCTGCCAGATTACAGCAACCAAATTTGAAAGGGTAGCTCTACCTTACCCTTTCCGTTTCAAAGATGAGGAGCTCCATCTGGGACCCGCAGAAATCGGGAAAGTCACACGCGCCCAGTCTTCCACATGGCGTGGAAAATCTTTCCGATGTACTAAGAATCTCTCAATCAATCAATGCTAATTTTTGTGCGCAAAATCTCCCCGACCCCAGATTGGGAGCCTTGTCCCATGTCTGATCCGACTAAATTGTATCTACCCCAACACTTAGAACGGTTCTTGGGACATTCATTCACTCATTCATTCATTCATTCATTCAATCGTATCTATTGAGCGCTTACTGTGTGCAAAATACTGTAGTAAGCGCTTGGGAGAGTATGACATAACAATAAACAGACACAGTCCCTGCCCACAATGAGCTTACAGTCTAGAAGGGGAAACAGACACTTATAATAATAATAATAATGGTATTTGTTAGGCGCTTACTATGTGACAAGCACTGTTCTAAGCACTGGGGTAGATACAAGGTTATCATGTTGTCCCACGGGGGGCTCACAGTCTTAATCCCCATTTTACAGATGAGGGAACTGAGGCACTGAGAAGTGAAGTGACTTGCCCTAAGTCAGACAGCTGACAAGTGGCGGAGCCGGGATTAAAACCCAGACCTCTGACTCCCAAACATGTGCGCTTTCCCCTAAGCCACGCTGCTTCTAATATATTGCTAATATGAATCGATCGATCAATCACAGATAAATTACAGATAGGTACATGAGATTACAGATAAAATAATAATAATAATGATGGCATTTGTTGAGCGCTTACTATGTGCAAAGCACGGTTCTAAGCACTGGGGAGGATACAAGGTGATCAGGTTGTCCCACGAGGGACTCACAGTCTTAATCCACATTTTACAGATGAGGTAACTGAGGCACAGAGAAATGAAGTGACTTGCCCAAGGTCACACAGCTGACAAGTGGCGGAGCCGGCATTTGAACCCATGACCATATATGTACATAAGTACCTCAGTTCCCTCATCTGCAAAACGGGGATTCAGTAGATGTTCTTCCTATTTAGACTGTGACCGGCCGGCGGGCCTAACCATCGTGTAGCAATTCCAGCACTTGGTATAAAGTTCCAACTTCTTTAACCATTTTGATCCCTTTCTCGCCTTCCTTCTCCCTTTCTCCATGCCCATCTTGATCCTTGGAGACTTCAATATCCACACAGATGTTCCTGACGACTCCTTTGCCGCCCGTCTTCGCTGCCTCCTCAACTCCACCGACCTCCTGCTCCCCCCCCATCCCCACTTCACTGACTTGGACACACACTCGATCTCATCGTCTCTAACCTCTGCACATCTCTACCCTCACCAACTCCAAAATCCCACCTCTCTGACCGCAACCTTCTCACCTGCCTCCTCTCCCACACACCTCCTCCCCGTAAATCTGTGCTATGACCCCACAGAGACCTCCAATCTCTCAACCCCATCCAACTCTCTCTAACTCATCACGCTCCACTTAGCCTCTGTACCCTATCTATCCACTCTTGTCGACCAAATAGATGTTCTCAACACAACCCTCTCTACTGAACTCAACTCACTCGCTCCCCTATCCCTTCATCACTCTCGTGCCACTAATCCACAGCCCCCGGTCACCTCCACTGTCTGCCTCCTTCGCTCTTGTGCTTGAGCCGTGGAACTCTGCAGGCGGAAATCTAAATATCAGGCCATCTTTGCCCACTTCAAGTTTATCCTTGCATGTTTTAAATCTGCCCTCTCCTCTGCCCGGCAGAACTATTTCTCTTCCCTTATTGACACCCATGCTCATCGCCCTCGCCAGTTGTTCCAGACATTTAAATCCCTCCTCAGGCCCCCTGCCCCTCCCCCTCCCTTGTCCTTTGTCCCCAGTGAGCTGGCCATCTACTTTATTAAGAAAACAGACACCATCAGGTCTGAGCTCCCGAAAATTATCCCTGCCCCGCCCCAGTCCCTTCCCGTTCCGGCCCCCTCTTCAACTCTCCCATCTTCAGAGGAGATCTCCTGCTTCCTCTCAAATGCCACCCCCACCCTCTGTGCATCTGACCCTGTTCCTTCACACCTCATCAAAACACTTGTCCTCTCCCTTCTATCCTCCCTAACTGCCATCTTCCACTGTTCACTCTCCAATGATTTCTTCCCCAGTGATTTCCAACATACCTATAGTTCCCCTATCCTAAAAAAAACCCTCCCTTGACCCCACGGCTCCCTCCAGGAATCGTCCCATCTCCCTCCTACCCTTTCTCTCCAAAAATCCCTGAATGAGCCATCTACATCCACTGCCTCAAGTTCCTTTCCTCCAATTCTCTCCCCAACCCCCTCCAATCTGGCTTCCGTCCCCTTCACTCCACAGAAACTGCCCTCTCAAAGGTCACCAATGATCTCCTTCTTGCCGAGTCCAACAGCCTCTACTCCATCCTAATCTTCCTCGACCTCTAGGCTGCCTTTGACACTGTGGACCATCCCCTTCTTCTCGATAGGTTTTCCAACCGTGGCTTCACTGACTCCGTCCTCTCCCGGTTCTTCTCTTATCTCTGGCCGTTCATCCTCAGTCTCCTTTGGGGGCTCCTCCTCTGCCTCCCACCCCCTATTTGTGTGGGGGGGGTCCCTCAAGGTTCAGTTCTGATTCCCCTTCTATGGTCCGTCTCCACCCACTCCGTCGGAGACCTCATTCGCTCCCATGGCTTCAATTCCCATCTCTATGTGGACGGCCCCCAGATCTACATCTCCTCCCCCGCCCTCTCTCCCTTCCTCCAGGCTCACATCTCCTCCTGCCTTCAAGACATCTCTACTTGGATGCCCTCCCGTCTCCTCAAACTTAGCATGTCGAGCTCCTTACCTTCCCACCCAATCCCGGTCCTCTCCTGGACTTTCCCGTCACTGTAGACAGCACTACCATCCTTCCAGTCTCATAAGCCCGTAACCTTGGCGTTATCCTCGACTCCTCTCGTTCAACCCACAGATTCGATCCCTCACCAAATCCTGTCAGTCCCACCTTCACAACATTGCTAAAATCTGCCCTTTCCTCTCCATAGAAACTACTACCAATTAATGCCAGCACCCATCCTATCCTGCCCTGATTATTGTATCGGCCTTCTTGCTGACCTCTCTGCTTTCCATTTCTCCTCACTCCAGTCCTTACTCCATTCTGCTGCCCCAATCATTTTCCTTCAAAAACGTTCAGGCCACGTTTCCCCACTCCTCAAGAAACTCCAGTGGCTGCCCATCCACCTTGGTACGAAACAAAAACTCCTCCCCATTGCCTTTAAAGCACTCATCCCCTCCTACCTCACCTTGCTCCTCTCCTACCACATAACCCAGCCTGCACACTTTGTTCCTCTAATGCCAGCCTTCTTGCTGTACCTCGATGGCGTCTATCTCACTGCCCACCTCTCGCCCACATCCTTCCTCTGGCCTGCCCTCCCTCCTCCTATCAGACAGATAATTGCTCTCTCCCCCTTCAGAACCTTATGGAAGGCACATCTCTTCCAGATTAAGTTCTCCTCTCCTCTTCTCCCACACCTTTCTGCATCGCTCTTACTTGCTCCTTCATTCATCCTCCCTCCCATCCTCACAGCATATTTGAATATAGACCTGTAATTTATTAACTTATTTATTTGTATCAATGTCTATCTCCCCCTGTGGACTGTGAGCTCGTTGTAGGCAGGGAAAGTGTCCATTTGTTGTTATATTGTCCTCTCCCAAGCACTTAGTACAGTGCTTTACACAGAGTAAGCGCTCAATAGATACGATTGAATGAACGAAAGGTTGCACACAGTCCCACATGGGGCTCACAGCCTCAATCCCCATTTTACGGAGAAGGTCACAGAGATGCGGAGAAGTGAAGTGACTCCCCCAAGGTCACACAGCAGACAAGCGGTGGAGCCAGGATTAGAACCCACGGCCTTCTGACTCACAGGCCCGTGTTCTATCCGCTGCGCCTTGCTGCCTCTCGAGAGGCTAGTTACCAACTGGGCTCTCATGACCTGAGAGACAGTCAACCATCTTGAACGAACCTCAATCTCACAGCCAAACTGCCTCGCCCGGAGGCAGAGATGTCTAAAAACCTGAGAATAATGACGGTGATCCTGATGGTGTCTGTTAAGCGCTTACTATGAGACAAGTGCCGTTCTAAGCGCCGGGATAGATAATAATAATGATGGCATTTATTAAGCGCTTACTATGTGCAAAGCACTGTTCTAAGTGCTGGGGAGATTACAAAGCGATCAGGTTGTCCCACGGGGGGCTCACAGTCTTCATCCCCATTTTACAGTTGAGGTAACTGAGGCACAGAGAAGTTAAGTGACTTGCCCAAAGTCACACAGCTGACAACTGGCAGAGCCGGGATTTGAACCCATGAACTCTGACTCCAAAGCCCGTGCTCTTTCCAGTGAGCCACGCTGCTTCAAACTAGATCCAAACTAATCAGGTGGGCAAAGACCCTGTCCCACACAGGGCTCCCTGACTTGATCCCCATTTTCCAGATGAGGGTACTGAGGCCCAGGGAAGTGGAAGCGACTTTCCCGAGGTCACCCAGCAGACAAGGGGCGGACCACACTGCCAGGTTTGAAGGAAGCGCTGTAAAGAGAAAGGGGATAATAATAACGATAGTAATAATAACGCTAGTAGTTAAGCGCTTCCTAGGTGCCGAGCACCGTTCTAAGCACTAGGGTGGATCCAAGCGAATCGGATTGGACACAGTCCCTGTCCTCCCTGGGGCTCACGCTCTTCCTCCCCCTTTTGCAGACGAGGGAGCTGAGGCCCAGAGAAGGTAAGTGACTTGCCCCAGGTCACCCAGCAGACATGTAGGAGCTGGGATTAGAACCCGGGTCCTCCCGAGCCCGTGCTCCATCCACTGAGCCAGGCCGCTTCTCGGGGGAAAGGAGTGGTGTGGAGGGAGTGGGGTCTCCGTCACCTCAACGGCACCGGGCCTGCGGAAGCTCCCAAAGGAGGGGAAAAAAAACAACCTTCTATCCTGTTTGAGAAAGTTTGGTTTTTATTATCATCTCGCCACCCTCCGAGAGCCAGGCGAAACCGGCCCCCGGGTGGCGGGCTCACGGAGCCCGGCTTCGAGGGGCGTCGCAGGGCCCCTGCGGGGGGCGAAGGGCGGTACCGTCCCAGGGTGGAGCCCGGGTCTCCGGGGGCGGGCTCTGGGTCTCCGGGGGCGGGCTACGGGTCTCCGGGGGCGGGGCCCGGGTCTCCTGGGGCGGGGCCCGGGTCTCCTGGAGAGGGGCCCCGGTCTCCTGGGGCGGGGCCCGGGTCCCCGGTGGCGGGGCCCGCGTCGCCGGCCCGGGTTTCGCCTCGGGGGAGGGGTCCCAGTCGGGGGCCAGCGCCTGCCGGGACTCGCGGGCGCGCTTCTTGAGCGGCGCTAGCCTCTTCAGCCCCTTGGAGCAGACGACGCAGAGCAGCAGGAGGAGGAGGAGGAGGCAGAGCAGGACGACGCCGAGGGCGATCAGGGTGTCGGTGAGGGAGAAGACCTGGGGCGAGGGCCCGCTGTCGACGCTGCCCCCGTAGCCCTTCTCCAGGCAGAACGGGGGCGACCAGCCGTAGAGGCAGTGGCAGTGGCCCTTGTTGTTGCAGATGCCCTTGAAGTTGCACTTCTCCTCCCGGCAGTCGTACCGGAGCACGGAGTAGTTGACGCAGCGGCGGTCAAAGCAGATCCTGCCGGGCCCGCAGACGGAGCCGTTCTGGACGGCGCCGACGTCGGGCCGCTCCAGGCCCTCGTGGTGGTCGATCCCGAAGCACAGGGTCCCGTTGACCGCGGTCTGCACCACGGTGGCGTCGTGCTCCAGCGGGGGGATCCGCCGCACTTCGGCGCACTGGAGCCGGCCGCAGAGCACATGGTCCTCCTCGCACCGGCGGTAGGCCTCCCGGCCCCGGCCGCAGTTGCCGAAGCGGTCCCCGACGGCGTTGACGTCCCGGTAGCAGTCGGGCGGGGCGTCCCGGGCCTCGGGCCCGAAGACGGCCCGGCAGCGGGCCAGGCGGTCGCGGCAGAAGCTCTCGAAGCAGAAGGCCGTCTCGGAGCAGGGGGTCCCGTCCTGCATGTAGACGTCCTCCTGGCACCAGTGCGAGGTGCCGTTGCAGTACTCGGGGAGGTCGCAGGCGTCGACGGGCGGGCGGCAGAGCCGGCCCGAGGAGGCCACCCGGCAGTCCTGGCAGCAGGGGCCGTAGGCGCACTCGGCCTCGGGGCGGAGGCGGCAGCCCTCCCGGCAGCAGGGGTCCCGCCGGCACTCCTCGGCCGACCCGCAGTCGCAGTCCTCGTCCTCCTCCACCAGGCCGTTGCCGCACCGCTGCGGGGCGATGACCAGGCGCTCGTCGGGCGGGCCCAGGACGCAGCGCGTCTGGGGCTGGGACGTCAGGTCCACGTACCTGGCGTAGCTGCAGTTGCTGAAGGCGTTGGCCGTGGCGGGGAAGGCGTCCATGATGCACTTGGCCTGGGCGCAGTCGCAGTAGGGCAGGTCGTGGAGCATCCCGAAGTTGTGGCCCAGCTCGTGGGCCACCGTGATGGCGAACTCCATCAGCCGGTCGTCGAAGAAGGCGTCGATGCCGGCCGACAGCATCCGGTCGCAGATGGTGCCCACGAAGGCCTTGCCCAGGAACTGGCCGTACTCGTGCTTGACGAACAGGTGGGCGGCGTCGTGCGGCAGGCGCTCGTACAGGTTGCGGTTCTTCCACTCGGCGAAGGCCAGGAGCAGCGACTCGATGCCCGTGGTCACGTCCAGCTGGTTCCGGTCGGTCCAGATCTCCAGGCCCGTCAGGTAGACGAAGGCCCCCAGGGGCCGGTACAGGGAGTCCATCATGTTGACCACCTGCAGGACCTCGTGCAGCACGCGGCTCCTGTTGCGCTGGGTGTGCTGGAAGCGCAGGTGGTCCACCACCACCACGAACTCCACGTGCCGGCTGTGCGTCCACCAGTCGTCCGCCGGGCCGGCCCGGGCCCGCGGGCCCGCCGGGCCGCCCGCCTGGAGGGCCAGCTCCTCCTCGGACAGGCCGCAGCGCCGGCGCGGGGTGCCCCCCGCCGCCCCCTCCCGCTCCCCGTCCCCGTCCTCGCCCCGGTCCTCGTCGTCCTCCTCCTCCTCCTCCTCCTCCTCGACGCGGGAGACCACGTGCTCGAAGCCGGCCGAGGCCGGCAGGGGCTCGATCTCGTAGACGAGGGGGCCCAGCTGCAGCATCCCGCGCAGGCCGCCCGCGCAGGTGCTGAGGGCCACCAGGGAGCCCGGGGTCCCCTCGACGAAGCCGTGGTAGTAGCAGTCGTCGGGGACGAAGGGCTGGTCCACGGTCAGGGCCCCGCGGTCGGTGTAGGTGAAGACGGGCAGGCGGGGGGCCAGCAGCAGCTTCTTGGGGCGCAGGTGGAGCAGGCGGCTCTGGCCGTCCAGGTAGAGGTGGTAGGAGAGCGCCCCGGGCGGGTGGGCGCCCTGGCCGCGGGGGGTGACCCGGCGGGGCACCACCACCTCGGAGGAGGCCAGCCGCCAGCCGGGACGGGGCGGCCGCGGGGGGGGCAGCGCAGGGGGCGGCGGGGGGCGCGTCCCTTGTCCTTGCCCCGGCCCCGGCCCCGGCCCCGGCCCCGACCCCAGCCCCGGCACCAGCAGCAGCAGCAGCAGGGAGCCCGCGCCCCCCATGCCGCTCCCGGCCGGGGGCGCGGGCCGGGGCCTTCGGTCCGGCGGGCCGGGGCCGGGGCCGAGGGCGGGGCGGGGCCAAGGGCCTGGGCCGGGCCGAGGGGCGGGACCCGTGAGCACCGCCCCCGCGGCCGTTGCTCTGGCCGCGCGTGCGGGCGCGCGCACGGGGTGGGGGAAGCGGTTACGGAGTCGAGGGGGCGGGACCGGACAGAGGGAGGGCGGGGCCGGGGGGCAAGGGGGGGAGCCGGAGACCGGGGCGGGGCCTGGGGGGGCCGGGGCCCGAGGGGAGGGGGAGGGCGGGGCCTGAGGAGCGGGCGGAACGGGCCGGAGAGTGACGGTCCTCTCCTCAGTGTCAGTCAGTCAGCCAGCCAGCCAGCCCGCCCTAGTTATTGGGCACACCGCTCCGCCAAGACCTGGGGAGGGGACAGCAAACAGCGCCCACCCCCGCCCAAGACCAGCTGACGGGCTGGAGGAGGAGAGGCCCACCCAAAGCCCATCAATAAGGTGACAGACCGGGCCGAGGGGGGACAGCGGAGGGAGCCAGGCCCGGCGGCGCCCACGGGACGCGGGGATGAGCGAAAGGGCGGCGGGGTCGGGTGAGGCCTCTTGGAGGAGACGGGCCCGCCCGCCTTCAGGACGGGAAGAAGGGGACAGTAGTCGTCCGCGGGATTGGGGGAGGGAGGGAGGCAGGGTGGCAGGGAGGGAGGGCGCTGTAGGCCAGAGGCCGGGGTCAGGGGCCAGGGGGTCGACGGCTGAGTTCGAGGCCCAGGTGGGCGGCGGCGGCGGCGGCGGCGGCGGCGGCGGCAGAGGAGCGGAGGGCGCGGTCACGGTTGGACGAGGAGACAAGGGAGGGGAGGGGAGGGGAGGGAGGAGGGGGCCGGGAGACGGACGGCTTTAATGCCAATCGTGAAGACTTTTCTGCTTCATATAATAACAATAATAATAATAGCGCTTATTAAGCGCTTGCTATCTGCAAAGCACTGTTCTATGCGCTGGGGAGGTTACAAGGTGATCAGTTTGTCCCACGGGGGGCTCACAGTCTTAATCCCCATTTTACGGATGAGGTAACTGAGGCACAGAGAAGTTAAGTGACTTTCCCAAAGTCACACAGCTGACACGTGGCAGAGCCGAGATTTGTACCCATGACCTCCGACTCCAAAGGCTGTGGAGGGCACAAAGCCCATTGTGGGCAGGGAATGTGTCTACCAACTCTGTTATACTGTGCTTAGTACAGTTTTCTGCACCCAGTAATCGCAGCGTGCCACTGATTGATAAAAAGACTCTTGCAAAAGGGAACAGTGCATTCTGCTCAGGGTTTCAGAAAAACCATGCCTGCGGCTGGGCATAAGATAGATAGACCGAGAAGGGGAGGGGTTGGAAGCACGGCAGTTGTAAGGAGGCTGCTGTGGAAATACAGCTTGGGGAGCTGGAAGGGGGAACCCGTGAAATATTTTTGAAGAATGACAGGCTTTCCGGAATGATTAAATATGAGGAACGACTGAGACATCGAAGATAACACTACTAAAAATAATACTTGTTAAAGCATCATTCGTTCATTCAATCGTGTTTATTGAGCTCTACTGTGCGCAGAGCACTGAACTTAGCGTTTGGGAAGTACAAATCAGCAACATATAGAGACGGTCCCTACACCCAACAACAGGTTCACAGTCTAGAAGGGGGAGACAGGCAAAAAAAACCAAAACAAGTAGACAAAACAAAAGAATGAATAGATTTATAGCTGTATACACATCATTAATAAAAATAGAGTAATAAATATGTACAAATATATGCAAGTGCATATATTTGCAAGGGAAGGGAAGGGCGAAGGGCAAAGGGCAGAGGGAGGGGTAATGGGGAGAGGGAGAAGGAAGAGAGGAAAAAGGTGGGGCTCAGTCTGGGAAGGCCTCCCGGAGGAGATGAGCTCTCAGCAGGGCTTTGAAGGGAGGAAGAGAGCTAGCTTGGCAGATGTGTGGAGGGAGGGCGTGGGCCAGGGGTCGACAGCGGGACAGGCGAGAATGAGGCAGTGAGGAGGTTAGCGGCGGCAGAGGAGCGGAGTGTGCGGGCTGGGCTGGAGAGGGAGAGAAGGGAGGTGAGGTAGGAGGGGGTGACGTGATGGAGACCTTTTAAGTTGAGTTGAAGTTGAGTGAGGAGTTTTTGCTTGATTCGAAGGTTGATAGGCAACCACTGGAAATTTTTGAGGGGAGTGACATGTCCAGAGTGTCTCTGTACAAAGATAATTGGGGCAGCAGAGTGAAGTATAGACTGAAGCGGGGAGAGACAGGAGGATGGGATCACTATGTGCTAAGCTTTGTGCTGAAAATATGATCCTCATCTGTAAAATGGGGATGAAGACGGTGAGCCCCACGTGGGACAGTGTCTGTGTCCAACCTGATTAGCTTGAATCTTTACCAGCGCTCAGAACAGTTGGAAAAAAAAAAAGCTTGGGGGAGGTGGGGAAGGTTGGGCACAGACCTGTTCCCAAATGAGGCCTCCAGTCTAATGGGGAGGGAGAGTATCCAATTCCCTTTAACAAATTAGAAAAGTAAGGCAGAGAGAGTTGAGTGACTTTTCCGTGGTCACACAGCAGTAAGGGGCAGAGCTGATATTGGAAACCAAGTCTCCCGACTCCCAGACCCATACTCTATCCACTGGGAGACACTGCTTCTCTCGCACCAAGCCCACAAATTGACAGTTGACCTTGGCCAAGTAAAGAAGAAGCAAGGGCTTGGGAAGTGTGATAAGATGTTCCATTTTGGCCATGTATTGTTTAAACTGTCGGCAGACAATCCAGTTGGAAACAGTCCGAGGGTAGGAGGAAGTAAGAGGTTAAAGAGCAAGTGACAGGTCAGGGCTGAAGAGGTGGAGTCAGAAGCAGTCTGTAGACTGAGGGCAGTGGAAACCATGTTGGCTCAATAGTTCCCAGGGAGTGAGAACTACAAAAAGAACAGTGGTTCCAGTTCTGAGAAGCATCATGGTTTAGTGGAAAGAGCAAGGACCTAGGAGTCAGAGGGCCTGGGTTCTAATCCTGGCTCTGCCACTTATCCACTGTGTGACCTTGGGCAAGGCAATTCACTTTTCGGTGCCTCATTTCCCTCATCTACAAAATGGGGGTTCAATACCTGGTTCTCCTTCCTACTCTTGAGTCTCATGTGGGACCTGATTATCTTATAACTTCCCCAGGGCTTAGGACTGTGCTTGACACATAGTAAGTGCAAAACAAGTACCGTTTATTGTTATTATCCTGAGCCTGGAGGACTTTGTGAAGTTCATGAGTCAGAAGAGCAAGGAGACCTGTCCCTGGGGGCCAAGAAGGAGCAGCTAAGAGAGGTAGATGAAAAGAACTAGTGGAGCATTGTGTGCAGAGAACTGTACTAAGCATTTGGGAGAGTACAATACCACAGAGTTGGTAGACAATGTTCCCGGCCCATGAGAACTTTACAGTCTTAAGGGGGAGACATACATTGAAATAAATTAGAGATATGTACCTAAGTGCTGTGAGGCTGAGGGTGGAGTGAGTAAAGGGTACAAATCCAAGTGGAAGGGTGACACAGAGGGAGAGGGAGTAGGGAAAATGAGGGCTTAAATCAAGTAAGGCAACTTGGAGGAGATTTTCCAACCCTTTAAATGACTTCCTCCAAGCTTTTCAAGAGCCTCTTCCCATTAGGGTCCAGGACTGGGTCCCAGTCTTTGGGAAAAGGCCAGAGACTTTGAAAGGATTGAAAGGGCCAATCTAGCGAGGAGCCCAATTCTCTCTCCCACTCACGTCACGCTACCCGCTAAGCAAATATTGGACGATGCCCACCAACCCTCATCCACCCTGACACAACCTTCCGGTAACCGAGAAAAGGAGGTGGTTGGATGGGGTGGGATCACGGGGAGCCTTGACTGAGCGCCCCAGAAACCGGGCTCTCTGAACAATTAAACCTCTATATGATCCGGATAAAAGCGGCGCCCTGGTACCTGCTGAAAACCCTGCATTTTCCGTACCACCACCCCTGCAACAAGAGGTGTGGGATATGAAGGTGGATGGGCAACTTTTGAGAGGGGGATGACATGTTCCAAACGTTTTTGTAGAAAAGATGACCCGCTTGACTCTCTTTCCAATAGCCTAGACTGGTAGAGTACTAGAAACTCATCGGGTGCCATCCTGAGACGGGCAAAGAGTCAATAGCCTCAGAATAATATAGCAGTAATAATAACTGTGTATTTGTCAAGCACTTACTCTGTGCCAGGCATTGTACTAAGCACTGGGGTGGATGCAAGCAACAGTCCCTGTCCCACTTGGGGCTCAGTGTCTTCATCCCCATTTTACAGATGAGGGAACTGAGGCCCAGAGAAGTGAAGTGACCTGCCATGGTGTAGTGGAACCACTATCCACTAGGCCATGCTGCTTCCTATTTATTCTACTAAAGAGGTTTTCTTCATTTGAGGACTATAGAGATGTTAGAGAAAGTTATTTTTTTCTAATTTTTTAAATGGTACTCGTAGTCACTGGCATCATTTGTGTCAGCCTCAATCTTGGTGAGTTTGCTTGGCCCCTGTCTTGACAACTGCCTGGTACAGAGAGAAATGTCCAGCCAATGTATGTATTGCGAACTGTGTTTTGAGTTTCTAGTTCCGTAATAGCCGAAATCATTCCCCACTGGCACTATACTGAAAAACTGGTGTATTTCAAAACATTTGTACTTAACAAATATGTTGGCTTATGGGATGCTTCTTCGGATTTATTTTGAATTACAGGGTTGCCGGTTTGAAATTTACCGGAAAGCTGAATTTCTTCTACTGAAATCTTGTTGAGTTCCTCTGTTGGTGTTCCAGGCAAATAGCTGCTGAGGCTTAAGTTCTGAGGAAAACTTCCTGAGAAAATAATAATAATAATAATGGCATTTATTAAGTGCTTACTATGTGCAAAGCACTTTTGTAAGCACTGGGGAGGTTACAAGGTGATCAGGTTGTCCCACAGGGGGCTCACAGTCTTAATCCCCATTTTACAGATGAGGTAACTGAGGCACAGAGAAGTTAAGTGACTTGCCCAAAGTCACATCACACAGCTGACAATTGGCAGATCCGGGATTCCAACCCTTGACCTCCAAAGCCCATGCTCTTTCCACCGAGCCATGCTGCTTCTCCTAGATCTAAGGGGGATGAAAGCATGGATCTAGGAAATCTAGAAGGAATACTTATTTATTTATTGATATTTATTAAGTGCTTGCTGTGTGCACGGCACTGTACTGAGTGCTTGCAAGAGTACAATACAAACAGCAAGAAGCAGCATGGTCTAGTGGAAAGAGCACAGGCCGAGGAGTCAGAGGACGGAAGTTCTTACCCTGGCTTCACCACTCGTCTGCTCTGTGGCCTTGGGCAAGTCACTTCACTTCTCTGTGCCTCATTTCCTTATCTGCAAAATGAGGATTCAATACCTGTTCTCCTTGCTACTTAGACTGTGAGCCCCACGTGGGACCTGATTAACTCATATCTACCCCAGAACTTAGTTAAATGCTTAACAAATACTATTATTATTATAAGTAACAAGTAATAATAATAGAGTATCCTCTAGACTATAAACTCAGGGTGGACAAGGAATGCATCTGTTATACTCTCTCATGCGCTTAGTACAGTGCCCCGTGCACAGTAAGTGCTCAATAAATGATGATTAGTATTAATAATAATGATAAGAATAATACAGAGTTGGTAGACACGTTTCCTTCCCACAACCAGCTTACAGGCTAGAAGGGGAGACAGACATCAATCTAAATAAATAATTTGTAATATAAAATACGGGGCTGAGGATGGGGAGAATATCAAATGCCCAAAGGTCACAGATCGAAGTACAAAACCAAAAAAATCTTTAAAATGTCTTCTTGCCTCCCCTTTTTCATGCACCGTAGCATTGCTATAGTAACTACGGCATTAGATGTAGATGCAGAATGACAACCGGCAGGCGGCAAGTCTTCAGCCACTACGTGGATGGGACGGAATGCAGGCTCTCCAAAACCCCATGAGGGAAATGGATTTGTTTTTCAGGGTCTATAATTTGTGGCTGACAGCAACCCAGCATCTTATCGCTGGTCAGCCACTTCTTTTCTCTCCTTTCTCCTGCCTTCTTTCTCTTCCTTCTTTCCTTGCTTCTATCTTCCCCTGAGAAAAGAAGTAAGACATTGGATCGATGGATTGATTAAGAGGAGTTATTGACAATTTGAGGGGTTTACAATCTCCCCCTAGTCCTGGGACTGGTGAGGGATTAAGAGTAAGAGAGACTCCCCAGGAAGAAAAAAAAAAGGAGGATTTAAGGTGTACGGAAGGCTGCAGTGCGCTGGCGTCACCGAGATACCTCCCTTGGCAGGTCTCTCGTCCGTCCATATGACTGAGAGCGAATGACGATACGGTGTGCTTCGGCATGGCCCTCCACTTAGGAAGGGAGGCCCTTGACGTCGGAGCCGAGAGTGAGGGGGTGGCGTGTGGCCCCGGGAAAGTCTTTCCACTAGGCTACTCTGCTGGGGACCAGAGGGGAGAGATGAACCAGGGATGGCCTCCTGGACCAGATGGGATTTCAGAAGGGCTTTGAAGATGGGGAGAGCAACGGTTCTGCCGGATGTGAAAGGGGAGACCATTCCAGGCCAAAGGAAGGGGCAGAGCAAGAGGTCGGCTGTGAGAGAAATGAGAGCGAAGCCCAGTGAGGAGGAATAGGAGATGAATGAAGGGTGTGAGCCGGGCTGTGGTGGGAGAGGAGGGTTCCCTGGCAGTGCCCTCATGCCAGAGCACCCAGTGGCCGTTGCTTACTTTGTGTAGCCTCTGAGGCTGTCCTGAGAGTGGTGGTCTGGCGTATGTGGTGGGGCAGGATATTGTTCCAGGCCAGAGGTGGGAGGTGGGTGTAGATTTATCGGTGAGCTAGACAAAATCAAGGTCCAGTGAGTAGGTTGGCGTTACAGAAGCGGAGTGTGCGGGCTGGGCTGTAGTACGAAATCAGACAGGTGAGGTAGAAGGGGGCGAGGGGATCGAGGGCTTAAGTGGTGAGGAGTTTCTGTTTGATGTGGAGGTGGACGGGCAACCCCTGGAGGCCCTGGAGGAGCGGAGAGACGTGGACTGGACGTTATTTTAGAAAATAATGTGGACGGCCAAATGAACTAAGGACTGGAGTGAGGAGAGGCAGGAGGCTGGGAGGTCAAGGAAGAGGCTGATAAGGTAATCGAGGCCGGAGAGGATCCGTGCTTGAATCAGCATAGTGGCATTTTGGATGGCGGGGAAAGAGAGGGTTTTAGCGATGTTATGAAGGTAGAACCGATAGGATTTGGCGACAGATTGAATACATGTGTTGAACGAGAGAGGTGAGTCAAGGATGAATCCCAGGTTATGGGCCTGTGAGACAGGAAGGATAGTGGTGTTGGCCACAGTGAGGGGAAGGTCAGGGGGAGGACAGATGGGAATATGTGGAGTTCTATCATGGGAGGCCCCACTGGGAACACCAAGAGTACTACCTGAGTCCCATGATTCAATAATAACGTAGCTGCCTTTCAGTTTGGAAGATGGCGCTACTAATGATGGGATCCTATCCAAGCATATGTGCTACCGAAACGTTGACTCTAGTGAAGAGGAAATGGTGGATAGAGCCTGGACCTTGATTTTGTCTAGACCACCGATAACTCCACACCCACCTCCTGCCCCTCCACATACGCCAGACTGCCACTCTCTCCACCTTCAAAGCCCTACTAAAATCCCATCACCACCAAGAGGCCTTCCCCGATGAAACCTTTTTTCTTCCTATTCCCTCTCCCTTCTCCACTGCTTTGCACTTGGATTGGTCCCCTTTTAGCGCTTGATATTCACCCCACTCTCAGCCCCACAGTTCTTATGTACATACCCATAATTCAGGTATTTATTTTAAGGTCTGTCTCCCCCCTCTGAAATCCCTATGGGCAAGGAACATGTCTACCAACGTTGTACTCTCCCAGGCACTCACTACAGTGCTCTGCACATACTAAGTGCTCCGTAAATACCATAGTTTAACTGATACTCTTTGGTAAATCTTTTATTATTACTGCTTAAGTTGTACTCTCTGTCTCCTCTCTCTCCTCTAGTTTTTATGGTATTTAAGTGCTTACTATGTGCCAGGCGCAGTAGTAAGCGCCGGGATAGATACAAGCTAATCGGTTTGGATGGTCTTAATCCCCATTTGCAGATGAGGGAACTGAGGCCTAGAGCAGTGAAGTGACTCACCCAGGGTTACACAGTACTCTTCCTCCAGACTGTAAGCTCATTATGGGCAGGGAATGTGTTTGTTATATCATTACATTGTCCTCTCCCCAGCGCTTAGTACAGTACTCTGCACACAGTAAGTGCTCAATAAATATCATTGACTGACTGACAAGGGGAGGAGCCAAGATGAGAACCCAGAGGCTCTGACTCCCAGGCCTGGGCTCCATCCACAAATAATACCAATAATAATAATAATACTGATGGTAGTTGTTAAGCGCTTGCTTAGTAATGTGCCAGGCAATGTACAAAGCACTGGGGTATAGCCAAGATAATCGGGTTGGACACAGTCCCTGTCCCACGTAGGACTCAGTCTCAATCCCCATTTTGCAGATCAGGGAACTGAGGCCCAGGGAAGAGAAGGGACTTGCTCTGCACACAGTAAGTGCTCAATAAATACGATCGAATGAACTTGCTCAGGGTCACACAGGAGACAAGTGGCGGAGCGGGGAGGAGAAGGCAGGTCCTCTGACTCCCAGGCCCGGGCCCTTTCCCCCAGACCGACTTTGCATGAACTCAGTCTCCCAGCCCATGAGGCCTCCCTCAGCCTCTCCAGCAGCACGTCACTTCTCTGGGCCTAACCTACCACTTCTGCAAAACGGGGATTAAGACTGTGAGCCCCCTGCGGATTAGGGACTCTGTCCAACTGATCAAGTTGTATCTACCCCAGTGCTTAGTACAGAGCCTGGCACACAGTAAGTGCTTAACAAATACCATGGTTATTATAGTAATAATAATAATAATTAAGTCAAGTTGTCCATCATCAATCAAGCTGGCCTCAACCTCCACCTCCCCCCCAAAAGCCTGCCCTTGCCGCTTTTTTCTTTAATGGTATTTGTTAAGTGCTTACTTTGTGTCAGGCACTGTACTAAGCACTGGGGTACATACCAGTTAATCGGGTTGGATACAGCCCATGTCCCACGCATGGGGCTCACAGTCTTCATCCCCGTTTGAGGTAACTGAGGCCCAGAGAAGTGCAATGATCTGCCCAAGGTCGCACAGCAGACAAGTGGCGGAGCCAGGGTTAGGACCCAAGTCCTTCTGACTCCCAGGCCCGTACTTTGTCCGCTAGCTTTTAACCCGTCACTGATAAAACGTGAAAGTCATTCATTTTCATTCTGTTTATGGTTATACTGTACTCTCCCACGCACTTCAGTACAGTGCTCTGCACACAGTAAGCACTCAATAAACACAACTGACTGACTGGCTGACACTGATTGTAATAATCATTCCAAGCAGTTGGCAACCCAGGGGCCTATGGAACTGAGGTACTCGTTAAGTGCTTACTATGTGCCAAGCACTGTACTAAGCGCTGGGGTAGATACAAGATCATCAGGTCCCACATGGGGCTTACAGTCCAGGTAGGAGAGAGAACAGGAATTGAGGCCCCATGTTGCAGATGAAGGAATTGAGGCACAGTTAAGTGACTTGCCCTTTGCCACACAGCAGGTAAATGGCGAAGCCAGTAGAACAGGTCCTGTAATTCCCAGCCCTGAGTTTTATTTCCTGTAGGCCAAATGTGTCTGTTTATTGTTGGAATGTACTCTCCCATGGCTCCATAAATATGAGAGAATGAAGGAGAACATGGAGACCAAACTTAAGACCGCTCAACAGTCAGAAACGTGAATCTCCAGCCAAAGAGCAGGTTACTAGAATAGAATAATATACTGTAATCTCCCAACACTAGTTGGAAGGAAGCAAGCCAAGGATTATAATCCTCCAGAAATGAAGGTACCCGCATAGAGAGATGAGAAAAGATGGGGGAAAGAAGGAAAAGGAGAAATAGTGGGAGATTCTGATGATCCATTAAACAGCTCATCCGACGATGAGACGTGGAGGGAAGATTTTTAGAGAGGCTTAAATGACTTTTCTGGAAGGACTTCTGAAACCCCAGGTAAAAATAATACAGTCGGTTTCATTCTGGGTAGTGGCGCCGCAAGTCTAAGTGAGAGAACGATTCTGAAACGGCGATGACCCGCAAGTAAATGTGCTGCTCTTGATCGGGCAGTGCTGGTTGGTGGTTTAGAGGCCAGCAAGCGATTCAACAGGCCAAAAAGGAGCCGAGTTTTAAGGGTACCTTCCAAAGGATGCCAAAGCCGCTGATAAAAGACTCTTCCTGGAATTCACCGGGCAAAAACCACACGAAAAAGCTAGAGATTGTGTTCTTTCCCACAAGCGTGAGACCCGCTGCCAATACTGGCCTTGCTCCAGTGACCCGATCTAATAATAATAATTGTGATACTTGAGTGCTTACCGTGTGCCAAGCACTCTACTGTAGTCTCCCCCTTTTAGACTGTGAGCCCACTGTTGGGTAGGGACTGTCTCTGTATGTTGCCAACTTGTACTTCCCAAGCGCTTAGTACAGTGCTCTGCACACAGTAAGCGCTCAATAAATACGATTGATTGATTACTGAGCGCTGGGGTAAAACCAGTTAATCAGGTCCCATGGTCCAAGCAGGAGGGAGGACGGGTATTAAATCCCCGTTTTGCAGCGAAGGGAACTGAGGGAGGTTGCCCGGGGAAGTGACTCGCCCAAGGTCACCGGGCAGGTATGTGGACCCGGGACTAGAACCCAGGCCCTCCTGACTCCCAGCCCCATACTCACAAAGTGGGAAGGAGGACACGCCCCGGCCCCCCCAATTTACGGATAAGGAAACTGAGGCACAGGAAGGGAAACGCCTTGCCCAAGGTCACCCAGGAGGCACGTGGTGGAGGGGGACTAAGGACCCCGGTCTTCTGCCTTCCAGGCCCGGTCTCTAACCACCGATGAAAGTAATACTAATGATAACAATGGCATTTGTTAAGCGCTTACTATGTGCCAGGCACTGTACTGAGCGCCCTGGGGGACTGCAGCGGGCAGCCCCGCCACGCAGTTGGCTCCATCGCGGGTTACTCGATTCTTTCCGTCCGTGCCTCCTAACGGGCACGTGGGCTCGCCCCGCCCCCCGCGCCCCGGCCCCGCCCCAGCCTCCGAAGGGGAAGAGCCGTTAAGAGGAGGGGGCGCGGGGAGGAGGGGCCGTCGAGGGCCGGATCGCTCAGCGGACCTCGGGCCTCCCGAGGTCTCCGGCGGTGGCCGCCGCCCCCCGGAGCGGGCAGGGCAGGGCCGGGCCGGGCCGGGCCGCCCGCCCGCCCGCCATGGGGGGCGCGGGGGTCCCGGGCCGCCTCCTCCTGCGGGCCCTCCTGGTCCTGCTGGGGCTGCGCACGCTGCTGCCGGCCCGCTCGGCCCGCCCCGAGGCGGTGGTGGTGGTGCCCCGGAGAGTGACCCCCCGAGGCCGGGCCGGGGAGGCCGACGTGCCCGGGGCGCTCTCCTACGTCCTGCCCGTGGACGGCCAGAGCCGCCTGCTCCACCTGCGCCCCAAGAAGCTGCTGCTGGCCCCCCGTCTGCCCGTCTTCACCTACACCGACCGCGGGGCCCTGACCGTGGACCAGCCCTTCGTCCCTGACGACTGCTACTACCACGGCTTCGTCGAGGGGACCCCGGAGTCCCTGGTGGCCCTCAGCACGTGCACGGGCGGCCTGCGCGGGATGCTGCAGCTGGGCCCCCTCGTCTACGAGATCGAGCCCCTGCCGGCCTCGGCCGGCTTCGAGCACGCGCTCTCCCGGACGGGGGCCGGGGAGGCCGGCCCGGAGACCCCCGGCCTTTGGTGTGGTGTGACGGAGGAGGAGATCCGGCGGCAGGCCTCCGAGATGCAGGGGAAGGCGGCCCCGGAGCCCACGGAGTCGCCCGACGACGACCGGCGGTGGACGCACAGCCGCTTCCTGGAGCTGGCCGTGGTGGTGGACAACACGCGCTTCGTCCTGTCCGGCAAGAACCAGAGCAGGGTGCTGAGGCAGGTCCTGGACGTCCTCAACCTGGTGGACACCCTCTACAGGCTGCTCGACGTGCGCGTCTACCTGGTGGGCCTGGAGATCTGGACGGACGGCAACCGTGTCGATGTCACGCGGAGCATCGGGAAGGTTCTGGCCGACTTCAACGCCTGGCAGCGGGGGCACCTGCTCCCCCGGTTCTCCTACGACTCGGCCCACCTGATCGTCAACCAGCAGTACGGCATCACCCTGGGGCTGGCCTACGTGAAGACCATCTGCAACAACCACTACGCCTCCGCCGTCCTCTCCTTCTTCGACTACCACCTGCTCAAGTTCGCCGTCGTCTTCGCCCATGAGCAGGGCCACATCTTCGGGATGACTCACGACACGGCCGGCTGCGTCTGCAAGCGGGACAAGTGCATCATGAGCGAGTTCACCGCCGACACGGATGTCTTCAGCAACTGCAGCTACCGGGAGTTCTTCGACGCGACGAGCAGGCAGGGCAAGTGCCTCACCAATGTCCCCGGGCCTGCCGCGCTCGTCACTGTCGAGCGCTGTGGGAACCGCGTTCTGGAAGGCGGGGAGGAGTGTGACTGCGGGACGGTCGGGGAGTGCCGGGAGGATCCCTGCTGCCAGTCCAACTGCAGGCTGCGGCCCGGGGCCACCTGTTCCGTGGGGGGATGCTGCGAGAGGTGCCGGACCCTCCCGGCGGGGCAGCTCTGCCGCCCGCAGGCCGGCGACTGCGACCTGCCCGAGTACTGCGACGGCGTCTCGGCCCGCTGCCCCGGCGACGTCTACATGCTGGACGGCACCCCCTGCCAGGAGGACGCCCTGTGTTTTGATAACGTCTGCCACGGCCACAACCGGCAGTGCCGGAGCGTCTTCGGGCCGGGGGCCAGGAGCGCCTCGGCGGGTTGCTTCCGGACAGTGAACATGGAGGGCGATCGGTTTGGTAACTGCGGGATGGGGAGGGACGGCTACCTCAAGTGCGCCGAGGACCATGTCCTGTGTGGGAGGCTCCAGTGCGAAAACGTTCGGGAGATCCCCCGCCTGGAGGAGCACACCACCGTCCTCCAGACGCTCTTCAATGGCACCGTCTGCTGGGGGACCGATTACCACTTCGGGATGAACGTCGTTGATGTCGGGCACGTGCGGGACGGGACCATGTGCGGCCCGAGGAAGATGTGCCTGGCCAGGAAGTGTGTCGACATTTCCGCCCTGAGACACGACTGTAACCCGGCCACGTGCCACGGGAGAGGGGTGTGCAACAATCACCAGCACTGCCACTGTATGTACGGCTGGGAGCCCCCCCTTTGCGACGTCCACGGTTTCGGGGGCAGCGTCGACAGCGGGCCCGCCCCTGCCAAGCTCCAGAACCATTTGTACATCCTGCTCATCGTCCTGGGCATCTGTTTCCTTCTCCTTGTCTCCGTGATCCTACTGTGCATGAAGTTCGGACCCCGGTTCGTCCCCGGAGTGATCCAGAGGTCCCGCCGAAAGAAACGAGACCCGCAGGCCGAGCCCTCTCAAGATAAGACCGTCCCGAGCCAGGCTTCGTTCGAAGAAGAGGGCGGACCCTCGAGGCCTTGAACTGCCGGGGTGTTTTCGGGCACCTACTCCCTCCGAGAGCCGGGTTGCGCAGGTAGAGAATGAGAGTATAAATGTAAACGCTGTGCTGTTCGGGTTGCTTTTTTAAAAAAAAACAAAAAACAAAAAACAAAAAAACCCTGTGAGAGCAAATTTACTTTCTCCGATCCGCCAAAAAGGCAAATAAAAGTTGTGTCATCTTGAACGAATTCCATTATCCCGCATTTGGCATCTCTCCGCCTGTGCCGGTGAGGCACTCGGTCCCGAAACCCAGCCCGGAAGGATTTACTCCCTTGATCCGCCATGCTCCTTGGCACGTCTGGAGAATGACATGATAATCCGCGCATAAGCGGTGCTTTGGTCGATCTGGAGAACCGGAGTCATTCATTTCCCACGCGTAGCCTTGCAGAATGGCGACTGGATCCAACCGGGCCCTCGATTCCTCGGGTTAAACTCTGCGGTGCCGACAATCCGTAGCCATAAGAACGTTGCTATCGTTACCATTTCCCAAGCCCGGCTTTTCCCAGGCATTCCGGCGGTGGGCGATGAGCGGAGCCGGAGGGTGAGTCTCTCTGTGACTCTTCCTAGCTTTCCGCAGCCGGCTCCGTCTTCTCGGTGAACACTTGGAATTCCCGCCGTTGGACGAGGTGGCCCGCCTCTCTGCTGAGGGACGGAGAGTCAACCGTTCGCTTCTTGAGCTGTCGGAGCCTCGGTCATTTCTTAAGAGGAAGACCGCATCGTCGAGAGGCCGGTGATCCGGACATCTCTTCACTAGCTCTGCCCTTTGTGCCAACCCGCTGGGGTACTGGAACGTCGGGATGGGGGGACCTAGGGAATTCGGGTGTGGCTGGGCCACGAGGAAGCAGCATGGGCCTAGTGGAGAGAGCCCGGGCCTGGGAGTCAGACAGGCGTGGGTTCTAATCCTGGCTCCGCCACTTGTCTGCTGTGTCACCCTGGGCAAGTCACTTGTCTTCTCCGTACCTCAGTCTCCTCATCTCCAAAATGGGGATTAAGACTGTTATACAATTATCTCGTATCTACCCCCAGTGCTTAGAACAGTGCCTGGCACATAGTAAGTGCTTAACAAATACTATAATTCTATTATTATTATTATTATTATTATTATTAATCTGTGAACATGACTGGACTTTCAAAAATGGCCTGAATTCTCCCGAATAAGCCATTGCTTCCCCCGGCCTCCTGACCATTGCAAAGAGCCAGGCTCTGGGAGCAAACGGCAGAGATCTAGTTGTTTGCCGAGAGGCCGGAGCCGAAGGCAGTTGGAGAGAAGCGGCGTGGCCTAGTGGATAGAGCCCGGACCTGGGAGTTACAAGGACTTGGGTTCTAATCCCGGCTCTGCCACTTGTCTGCTGTGTGACTTTGGGCAAATCGCTTAACTTCTCTGTGCCTCACTTCCATCTGTAAAATGGGGATTAAGACAGTGAGCTCCGTATGGGACAGGGACTGTGTCCAACCCAGTTATCTTGCCTCTACCCTAGCACTTAGAACAGCGCCTGGCACATAGTAAATGCATAACAAATACCATTATTATGATGATGATTATTATTCATCTTAGCTCTGCCCCGTGTCTCATGCGTGACCTTGGGCGAGTCACTTCACGTCTCTTTGCCTCAGTTCCCCAACTGTAAAATGGGGATTAAGATTGTGAGCCCCATGTGGACAGGGACTGTGTCCAACTTGATTAGCTTGTATCTACCCAAGTGCTTAGTACAGTGCCTGGTACATTTTACTATTAAAATAATAAAACAAAAATTTACTCAAGTGCCCTGAGACTGAAGTGCTGTAAGGTCGAACTAGACTCTCCTCTTCCTGTCGACTGTTGGTTTTGTGGACGACTGGGTGGTCGTGCCTGAAGAGGAGATGTTTGGTTCTCCACAAAATTGATCTCTACATGCTTTGTTTTCCACCTGTTATACAATCTAATAAAGGCTCTCCAGTCTCTGAGGTGCCATCCCTCTCCTTGGAATCTCTGTTTCCAGAAAAGCTTCCTTTCTGAAAAGAAACTTTGGCATTTATCCAGATTCTGTGTGGGTTACCCTTTGAAGACCAAGGAGAAGGAAGTAACGCGCTCTTCTACGCAAAGAATGTGGGAGAGGCCCATTCCGTTCTCTACTGTATTAAGCCTGTCTGTTGCGGAGAATCATCTGGAATTTATGCTCAGCTGCTCTTTAGCGATGCTGCTTCCAGGAGTCAGAGGGCTTGGAATGTCCTTATTAAGGAATCGGGGCCCTTTACTCCCAAACACTTAGTACAGTGCTCTGCACACAGTAAGCGCTCAATAAATACGAATGACTGATTGATTGTTCCAGAGGAAACACTGGAGTTGTGGGATGGACAACTCGATAAAAATAGATTGATCGACTGCTTGTTCTTTGACCTCAGACAAGTCAGTTCCCGTCTCTGGGCATCAGTTTCCTGATTGGTAAAATGGGGACTAAGACTGTGAGGCCCGGGTGGGACAAAGGACTGTGTCCAACCTGATTAGCTTGGATTTACCCCAGTGCTTTATACAGTGCCTGGCCTTCAGTAAGCACTTAACAAATTCCAGTAAAAAAAGAAAAATGCTGGCTTTGACACAGCACAGCGTAGACTACGTGGGGATGCTGCAATGCCTGCTAACATCCTGGTGTCATTGCAAAGCGTGTGGTGGGCAGAGAGGGAGTCTACCAACTCTGTGTACTGTCCTCTCCCAAGTGCTTAGTACAGTACCGTAAGTGCTCCTTAAATACCATCAATTGATTGAGATACAATGGATTGATCAGTTGGAACTCCTGGCCCTCTCTATTGACCCTTCTTCTGGGTAGAGTTGTCTAGGTTATGTCCACCTGGGTTTCAGGACCTTAATAATGATAATAATAATAATAATTGTGGTTGTTAAGCACTCACTATGTGCCAAACACTGTACTAAGCTCTGGGGTAGATACAAGGTAATTCCGTTGGACACAGTCCCTGTCCTACATTAGGTTCACAGTCTTAATCCCCATTTTACAGACGAGGTGAGTGAGGCCCAGAGAACTGAAGTGACTCATCCAAGTTCACACAGCAGATAGGTGGTGGAGTCAGGATTAGAACCCAGGTCCTCCTGAATCCCAGGCCCTGGGCTCTATCCACTAGGCCATGCTGCTCCTTGACTGGTTCAGTAGTAGTAAGCACCTAAAAACATTCTACACTGAAGCGGCATGGCTTGGTGGAAAGAGCACAGACCTGGAGGTCAGAGGACTTGGGTTCTAATGCCGCCTCTGCCAAACTGCTTGCTGTGGGACCTTGGGCAAGTCACTTCACTTCTCTGTGCCTTAGTTTCCCCAACTGCAAAATGGGGATTCAGTCATTCATTCATTCAATCATATTTATTGAGCGCTTACTGTGTGCAGAGCACTGTACTAAGTACTTGGGAAGTACAAGTTGGCAACATATAGAGACGGTCCCTACCCAACAACGGGCTCACAGTCTAGAAGGGGGAGACAGACAACAAAACAAAACATGTGGACAGGTGTCAGGTCATCAAAATAAATAGAAAGCTAGATGCACATCATTAACAAAATAAATTGTAATTTATTAAAGTAAGTAAATAATAAATAATAAATAAATAAAGTAAGTATGTACAAGTAAAATAAATAGAGTAATAAATCTGTACAAACATATATAGGTGCTGTGGGGAGAGGAAGGAGGTATGGCAGGAGGGATGGGGAGGAGGAGAGGAAAAAAGGGGCTCAGTCTGGGGAAAAAGGGGGCTCAGTCTGGATTCAGTCATCCTCCTTCCTACTTAGACCGTAAGCCCCATACTTTACTTATGTTTATGAATATCTGCCTCCCCCTCTAGATTGTGAACTCACTGTGGGCAGAGAACGTGTATACCAACTCTGCTATATTGTAGTAATAATAATGATGATGATGATGATGGCATTTGTTAAGCACTTACTATGTGCCAAGCACTGTTCTAGGCCCTGGGGTAGATACAAGGTCATCAGGTTCTCCCACGTGGGGCTCGCAGTCTTAATCCCCATTTTACAGATGAGGTGACTGAGGCTCAGAGAAGTTAAGTGACTTAACCAAAGTCACACGGCTGACCAGTGGCGGAGCTGGGATTAGAAACCACGACCTCTCCCAATCATTTAGTACAGTACTGTAGTAAGTGCTCAACGAATATGTGTGATTGATTGACTGATGCATAGGAAGGGCTTAGATATAATAATAATAATACCTTCCCCAACGCTTAGTACAGTGCCCTGCACACAGTAAGCATTCAGTAAATACCACTGCTTGCTTGATTGATTCTACTCCTTAAATTCTCCTCAGACCTCTGTCCAAGGCATTTGTTTCAGGTATCCCACCCGGGGCAGTTTGTTCCCGAGTGTCCAACTATGTCCGGGGGAAGGATAGGGTTCCCTGAGAATTGTGGTGCATAGGGTTTACGGGAGAGACCATCTGATCCTGACTCACTATCCTCAATGAGAAAGGGAATGCAAACGGATTCTGCTTTAGGGAGAACAGACTGATTCATTTTTTAAAATGGTATTTATTAAGTGCTTACTAGGTGCCAGGCACTGTACTAAGCCCTGGGGGTAGATGAAAGTCGGACACAGTCCAGGTCCCCTCATGGGGCTCACGGCCTTAATCTCCATTTTACAGATGAAGGAACAGGTATGGAGAAATAAAGTGCCTTGCCCAAGGTCACACAGGACTAAAGTGGTGGAGCCGGGATTAGAACCCAGGCCCCGGGCTCTGTCCACTAGGCCATGCTACTTCTCATTCATTTGAGAATGAATCTGATTTTCTGGATAACGGAAGCTCTATGTTCGAACAGGACATTTCAGTGACACATTGTTTCTTCAATGGTATTTTTCAATGGTATTTATTAAGCACTTACTAGGTGCCAGGCACTGTACTAAGCGCTGAGGAAGATACAATCTTGTCAGATTGAACACAGTCCTTGTCCCACAGGGGGCTCACGGTCTTAATCCTCATTTTACAGATGAGGTCACTTAGGCCCAGAGAAGTGAAGTGATTTACCCAAGGTCACACAGCAACCAAGTGGCAGACTTGGGATTAGAACCCGGGTCCTCAGACTCCCCAGACCGTGCTCCTTCCATTGGCCACGCTGGTTCTCAGAGGAGGGAGGATGGCACTGTGGCTCTGGAGCCCCTTAGTTTGGGATGGAGCCTGAGGCGACCTGCCCCCGTGATCTGTTGGACAGACTGTTTAATTCAGTGTTTACTTCCTTGTCTGTTATTATTACAGTGTGGTTTAGGAGAAGCAGCGTGGTTTAGTGAATAGAACACGGGCCTGGGAGTAAAAAGGTCACAGTTTCTAATCCCAGCTCTGCCACTTGTCTGCTGTGGGAACTTGGGCAAGTATCTTCACTTTTCTGTGCTTGTTACCTCATCTGTAAAATGGATATTGAGACTGTGAGCCCAACGTGGGTCAGGGACTGTGTCCAACCCAGTTTGCTTGTATCCACCCCAGTGCTTAGTACAGTGCCTGGCCCACAGAAATGGCTTAACAAGTACCACAATTATTATTGCTATTATTATTATTATTATTATGCTTAATCAGTAAGCTGTCTCGGTAATTCAATTTTGTGGCAGTATTTAGCTCTGGGTTGCCAGAATAGCCTTTTGGTTGCTTATTCATTTATTCAATCGTATTTATTGGGTGCTTTCTGTGTGCAGAGCACTCTACTAAGTGGTTGCCTATCCACCTCCGTTTCAAACAAAAACTCCGCACCCTTGGCTTTAAAGCTCTCCATCACCTTGACCCCTCCTACCTCATCACTTTTCTCCTTCTACAACCCAGCCTGCCCGCTTCGTTACTCTGGTGCTAACCTTCTCACTGGGCCTGCATCTCGCCCGTCTCGCTGCCAACCCCTTGCCCATGTCCTGCCTCTGGCCTGGAATGCCCTCCTCAAATCTAACAGTCACCCTCCCCTTCAAAGCCTTATTGAAGGCCCATCTCCTCCAAGAGGCCTTCCTGGACTAAGCCCCACTTTTCCTCATCTCCTACTCCCTTCTGCGTCATGCTGACTTTCTCCCTTTGCTCTCCTTCCCCCTATTTCCCCTACTCCCCACCTTTCCCAGCCCCAAGCACTTATGTGTAAATCTTTAATTTTATGTATTTGTAGTGATGTCTGCCTTCCCCCCTCTAGACTGTGAGCTTGTTGTGAGCAGGGAATGTCACCGTTTATTGTTGTATTGTACTTTCCCAAGAGCTTAGTACAATACTCTGCACACAGTAAGCACTTAAGAAATACAAATGAATGAATGAATGTTTGGGAGAGTACAGTGCAGCAATAAAAAGACACATTCCTTGCCCACAACGAGCTTACAGTCTAGAGAGGAGGGGGTGGAGACAGACATGAATACAAATAAATAAAATTACAGCTTTGTACATAAATGCTGTACTTCATATACACAGTGCTAAACTTCACTCTGCTGCTCAGATCATTTTTCTAATTTTTCTAAAGTCAATGCCTTCCCACTTCTCGAGAACCTCCAATGGTTGCCCATCCACTTCGGCATCAAACAGAAATGCCTTCCCAACGGTTTTAAAGCACTCCATCAGCTCGCCTCCTCCTACCTTACCTCACTGCTCTCCTACTCCGACCCAGCCCATGCACTTTACTCCTCTAGTGCCATTCTGCTAATGGTACCTTGATCTCATCTATCTCGCTGTGCCCATGTCCTTTCTTCGATCCAAACCCCTCCAAGTACGACAGACCACCCTTTTTCCCACCTTCAAAGCCTTGTTAAAATCATTTCTCCTCTAAGAGGACTTTCCTAATTAAGCCCTCTTTTCCCCGCCTCCCTCTCCCTTCTGTTTCACCCACTCACTTGGGTCTGGATCCTTTTAGGCACTTAATACCCCTCCCTCAGCTCCACGGCACTTGTGCCCAGATCCCCAATTTATTTATTTATAGTAATGTCTCTCTTCCCCTCTAGACTATGAGCTTCTTGTGGGCAGGGAACGTGTCTACCAACTCTTGTATTGTGCTCTCCCAAGCACTTAGTACAGTGTTCTGTCTACAGTCAGCATTCAAGAAGTACCATTGCTTGACTGATCTGATGAAGTGTTATATTTCTCCTCCTTCTTTACCTTGTCTCATCTACTCTTAAATGAATACATGGGAAGTTATTGATGGCCACCTGTATACAGAGTGCTTACAGAGTTTATACAGAGTCCTAAGTGCCTGGATGAGGCAATTGGATGAATGAATGAATGAAGACGAGGATTCCTGCTGAGGGAAACTGCTCCTTTCTGGAACATAATCAATCAATCAATGATATTTATTGAGCGCCTACTCTGTGCAGAGCACTGAACTATGGGCTTGGGAGAGTATATAATACAACAGAGTTGGTAGACATGTTTCTCTTTTCCACTCCCTTCTGCGTCGCCCTGACTCGCTCCCTTTATTCACCAATGCCCAGCCCCACAGTACTTTTGTACATTTCCACCATTTATTCATTTAGGTTAATGTGTGTCTTCCCCTCTAGACTGTAAGCTCAGTGTGGGCAGGGAATGTGTCCATTTATTGTTCTATTATACTCTCCCAAGCACTTAGTACAGTGCTTGTCACCCGTCGTCTGGTGACGGGTTCGTTCAGTGATCGGCGAGGCGAGAGAGAGAGAGAGAGAGAGGCTGGGGACGGAAAGCCTGAGTTTTATATAAAATCTATTCCGCGAGGCGAATTGAATTTATGTAATTGTTTAGGCCAAATGAATTGAACTTCCCTTTCGGGAGGAATATAATCAATTAGCAATATTAGAGCTTCCCTACACGGGAGGAACACAATCATACGTTAATCGCGCATGGGTGAGGCGGCTAGCTCTCACCCATGTGCACTTCCCACTCGGGAAGAATCCACTTACTTTCCCAAATGGGAAGAATTCATTACATTACCCGTGCACGTGGTGGGTGGCTAGCTCTCATAATGTGCTCTCCCTACATGGGAGGAATCCACTCATGATTCCCATCAGCAGCGGGGTACCTGGGTCCCACCCACTAGACACCCATCCTGCGGCCCTTGCCTCAGTGTGTTGGTTCTAGTTGTAGACCGGGCATCTGGCCTTCTGGGCAGAGAGAGACACGTGGGCTGCTGCTACTGCTGCAGCGGCTGCTCCTCCTGCTGCTGTGTGAACTGGTGTTCTGACCCCAAAGGTCAGAGGCGAAAGGTATTTATTGCCTGTGCCCCTAGGCCATTCCAGCTTCTAGCCTCAGTCTATCCAATCTCTACCCTCCCAACTCCTCCATACCTAATTTGATTGGCACAGGGGCGAGGGACACCTTCTATATTCCTGGCTTGGACTATCAATCTGGCAGATTTGGTCGTGGGGGCGGTATCCCACCCTCACTTCTGAGGTCCTCCTGCTTGTTCAGGTGGTCACGAGATAGCTTTTGACCTTGAGATGGCCGGTACCCCAGGGTCACCTCAGGACAGTGCTCCGCACACAGTAGGTGCTCAGTAAATACGATCGATTGATTGTTCCATGCCCACAATGAGCTTTCAGTCTGGGGGGGCACAAAGGGATTATTTTCCACCTCAGATACGCCAGACCTTTGGTTCCTGACTTCTTAAAAATAGCCGGGCAATTCGACTGGTATGGTAATTGCTTTTTCATTGTTAGATTGAGTCAAGACAGTCCAGTTTGGGAAGTTTCCTTCTGGTTAATTGTTGTTTGGAAAACCAGGCCTTTCGAAAAGTGAACTTACTGCCAGGTATCAATCAATTGAGGACGTACTGTGTGCAAAGCTCTGCCCTAAGCGCTTGGGAGAGAACAGTAGAACAGAGTTGGTAGAAATATTCCCTGCCCACAATGAGCTGGCAGTCTAGAGAAGGGTAGGAGTTGTAGTTTCCACACTGCCACTTACCGTATGACCACAGGCAAGTCGCTTAATGTAGCTGGGTAGGCGAGAAATGGCAGGACATAGTGAATAGAGTGTGGGCCTGGGAGTCGGAAGGTTCTACTCCCAGCTCTGCCATTTGTCTGCTGTGTGGCCTTGGGCAAGGCGCTTCTCTTCTCTGGGCCTCAGTTACTTCATCTGTAAAATGGGGATAAACTGTGAGTCACAACCGGGGCAGGGATTTGGTTGGATCTTCTTGTAATAATAATAATAATAATAATAATAATAATAATAATAATAATAGTGTTTATTAAGTGCTTACTATGTGCAGAGCACTGTTCTAAGCGCTGGGGAGGTTGCAAGGTGATCAGGTAGCTCACAGTCTTAATCCCCATTTTACAGATGAGGTAACTGAGGCACAGAGATGTTAAGTGGCTTGCCCAAAGTCACACAGCTGGCAATTGGCAGAGCTGGGATTTGAACCCATGACCTCTGACTCCAAAGCCCGTGCTCTTTCCACTGAGCCACTCTGCTTCTCAGAAGTTGGTGCATAGTATGTACTTAACATACACTCTGCATTTGCAATTAGAGAAGCAGTGTGGCCTAGTTTTTTTGTTTTCATTTTTGGTTTTGGGGTTTTTTGGGGGTATTTAAGTGCTTACAATGTTCCAGGCACTGTTCTAGGTGCTGGGATAGATACAAGGTAATCAGGTTGTCCCACATGGGGCTCACAGTCTTAATCCCCATATTCCAGATGAGGGAACTGAGGCCCAAAGAAGTGAAGTGACTTGCCCAAGGTCATGCAGCAGACAAGCGGCAGAGTTTGGGGTAGAAACAGCTTGGGCCTGGGAGTCAGAGGACCTGGGTTCTAATCCCGGCTCTGTCACTTGCCTCCTCCCCCGTCCCGGCTCCGGTATCTTGTCCCAGTGCCACTTATCCCCCTCCCTGATGGCAGCCCCCATCAGCTCACTCCCCTGTCAGCCAAGTGTGCCCATATCTTCCACCTCTACCACCCACTTCAGAATCTGGTCATGGTCATCTACTGCCTCCCAGGACCCTCCTCCAACTCTTTGAACCATTTCCATCCTGCCTTCTCCTTTGTCCGGCAAAACTATGTCTCCATCCGTACTGATTTCCATGCCCATTGCCTTGGTCAGTTGTTCCAGACACTTAACTCTCTCCTTAGATCCCTTGCCCCCATGACCTGGCCGCCTCCTTCATCAATAAAATTGCCACTATCGGGCACGATCTCGCTCTAAAAATCTCCCCTGCCGTTCTCCAGTCCCTTCCCTCTCCTGCCCCTTCTTCAACTAACGCCACTAACTATCTTTCCCAGCACTATCTCTAGAGGGAATCTCCTGCCTTCTCTCAAAATCCACCCCCTCCACCTGTGCATCCGACCCCATTCCTTCGCACCTCATCAGAATACTTGCCCCCTCCCTTCTTCCCTCCCTAACTGCCATCTTCAACTGTTCACTCTCCAATGGCTTCTTCCCCAATGCTTTTAAACATGCCCACAACTCCCCCATCCTAAAAAACCCCCGCCCTTGACCCCATGGCTCCCTCCAGTTATCTCCCCATCGCTCTCCTACTCTTTCTCTCCAGAATCTTTGAGCGAGTTGTCAAGTTCCTCTCCTCCAATTCTCTCCTTGACCCCCTCTGAGCTGGCTTCCATCCACTTCACTCCACAAAAACCACCCTCTCAAGGGTCACCAATGATCTCCTCCTTGCCAAATCCAATGGCCTCTACTCCATCCTAACCCTCCTTGACCTCTCAGCTGCTTTTGGCACTATCAACCACTCCCTTCTCCTGAAAATATTATCCAACCTTGGCTACATTGACACTGTCCTTTCCTGGTTCTCCTCTTCTTTCTCTGGCTGCTCATTCTCAGTCTCTTTCGCGAGTTCCTTCTCTACCTCCCACCCCCTGACTGTGGGGGTCCCTCAAGGTTCAGTTCTGGGTCCCCTTCTTTTCTCCATCTTCACTCACTCCCTTAGAAAATTCATTGGCTCACATGGCTTCAGGTATGCTATGTCTATGCTGATGACACCCAAATCTACATCTCCTCCCCTGATCTCTTTCCCTCTCTGCAATCTTGCATTCCCTTCTGCCTTCAAGGCATCGCTACTTGGCTATCCTCCCATTACCTCACAGGGTAGAGGGTGGTAGAGGTGGAAGATGGCACTTCTTTATCTTCCCACCCAAACCCCAACCTATGTATTCAGGCCATCACTAAATCCTGTCAGTTCTACCTTTCCAACATTGCCAAAATCCACCCCTTCCTCTCCATCCAAACTGCTACTACATTAATGCCAGCACTTATCCTATCCCACCTTGATTATTGTATCAGCCTCCTTGCTGACCTCCCCGCCTCCCATCTCTCCCCACTCTGGTCTAAATTCCATTCTGCTGCCGGAATCATTTTCCTTCAGAAACGTTCAGATCATGTTCACCCACTCCTCAAGAAACTCCAGGGGTTGTCCATCCACCTCTGCATCAAACAGAAACTCCTCACCATTGGCTTTAGAGCCCTTAATCCCCTTGCCCCCTCCTACCTCACCTCGCTACACCCCTACTGCAACCCAGCCGGCACACTTTGCTCCTCTAATGCCAACCTTCTCACTGTGCCTCCATCTCAGGTATCTCACCGCTGACCTCTCACCCGCTCTGGCCTTGAACTCCCTCCCTCTTCATATATCAGACAGACGATTGCTCTCCGCCATTTCAAAACCTTATTGAAGGTACATCTCCTCCAAGAAGCCTTCCCTGACTTAGCCCTCCTCTCCTCGACTCCCTTTCCCTTCTAAGTTGCTCTTACTTGCTCCCTTCATTCGCTCCCTCTGCTCCTCTGCCGCTCACCTCCTCACTGGGCCTCGTCCTCACCTGTCCCGCTGTCGACTCCTGGCCCACGTCCTTCCCCTGGCCTGGAATGCCCTCCCTCCACACATCTGCCAAACTAGCTCTCTTCCTCCCTTCAAAGCCCTACTGAGAGCTCACCTCCTCCAGGAGGCCTTCCCTGACTGAGCCCCCTTTCCTCTGCTCCTCCTCCCCTCCCCATCACCCCGACTCCCTGCCTCTGCTGTACCCCCTGCTCTGTCCCACAGCATTTGTGTGTATATATATATATACACATAGTTATTATTTTATTTATCTTATTAATGATGTGTATATATCTATAATTCTACTTATTTATTTTGATTCTATTGACGCCTCTGCTCTACCCACCTCCCGGCCCCACAGCGCTTGTGTCTATATGTACATATTTATTATTTTATTTATTTTATTAATGATGTGTATATATCTATAATTCTACTTATTTATTTTGATGCTATTGATGCCTCTGCTCTACCCCCCTCCCGGCCCCACAGCGCTTGTGTCTATATGTACATATTTATTATTTCATTTATTTTATTAATGTTGTGTACAGATCTATAATTCCATTTATCTATTTTGATGGTATTGACGCCTGTCTACTTGTTTTGTTTTGTTGTCTGTCCACCCGCTTCTAGACTGTGAGCCCGTCGTTGGGTAGGGACCGTCTCTGTTTCCGAATCGTACTCTCCAAACGCTTCGTATAGTGCTCTGCACACAGTAAGCGCTCAACAAATAGGGTGGAATGAATGAATGATTATCGTCATCATTACCATTCCTACAGCGCCCCGCCCCGCCCCGTCATGGGTTCAAATTCCGACTCTGCCGCTTGCCAGCTGTGTGACTTTGGGCGAGTCACTTCACTTCTCTGGGCCTCAGTTCCCTCCTCTGTAAAATGGGGATGAAGACTGTGAGCCCCACGGGGGACAACCTGATCACCTTGTATCCTCCCCAGCGCTCAGAACAGTGCTTGGCACATAGTAAGCGCTTAACAAATGGCATTATTATTATTATTATTCTCTTGGAGGACCATCGTGCGCGTGCGTGAGACGGGGAGGAGGTCTCCAGGGCCCTGACCCCTCACGCTGGCCCCCCTTCCATCGGGGGCGGAGGACTAGTCTATTTATTTTGTTAATGATGTGAATCTAGCTTTAGTTCCATTTGTTCTGACAACTTGACACCTGTCCACATGTTTTGTTTTGTTGTCTGTCTCCCCTTTCTAGACTGTGAGCCCATTGTTGGGTAGGGACCGTCTCTAGATGTTGGCGACTTGTACTTCCCAAGCGCTTAGTACAGTGCTGTGCACACAGTAAGCGCTCCATAAATACGATTGATTGATTGATTAGTACAGTGCTGTGCACACAGTAAGCGCTCAATAAATACGATTGAATGAATGAATGAATGAATGAATGAAAGAGTAGGGTCAAGGGGGTGGGCATAAGAGTGGGCAGAAGACGGGAGCGTTCGGGGGTGGTAGGGACCGTCTTTATATGTTGCCGACTTGTACTTCCCAAGCGCCTAGTACAGTGCTCTGCACACGGTAAGCGCTCTGCCAATACGAGTGAATGAATGAGTGAATGCATGAAGGACTACAACTCCCAGAATGCCCAGGGGGTTCCCGCCCCCATCGTCCTGCTTCTCCTTCCGGTCGGGAGGGCGAGGACTGCGACTCCCCGAATGCATAGGGGGTGGGGGTGGGGGCGCACTCTCCTCTCCTTCCGGGCGGGCGGAGGAGGACTACAACTCCCAGAGTGCGCAGGCGGTCCCCGCCGCGGTTGGAGGCGGTGAGGCGAGGACTACAACTCCCAGAAGGCAGCGGGGCCGGCTTCCCTGGGCTTCTGGCGGCCGGCGGGGCCGGGGACGTAGTAGCCTGTGCTCCTCAGCCTGCTCGGCAGCCTGCTCGGCGGGGCGCCCGGAGCGGGGCCCGTTGAGGCGGCGGCGGCGTTGGGGGCAGCATGAATGGCAGAGCGGACTACCTGCTGACGGAGGAGGAGATCCACCTCACCCGGGGGCCCGCAGGTCGGCGGCGGGGGGAGTGGGGCGGGCGGCGGGCTCCCCTCTCCTCGGGCTCTCCTCTGTCTCTCTCCGCCCCCCGAGGTCAGATCCATCCCTGCTGCCCCCTTTACCCTCCTTTACTCGTTAATAATGATAATGATGGTGTTTGTTAAGCGCTCACTACGTGCCGAGCCCTGTTCTAAGCGCCGGGGGGGAGACAAGGTCATCAGGTTGCCCCCCGTGGGGCTCGCCGTCTCAGCCTCCATTTTCCAGAGAAGCGAAGTGACGTGCCCAGGGTCACACGGCAGACAAGCGGCGGAGCCGGGATTAGAACCCACGTCCTCTGACTCCCAAACTCGCGCTGTTGCCACTAAGCCACGCTGCTTCTCTATTTATTTCATCATCAGCCCTTTCTGTGTACCAGGTACGCGACTAAGTGCTGGGCTACAGAATCGTAATATTAATTCTGGTATTTGTTCAGCGCTTACTATGTGGCAGGCACTGTACTAAGCGCTGGCATGGATACAAGCAAATGGGATTGGACACACCCCCGTCCCACGTGGGACCAACCCCCATTTTACAGACGAGGGAACTGAGGCCCAAAGAAGCACAACGACTCGCCCAAGGTCTTACAGCAGACAAGTGGCGGAGCCGGGATTAGAACCCACGTCCTCTGACTCCCAAACTCGCGCTCCTGCCACTAAGCCACGCTGCTTCTCTGTTTATTTCATCATCAGCCCTTACTGTGTACCAGGTACTCGACTAAGTGCTGGACTACAGAATCATAATATTAATTCTGGTATTTGTTCAGCGCTTACTATGTGGCAGGCACTGTACTAAGCGCCGGCGTGGATACAAGCAAATGGGGTTGGACACACCCCCGTCCCACGTGGGGCCAACCCCCATTTTACAGACGAGGGAACTGAGGCCCAAAGAAACACAACGACTCGCCCAAGGTCGTACAGCAGAGAAGTGGCGGAGCGGGGATTAGAACCCACATCCTCTGACTCCCAAACTCGCGCTCCTGCCACTAAGCCACGCTGCTTCTCTGTTTATTTCATCATCAGCCCTTACTGTGTACCAGGTACTCGACTAAGTGCTGGACTACAGAATCGTAATATTAATTCTGGTATTTGTTCAGCGCTTACTATGTGACAGGCACTGTACTAAGTGCCGGCGTGGATACAAGCAAATGGGGTTGGACACACCCCCGTCCCACGTGGGGCCAACCCCCATTTTACAGACGAGGGAACTGAGGCCCAAAGAAACACAACGACTCGCCCAAGGTTGTACAGCAGAGAAGTGGCGGAGCGGGGATTAGAACCCACGTCCTCTGACTCCCAAGCCCGGGCCCTTGCCACTAACCCATTTTGCTGCCCACACAGTAAAGACTGAGGTACCACTGATTGATGGAGCTGTCTCCCTCCTCTTTTCCCGTATGCCCTCACTTCAGCGTGGCTCAGTGGAAAAAGCATGGGCTTTGGAGTCAGAGGTTGTGGGTTCGAATTCCGGCTCCGCCACATGTCTGCTGTGTGACCTTGGACAAGTCACTTAACTTCTCGGAGCCTCAGTTACCTCATCTGTAAAATGGGAATGATGACTGTGAGCCCCACGCGGGACAACCTGCGTGCTTAGAGCAGTGCTTTGCACATAGTAAGCGCTTAACAAATGCCATTATTATTGTTATTAGTATTTCCTCCTGCTGTGGGTAAAGCAGACAAAAATAAAGATTATGGATGGGGTGACCCGAGGATCAGAGTATGGGCTGTGTCTTGGAAAACACAGCTAGGGTCAGAAGGCAGAAGCAGTTCCCTCCTTACTCCGGTTCCGCCTATGTCCTTCTCCTCCCTGTAATTTAGTGCCTGTCTCCCACACTGCACAGTAAGCACCTTGAAGTGAATTGTACTCTCCCAAGCGCTTAGTGCAGGGCTCCGCAGACAGGCTGAATACTCCAGGTTGCTGGGGAGGGTACGATTTCATCATTTTGATTTTTTCCAGTTGAAAGAAGTGTGTGGCTCTGTTCTGTGTACATTCCTTAACTCACCATTGGGGCTCATGGAGGGATTCTGGCACCTTTCTCACTGGACATGACTCAGAATTTTTTCTGGGTGTGTGTGTGCGTTCTCCTCTGTGGTCAGCAAGCCTGCAAAGAAGCAGCATGGCGTAGTGGCTAAAGCACGGATCCGGGAGTTAGAAGGTCATGGGTTGTAATCTCGGCTCTGTCACTTCTTGGGCCAATCACTAAACTTCTTCGTGTGTCAGTTCCCTCATCTACAAAATGAGGATTGAGACTTTGAGCCCCACGTGGGACAGGGATTGTGTCCAACCCGACTGCCTTGTATCCACCCCAGCGCTTAGCACGGTGCCTGGCACATAGTAACATAGTAAGCGCTTAACAAATACTATTATTGTTATTATTATTATTATTAGGGAATCCCCTGATCATTCTATGCCATCTCATTTTGGCTGGTCCAATGAATCTGGAATTAGATGGGGAAAGGCAGGAAGGAGATAGTGGAGATATAAAAAGCAGGTGATAGAAGCCTTAATTGGTCTTTTTTTGTGGTGTTTGTTAAATTCATTCATTCATTCAGTAGTATTTATTGAGTGCTTACTGTGTGCAGAGCACTGTACTAAGCGCTTGGGAAGTACAAGTTGGCAACATATAGAGACAGTCCCTACCCAACTGCTTAGTATGTGCCAGGCACTGTACTAAGCGCTGGGGTAGAGACAAGCTAATCGGAGAAGTAGCGTGGCTTAATGGAAAGAGCACGGGTTTGGAAGTCAGAGGACCTGGGTTCTGATTCTGATTCCACCACTTATCTGCTCGTGGCTCAGTGGAAAAGAGCCCAGGCTTTGGAGTCAGAGGTCATGGGTTCAAATCCTGGCACCTCCAATTGTCAGCTGTGTGACTTTGGGCAAGTCACTTCACTTCTCTGGGCCTCAGTTACCTCATCTGTAAAATGGGGATTACGACTGTGAGCCCCCCGTGGGACAACCTGATCACCTTGTTAACCTCCCTAGTGCGTAGAACAGTGCTTGGCACATAGTAAGTGCTTAATAAATGCCATCATCATTATTATTATTATTCTCTGGACCTCAGTTACCTCACTGGTAAAATGGGGATTGAGACTGTGAGCCCCACCTTGTATCTACCCCAGCACTTAGACCAGTGCTTGGCACATAGTAAGTGCTTAACAAATACCATCATTATTATTAATCAGATTGGATGCAGTTCCTGTCCCAACTGGGGCTCACAGTCTCAATCCCCATTTTCCAGATGAGAGAATGGAGGCCCAGAGAAGCAAATCAACTTTCCCAAGTTCACACAGCAGACAAGTTACAGAACTGGGATTAGGACCCAGGTTCTTCCGACTCCCAGGCCTAGCTCTAGCCACTAGTGCTTCCCACTGCCTTCTGTTCTCACCGTCTCAGTTGGAAGTTAAAATAATGATAAAAAGGGCCCCTGGGGCCCAGTGGGGTGAGGGCTTTGGCTACACAAAGAAAAGACAAAGACAGAATAGCTATAAATGCTACTATATATATATAGTATATATATATACATATTCATATTATATAGATGGTTTTTTATGGCACTTGTTGAGCACTTACTATGTGTCAAGCACTGGTCTAAATGCTGGGGTAGGTATAGGCTAAGCAAGTAAGACACAGCCCCTCTCCCACGTGAGGCTTCCATTGTAAGTAGGAGGGAGAGCAGTTGTCGAACCCCCATTTTGCAGCGGAGGAAAGCGAGCGCAGAGAAGTTGAATGACTTTGCCAAGGTCCCATGGCAGGTAAGTGGCAGAGCCAGGATTAGAACCCAGATTCTCGTGGCTCACACGCTCATCTGCCAGGCCATGCTGCTTACTTATTTCAGTCTCCTCAGGAGCTGGCTACAGCTAACAGCCCTCAAGATAGTTTCACCCCTACTGTTTGAGTGATGGGGCCCCACAGAACAACTCAGATTCCAAATTAAACTTGGTAGGAGATAAATGTCGTTACTCCGTGGTAATTGGACCCTAGTCGCGGAACGAGTCTCCCCTCCATCCAGCTTCGTTCCAACAGCTTCAACCTTGTTCTAGGTCACTTGAGTTAAGGCAGGCTCCAAGGGAACATGAGTGAATAATTTAACTTTTGATGGTTTCACCTGAGGGGTTTTTTTTGTTTTGTTTTGTTCTTCGCAGAAATACTCTAGTGCGGTTAAGTGCATCTCATCCCAGGGGTTTCTGGGAGTTTCCCCTATTATCTCGTAATGATTGTGTGACCTGAAGAATTTACAACCTGGGAAAGATTATTGGGATGAGGACTGTGTCTAACCTGATTAGCTCAGCACTTGTAAGCGCCTAACAAGTAGCATAATTATAATTATTATATTTATATTATAAAAGAGAAGGGCAGGGTGACATAATATAGATTCTCAAGGGAACATGGGTAAACTAACAGTCCCATTTTAACTTCTTTATTTTCTCTTTGACGAGAAGACAGCCTTGCCTAGACTTTAGCCATTTCCTGGATCTTTGATTCATTCATTCATATTTATTGAGCGCTTACTGTGTGCAGAGCACTGGACTAAAAGCTTGGGAAGTACAAGTTGGTAACATATAGAGACGGTCCCTACCCAGCAACGGGCTCACAGTCTAGAAGGACTTTGATCAAATTAATAGCAACTGTGGGATTTGTTCAGCACTTATGAAGTGATAAGCGCTGGGATAGAGACAAAATCACCAGAAGGGAGCACAGGTATTAAATTCCCCATTTTTTAGATGAGGAATGTCAGCCCAGAGAAGTTAAGTGACTTCCCCAAGGTCACCCAGCAGGTAGTGGCGGTGCTGGGATTAGAACCCAGGTCGTCTGACTCCCAGGCCCGTGCTTTTTCCACCAGGCCATGCTGCTTCATGCTAACACCCTTCTCCTCGCAGCGGGAGACCAGCATTGCAATTCGTCCTTTCCCCCCATTTTTCCTGTTCATTTGGAAGTGGGGGTGAAGGGAGTGTGGGCAGGTGGATCTAACTGCATTATCGCAGGAAGCCAGTCATGGCATAGCCAAAGGGGGAAGGCTGAGTCTAGAATGGGAAGGGGCGTGACCTGGAAATCAGAAGGACCTGGGTTCTAAACCCGGCTCTGCCACTTGTCTGCTCTGTGTCCTTGGGCAAGTCACTTTACTTCTCTGGGCCTCAGTTCCCTCAACTGTAAAATGGGGATTCAATCCCTGTTCTCCCTCCTACTTAGACAGTGCACCCCATGTGGGGCGGGGACTGTGTCCAACCTGATGATCATATATCTCCCCAACAGTGCTTGGCGCATAGTACGTGCTTAACAGATACCATTGTTATTATTATTAGCTAGGATTTGTCTTGATCGTATCACTAGCCTATTTGGTGATCTAGTGTATCATACGTCACTTCCTTCTTGGCACCTAAATCGGTGTCTTTTGCTTTGAAAAGGGGAGTCACTCTTGCTTTGAAGAATAATTGTGGTTTTTTTCCAAGTGCCCACCCTAGGCCAAGCACTTTAGTAGGCGCTGGGGAAGGTAGAGGGTAGTCTTGTCGGAGATGGTCCCTTTCCCACATGGGGCTCGCACCCCAAGTGGGAGGAAGAGCAGGTATTGAATCCCCATTTGACGGATGAGGAAATTGAGGCCCAGAGGAAGTGAAGTGACTCGCCCAAGGTCATGCAGCGGGCAGACGGCAGAGCCAAGAATAGAACCCAGGCCTGATTAGGTCAGGGCTGCCTGAAGGGTTTGTGAATGGGCACCGATTCTGAATATTTGCCTGAGAGGGCGGGAGGAAAAATAGAAGGTAGTAGCAGTGTATGTTGGAGCCGATGCCCTTCTGGCAGGAAATCACCAGGTAATCAGGTCAGACACAGCCCCTGTCCTATATGGGACTCATGGATGGGGGAACTGAGGCCCAGAGCAGTGAAGTGACTTGCCCAAGGTCACACGGCAGACAGGTGGCAGAGCCGGGATGAGAATCCATGTCCTCTGATGTGCAGAGCTGGGCTCTTTCCACTAGGCCACGAGCCCCTGACAGGTGGCCCCGGCTCGGGCCTGGGGCCGGGAAAGTGAGGGGAAGGAACCCCTGCTCTCTGCCTGCCCAGCCGGCTGGCATTCGAATTGTCCCTGATGCAGGCTTGGACAGGGATGAAGCTGGGTTGGCAAGAGCCAGGGGGCTTTAAGAACTTTGGGCAGAATAGAGAAGTGGGGGACCTCCTCCCCGCTTGTCAGCTTCAGTTCCCAACCAGGGAAAAGTGTCTCATTTGAAGCAACATGGCCTAGTGGGTAGATCCTAGGCCCGGAAGGCAGAGGAACCTGGGTTCTCATTCCGGCCCCACCGCTTGTCTGCTGGCTTACCTTGGCCAAGTCAACTTTGTTTTTCTGGGCCTCGGCTACCTCATCTGGAAACTGGGGTTAATTAATACCGCGAGCCCCACCTGGGACAGGGATTGTGTCCAACTTGATTAACTTGTATCTACCCCACATTGAAAAAACCTAACAAATTCCATTAAAAAAATAAAGATTTCCACACAAGAGGATTTGAGTTTCTAGCCCAGAGTTTTAAGAGACAAACATTGGATGCTGGACACTGCAGGACTGGGGTGACACTTAAGAGGAAGCATATTCTGGATGAAATGAACAGAAATGATACAGTCAGGGCTGCTTTCCCAGGGCTCAGGATCTGGGTTCTAATCCCAGCTCCACCACTAGTCTGCTGTGTCACCTTGGGCAAGTTGCTTCACTTCTCTTAGCCTCAGTTCCCTCATCTGGAAAAGGGGGATTAAGAGCCCCATGTGAGCCCCAATTGGGACAGGGACTGTGTCCAGCCTGGTTGCCTGGTCTCTACCCCAGTGCTTAGTACAGTACCTGGCACTTAGTAAGTTCTTAACATGCCATTTTTTGTTGGGTTTTTTTCTAAAGAAAACCCTCCAAAGGGGAGGGTCCCAACCAGTGCCCACCTTCTCCCCTGCCCTTCCCATGCCTACCCTTCTCAGCTAATGCTGCCAACGGGATAAAAATAACTCTGGCTGTGTCATGAGGGGAACACATATTTGGAGTCGGTATGTGTGTGTATGTGCACGGATGTGTGCAAGTATACATCCATGCATGTGCTCTGGGGAGATGGCAGAGTTGCCCATTGGGCAGGGCTGGGGTGGGGTGGACTTTGTGCTTAACGGGAATGCTCTACCCACTGGGCACACTGCTTCAGTCTCCTTCCTTCCCCCCTTCCATTATCTTCAACTCGCTTGTCCTTTCGTACGTAAAGGCACCTGTAGACTTTCAGCTGGTTGGGGGCAGGGACCGTGCCTACCAACTGTATGGGATTGGACTGTCCCAGGTGCTTAGTACAGTGCTCTACACACAGTAAGCCCTCAACAAATACCACTGATTGATTTCTGTTAATGTCTGTCTCCCCATCTAGACTGTCAGGTCACTGGGCAGGGAGCGGGGCTACCAATTCTGTTCCGTTGCCCTCTCCCAAGTGCATAGTACATTCCTCTGCACACAGTAAGTACCCAGTAAATACCATTGATTGATTGGTGCTGGATGTGTGTGTGTCAAGGAATGGGTTAGCTTCAGTTTTGGGGGGGGGGGTTTGGTGTTAAGCACTTACTATGTTCCAGGCACTGTACTAAGCGCTGGGGTAGATAAAAGCTCATCAGGTTGGATACAGTCCCTGTCCTGATCCCCATTTTACAGATGAGGTCCCTGAGGCCCAGAGAAGTGTAGCGACTTGCCTGAGGTCCCACAGCAGACAAGCAGCGGAGCCGGGACTAGAACCCAGGTCCTTTTGACTCCCAGGCCCAGGCTCTGTCCGTTGGGCCACACTGCTTCAGTTTTCTTCCTTCCCACCATTTGGGCCCGTATCTTGTCCGGCCCTGAGGATTCTCTCAGTTGGACATCACCCCAGCTTTCCTGCTCCCGTCCCCGGAGCAGGGGTCAGGTGGGGACCCTGAGCACCTCCTTTGGCTTGTCTGCTGGGTGACCTTGGGCAAGTCACTTCACTCTGGGCCTCAGTTACCTCATCTGTAAAATGGGGTTTCAAACCGGGAGCCCATGTGTGGCAGGAACTGTGTCCAACCAGATTATCTCGTCTCTACCCCGGCGCTTAGAACAGTGCCTGGCACATAATAATAATAATCGTGTTTGCTAAGCGCTTACTATGTGCCCAGCACTATTGTAAGCACTGAGGTACATACAAGGTAATCAGGTTGTCCCCCGTGGGCCTCACAGTCTCCATCCCCATTTTCCAGATGAGGTAACTGAGGCACAGAGAAGTGAAGTGGCTTTCCCAAAGTCACACAGCTGAGTGGCAGAGCTGGGATTAGAACCCATGACCTCTGACTCCCAAGCCTGGGCTCTTTCCACGCTGCTTCTCAAGCATATAGTAAATGCTTAATAAATACCATCATTATCATCATCAATTATTATTATTGTTATTGTCGGCAGTAATAATCAATCCACTCTTCGGGTCTGACCTGATTGATCCTCCATTCTTAAGGGCACTGCCTACGTGGGTATGGGGGCGGGGCGGGGAGGAAGGGAAGGAGCAGAGAAGTCGTGAACGGGGTCACCGCTACTTAATATGGCCCCTGCCATCAGGAACCCCTGAGCCACCCATCAGGGGGCTCACTGTGGGCAGGGGATGTGTCTGTTTTCTGTTGTGCTGTACTCTCCCAAGCATTTAGTACAGTGCTCTGCTTGCAATTAGCTCTCAATAGATACGATCAAATGAATGACTCTGTCCAGAAACGTTCGGCTTTGGACCCTCTCTCCTGTGAAGCTGTGAACGCCTCCCTAACCATGGGAGCCAGGGACTGGGGGAAAGGAAGAGCCCACGAGAAGCAGTGTGGTCTAGTGGATAGAGCCCGGGCCTGGGAGTCAGAGGACCTGGGTTCTCATCCCGCCTCCGCCACCTGACTGCTGGGCGGCTTTGGACAAGTCCCTTCACTTCTCTGGGCCTCCATCCCCTCATCTGTTAAATGGAGCCTGGGAGCCCCACGTTGGCACAGGGACCGTGTCCAACCTGATTAGCTTCTGTCAACCCTGGCACTTAGTATAGTGCCGGGCACATAGTAAGCACTTAACAAATGCCCTAAAGAAACCCAGCTTATCTCCCCCTAATGCCTTAAATGCCCCATCTTGTCCCCAACTCTCCAAGCCAGCTGGCCCTTTCTGACCCCTCTCCCAACACCCCTCCAATCATTGTCGTATTTATCGAGCACTAACTGCGCACAAAGCACTGTACTAAGCTCCACAGCTCAGAGGCAGCTGTTGCCGGGGACGTGGGCCACAGTATTCCCCCTGTCACCAATCTGTGGCTTCCAAGTTGGGGTCTGGAGTGGTAAGGGGAGAGTAGGTGTTGGAGTCAGGGCTGTGGAAGGGCCTGGAATTTTTGTCCCCTGAACCTCCTCTTCTGCCACCAGCCCTGCCCTTTCTCCGACCTCCCCCCAGCCCGTCCTCCACCTCAGTTTTTCAGAGTCTCAGTTTCCTCATCCGCAAATTGGGGTTTCACTACCTGTTCTCCTTCCTTCTTAGACCATGAGCCCCACATGGGACCTGATTATCCTGTGTCTGCTCATTATGCCTCGTACAGTCCTTGGCACATAATAATAATAATAATAATTAAATGTGGTTTTTGTTAAGCGCTTACTATGTGCCAGGCTCTATACTAAGCGCTGGGATGGATACAAGCAAATCGGGTTGTACACAGTCCCTGTCCCACATGGGGTCTCCATCCCGATTTTACAGGTGAGGGAACTGAGGCCCAGAGAAGTGAAGTTGTTTGGTCCAGGTCATACAGCAGACAAGCGGCACACCCGGGATTAGATTCTCAAGACCTTCTGACTCCCCGGCCCATACTCTATCCAATAAGCCACGCTGAACAGACACTATTATTGTTATTATTATTAGCATTATTAGGAGGTGAGCCCCGGGTATGGGAGGGGGCTTATGGAGCTTGTGGGAGGGCTGAACTAGAAAGAATGGAGTGGAGTTATTTCTGACAAATTCACTCAGGTGGAGGCCTGAACTTTTAAAACTTTTAAAAAAAAGTCATTGCTGCCCAGCTCAAGAGAAACTGGACCATCTCTCTCATATTCTTGCCCCTTTGCAATTTTTCCCTAATGGAGCTGGAAGTTCTCCTCTCCTCAGGAACTATTACCTGACCAAACAGAATTGTCGGTCTTGCTCTGCGTGAAGAGACTCCTACCTTCTTATCCTACTTGTTTATCTTCCCCTTCTTCATTGTTCTCAGCTAGAAGAAGAAGCCATACACCCCCCTGCTCACCATATTATATTTGTACTAGTCCTGGGGGCCTTGGGGTAGGCGTGAGGCGGGAGGGGGGATCAAATTTCCTCTGAATATTTAGGAAAACTTGTTAGGAACTGGGGTGTTTCTATTGAATTGAAGACATCCATCCTTCCTAATTGGTGTGTGTGGTCATAGGCTCTGGTAGCAGAAAAACTCTCTCTTGACATTCAAGTAGCAGCTGAGAAGCGGTGGGGCCTAGCAGAAAAGAGCACAGGCCTGGGAGTCAGAAGACCCGGGTTCTAATCCTCGCTCCACCACTTGTCTGCAAGTTAATTCTCTGGGCCTCAGTTGCCTCATCTGTAAAATGGGGATCGAGACCGTGAGCCCCACTTGGGAGAAGGACCTGATCAGCTTGAGTCTACTGCGGCATGTAGTACAGTGCCTGGCACATAGTAAGCGCTTAACAAATACCTTTCAAAATAAAACCAAAAAGACCTGTTAACTTGTGTTGGCAGGCCTGTCAGGCAAGTAAAGCATAACGTCTTTTTGGTACATTCCGACTGGGGAGACTTTTTTAGCTGGTGCTTCTCCCTTAGGAATGTGGGAATTTCTTCCCTTGGGGGAATGTGGCCTAGTGGATAGAGCCCGGGCCTGGGAGTCAGAGGACATGGGTTCTAATCCTGGCTCCACCATGTGTCTGCTATGTGACCTTGGCCAAGATACTTCACTTCTCCATGCCTCCATTCCGTCATCTGTAAAGTGGGAAAGAAGAGCAAGAGCCCCACGTGGGACAAGGACTGGGTCCGAACTCATTAGCGTGTACCTACCCTAGTGCTTGGCACAGGGTAAGCACTTAAGAAATTCCACAATTATTATCATGAAAGAAGCGAGGACATCCCAGGATAGCAAGTCATGTTCCCAAGCCTGGGACATAAGGTCATCTTGGCCTCCTCTGTTCAGCCAGCTCAAGGCCTGGGAGTGGGGAGTCAGTCAGTCAGTACTATTTATTGAGCACTTACTTGGTGCAGAGCACTGTATTAAGCGCTTGGGAGCCTGACCAAAGCAAGCTTATAGACTAGAGGAGGAGACAGGCATCAATATAAATAAATGACAGATATATACAAAAGTGCTGTGGGGCTGGGACGGGGGATGAATAAAGGGAGCAAATCAGGGTGACGCAGAAGGGAGAGGGAGAAGAGGACAGGACAGGAGAGCTGTCAGGGAAGGCCTCGTGGAGGAGATGGGCCTGAAATAAGACCTAGAAGTGGGGGAGAGGAATGCAAGATCAGTCATCTGTCTTTGTTTTTTGTGGTATTTGTTCAGTGCTTTTGGTGTGCCAAGCACTGCTCTAAGCGCTGGGGTAGATCCAAGCTAATCAGGTTGGACACAGTCGTAATCTCCATTTTACCAATGAGGGAACTGAGGCCCAGAGACGTGACTTGCCCAAAGTCACCTAGCAGACCACTGCTTAAACTGTGAGTCCCCAGAGTGTAGAACAGTGCCTGACACATAGTAAGTGCTTAACAAATACCATAAAAGAAAAAAGGGGTGGCGGAGTGGGGATTCCCAGGGATTCTGACTCCCAGGCCCGGGCTCTGTCCATGAAGCCGCCCTGCTTCTCCTCGATGTAGGCAGGAGGGTCACGTTAATGAGCCAGGGTTCCTGGGCAGTGAACCTAGGATGGATCCCGGCTTCACGGAGTCCTTCACCGTGACCTCAGTTCAATCCATCGATTCCCTTTCTGGAGCGGTAGCCGTCGGATTTATCCAGTGCTTACTTGGTGCTCTCGAGAGCGCTTTCCCCGTTTTGGAAATGGGGCTATTACTCTCGATCCCCCCAGCCAGGCGGTTGGTGCAGGGTTGCTTGGACCCACTGTTGCTGAATTATACTTTCCAAGCGCTTAGTACAGTGCTCTGCACTCAGTGGGCGCTCAATAAATATGATTGAATGAATGAATTGTCGCCTTGGTAGGAAGGATCTCGGGGGGTTTCACCTTTTTAGTCTGTCCTTTTCCATTAGTCAGTCAGTGGGTATTGAGCACTTACCTTGTGCAGAGCACTTTACTAAGCGCTTAGGAGAGTACGGCGGAGTTGGTAGACAGGTTTCCTGACCCCAGTGAGCTTACCCTCCAGAGTAAGAGACGAGTAATATAAATATACTATGGATATGGACATAATCGGTGGTATTTATTGAGCTCTTACTACGTGCAAAACACTAGGGAGAATACAGTATAACCAAATTAGCAGATATGTTCTCTGCCTATAAGTGCTGTGGGGCTGAGGGGAGGGGTGAATAAAAGGTGCAACTCCAAGTATAGAATGAATCCCTGCTGCTTGGTTTCTAATCTTTCAAGACAATCCCGCAGCTGGTTCCAGCTGGAACTACCTGATCACCACCTGCTTGTTTTAACCACCTTAATTAGGCTCCATTCCTATTTTGTTTGTATCGGGGAAGGCGGAACTTTGACAATGAGGGAAGGTTGAATTCAGTTCTTCCACTAAATAACCAAGATTGAAGAGAGAGAGAGAGTGTGTGTGTGTGTGTGTAGTTTTGTGGGGTGGGGGTAGAGTTGAGGACCATGGTTTGGACCTGGGTTCTAATCCTGACTCTGCCACTCGTCTGCTTGAGTCAATCACTTCACTTCTCTGTGCCTCAGTTCCCTCATCGGTACAATGGGTGAGCTCCTTGTGGGACATGGACCGCGTCCAACCCGATTAGCTTGTATCTACCCCAGCACTTAGTACAGTGCCTGGCACATAATGAACACTTAACAAATACCATTTTTTTTTCATAGGTGCCCAGCCAATAGTTACCTTGCTGTTCTGGGACCTTCTCCTGTGAAACCCTCATTTCTTCCATTCGCCCTCCCTTCTGTGTCATCAGTGGGAGGAAATAATAATAATTATGGCATTTATTAAGTGCTCACTATGTGCCAGACACTGGGGCTGTGAACCAGAGGGGGCCTTGTCCCCTCCTTCAGCTTCCCCAGAAATTTCTGGGATCCACCGCTCTGGGCAACAGTGTGAATGGCCACACTGAGTGTCCACAGTGCCCAACACGGGGGCTACTTTCATTCACTCATTCAGTCATATTTATTGAACGCTTACTGTGTGCAGAGCACTGTACTAAGCACTTGGGAAGTACACATCGGCAACATATAGAGATGGTCCCTACCCAACAACGGGTTCACAGTCTAGAAGGGGGAGACAGATAACAAAATAAAACACAAAGACAGGTGTCAAAATCATCAGAACAAATAGAATTAAAGCTATATGCACATCATTAACAAAATAAATAGAATAGTAAATCTGTACAAGTGAAATAGAGTAATAAATCTGTACAAATATATATACAAGTGCTGTGGGGAGGGGAAGGAGGTAGGGCGGGGGCTACTTGGGCCTCCTCCTCCTCCTGGCTTGGCTCACCCCAGTTGACTGACGGAGCACTTCTCAGCATGCTGGAAATCCATCAACAGGTGGTATTTTTTGAGCGCCTGGTGTATCCAGAGCACTGTAATACGCTCTTGAGAGTGTACAGGAGTTGGTAGGCTGGATTCCTGCCTTCAAGCAGCATTGCATAACAGATAGATCCCAGGCCTGGGAGTCAGAAGGTCATGGGTTCTGATCCCGGCTCCGCCACTTGTCTGTTGTGAGACCTTGGGCAAATCACATCTCTGGGTCTTAGCTACTCCTCTGTAAAATGGGGATGAAGACTGTGAGCCCCACGTGGGACAGGGACTGTGTCCAACCTGATTTGCTTTTCTCCACCCCAGCGCTGAGTACAGTGCCTGGTACATAGTAAGTGCTTAACAAATACCATTATTATTATTTATTATACAGTCTTGCGCACCTCCAGAGGACCTTAAGACTCTCCCTTCTCCCTCCTGCTTTCACATTCCGGGTCTCAGTGTGGACCCTTATTCCAGGGTCGCCATGGTGCTTTGTTCAAAGCACCGTATTGAGCACTTGAAACACTGCCCAGACAGAAGGACCTGAGTTCTAATCCTTATTCCTCCGCTTGTCTGCCAGTGACCTTGGGCAAGTCGCCTCACTTCTCTGTACCTTGATTCCCTCATCTGGAAAGTGAGGAGTAAGGTTGTGAGCCCCATGGGGGGAAGGGACTGTGTGCAACCCGATTAGCCTGTATCCACCCTAGCGCTTAGTACAGTGCCTGGCATGGTGTAAGTGTTTAACAAGTACTGTAATTATGATTATTATCGATGTTGTTATCAACCACTTGAATTTGGTCCTCACCAATCACCACCACCCCTCCTCCATTCCTCCAGAAACCCTCCCAACCCTTGACACCCAAGTCCAGTGCTCTCTCCTGGAAACTTAACTCCATTTCCCCCTCGACCCTCCGTCGTTTTAATGCCCCTGACCCTGGGTCTCCTCAGCCCCCCAGCTATACCCTGTCCTTCCCTTCGTGCTGCTGAATACGGATGAGGGGACAGCGGGCAGACTTTTGTCACTTCAAATCCATTCTCTCCTGTTCAGATTCACATCTCTCTTAATCAACTCTTTACTCCTTCCTCACTGATCCCCATGTCACCAATCCACAACCATTCAGTCATTCATTCATGCAGTCATTTATTGAGCGCTTACCGTGTGCAGAGCACTGTAGTAAGCACTCGGGAGAGTACAGATCAAGAATAAGCAGACATATTCCCTCCCCCCAACAAGCTTATAGTTTTACCGAACGTTTAACTCTCTCTTAAATCCCTCCCAGAGCCCACTACCATTGTCAGACTGACTATTTTGTCGGCAAAATAGAAACCCATCTAGTGGGAATTTCCACAGACTCCTTGCTGAACTGTCCTGTCTATTATTAATAATGTTAATAATAAGGATTGTGATATTAAGCATGCACTGTACTGAACAGTGGGACAGTTCCAAGATTATTGAGTTGGACACCATCCCTGTCCCACGTAGGGCCCACAGTCTTCATCCCCATTTTACAGATGAGGTAAAAGGCACAGAGCAGTGAAGTGACTTGCCCAAGGTCAGTTGGCAGGCCTGTGGCGGAGGCGGGATTAGAACCCAGGTCCTCTGACTAGCAGATCCAGGCTTTTTCCTTTAGGCCACATCGCTTCTCTCCTCCACCTTCCCAACTGTCCCTGAAGTGGAGATCTCCCACTGGCTCTCCAGTTCTGACCCTCTGCCTCTGACCCCATTCCCTCTTATCTTAGACAAACATTTGCTATCACTGGCCTCCCATCTTCACCCTCTTTCTCCCCCCCTCGCTCTTTCAAGTCAGTCAGTAAATGCTATCTATTGAGCACCTACCCTGTGTAGAGCATTGTACTAAGCGCTTGGGAGAGTACAGTACAATGGAGTTGGTAGGTGTGTTCCCCGCCCACAAGAAGCTTGCAGTCTAGAGGATTAAAAATAGAACCGCTCAGCTGTGTTTTTCAATGGTGCTTGTTAAGCACTTACTACATGTCCAACACTGTCCTATACGCTGGGCTGTGTACAAGTTAATTAAGGCAGGCACAGTCCCCATCCCACTTGGGACGCACGGTCTAAGTAGGAGGGAGCAAGGCACTGGATCCCCATTTTACAGTTGAGGCACAGAGAAGTGACTTGCCCAAGGTCACCCAGCAAGAAAATGGCCGAGCGGTTGGCAGAGTAGGGATTCAAAGGCAGGTCCTCTGACTCCCAGGCCTGGGCTCTCTCCTAGGATGTGTGGCTTCTCATCTCTTCTCTATAATAATAATAATAATAGCATTTATTAAGCACTTACTGTGTGCAAAGCACTGTTCTAAGCACTGGGGAGGTTACAAGGGGATCATGTTGTCCCACGTCTTAATCCCCATTGAGGGGATTAAAGGCTCACAGTCTTAATCCCCATTTTACAGATGAGGTAACTGAGGCACAGAGAAGTTAAGTGACTTGCCCAGAGTCACGTAGCTGACAATTGGTGGAGCCGGAATTCGAACCCATGATCTCTGACTCCAAAGCCCGGGCTCTTTTCCACTGAGCCACGCTGCCCCGTTCATCCATTTGAGTCTCCTACCCCTGCCCCTGCCCATGTCCAATGCCTGGCTCAGGCTACTTCCGGGGTCTAGAATTCCTTTGCCATGGAAGTCTGCCAGTCCTCAGCCTGGAAAGCAGCGTGGTGTAGCGGATAGAGCCTGGGCCTGGCAGTCAGGAGGTCATGAGTTCTAATTCCGGCTCTGCCACTTGCCTGCCGTGTGACCTCAAGCAAGTCACTTCACCTCTCTGGGCCTCAGTTCCCTCATCTGTAAAATGGGGATTGAAACTGTGAGCCCCCTGTGAGACACGGACTGTGTCCAACTCGATTTGCTTGTATCCACCCCAGCGCTTAGTACGGTGCCTGGCACATAGTAAGCGCTTAACAGGTAACACAGTTATTATGATTATTATTATTAAAGCCTCCCCCTAAAGCCCCAACTCCTCTGCCATACTTTCCCCAACTAATTACCAATCCTTTCAGCTTCATCCTTAGCTCTTGTGCACATTTGTTTTGATTCCACTGTTTGTGACTATCAGTTGATCAATCAGCGTGGCCTAGTGGATAGAACACAGCCCTGGGAGTCAGAATGACCTAGGTTCTAATCCCGGCTCTGCCGCTTGTCTGCTGTGTGACCTTGGACGAGTCACTTCACTTTTCTGGGCCTCAGTTTCCTCATCTGAACAATGGGGTTGAAGACTTTGAGCCCCATGTGGGACCTGGACTGTGTCCATCTCGATGAGCTTTTATCTACCCCAGTGCTTAGTGCAATGCCCAGCACATACAAGGCGCTTAAGCAAATACAATGCCTGGCATCTACCTGGCACTTATCAAATACCATCATGAGGAGAAAAAAGTCAGTGTGATATCGAGTGCTTACTGTGGGCACAGCCCTGCACTAAGCATTCATTCATTCAATCATATTTATTGAGGGCCTACTGTGTGCAGAGCACTGTACTAAGCTCTTGGAAAGTACAGTTCAGCAATAGAGACAATCCCTGCCCACAATGAGCTTGCACTCTAAAGGGGAATATCAATATTACTGTGTGTGTCCTGTGAACAGAGCACTCTACTGAGCGCGTGGGAGAGTACAGGAGAATTAATCGGCATGATCCCCACCCTCAAGGAGCTTACAGTTTAAGGGCTGTTTCTGTGTCTGTCTCTCCCCTTAGAGAGTGTCTTCCTTCTCGTACTTCCCAAGAGCTCAGTATAGTCTTTAATAAATTCCATGACTCCTATTACTGCTCTCCATGGGTCTCCCTCAACTCACCCAGTCTTATCTATTGGCTCTCTTCATCCTCTCTGTTCCTCCTCAGTTTCCCTTCCAACTGTATTTTGTTAATAATCAGTCAGCAGTGTCATTCTGGGAGGGGAACCTGCCCCCTAATTCTGGTTTATGGAACTCTCCCAAGCGCCTAGTAAACACTCACTAAATATGATCAGTCATACTTACTTACTGTGTGCAGAGCACTAAGCCCTTGGGAGAATGCAGTAAAATCAGTAGAAATATTCCCTTCCCCCGAGGAACTTACAGTCTTCACTCTCCTACATTTAGCTCTCGCTATTTCCTTACCCTGGAGCTCATCTTCAGAACCCTTCTTGAATTTCACCGCTACCAAGAAGCCTTCCCCAATCAAAGCACATCAACCCAACCTTTTTTTTTTTTTAAAAAAAAGGAAATTCATTCATTCAATCATATTTATTGAGCACTTACTCTGTGTAGAGCACTGTACTAAGCGCTTGGGAAGTACAAGTTGGCAATATATAGAGATGGTCCCTACCCAACAGCGGGCTCACAGTCTAGAAGGGGGAGACGGACAACAAAACAAAACATTAACAAAATAAAATAAATAGAATAAATATGTACAAATAAAATAAATAGAGTAATAAATACGTACAAACATATACTTTCATTCATTCAGTCGTATTTATTGAGTGCTTACTGTGTGCAGAGCACTGCACCAAGCGCTTGGGAAGTACAAGTTGGCAACATATAGACTTTGAGCCCGCTGTTGGGTAGGGACCATCTCTATATGTTGCCAACAATGGTATTTAAGTGCTTATCATATGCTAAGGACGGTTCTAAGCACAACTAGAGATTAATCAGTTTGGACACTGGAGAGGAAGGAGGAGGAGGGAGGAGGATTTAATCCCCGGTTTGTAGTTGAGGTCACTGAGGCCCAGAGAGGTGAAGTGACTTGCCCAAGGTAACCCAGCAGATGGTTGGCAGAGCCAGGATTAGAACCCAGGTCTTCTGACATTCATTCATTCATTCAATCGTATTTATTGAGCGCTTACCGTGTGCAGAGCATTGTACCAACTGCTTGGAAGAGTACAATGCAACAATAAGCAGACACACTCCCTTTCCACTAGGTCACACTTCTCTTACCTACCCTGGGTACTTTTGTATTTTGTTCCTAGTCTCAGCATTTGTGTGCATTTATTTGTTTATATGTGTATATATTGAACGTTCTAGACTGGGAGCCCGATGTTGAATAGGGATTGTCTCTACCTGTTGCCGAATTGTACTTTCCAAGTGCTTAGTAGAGTGCTCTGCACACAGTAAGCGCTCGGTAAATATGATTGAATGAATGAATGTTCAATCATTCGGCTAGTTCATGCCGATATATTTGTCCTACTTCCTAACATTTCAGTTGTTATTTGTAACCGGTTTTTGTCTGCTTCACTGTAAAATTCTAAGCTCCTTGAAGGCGAAGGATGAATCTTACTGTGGTTCTACTCTCCCAAATGCCTGATTGAGAACTTAGCACCCTATAATAATAATAATAATAATGGTATCAATCCCCTGGATGGATTGAAACAACATTTCGTGCTGCATTTGCAGTTTGGCTTGTGGCCCGATCTGGGAAGCTAGCCTGAAAGGCCTGGACTTTGGGGCAAACACTTTCCTCCCTAACGACGCCCTTTCTCTCTCTCTCTGTGCTTTTCTCTGGCAAACGTTTTCCTCCTCAATGGTGTGACTTTTTTTTCTGCTATTTGAGTACTTCCTATGAGCCAGGCACTGTACTACACGCTGGGGTAGATACGAGCTAATTGGGTTGAGTACGTGGGGCTCATGGTCTTAATGCCCGTTTTACAGATGAGGGAACTGAGGCCCAGAGAAATGAAGTGGCTTGCCCATGGTCACCCAGCAGACAAGTGGCAGAGCTGGGATGAGATCTCAGGTCCTTCTGACTCCCAGGCCATAGGCCATGCCACTTCTCTCTCTGTGGTTTTCTTTGACAAACACCTTCCTTCTTAATGGAATGGCACTCTCTCCGCCTCTCTTCTCCTCTCCCCTTCTCCCATTCTCTCCTCCTCCTCTCCTCCTTCCCTTCTCTCCTCCTCTCCTTCTTCTCTCCTTCTCTCCCGCTCTCCTCTTCTCTCCTCCCCTTCTCTACTTCTCTCTGTCTCCTTCTTCTTTCCTTCTCCCCTTCTCCTCTCTTTCTATCCACCTCTCCTTCTTCTTCTCTCCTTCTCTCCCCTCCTTCTTCTCTCCTCCTACTGTCCTCTCCTCTTCCCCCCTCCTGCTCTCCATGTGCTTTTTCAGGGCTGGGCTTCAACATCGTCGGCGGGACAGACCAGCAGTTCATGCCCAGCGACAGCGGCATCTTCGTCAGCCGGATCAAAGAGAATGGGGCTGCGGCCCTTGACGGGCGGCTCCAGGAGGGCGACAAGGTCCTAGCGGTGAGAACCCAGGCCGGCGGGGACCCCCCCATCCCACCCTGCCTCCGGGCCAACTCGGTCAGCTATTGCCGTTCCAGTCCTAGCACCTTTGTAACCTTGATGGTGGCTTTAGTGGGAGGGTTTCCAGTTTGTCCCTTTGGGGGTAAGAGACTGTCTCATTTTTTTTGTGTGTATGGTATTTGTTAAGCGCTTACAGTGTGACAGCCACCGTACCAAATGCCGGCGTAGAAACAAGGTCATCAGGTTGGACACGGTCCCTGTCCCGGGTGGGGCTCACAGTCTCAACCCCCATTTTACAAATGAGGTCCCTGAGGCACAGAAAAGTGAAGTGACTTGCCTAAGGTCACCCAGCAGACAAGTGGCAGAGCTGGGATGAGAACCCAGGTCTTTCTATCTCCCAGGTCTGTGCTCTTGCCAGTATCTGGTGGAAGCTCATTATAGGCAGGGACTATATCTGCTAATTCTGTTATATTGTACTCCTCCAAGCACTCAGTACAGTGCTTTGCACATAGTAAGCGCTCAATAAATACCATTGATTGATCTATTGATTTCAAAGCTCTTTCTGGCCTGGCCCGTGTTCCATGGGCTGCCTGACCCATGTTCTTTTCCACTTAATGCTGAATAAAACCTTTCTTCCCAGTATGCTGTAGGTGTGACTATGAGTGACTTGAAACCTGGCTGGGGGAAATGAAGTCTTAGTTCATTTGGTAATTCAGACTGTCACCCCCCTCAGCCGCAGAACCTGGAAAATAGTCACCTGGGGGAGGGAGGGCAAGACCTTCCTGTCATGTCACAGGGAACACCGGGAAGATTAACGCGACGTTTGTCAAATACTCTGACCTCCTCTGAGTTCCTTGGGGTGCTTTAATCAATCAGTGGTATTTACGGAGTGCTTACTTAGAAGCAGCAGCATCAGCCTAGTGGATGGGGCACGGGGCTGGGAGTCAGGAGGACCTGTATGCCAGTCCCGGCCCTGTCGCTTGTCTGCTGTATGACCTTGGGCTTCACTTCTCTAGACCCCAGTTACCTCACCCGGAAAATGGTGATTAAGATTGTGAGCCCCATGTGCGACAGGGACTGTGCCCAACCCGATTTGCTTGGATCCACCCCATCACTTAGTACAGTGCCCGGCATAGAGTAAGCGCTTCCCAAATGCCACAATTATTGTTACTGTTATTACTGTGTGCAGAGTATCATACTAAGCATTTGGGAGAGTACACTGTATCAGAGTTGGTAGACACATTCCTTGCCAACAGCGAGCTTACAGTCTAGAGGAGAATTTAATGAGACCCCCTGAAGTGTAATGCCTTTGTTTCAGAGGAGAACACAGTATTGGGTTGGATGAGGCACTCCACTCATTATGGTTGGGGTATGGATTGCAAGGTGTTTAAAAATGGGAACTAATTATCAAGCTTTTTTTAAAAAGAAATTTAGGTGTACAATAATAATAATTATGGCGTTTGTTAAACACTCTGTGCCAGTTGCTTTACTAAGCACTGGGGTGGATACAAGCAGATTGGGTTGGATATAGTCCCTGTCCCCTGTGGGGCTCACAGTCTTAATCCCCATTTTACCCATGATGGAAAGAAGGCCCAGTGAAGTGACTTGCCCAGGGTCGCACAGCAGACATGTGGCGGAACTGGAATTAGACCCCAGGTCCACCTGACTCCCGGGCCCATGCTCTATCCACAGAGCCACGCTGGTCCGTAAGAGACCGGGCAAGGGAAACTAGACCCTTGCCTGTCCCCAAGGCACTGTGCCAACTTAGACCCACCACAGGCAAGAGGGTACCCCTTAGCTGCTGCTGCTGGTGATTCATTCATTCATTCAGTCGTATTTATTGAGCGCTTACTGTGTGCAGAGCACTGTACTAAGCGCTTGGGAAGTACAAGTTGGCAACATATAGAGACGGTCCCTACCCAAAAGCAGGCTCACAGTCTAGAAATGATGCCATGCCATTCCCCTGGGACAACCAGAGGTTGGCAAGACCAGCAGAGTGGGCTGACGTGACTGGAAGCACCTGGTGGGCAGGGAGCGGGTCTCCCAACTCTCTTATATTGTCTCTCCCCAAGCACTTAGTTCAGTGTTCTGCATGCGGTAAGCGCTCAGTAAATAGCTTTCATTCATTGTCGTATTTATTGAGTGCTTACTGTGCGCAAAAGTACTGAACTAAGCACCCTGACCGACTGATATGACTCCCTGGAACTTGTGGCAGGCCCCACGGATACGTGCTTGGAGAATTGTAGTAGAAGGCAGGCGTTCTGTGGCATACAACTTGTCCACCATTCATTCATTCAGTCAGTCGGTCATATTTATTGAGCGCTTACTGTGTGCAGAGCTCTGTACTAAGCGCTTGGAAAGTACAATTTGGCAACAGATTTGGCACCAATCTTGAGCAGCCTTGTAGGTCCCCATTTTCCTCTTATTTGATTTTATGCAATCTTAATTTGAGGCCTAGGTTCTCGAATTTGCCTTTCAGATGAGAAGCAGCCTGGCTTAGTGGCAAGAGCCCGGGCTTGGGAGTCAGAGGTCTAATCCCGGCTCCACCGCTTGTCAGCTGTGTGACTTTGAGCAAGTCATTTAACTTCTCTGTGCCTGTTACCTCATCTGTAAAATGGTGTTTAAGACTGTGAGTCCCACCTGGGACAACCTGATTACCTTGTATCTACCCCAGTGCTTAGAACAGTGCTTGGCACATAGTAAGCGCTTCACAAATACCAGCATTTTGATAGAACCCGGGCCTTGGCAGCATGGCTCAGTGGAAAGAGCACGGGCTTTGGAGTCAGAGGTCGTGGGTTCAAATCCCAGCTCTGCCAGTTGTCAGCTGTGTGACTTTGGGCAAGTCACTTAACTTCTCTGGGCCTCAGTCAGTTCCCTCATCTGTAAAATGGGGATTAAAGACTGTGAGCCTCCGGTGGGACAACCTGATCACCTTGTAACCTCCCCAGCACTTAGAACAGTGCTTTGCACATAGTAAGCGCTTAATAAATGCCATCATCATTATTATTATAAAGACTTGGTTTCTAATTCCAGCTCTGCCCCTCGTCTGCTGCGTGACTGTGGGCAAGTCACTTCAGTTTGTCTGGGCCTCAGTTCTCTCATATGTAAAATGGGGGTGAAGTCTGGAAGCCCCATGTGGGACAAGTTGGACTGTGTCCAACCCGATTAGCTTTTATCTACCCCAGCGCTGATTAGTACAGTGCCTAGCACATAGTAAGCGCTTAACGAATACCACCGTTATTAAAACCTTTCCACTCACAACTTTTTTTATGGTATTTGTTAGGGGTTTACGGGCTTACTACGTGTCAGGCTCTGTACTAAGCGCTGGGGTCTATACAAGCAAATGGGATTGGTTTTGCGGAGAAGGGACGGTCACGGGTTCGGGGCTGCATCTCCACAAGGCAGACTGGGGATTTGTTTGCTAATTGGATTGCTGTTCTTGGGTTCCTTGCAGGTGAATGGCAAAGACTTGAAGAATTTGTTGCACCAGGATGCCGTGGACCTGTTTCGAAATGCCGGTTATGCTGTGTCCCTCAAAGTGCAGCGCAAGGTAGGTAGCGTCATACCCGCTTCCGGCCCCTCGGCCCCAAACCCTCTGCTCTGCGGTTTCTCGAATCCTGTGTTAGCCCACTGCCTGGCTTAATCCCAAACTTCTCCCACCTTCTCTCTCTCAGTTGGGAGGCTTCTCTGGGCTCTTTGTTAGCTGGAGAAGCAGAATGCCTACTGGAAAGAGCCTGGGCCTGGGAGTCGGAGGACCTGGGTTCTAATGCCAGCTCTGCTACTGGTCTGGTGGGTGACTGTGGGCAAGTCACTTCTCTGTTCCTGTTGGCTCATCTGTCAGATGGGGATTAAAACTGTGAACGCCATTAGGGACATGGACTGTGTCCAACCTGATTAGCTTGTCTACCCAGCACTTAGTAGAGTGCCTGGCACATAGTAAGTGCTTACCAAGTACCATTTCAAAAAAAAAAAATAGGGAGAACACCTCGGTAGCTTCATGATCATCTTTAGAGTGAATCGTATCTTCAGAGTTCCCACCCAAGAAGTCGCTTAGATGATTCCTCTCCTAGAGGAGTTGATCTAATAGCGAAAAGACAGCTCCTCCCCGATGCATAAACGGACCCTCCATTGGGAAGAGGACACGTTAAACTCCATCTCCCCATATGAAGTGTCTGAGTGATGAATCACTGGGCATGGTGGCATGAGTAGAGTGGGCACCCATATTAGTCGAATTTACGGAGCGCTTACTGTGTGCAGAGCACTGTACTAAGAGCTTGGGAGAGTACAGTATAACGATCTAATAGACACATTCCCCACCCACCTTTAGCTTCCGGTCTTGAGGGGGGACTTAGCATTAGAGGGGCCTCACGTTCTCTGGCCCAGGCCTCCCGGGGTGTAGTGACCTCTCTGGATTCCGGGGCTGGGCCTGGCTAGCCTTAGGGCCTTTTATCCCAGGGATCGCCTCCTTCTCTGAAGCGTGACTCCAGGGTGCAGGGGGTGGGGTGGCCCTGGGATGCGGCACATCACCAGACTCCTTCCCCCACCCCAGACGGAATCACCCCCTCCCTTCTTCCTCCTCATTTGTAGCCCAGGTTGGCCAAAGCATTGTCCCCACCCCCTAGGTCAATCAATCAAAGGATGGTATTGATTGAGCGCCGACTGTGTGCAGAGCCCTGGACTAAGGGCTTCAAAAAGTATATGGGCTAATGGTTACAGCGCGGGCCTGAGAGTCAGAAGGACTTGGGTTTTCATCCCGGCTCTGCCACTTGTCTGCCGCGTGACCTTGGGCAAGTCACTTCACTTTTCTGGGCCTCAGTACCTTTGTGTGTCAAATGGGGATGAAGACTGTGAGCCCCTTGTGGGACAGGGACTGTGGCCAAACCAATTTGGCTGCATCGATCCCAGTGCTTAGTACAGTGCCCGTCATTAGTAAGGGCTTAACAAATACAACCGCTATTATTATTATTATTATGGTACACAGAGTTGGTAGACACATGGAAACTGGTTGTGGGCCAGGAATGTGTCTGTCTATTGTTGTACTCGCCCAAGAGCTTATTATAGTGCCCTGTACATAGTAAGCACTCAGTAAATACGACTGAATGAGTTTCCTACCCACAAGGAGTGCGGTCTAGTGGATAGAGCACAGACCTGGGTGTCCGAAGGGCCAGCAGATGATCTGCTTGGGTGATTTTGGACAAGTCATTTCACTTCCAGCGCTTAGAACAGTGCTCAGCACATAATAAGTGCTTAACAAATGCCATTATCAGTATTATTATTATTATTATTATTCTCTTTGCCTCCATTTCCTCTTCTTTAGAATGGAGATTGTCTGGGAGCCCCATGTTGGACATGGACCGTCTCCACTCCTGCGCTTAGTACAGTGCCTGGCACATGGCACTTAGCAAATACCACTATAAATACCATGATCCAGGGGCGACAGACATTAAAACTGATTAGGGATAGAGGAAATAATAGAGTGTAAGGATGTTTACGTAAATATGAAGTACATGAGCTTGCTGACCCATTTCCTCAGAAAAGCAAACTGTGGAGGCCAGTGAAGCTGCCACTGCTGCCCCTCCCCATTGTGGGGCTCACCCTGTGGGCTATTAGGCCATGCTAGTGGGTAGAGTATGGTCCAGGGAGTCAGAGGGACCTGGGTTCTAATCCCGACTCCATCACTTGTCTGCCATGTGACCTCAGGCAAGTCGCTTCAGCGCCCTGGGCCTGGCGGGGTAGGTTAAGTGCTCGGATCAAGGTGGGAGCAGTTTGGATGGAGAGGGAAGGGTGGATTTTATCGACGCCGTGGCGGTCGAACTGAGAGGATTTGGTGACAGGTGGAGCGTGCAGGTTGAATGAGGAGAGAGGAGGTTCCAGTTTCGGGTGAGTCAGGAAGGATGGTGGGGCTGAGATCCCGGGGTGCTGTTAGGGTGGTCCTGACATTCGTGTGTCCCCCCGCCCTGTGCCCCCTTCCCAGTTACAGGTTCAGAATGGCCCCGTGAATCACCGAGGCGACGGGGACCCCCGCGGCCTCCCCCTAGCCGCAGTGCTGGTGCCAGCGCTCGCCCTCGCCGCCCTTGCCACCTGGGCCTTCATCAGGTCCCGACAGCGACTGTGACCGGAAGCCTGCACCTCTCGAACTCCGCGCCCAACCCGAGGTCCCCATCCCCTGTCCCCCGCTGCCGTGGCCGGTGACCGCCGTGGGATCCGAAGAGAGAGAGAGAGACTCCCCCAACCCAGACTGGACTGGTGTTGGGCAGGGCTGACCGGCAGGAGTGGGAGCCGCCACCGGGCCCGCTGACCTGGTTGGGCGGGAGACAAAGCGACCGCATTCATGGGGCGAGCCCTTCTGTCATCCTCTTCCCCTCCCCTGCCCCCTCTAGCCTCTGCCCCGGACGTTGACGTCCTTCCTGTCACCTGCCAGGCCGCCAGGCTCGGGCCTCGAGGTCGGGGCGGTGGGGGGTGTGGACGGCCAGTTGAGTCATTTCCGTTGTAGTGCTCTTATTTGGGAACCCCATGGAGGTCCTCACCTCATCTCTTTCCCATCTCTCCCACGGGCCCGCGACGAACAAAGAGGGGATGGGGTGGGGCTGTTTTATCATTTCGGAGGATGATAAGAGACACCGTGGAGAGAATTAAAAAAATAAGAAAGCCTCCCGGCTTTCTCGGGCCGCCGGTTTCCACCGTAGCCATCTTGCCGTCTGAGCAAGTCATGGAAGGGAGCCCATCCCCAGGCAGGAGGGAGCAGGATGCAAGGAAGAAACACAGAATTGTCAGGGAAAACACTTCTCCTCAGGACCGGGACCTGGATGATTGAGTTTCATCTCTTTCCGGTGGTCCCGAGAAGAAAGCTTGTGCCAAAGTCAGAACTGAGCTGCGGGGCCGGGGGATCAGGAGCGAACAAGCGTGTCCCATTGTGGGATCGGAGTGGCCATTTTGGTAGGTCGGGTCCCCACTGGAGAGGCCTGTGTTTCAAGGAGGGGAATTGTGCTGGATGTGTTTCGGTCCCTTTTTAGGGAGGCCAGAGGGGAGAAGAGAGAGTTTGGGACCAGCTGTCCTGGGAAGACCCTCAGTTGGGGCAACTTGTAGAGTCTTGTTTGACTCTCCTCACCCAGAGAGATGAGGGGTGGCTAGGAAGACCGGGAATAATCTGTTCCACAACAGGCTTCATGAGCGGAATTATCAGCCCCCTTGCAGAAGAGGAGGGGCAAGAAACTACCTTTCGCTGTGTGTCAGGGAAGGAAGGGGGCTGAGGCGAGAGGCAGAGAGGTACGGGCCCCCAAAGCTGCTTAATGCTTGATTGTATTTATATATTTTTGCAGGGCAGTTGAGGGAAGGGGAATTTTGGCTCTCTGAAGGGGGATCCTGAGGACCAGAGGGTAGTGATAAAGAGGCAGTCCAGGAGAAGTAGTTCCGGTTGGGACCTTGGGATCGGTGTGGTTTAGGAGATAGGACCTTAAAGGCCCTGGGGAAAGCCAAACTGTCCAGCAACCCTCTTTCCCTTTTTCTCTGCCCTTCCTCGAGCACACCTCCAGTCAGCGAGCGTGTCATCCGTGACCCGAAAAGCTGTATTCGCAGGTTATGAACGGAAGCAGATTTTAACCAAACGGGAATGGGAACGCCTCACCTGCCGCCGTGTCGGCACCCCATCCTTCCTTTGGCTCAGGGCCCCGCAAGTTTTCCCAGAATCCCCTGGAACCCCAGCTCGTTGTTGCCAAAGAATGGGGGTGGAGTTTGGGGATTTTCTTTTCTATTCAAATATAAAGGAAACACATTAATTGCATATCTGTGATATCCTATAAGTCTACTCTAATATAGATGTGTTCTAAGAAGAAACTTCTCCCTGTCCCCTCTTTGGTGTCTGTCTTCCCTTCCGCTACACTACTTAATAGACTTATCGGGTGGGGATGTTGGAGGAGTGAGGGGGAGGAGGAGAAGAGGGTTGGTGGGGGTCGTTGCTCCTCTCAGTAAAGTCAACTCCAGCCGGGATCCACTTAGCTACGCTGAGAGTCAGATGGCATCGTTGAAAGTCAAGTCTTGGGAAGCGGGTTCTGTCAGTGAAGGCGTCCTTTAGCCTGTCCTCTTGCATGTTAAGTGGGGATTCCAAGAACGAGGCCCTAATATATCAGCACCAAAAACTTCATCTGGGCTTTCCCCAGAGCTCTTGGATCCCTGCGTTAAAAACCAGGGGTGTCAGTGAGGACGATATCGGGAAGTTACTGACATTGGGAGGAATGAAGGAGGATCCCACAGCTTGGCTGTGCAGTCCTCCAAGGAAACACGATGAAGAATATGAAATATTTTGGGTGGAGCTCTCCCCCCCCCCACCCCCCAAGAGACTTAAAACATTAACGTATAAGAGCCTGTTTTCCTCTGGTGGTGGAGGTTGCATTTTAATTTCACGAAAAAGCCACTAACCAAAAAGCTAAAGGCTTCTCGATGGGCTTTCCGTATGTGAACAGTTGAGAAGGCGTGGGTGTCTTGATACCCATTTAAGAAATCATGGTAGACCTGAGAATCCATTGAGGAGTCTATCAGTCCATCAGCATGCCTAAGATCTCTTTGTATTAAGAGGCTTTTCCTCTTTGGATCTCACCGTTCGTCCGAAGATGAGTAAAAGAGAATCCAGTTGAACTCCTTTCTGGCTCGTATGGAACCAACAGCGATACCTGAGCCCAGACTGGCAGTTTTGTCATTATGGGAGGTGGAGAAGTTCATTCCAAAGCTCTGTGGCTCATTCGGGAGTTGGGACTTGTAACCGAGACAGCAGGTGGGCCCCAGAGCCAGGGGGTGGGCAACGAATCAGTCCATCCCAAGTACTTATTGAGTGCCTACTGTGTGCATTTAATTATCCTGAATCTGATCACTATCCAACTTATAAACTGTAACCCTCTCCTTTCAGTACCTCTTGTTTATTGTTGCTCATCAATTTGTGAAGAGAGAAAAGTAAATCGTTCTGCCTGTGTGTTCTCTCGGAAATGTTGTAACGGGCCCTGGGTGGTCTCCTACCAGCTTCCAACGGAACAGGTTGTGATGTCATGAACGCCGGGTTCTTGGTCATTCAGTTTCTGGGTTTCGTGGTCTCTTCTGGAAGAACTTTACCCGGAATTGCAGTGATGATGGGAGGTGCTAGTTTACCTCTCCGCCCCCGGCCTTATTGCCGCGAGCAATCGAGGGGTGGCCATTGGAGTTCCACAATTGGGGAAAGGGTTGGAGCCAAGGATGGGCCCCCGCTGTCTGGCACAGATCCCCATGGCCTCTCTTTCCTGAAGCCACAGGAGCAGGGGCGGGTAAGATTGGGATGGGCGGCCGAATAATAATCATTAATCGTTGTCGTATTTTATCAAGTGCTTACTGTGGAGGTGTAAGATCATCAGGCCCCAAAGTGGGGCTCACAGTCGAAGTAGGGGGAACAAGCATCTGCTCCCCATTTTATGGATGAAATAATGGAGGCATAGCGAAGTGACTTGCCTGAGGCCACACAGTAGCAGAGGTGGGGTTAGAATCGAAGAGTTAACTAGAAGATGGATTCAGCTGGTCCTATGTTCTTAATACATCAGAACACCGATTTAAACAAGTGAAGGCAGCTCAAAGGAAAAAAATCCAGGGTCAGGTCAGTGGTAATAATAGTAGTGAGGATGGTAATTTAAGTGCTTACTATGTATCAAGCACTGTTCTAAGCACTGGTAGGTGCAAGCCAATCAGGTGTGATGCAGTTCCTGTCCCTCATGTAGCTAATGGTCTTAATCGCCATTTTACAGATGAGGTAACTGAGACAGAGAAGTGACTTGCCCAAGGGCACACAGCAGATGAGCGGCGGAGGCAGGATTAGAACCCAGATCCCTCTGACTCTCAGGCCCATGCTCTAACCACTAGACCACTCATGGGGTCTCTTAGGCCGTATTTAGCTGCTACTAGTTTGGGGGAAGTCAGGTTCTCTTGTAGGGGGCTCTGGAGAGATGCAGGTCTTCCAGCACCAATGCACTGTGCTTTTCTTGATTCCAAAACAAAGGGATAGTGAAATGGGGCCATTTTAAAAGTTCCCTTCCAAGGTAACTTGCTCAAATTATGTAGTGTGACCAGCTGCTTTTCGAGTGGATGTAAGGGGGTGGCTGGGGTTTCTAGCTACTACAATTTCAGCCCGTTGCTGCAAGGGTTTCAATCCTGCCGTGTTTTTTGTGAGCGGGCTTTCCCCGCTGCCACGTATGCCTGCCAGGTGTGTTTCCTGCCAGCATACAGTTGTGCTCCCTTTGGAAGGCAGGTAAGCTGGTGTTCGGTGTTTAGCAGCACGGTCTAGTGGAATGAACACGGGCCAGGGGGTCCGGGTTCTAATCCCTGCTCTGCTGCTTCCGTGCTGTGTGACCTTGGATAAGGCACTTCACTGGTGCAAGTCCATCTTGGGGTTGCCCACGGTGAAATGCACAGAGACTAGCGCTTCTCGGATCCTGATTGCTCTCCCATCCCGAAAGCCAGGGATCCGGGGGCTGTTGTCCCGGGAGTGGCAAGGAATCTCTGACTCCCCTCTCCAGAGAGGCACCCCCTTCCTTCTCTCTCTCTGTCTCTTTGAGGAGCAGTGTAGCCTAATGGAAAAAACACGGTCTTGTGAGTCAGAGGGCTCCAATCCCAGCTCTGCCACTTGCCTGCCACGTGACCTTGGGTAAGTCACTTAAACCTGTCTGTGCCTCCATCTCCTCAGCTGTAAAGTGAGGATGAAATACCTGTTCTCCTTCTTATAAAGTGCATAAGAAGCGCCCCAATTATAGTGTTGGGGTGCAATATTGTCTGAGGCATTTTTTTACTGTGCTCTTAAAATGCTTCCTCTGCCCTATTTTTATGGTATTTAAGTGCTTATGTGCCCGACTAAGCACTGGCTAGATACAAGTTAATCAGGTTGGACACAGTCCCTGTCCCCCGTGCGGCTCAAAGTCTTCACCCCCTTGCTACAGAGGAGGGAACTGAGGCTCGGAGAAGTGAAGTGACTTGGCCAAGGTCACACAGCAGACAAGTGGCAGAGCTAGGATTAGAAACCAGGTCATTCTGCCTCCTAAGCTTGTGCTCTATTCACTAGGCCACGCTGCTTCTCGCTCTTGGTGTCCCAGAAAGAAAAGGTGTGGGGGCAGAGAGGTGTGTGGGCGTGGCAGGAGAGAAGGAGGTGGGGGGAGGGGAGCAACTGGAGTGGGTGGGGGAGGACATGGTTGTGTCTGGGTCACCGGGGGAGGTTGCCCTCTTTGGGTCCTGTGTCCTGATTGCCCGCAGCTTCTGAATGTTTAAAGGATGTGGAGGTGGCCTGGAGTTGATCCCCCAACATGTTGCTGGCCAGAGAGCATTTCCAGCCCTCTCAGATATCCAAATCAAGCAGAGAATAGCCCGGCTGAGGGGAGAAGCGAAGAGCAGGTAGCGAGCTTCCTCATCTCAAAGGTGTCTGCTGGCCACAACCAACCCGAACCCTTTCTATTCTCGATCTACTCCCACTCCCTTGGAGAATTCATTCACTCTCATGATTTCATCTACCACTTCTGTGTGGACGATTCCCCGATCTCCATCTCCGGCCCTGATCTGTCTCCCTCTCTGCAATCTCGCATTTCCTCCTGCCTTCAAGACATCTCTCCTTGGTTGTCCCACCTTTGCCTCAAGCTTGACAGGTCCAAAACAGAACTCCTCTCCCCTTCAAAAAAAAAACAAACCTGTCCTCCTCCTGATCTTCCCATCACTGTAGACAGCACCACCATCCTTCCTGTCTCACAAACCCGTAATTTTGGCATTATCCTTGACTCCTCTCATTCAACCCTCACGTTCAATCTATCACTAAATCCTGTCTGATCAACCTTCACCATATTGCTAAAATGCACCCTTCCTGTCCTTCCAAACCGCTACCACGTTAATCTAAGCACTTATCCTATCCCACCCTGATTATTGTATCAGCCTCCTTGCTGACCTCCCTGCCTCCCACCTACTAGACCCACTCGAGTCCATTCTGTAGGTTCAGCCTTTACTATGTTGCTAAAATCCACCCTTACCTCTCCATTCAAACCTATTCCATGCTGAGCCAAGCATCTTATCCATAATAATAATAATGATGGCATTTATTAAGCGCTTACTCTGTTCAAAGCACTGTTCTAAGCGCTGGGGAGGTTACAGGGTGATCAGGTTGTCCCACGGGGGCTCACAGTCTTAATCCCCATTTTACAGATGAGGTAACTGAGGCCCAGAGAAGTGAAGTGACTTGCCCAAAGCCACACAGCTGACAAGTGGTGGAGCCGGAATTTGAATCCATGACCTCGGACTCCAAAGCCCGGGCTCTTTTCCTGTACTACTTCATCTGCCTCCTCGCTGACCTGCCGGCCTCCTGTCTCCCCTCTCCAGTCCGCACTTCACTCTGCTGGACGGATCATTTATCAGCAAAAACATTCAGCCCTGCTTCCCATTCCTTAAGAACCTCCAATGGCTGCCCACCCACTTCTGCATCAAACGGAAACTCCTTACGGTCGGCTTTAAAGCACTCCATCACCTACCTCACCTCATTGTTCTCCTACTACATCCCAACCAGCACACTCTGCCCTTCTAGCGCCAGTTTGCCCCAATCTTGTCTATCCCACTGCCAGCCCCTTTCCCACATCCTCCCTCTGGCCTGGATTCCCTCCGTAGATGCCAGAACACCATTCTCTGCACCTTCAAAGCATTACTAAAGTCACATCTCCTCCGAGAGGCCTTCCTGGATCCGGCTCCCTCTCCCTTCTGCGTCATCGATGCACTTGGATCTGTGGCCTTCAGGCATTTGATATCGGCCCCAATGCCGCAGCATTTACTGGACATAGCTTTAAATTGTTATAAATTATTTATAGGAATGTCTGTCTCCCCTTCTAGACTGTAGGCTCGTTATGGGCAGGAAGCCTCTCTGCTAATTCTGTTGTATTCTACTTTCCCAAGTGCTTAGTAAAGTGCTGTGCACATTTCTAGACTGTGAGCCCGTTGTTGGGTAGGGGCCGTCTCTATATGTTGCCACTTTGTACTTCCCAAGCGCTTAGTACAGTGCTCTGCACACAGTAAGCGCTCAGTAAATACGATTGAATGAATGAATAGTAAGTGCTCAATAAATACCATTGATTGATTGGTGTTTCTCTGCTGCTCAAATCATGTCTCTATGAAAACATACAGTCCATGTTTCCTTACTCAAGAACCTCCAGTGGTGGCCCATCCACCTGTGCATCAAACAAAAACTCACCATCAGCTTGAAAAGCTCTCAATCATGTTGTCCCCTCCCAACTCACCTCGCCACTCTCCTACTCCAGCCTAGCCCGCACATCCCACTCCTCTAGCACCTGCTTTCTCACTGGGCCCCGATCTCGTCTATATTGCAGCCGACCCCTTTCCCATGTCCTCCCCCTAGTCTGGAACTCCCCCCGCATCCAGAAACTGCCAGACCACCACTCTACCCACCTTCAAAGCCTTCTTAAGGTCACATCCCCTCCATGAGGCCTTCCCAAGAGGCTGCTTAGAGAAGCAGCATGGCTCAGTGGAAAAAGCATGGGCTTTGGAGTCAGAGGTCATGGGTTCAAATCCCAGCTCGGCCAATTATCAGCTGTGTGACTTTGGGCAAGTCACTTCATGCAGCTTGGTCAGCCGTGTGACTGTTCTCCTCACCTGCGGGCAGCAGCCAAACAGCTGCGCAGGAAGGACCTGAAGATCTCCCAGCTTCAGGTGGAACTGAGGCGGCCCCCTGCACCCCCGGCCCCTTGAATCCTAGGCCCTGTCCACTACCTATGTTGTGACGCTCACCTATGCTAGGTACATGATGGGCCGCCCTGCCCCTCCGGCCAGCTGTTTTCGGGTAGGCACGGGGCACAGGGGAGTATCCCAAGCGGGACACGGGTTAGCCACGTTAGCTCCTGAAGAGGTGGCGGGACAGCCATCTCAAATTAGAAGAGTCGGAGGGAATGGGGGAAAGGTGACAGGCATTATCGTTGTCTTGTACTCTCCCGAGTGCTAAGTACAGTGCTCTGCACACAGTAAGCGCTCAATCAATATGATTGAATGAGTGAAACAGGTGATCCCTGGAGGCTAGGCAAACTGCAGGCACTTTGTGGGCAGGCAATATGTCTGTTTATCATATGGTGTAGTGAGAACGCTACTGGCGAAAGTCTAAACACCATGCCAACCTCGTTCACTTTATCCTTTCCTGCCTTAACTCAGCCCTCTCCTCTGCCAGACAAAACTATTTCTCCTCCCTTATTGACACCCATGCCCATCATCCCCATCAGCTCTTCCGTACATTCAAATCCCTTCTCAGGCCCCCGGTTCCTCCCCCTCCTTCCCTCACCCCCAACGATCTGGCCTCCTACTTCATTAATAAAATTAAATCCATCAGGTCTGACCTCCCCAAAGTCACTCCCCACCCTTCTCCAACCCCCCAGCTCTCAACAATCTCTGCTACTCTCCCATCCTTCCCAGCAGTTTCCTCAGAGGAGTTCTCCTCCCTCCTCTCAAGTGCTATTCTGGCCACCTGTGCTTCTGACCCCATTCCCTCTCATCTCATGAAATCTCTCGCTCTGTCCCTTCTCACCTCCTTAACTTCCATCTTCAACCGCTCACTCTCCACTGGCTCCTTCCCCTCTGCCTTCAAACATGCCCATGTCTCTCCCATCTAAAAAAACCCTCTCTTGACCCCACCTCACCTTCTAGTTATCGTTCCATCTCCCTCCTACCATTCCTTTCCAAACTCCTTGAACGAGTCATCTACACGCGCTGCCTCGAATTCCTCAACACCAACTCTCTCCTCGAGCCCCTCCAGTCTGGCTTCCGTCATCATCATCATCATCATCAATCATATTTATTGAGCGCTTACTGTGTGCAGAGCACTGTACTAAGCGCTTGGGAAGTACAAGTTGGCAACATATTGCCAACATTCCACATACATTCCATGGAAACTGCCCTCTCAAAGGTCACCAATGACCTCCTGCTTGCCAAATCCAAAGGCTCCTACTCTATCCTAATCCTCCTCGACCTCTCAGCTGCCTTCGACACTGTGGACCACCCCCTTCTCCTCAACACGCTATCCAACCTTGGCTTCACATCCTCTCCTGGTTCTCCTCTTATCTCTCCCGTTGTTCATTCTCAGTCTCTTTTGCAGGCTCCTCCTCCCCCTCTCATCCCCTTACTGTAGGGGTTCCTCAAGGGTCAGTTCTTAGTCCCCTTCTGTTCTCGATCTACACTCACTACCTTGGTGACCTCATTCGCTCCCACGGCTTCAATTATCATCTCTACTCTGATGACACCCAAATCTACATCTCTGCCGCTGCGCTCTCTCCCTCCTTCCAGGCTCACATCTCCTCCTGCCTTCAGGACATCTCCATCTGGATGTCTGCCCGCCTCAACATGTCCAAGACTGAACTCATTGTCTTCCCTCCCAAACCCTGCCCTCTCCCTGACTTTCCCATCACCAATGACGGCACTACCATCCTTCCCGTCTCACAAGCCCACAACCTTGGTGTCATCCTCTACTCCGCTCTCTTGTTCACCCCTCACATCTAAGCTGTCACCAAATCCTGCCGGTCTCAGCTCCACAACATTGCCAAGATCCGCCCTTTCCTCTCCATCCAAACCACCACCCTGCTCGTTCAAGCTCTCATCCTATCCTGTCTGGACTACTGTATCAGCCTCCACTCCGATCTCCCATCCTCTTGTCTCTCCCCACTTCAATCCATACTTCACACCGCTGCCCGGATTGTCTTTGTCCAGAAACGCTCTGGGCATGTTACTCCCCTCCTCAAAAATCTCCAGTGGCTACCAATCAGTCTGTGCATCAGGCAGAAACTCCTCAGCCTGGGCTTCAAGGCTCTCCATCCCCTCGCCCCCTCCTACCTCACCTCCCTTCTCTCCTTCTACAGCCCAGCCCGCACCCTCCACTCCTCTGCCGCTAATCTCCTCACTGTGCCTCGTTCTCGCCTGTCCCACCATCGACCCCGGGCCCACGTCATCCCCCTGGCCTGGAATGCCCTCCCTCCGCACATCCGCCAAGCTAGCTCTCTTCCTCCCTTCAAGGCCCTACTGAGAGCTCACCTCCTTCAGGAGGCCTTCCCAGACTGAGCCCCCTCCTTCTTCTCCCCCTCCTCCCTCTCTCCATCCTCCCTGCCTTACCTCCTTCCCTTCCCCACCGCACCTGTATATATGTATATATGTTTGTACATATTTATTACTCTATTTTACTTGTACATATCTATTCTATTTATTTTATTTTGTTAATATGTTTGGTTTTGTTCTCTGTCTCCCCCTTCTAGACCGTGAGCCCACTGTTGGGTAGGGATCGTCTCTATATGTTGCCAACTTGTACTTCCCAAGCGCTTAGTACAGTGCTCTGCACACAGTAAGCACTCAATGAATACGATTGATTGAATGATTGATTGATTGAGAAGCAGCATGGCATAGTGGCTACAGCTTGGGCCTGTGAGTCAGAAGGACCTGGGTTCTAATCCTGGCTCCGCCACTTGTCTTCTCCGTGACCTTGGGCAAGTCACTTTGCTTCTCCGGGCCTCAGTGACCTCATCCGTAAAATGGGGATTGAGACTGTGAGCCCCGTGTGGGACAGGGGCCGTGTCCAACCTGATTTGCTTGTATCCACCCCAGCACTTAGTACAGTGCCTGGCACATAGTAAATGCTTTACCAATACCATTGTTATTATTATTTATTGTTGTGTCATACTCTTCCAAGTGCTTAGTATGGTGCTCTGCAGCAAGTGAGCGTTCAATGAATATAAATGAATGAAAGGACAGAAGGGATAAGGTTACAGGATTATGAGGGTCGGGGTCGGAGCCCTGGAACACTACGTGAAGCAATGTGGCCTAGTGGCTAGAGCATGGGCCTGAGGGTCAGAAGGACCTGGGTTCTAAACCTGGCTCTGCCCCTTGCCTGCTGTGGGACCTTGGGCAAGTCACTTCACTTCTCTGTGCCTCAGTTCCTTCATCTGTAAAATGGGGATTGGGCCTAGGAGCCCTCTGTGGGACAGGGACTGTGTCCAACCCGATCACCTTGTAGCTACCCCAGCACTTAGTACAGTGCCTGGCACACAGTAAGCGCTTAACAAATACCACAGTTATTATTACATAAGTGTCGAGAACCGTCAGGTTGGGGATGTTGGGAGCGGGCAGTCTGAGCTGCAGGGAGAGAGAGGGAGGAGCCCAGTTGGCATAAAGAAGTGTGGTTCAGTGGAAAGAGCACAGGCTTTGGAGTCAGAGTTCAAATCCCTGCTCCGCCACTTATCAGCTATGTGACTTTGGGCAAATCACTTCACTTCTCTGGGCCTCTGGTACCTCATTTGTAAAATGGGGATTAAGACTGTGAGCCCCCCGTGGGACAACCCGATCACCTTGTAACCTCCACAGTGCTTAGAACAGTGCTTTGCACATAGTAAGTGCTTAATAAATGCCATTATTATTATTATTATTATTCTCTGGGCCTCAGTTACCTCATCTGTAAAATGGAGATTAAGACTGTGAGGTCCCCGTGGGACAACCTGGTCACCTTGTAACCTCCCCAGCGCTTAGAACAGTGATTTGCACATAGTAAGCGCTTAATAAAATGCCATTATTATCATTATTCCCCAATTATGCCCTTTTCGCCCTAGCTCCCTCTCCCTTCTTTGTCGACTATCTGTGGCCTTTGGATATTTAATATTCACCCCAACCCCACAGTACTTAGGTTCGTATTTTTAAATTACATATTATCAATCTTTCATATTGACGTCTATCTCCCCCTCAAGGCTGTGAGGTTGTTATGGGCAGAGAACGTGTATGCTAATTCTGTCGTGTTGTACTCTTCCAAGTGCTTAGTACAGTGCTCTGCACATAGTAAGTGCTCAATGAATACCATTGATGGATTGATGCGTGTTGGGTGGCTGCTTCATAGCAATGGCTGTTGCTCTGAAGAGGGGAAGGAAAAGATGGGTGGGCAAAGGAAAGAAGGAGAAGGGAGGTTAGGGGACAGAGAGGAGAGAAATGCAGAGGTTGGGGAGGGAAGGAAGGGAATGGAGGCAGTGTGGTACGGTGGAAAGAGCCCAGGACTGAGGGGAAGAGGACCTGCCACTTGCCTGCTGTGTAGCCTTGGGCCAGTACCTTCACTTCTCTGTGCTTCAGTTCTCTCCTCTGTAAAATGGGGATTCAATCCCTGTTCTCCCTCTGGCTTAGATTGGGAGCCTCATGTGGGACAGGGACTATGTCCAAACTGATAATCTGTAATTTATGTACTTATTTATCTTTTTATTTACTTGTATTAATGTCTGTCTCCCCCTCTGGACTGTGAGCTAGTTGTGGGCAGGAATGTGTTTGCTTCTTGCTCTTCCAAGCACTTGGTACAGTGCTCTGCATTCATCCATTCATTCAGTCAGTCATATTTATTGAGTGCTTACTGTGTGCAAAGCACTGTACTAAGCGCTTGGGAGAGTACAGTATAACAAACAGATACATTCCCTAGCTCACAGTCTAGAGGGGGAGACAGACATTAGTCTAAATAGATAAAATAAATTATAGATATATACATGTGCTGTGATATAGACATATGTGAGATAACTGATCTGCACACAGTAAGCACTCAATAAATATGATTGAGTGAATGAATGTATATTCTTCTCTCTACCCTGGTGCTTGTCAAGTGCCACGGTTGTGTTTAGCATTGTAAGCCAGGACCTGGTTTCTTCCCCCCTCACCACAAAAGGCTGCGGATTCTGTAGAAACTTCTAAGTTGGACAAGGATTTCCCTCTGGCATAAGGGTGTTGTATTTGCTTTGGTTTCTTCTGGTATTTGTTAAGCGCTTACTATGTGCCAAGCACCGTTTTAAGTGCTGGGGGAGATATGGGTTTGATATGGGTTTATCAGATCAGACCCCCTGTCCCACATGGGGTGCAAAGTCTAAGAGGCAGAGCAGGTCTTGAATCCCCATTTTACGGTTGAGGAAACTGAGGTGCAGAAGTTGTGACTTGTCCAAGGTCGCACAGCAAGCAAACAGCAGAGACGGATTGAGAACCCAGGTCCTCTGACTCCCGGGCATGGGCTCTTTCTGCTAAGCCCTGATGCTTCTCACCTCCCTCCCTAAGTGTGATCCAAATGGCTCTAGGTCGACAGTGTAATGTGAGGAAGTTGTCTCTGCCCTTCTGGGATTTGGTGCCCAGCTGGTGGACAATCCTGGGTGGGTTGCCCACAGCTGATGAGTTGGGCAAGGGGATGGGGCCGTCTGCTTCTGAATCCCCCTTCCTGACCTCCCCGACTTCTAGCTGTGCTGGAATGGACAAAGTTCAGTAGCCCCACCCCCCTTCGGCTGGGATTTATTTTTTCAGTTCCGTTCAAATTTTATTTTATTTTTTTACAATGGTATTTGTTAAGCTCTTACTATGTGTCAGGCACTGTACCAAGTTCTGGGGTAGACACAAGTGTGGTCTAGTGGAAAGAGCCCGGGCCCGAGTCAGAAAGATCTGGATTCTAATCACTGCTCTGCACAAAGTAAGCGCTCAATAAATATGATTGAATGAATGAATTCTAATGCCGACTCTGCCACGTGTCTACTGTGTGACCTTGAGCAAGTCGCTTTACTTCTCTGGGTCTCAGTGACCTCATCTGTAAAATGGGGATTAAGGCTGTGAGCCCTATGTGGGACAGGGACTGTGTCTGACCTGATTAGCTGGCATCTACCCCAGGGCTTAGAACAGGGATTGGTACATAGTGCTTAACAAATACCACCATTATTATTATTATCATTAGGTTGGACACCCATGGGGCTCCTAGTCCTAATCCCCATTTTACAGAAGAAGGTATTGAGGCCCAGAGAGGTGAAGTGACTTGCCCATGGTCACACAGCAGACAAGTGGCAGAGCCAAAATTAGAACCCAGGTCCTTCTGACTCCCAGGCCTAGGTTCTAGCCACTAGGCCACACTGCTCTCACATTTGCAGTGTCACGTGCTGAAGTGGCCCCGTGCATTGTGGGATACTCAGAGAGGGCATCTCACTGCAGCCCGAGGCCCTGAACAGTGACTCTAAATACCTCGACCACCAAGCCCCCAACTCCTTGCCTCCAGGACCACACGCGATCTCCGTGTGAGCCAGATAACTGTGGTATTTAAGCACTTACTATGTGTCAACCACTTTACTAAGTGCTGTGATAGATCCGAGATATGATTCCAGATCCTTCTGACTCCCAGGCCCATGCTCTATCCACTAGGCTACACTCTATGGACATCGAGCAGAATTCCTGATCATTGACTTTAAGGTACTCACTCAGGCGCTTAGTACAGTGTCCTGCACACAGCATGTGCTCAATAAATACAACTGATCGATTGATTGGCTGTCTCTCCCCTATATAACCTGTTCTTTTCCCCCAACTATACAACAACTCACACCTTATTTGGTATTTATTAAGTGCTTACTATGTGCCAGGCACTGTACGAAGCACAGGGATAGATGCAAGCTAATCAGGCTGGATGCAGTCCCTGTCCCACCTGGAGCTCACAGCCTCAATCCCCATTTTACAGTTGAGGTAACTGAGGCCCAGAGAAGTGAAGTGACTCGCCGAAGGTCACCCAGCAGATGAACTGCGGAGCTGGAACTAGAACCCAGATCCTTCTGACTCCTAGGCCCGGGCTCTATCCATTAGGCCATGCTGCTTTGTTGCTCTAGAGCTAACCTAATCACTGTACCTCATTCTTGTCCCTCCCACTGGTGTTATGTGAGTGAATGTAGTGTTTTTTAGGCCATGGGGAAAATACGGGCTTGTAATTTATTCATCAGTACTCTTCTCCGTACATGCTTTGAGCCCATGTTGGGGGAATAACAACAGTAATAATTGTAGTATTTGTTAAGCACTTATTTTGTGTCGGGCACTGTACTGAGCGCTGCAGTGGCTTAAGTAACTTGGGTTGAACACAGTCTCTGTCCCACATGGGGCTCACACTCTAAATCCCCATTTTACAGAAGAGAGAACTGAGGCACAGAAAAGTTAAGTGACTTACCCAAGGTCACAGCTCTGACCTTTTGTAGCTTCGTGATCCCAGGCTGGCCTCGTTCAGATCACTCTCCTCCTCCAGGGTGGCTCACCTTTGAGACACAGCCACTGAAGGGATTTCTCCCTGGATCCTGTCATTCTCTTTCCCCACCCGCCGACTCCTTGAATGGAAGAACAAGACTATCTTGTCAGGTTGCCAAGGGCTCTAGGGAGTTTGTATCCATTAAGTGCTTTTGAGCTGTTGCACAAGGGGAGAATTTCATGAGGTGCAAAATGGATTTAATTCCTAGGTAGGAAATCACGTCGACTCTAGCAGCCAGAATTCAGCCAAGGTTGCTTTTCTGAGTGCCTGAACCATAAAATCATTTCCTCCTGCATCTTCTCTTGACTGTGACTGCATATGGCTGAAAATCTCCTATTCTCCTTGGTAGGGAAAGAATTTATCCTGCAAGGGAGGACCCCCTGGTGTGCACTCACGAAAGAGGCTGCCATTTTGACTCCCGTAACCTCTGCTTCGATGAGTAAAGCTTTTAACAACCACCATCTTAGTTTCTCTTCCATGAGACCATTCCCTCGTGTAAAGTATCAGTGTGGCCTAGTGGGAAGAGCCCAGGAATGGGAGCCAGAGGACCTGGGTTCTCATCCCAGGCCTGCCATTTGCCTGCTTGGTGACCGTGGGCTGGTCACTTGACTTCTCTGTGCCTCATTCCCCTCTTCCGTAAAATGGGGATTCAATACCTGTTCTTCCTCCCCTTCAGATTGCGAGCCTCATGTGGGACAGGGACTGTATCTGCCCTGATTAACTTGTTTCTTACCCCAGCATTTAGTACACTGCTAGGTGCATAGGAAGCTCTGAAAAGAAACCATGAACGTGGGTACGTGCTATACGCATCTCTGTAATTCATTTATGTTAAAACCCATATACCCCTCTACACTGTAGTCTTTCTGTGGCTAGGGAACATGTCTACCAACTGTGTTATGTTGTACTCTCCCAAGCGCTTAGTACAGTACACTGCACAATACTATGATTTATTACCACCATCACTATTATTGAGTGAGAAACATTTGTTTAGGACCTCCAACTCCTCTCAACAGTGTTTAAGTACAGAATGCGAGACTGTTTAAATAACTGGCAGTGAATCAATCAGTCAATCAGTGGTATTTACTGAGCGTTACTGTGTGAAGAACACTGGATTAAATGCTTGGGAGAGGAAAATACAACATAACTGGTAGACATGTTCCCTGCCCACAACAAGCTGACAGTGAATTTTAGGTTTCACCCCTCCATAGGGGGGAGATGACACCATTCATTCATTCATTCATTCAATCATATTTATTGAGTGCTTATTGTGTGCAAAGCACCGTACTAAGCGCTTGGGAAAGTACAGTCACTGGAGTCGTCTACTAGCTGATAGTGGTGGGCTCAGCCTTCTGAGCCCTGGGCCAGAAAGGGTGGTTTGGATTTTCTCCCAAGACTTGAAGCAGCGTGGCCTAGAGGATAGCGCCCTAGCCCAGAAGTCGGAAGGACCTGGGTTCTAATGCCGGCTCCACCACTTGTCTGCTGGGAGACCTTGGGTGATTTAATGCCTGTCTCCCCCTCTAGACTGTAAGTTCGCTGTGGGCAGGGATTGTGTTTGTTATATTATGTTGTCCTCTCCTAAGCACCTAGTACAGTGCTCTGCACATAGTAAGCGCTCAATAAATACAATTGACTGCCTTCCCTGTGCCTGTTTCCTCATTTGTAAAATGGGGATTAAGACCGTGAGCCCCTTGCGGACTGTAATTTATTTATATTTATGTCTATCTCCCACTTTAGACTATAAGCTCGTTGTGGGAATGTGTCTGTTTATTGTTATAATGTATTCTCTCAAGCGCTTAGTACAATGCTGTGCACATGATAGCGCTCAATAAATACCACTGATCGACTGATTCGGTGCTGGTTATTTAAACAAATCTAGTAAGTGCTCAATAAATACGACTGAAGGAATGAATGAAAGGAAGCTCTCAATAAATATGATTGAATGAATGGGAGAATGAACGTGGATTGTGTCCAACCTGTTGGGCTTGCCCAGCGCTTAGAAGGGCACATAGGAAGCCCTTAAATGATACCATAAAAAAACAACACCCACAAACCAGATGGTCTCTGGCCATCGTCAGTGGGGAGTGGGCTGCTAGGAAATGGGGCTGGGTTGTGTTTTGAGGAAGCCTCTCTGTCCGTGAATAACATTCCCCCAGTGGTGAACACCCTGGAGGCTGGCATTTCCCCACCGTTCAGGCCAAGGGTTGTTTCTCCTTGGGGTCCCTTTGGTCGAGGGGGGTGGGGGGGGGGCACCTGCCAGCCAGGTAACTGAGGGAGCCAGGCGGGCTTGGCCCGTAGTCGGTGGCCTCCTCTGGACTCGATTGCCGCCTGCCTCAATGGACTGCCCCTCCTACCCCTGGTTCCTCCATCCCGATACTGCACATGCCGCTGGGAATGAGGAATCCTGTTGGTTCTGCAAAGCAGGATTGGAAGTGTCCGCTGCTCGCCTTTGCCCACTGGGTTCCTGCTCTCACACCCAACCCTTTTGCCTCCCTCCCTTCCAGGAGCTCAGCCGCATGATGCGTTTCTCTAGACTCGTTGCTGGCAGGGAATGAGAGAAGGCACGGGGGAGTGGGTAGAGCCCGGGCCTAGGAGTCAGCAGGTCATGAATTCTAATCCTGGCTCTGCCACTTGTCTGCGTATGACCTTGGGCAAGTCACCCCCACCTTCTCTGGGTCCCAGTTTCCTCATCTGTAAAATCTGTAAGCTGTGAGCCCCACATGGGACAGGGACCATGTCCAGCTCGATTTGCTTTTAGGCACCCCAGCGCTTAGTACGGTGCCTGGCACATAGTGCTTAACAAATACTACAATTATTATTATTATTATTAGGGAATGTGTCTACCAACTCTTTTATATTGTCCTCCCCTTCTACACTGTCAGCTTGTTATGATTGTGGTTTCATTAATAATAGTGGTGTTTTTTGTTAAGGACTTTTGCCATGTGCCAAGCACTGTACTAAGCACTGGAGTAGGTACAAGATCATTGGGTCCCATCTGGGGTCACAGTCTAAGTAGGAGGGAGAACAGGAATTGAACCCACATTCTGAGGATGAGGGCACTGAGGCACAGAGAAGCCAAGTGATTTGCCCAAGGTCACGCAGCAGACAAGTGGCAGAGGCAGGATTAAAACTCAAGTCCTCTGATTCCCGGGCCCGGGCTCTTTCCATTGGGCCATACTGCTACTTCATTGTGGGCAGGGAATGATGATTATGGTATTTGTTAATCGCTTACAATGTGCCAAGACTGTTCTAAGCGCTGGGGTAGATACAAGGAAATCAGGTTGTCCCATGTGGGGCTCACAGTCTCAATCCCCATTTTCCAGATGAGGTAACTGAGGCACAGAGAAGTGAAGTGACTTGCCCAAGGTCACACAGCAGACAAGTGGTGGAGCCGGAATTAGAACCCACAACCTCTGACTCCCACACCTGTGCTCTTGCCACTAGGCCATGCTGCTTCTCTATGCGTCTACCAACTCTGATGTAATATACTCTCCCAAGCACTTAGTTCCATGTTCTGCACATAGGAAGCACTCAATAAATATGATTGATTGATGCACATATCTATAAATAACTTCTTTCCATTAACATCCGTGTCCCCCTCTAGACTGTCAGCTCACTGTGGAGCTGTCTACCAACATGTTTACCAACTCTGTTATAGTATACTTTCCCCAAGTGCTTAGTACAGTGCTCTGCATACAGTAAGTGCTCAATAAATATGACTGGTTGATTGATTTTCCTGGATGCCGAGGGTTAAGGTCTGACACCACCCCTGAGTTCTGCCCGTTCCGCAGCCCCCTCTAAATCGCTTCCTCTTTTTGGGCTCCAGTTTAGCTAGGGGCAAAATGGCGCCTCACATTCATTCATTTCATTCATTCAGTCGTATTTATTGAGCGCTTACTGTGTGCAGAGCACTGTACTAAGAGCTTGGGAAGTACAAGGTGGCAACATGGAGCTCACAATCATAATAGGAGTGTTCAGTTCACAGTATTTTGAATTAGGCCAATGAAACACTGTTTCTGGTTGAAATGGCATTACCTACTTCATTAATCTGTGGGATTGGCAGCTCATCAACACTGCAGGAAAATCATGCCAAGTTCCTGATGAAAGACATCCAAGAGGGCATGGCACCGCTCTAATTCTTCTTGGTTTCCTCAGGGTGCGTGCATTTCTGTGATTCTCACTGGGTTCCTCGGGGTGCACGGGCACCATCACCCTTGGCACCAAGTCTATCTCTGGCCAAAAAACCCCACGGGGAAACGGCCCTGGGGGAACCAGCACCCAATGCGAGAGAGTCACGGGATGAACAGAGTGAGATGGCAGTCAACTGTATTATTCCCTGCCCTCACCTCTAGACTGTCCGCTCCTTAGTGGCAGGGAACATCCCTGCTAATTCTGTTGGACTGTCCTCTCCCAAGCTCTTACTCCAGTGCTCCACACACACTAAGCACTCAAGAAATATTATTGATTGATTGATTGAATCAAGTTTTGGTTTGAATGAGACTCTAATCTAGCATTGGCTTCTGTCAGGTTTCAGACCCAACCACTATATGTGATGGCTGATTCACAGTGAGATGGACTCCCGCTGTCATCATCATCAGTGGTATTTATTAAGGGCTTACTGTGTGCAGAGCACTGTACTAATCACTTGGGAGAGTTCATCCCAATTGATCAGTACTACTTACTGAGTACTTACTGTGTGCAGAGCACTATACTAAGCGCTTGGGAGAGTACATATCAATCAATGCTATTTACTGAGCATTTACTATGTGCAGAGCACTGTACTAAGCGCTTGGGAGAATACACATTAATTAATGCTATTTCCTGAGCCCTTACTGTGTGTGCAAAGCCCTGTATTAAGCGCTTGGGTCTGTACACATCAATCAATCAATCATTGCTACCCATTGAGCACTAACTGTGTGGAGAGCACTGTACTACGTGCTTGGGAGAGTACCATACAACAGATTTGGTAGATTCATTTATTCATTCATTCAATCGTATTTATTGAGTGCTTACTATGTGCAGAGCACTGTATTAAGTGCTTGGGAAGATGTGTTCCCTGCCCACAGGGAGCTTACAGTCTAGAGGGGGAGCTTCCGTGGGATTCTGGCCTGCCTGGGTTCAGGCTAATTAAAATCCCCCCCCTAAAATCATCCTGCTTGAGACCCTCCCCCTGCCCATTCTCCCCTCCTCCCTGGCCCCCAGGATGTGGTCAAAGTCAACCAGCCTCTTTGGTAGGGTGGGGCTAACAGCCAAAGGTTCAAAATTATTTTTCTCTCCTACCTCTTCCCAAGACCGATTCTCTGCCCTTCCTAGGTGCGGCGGGAGGAGGGGGAATTTAATGTTGAATCGCAAGCTTTGAAGAATTGTGAGCATAAACTATAATGGTTTCTTCTGATAAAGTAATTGAAGGGCTAGTGTTCTGGGAAAATTACAGGGCTATAGAAATTCAAGGAGTTATGATAAATGGAGGCAAAGGTTTCCTGTGTTGTTTACGCTGGCAAGTGAAAAGAGCAGGCTGAAAGATTCTAGATTGTGAGCCTGTTGTTTGGTAGGGATTGTTCCTATTTGTTGCCGAATTGTACTTTCCAAAGCTTAGTACTGTGCTCTGCACACAGTATGCAGTCAATAAATATGACTGACTGAATGAATTTTGTGATTTAAAAAAAAATAATTCAAATGGGGAGGTGTGAAGGGGTGTAAATCTGGGGAACTGCTCGCTAATGTGATCTGTTCCAGCTGACTCAGTGGTTATCGTATTTTTCCTTTGTTCTCTGGGTAGGTGATTCTTAAGGGGAAACTGTGTACATCCTCCTACCGAATCAATCTGTAGCCCGCTAAGGGCATTTGGGGCTATTCAGAATCACGGGGGAGGCAACTAGCTTGCATTCTAATTTTGGCTCCACCTCTAAGGAGCATCTCAACCCTGGACAAAGCATTTCACGTTTTTATAATAATAATAATGGTATTTGTTAAGCGCTTGCTATGTGCTAAGCACTGTTCTAAGCACTACGGTAGATAGAAGTTAATCACATTGGACACAGTCCCTGTCCCGCTTGGGGTTCTCATTCCAAATAGGAGGGAGAATAGGTATAGAACCCCCATTTTGCAGGTGAGAAAACTGAGGCACAGAGAAGCGACTTGACCAAGGTCACACAGCAGGCAATTGATGGAACCGGATTTTTTTGTGGTATTTGTTAAGTGCTTACTATATACCAGGCACTGTTCCAAGTGCTGGGGTAGATACAAGTTAATCAGGTTGGACACAGTCCCTTTCCCACATGGGGTTCACAGTCTTAATCCCCATTTTAAAGATGAGGAAACTAAGGTAAAGAGAGCCTTGTATCTACCCCAGTGCTTGGTGCACAAGAAGCACTAACAAATACCATAAAAAAGTGAAGTGAAGTGACTTGCCCAAGGTCCCACAGCAGGCAATTGGCAGAACCGGGATAATAATAATAATAATAATAATGGCATTTGTTAAGTGCTTACTATGTGCAAAGCACTGTTCTAGGTGCTGGAGAGGATATAAGGTGATCATATTGTCCCACGTGGGGCTCACAGTCTTCATCCCCATTTTACAGATGAGGTAACTGAGGCACAAAGAAGATAAGTGACTTGCCCAAAGTCACATAGCTGACAATTGGCAGAGCCAAGATTTGAACTCATGACCTCTGACTCCCAAGCCCATGCTCTTTCCATTAGGCTATGCTGCTTCTCAGTTTTCTTCCCCTTTTTGCCTCAGTTTCCTCATCTGTAAAATGGATTTAGTAGCAATAGTAGTAGTAGCAGTAATGGTACTTATTGAACACCTACCAAACTCTCAGGAAAGCACAACAGAAACACAAGACATATGAGAAGCAGGTTGGTGTAGCAGATAAAGCACAGACCTGGGAGTCCAAAGGTCATGGATTCTAATCCTGCCTCCACCACTTGGAGCCAGTCACCACTTGGGCAAGTTACTTCACTTCTTTTTGCCTCACACCTCATCTGTAAAATGGAGATTGAGACTGGGAGCCCCCCACGTGGGACAGGGACTATGCCCAAACCCATTTGTTCAAATCCACCCGGTGCTTAGTACATTGCCTGGCACATAGTAAGTGCTTAAAAAGTACCATTACCACAATTATTACCATAAATACCACGAGGAACTTAAGCTCTAAAGGGGGAAACAGGCATAAGACATTTGCAAGCAGCAGAATAGGAATTAAATCACTTAGTTGTTTCCCCTTTTCTAGCAAGACACCCCTTAGATAAGAGAGACCCCCCCCCCCACCCGAAATCCTGCCATTCATGTGCAAAAGCTAATTTGTATGGGAGATTGCTCAACTGCTCACAATGGTAGAAATCCTCATTATCATTTGTCTGTGGAGCCAGATGTTCGCTCTCTTTGCTCTTTCAGCAGATATATTGAAAAATCAAATTCCAGAAGGGGGAAATTGTCCTGTCCCTGAATTGTCTCTCCATCCTTGACAAAGAGACCCAGAAGGTTGCCCAATTTCCACAAGCTGGGAGCCGGAGAAGAGCCTTTTAGGTTTCAATAATAAAAAATAAAAAAGGCTTATACAAATTCCTTGACAACCAATTAATCTGTCGCCACCACATAGATGAGATGGAAAGGCCCAGGATTTTCTAGAAGGGGGATTCTGCTCAGGGAAAGATCTCTCATATGAGCTATGGGTCCTTTCCCGTGGGGCATCAATTGGAACATTTGTGGGAAAGACTGTTTTGTACAGAAACGCTCGGGGCATGTCACTCCCCTCCTCAAAAATGTCCCAGTGGCTGCTGTTCAACCTACAAATCAAGCCAAAACTCCTCACTCTCGCTTCAAGGCTTTCATCCCCTCTCTCCCCTCCTACCCCACCTCCCTTCTGTACTTCTACAGCCAGCCCGCACCCCCTCCGCTCCTCTGCCACTAATCTCCTCACGGTGCCTCGTTCTCGCCTGTCCCCGCTGTCGACCCCCCGGCCCACATCACATCATCCTCCTGGCCTGGAATGCCCTTCCTCCCCACATCCGCCAAGGTAGCTCCCTTCCTCCCTTCAAAGCCCTACTGAGAGCTCACCTCCTCAGAAGGCCTTCCCAGATGAGCCCCCTTTTTCTTCTCCTCCTTCCCTCCCATCGCCCCCCGCCCCTACCTCCCTTCCCCCTCCCCACAGTATTTGTATATATTTGTACATATTTGTTACTCCTATTTATTTTACTTGTCCACACTTACCACTATATTCATTTCATTAATGATGTGCATATAGCAATACCTCTATTTATGCTGAGGGTTTTGACACCTGTCTGCATGTTTTGTTTTGTTGTCTGTCTCCCCCCTTCTAGATTGTGAGCGCCGTTGTTGGATAGGGACAGTCCTCTATCTGTTCCCGGACTTGTACTTCCCAAGCACTTAGTACAGTGCTCTGCTCACAGTAAAGCGCTCAATAAATATGAATGAATGGGGCAGGGAGAAGGAGATGACTTGAAAAGTGGAAAAATAATCCCAGGACCATAAGGAGAGACAATACTCCACCAGTCAGTCAGTTAATTATATTTATTGAGCTCTTACTGTGTGCAGAACACTGGAATTAATGCTTAGGAGAGAACAATATAGCAATATAACAGACACGTTCCCTGCCCACCTTGAGTTTAGGCTTCTGAGAGAGAAGGGAGCTAGTGTTTGCTTTGGAGAGGGAGTAATAATAATAATGATAATAATGATCATTATAATATTATTCTAAAATTGTCATAATAATGCTAGTACTCAGTCACCACATCCCTTCCTAGGTTACTGTGTTACTCTCCTACTTCAACCCAGCCAGCGCACTTCGCTCCTCTAATGCCAACCTTCTCACGGTTCCTTGATCTCACCTGTCTCACCGCTGACCTCTCGTCCATATCCCTTCCTCTGTCCTGGACCCCCCTCCCCTTCCGTATATGACAGACAGTTACTCTCCTCACCTTCAAAGTTCCCTCTCAGTGACACACCTGGAGACTTCCCAGTTATCTGCCAGTCTCGACTTCAGGAGGGAGAGTCAGGTAGAGGCCTACCCATTCCATTCCTAGCTTGGGCAGTGGCTAGCGAGTGGAAGGCAATCTGCTACAAGTCAAAACTCACCTGTGCTGGGCAGCAGCGGCATGGAAGAGAGTCGAGGGAAGAGACTCAGTTTACTGCACAGAAATAGGCGATGGTAAACCACTTCTGGATTTTTTCCCGAGAAAATTATACGGATCCACTACCAGAACGATTGCAGATGGAAGTGGGGCATTCTGGGAGAGATGTGTCCACAGCGTTGCTATGGGTTGAAGACGACTCGATGGCGTAAGGCAAGACAAGACCTTCAGAGTCTTATTAAAAGCACATCTCCTCCAAGAGGCCTTCCCTGACTAAACCATCATTTCCTTTTCTCCCACTCTCTTCTGCTTCACTCTTGCACTTATATTTGCCCCCTATATTCACCCTTCCTTCAGCCTTCCTGCACTTTTGAGTATATCTGTACTTTTTTTATATTAATGTCTGTCTCCCCTTCTAGACTATAAGCTTGCTGTGGGTAGAGAAAGTGTCTACCAACTCTCTTATATTGAACTTTACCAATGGCTTAGTACAGACTTCTGCACATAGTAAGTGCTCAATAAATATGATTAATAATAATGATAATAATAATAATACCAGTAAAGCAGTTCATTCATTCATTCATTTGTATTTATTGAGCGCTTACTGTGTACAGAGCACTGTACTAAGCGCTTGGGAAGTACAAATCGGCAACATATAGAGACAGTCTTTACCCAACAATGGGCTCACAGTCTAGAAGGGGGAGACAGACAACAAAACAAAACACTTCAAGAATTGGGAAAATTGATCCCTGCTCAAATAACCACCTAGTAATAATTAATAATTGTGATCTTTAAGTGCTTACTATGTGCCAGGCACTGTACTGAGCAGTGGAGTAGATCCAAGCTAATCAGTTTGGGTACAGTAGTGATGGAGGGGTTTGAGAGGGGGACAGAAGCAAAGATTCCAGTCCCAGAAGACCTAATGGTCCCATGACAGTTCAGTTCATTCATTCATTCAGCCATATTTATTGAGCACTTACTGTGTGCAAAGCACTGTACTTAGTGCTTGAAAGTACAATTCAGCAATAGAGACAATCCCTACCCAACAACAGGCTCACAGTCTAGAAATGGAAAGTCTAGTTATAATCAAAGCTTCCCCCTGAGAAGCAGCACGACCTAGCAGACAGAGCACGGCCCTGCGAGTCAGGAGAGCCAGGTTCCAATCCCGCTCCACCAATTGCCATGTGACCTTGGACAAGTCACTTCACTTCTCTGGGCCTCAGTTCCCTCAGCTGTGAAATGGGGATTGAGTATCAGTTCCCTCTCCTGCTTAGGCTGTGAACCGCATGGGGGACAGGGGAACTGTGTCCAACCTGATGATTAACTGATTACTATGGGTCAAGCATTGTTCTAAGTGCTGGGGCAGATGCAAGTGACCTGGGAGCAAGTCTCCCCCAGCACTAGGGAACAGTGCTGGATGCATAGCAAGCGTCTAAACAAATACGGTAATAACAATCGTCCTCATAATAATCCCACAGGTTGTAGAGGCTGGGTGCCTGCCCCTCCTACATTGTTGGGTAGGGATTGTCTCATATTTGTTGCTAAATTGTACTTTACAAGTGCTTAGCACGGTGCTTTGCCACACAATAAGCACTCAATAAATAGGATTGAAATGAATGAACTGAATGAATAAAATCCCTTGGGACCCCTTAGGACATGCTGGGAACAGAGACTTTGAGTGCCCAAAATGAGAACAGGTCTAGAGGAGGAGGCAGACATTAATAGAAATGATAAATTATGGATATGGTCGTAAGTGCTGTGGGGTGGAATAAAGGGTAGCAAATCACGGGCGATGCAGAAGAAGTTAGTGGGAGAAGAGGAAAGGAGGGCTTAGTCAGGGTAAGGCTTCTTGGAGGAGATGGCCTTCGATAAGGCTTTGAAGCAGTGGGAGAGGCAAAATAAGGAGCGGAATCCCGGCTCAATTCAAATCTGGAGGGGAATTTGGGTCACAACTACCCTCCCTCACATCAAATCTGGGTCGAATTTCCTCCTCCTGGGCTGTACACAGAAGAGTAAGTTCTTCGTTCAATGCCGAACCCCCATCAATGGTCTCTATAGAGTGCCTTACTATGTGCAAAGCATTGTATTCTCGGGAGAGTACAATACACCAGAGTTGGTAGACACATTTCCTGCCCATGACGAGTTTACAATCTAGATTTCTCTGTTTAATAATAATAATGATGGCATTTATTAAGTGCTTACTACATGCAAAAGCACTGTTCTAAGCACTGGGGAGGTCACACAAGGTGATCAGATTTGTCCCACGGGGGGCCTCACAGTCTTAATCACCATTTTACAGATAGGGAACTGAGGCAGAGAAAAGTTAAGTGACTTGTCCAAAGTCACACAGCTGACAATTGGCAGAGGCCCAGGATTTGAGCCCATGACCTCTGATCCAAAGCCCAGGCCTCTTTCACTGAGCCACATAGGGGGACCTAATGAGAAGCCCAGGTATTGACGAGAGGGCAGACGAGAAGCCATTAAAACCACCTTTGCCAATCCATCCCTTGTAGCATTAGTGTCAAAGATGCGTCTTTCAAGGAGTAAGTTAGTTTCCTGGGGAGACAAGTTATTTTGTCACCAAGATCTAAGGGCCTCTAAGGGTGCAGTTGCTGCCTGCTGCTGTCTCCAGTATGTGACAGGAAATGTCAGGAAGAACCATTGGGAATCATGACCATTCATCATTATCGTCATTATCTCAATCATCCTCATCAGTATTTATTGAGCTCTATGTGCAGAGCACTGTACTAAGCACTTGGGAGAATATACTACAACAGGGCTGGTAGGCATGTTCTCCGACCCCAGTGATCTTGCAGTCTAGTGGGGGAAACAGACATTAATATAAATAAATTATTTATAATAGATCATTTGAAGATGTGTAAATATGTGCTGTGGGATTGAGGATGGGGCAAATATCAAGTGCCCAAGGTCACAGATCCAAGGGAACAGATGTGGCTCAGTGCAAAGAGCACGGGCTTGGGAGTCAGAGATCATGGGTTCAAATCCCGGCTCCGCCACTTGTCAGCTGTGTGACTTTGGGCAAGTCCCTTAACTTATCTGTGCCTCAGTTCCCTCATCTGGAAAATGGGGATTAAGACTGTGAGCCCCACGTGGGACAACCTGATTACCTCGTATCCTCCCCAGCGCTTAGAACAGTGCTTTGCACATAGTAAGCGCTTAACAAATGCCATCATTATTATTTTATTATTATTACTTTCCAAGCGCTTAATACAGTGCTCTGCACACAGTAAGTGCTCAATAAATATGATTGAATGAATGAATGATACAGAGGGGAGAGGGACCCGGGAGAAGAGGGCTTAAAAGGGGAAAGCTTCTTGGAGGAGACCGTAAACTCGTTGTTGGCAGGAACCAGGTCTACCAACTCTGTTGCGCTGTTCTCTCCCAAGTGCTTAGTACAGCACTTGGCAAAGTACAGTGCTTTGCACGTAGTAAGTGCTTAATAAGTACCATTATTATAATATTATATTAATATATTAATATTATTAGTAATAATAATAAACATGAAGTGGTTAATAAATACAGTTGATGAGATGAGATCTTAATAATGCCCTGAAGGTGGAGAGAGTGGTGGTCTGGCATCTATGGAGGGGGGAGGGAGTTCCTGGCTAGGGGGAGGACGTGGGAAAGGGATCGGTTGGAGAGATAGGCGAGATCGGGGACATAGTGAGAAATCAGATGTCAGAGGAGCGGAGTGGTGCAGGCTGGGCTGGAGTAGGAAATCAGTGAGGCGAGGTAGGAGGTGGGGGCAGACTGATTCACGGACCATTCAGTCTGTGAATCCTGATGAGCCCATGAATGACTTTCCATCAGTTCCTTAGTAATCAGGGCAGGGCCTGGCTTCAAAGTAAGATTATTAAAGGCGGCATGGAAATCAGTCTACCTCATATTTAAACCATGAATCAATATGCAAATTGGAGTCCCGACTTCCAGGGCTCCAACTGAAATTCCTCAAGACATTTGAAGAAATCAAAACCACCGGACAGATTCATGTGTCAAAGCTGAGACCCCTTACTGGCAAAGGGTGACCTTGGACAAGTCAGCTCACTTCTCTGGGCCTCAGTTACCTCATATGGAAAATGGGGATTAAGACTGCGAGCCCCACGTGGGACAATGTGATTACCCTGTATCTCCCACAGTGCTTAGAACAGTGCTTGGGTTGTCCCACACAGGGCTTACGGTCTTAGTCTCCATTTTCCAGATGAGGTAACAGGCCCCAGAGAGGTGAAGTGAGCTGACTTGCCCAAAGCCATGTAGCCACTAAGTGGCTGAGGCGGAATTGGAATCCACGACCTCCGACTCCAAAGCCCAGGCTTTTTCCACTGAGCCATGCTGCTTCTCTCTTTGTCTCCCCCTTCTAGACTGTGAGCCTGCTGTTGGGTAGGGACCGTCTCTATATGTTGCCAACTTGTACTTCCCAAGCGCTTAGTACAGTACTCTGCACACAATAAGCGCTCAATAAATACGATTGAATGAATGAATGAATGCTTGGCACGTAGTATGTGCTTAACAAATACCATTATTCATTCATTCATTCACCTGTAGGATGGGGATGAAGAGTGTGAACCCCACGTGGGACATTCATTCATTCATTCATTCAATCGTATTTATTGAGCGTTTGCTTTGTGCAGAGCACTGGACTAAGCACTTGGGAAGTACAAATTGGCAACATATAGAGACAGTCCCTACTCAACAATGGGCTCACAGTGTAGAAGGGGGAGACAGACAACAAAACAAGTAGACAGGTGTCCATACCATCAGAATAAATAGAATTATAGCTCTATACATATTAATAAAATAGAGTAATATGTACAAATAGACAAGTGCTGTGGGGAGGGGAAGGGGGTAGGGCAGAGGGAGGGAGGGAGGGGGGCTATGGGGAGGGGAAGAGGAGGAGAGGAAAAGGGGGGCTCAGTCCTGGAGGAGGTGAACTCTCAGGAGGACTTTGAAGGGAGGAAGAGAGCTAGTTTGGCAGAGGTGTGGAGGGAGGGCATTCCAGGCCAGAGGGAGGACATGAAACAGGCAAGAACAAGGCCCAGTGAGGAGGTTAGTGGCGGCAGAGGAGTGGAGGGTGCAGACTGGGCTGGAGAAGGAGAGAAGGGAGGTGAGGTAGGAGGGGGCCAGGTGGTGGAGAGCTTTGAAGCAGAGAGTAAGGAGTTTTTGCTTCATGTGAAGGTGGATAGCCAATCACTTGATATTTCTGAGGAGGGGAGTGACATGCCCAGAGCATTTCTGTACAAAGATAATCTGGGCAGCGGAGTGAAGTATAGACTGAAACGGGGAGACATGGCTCATGACCAACCTGATTAGCTTGTGCTTAGTACAGCACCTGGCACGTAAGAAGCGCTTAACAAGTACCATTAAAAAGTGGTTTAATGGCTCAAATAGGAAAATGGGTAGTCAGGGAGATCTACCATTTCATTTGTCCTGACTGAGCTATTGAACTGCTTTGGTTTCAAGGTGTGTCAAGTTGGAACCTGATTCCTCTAGACCGTAAGCTCATTGTGGGCAGGGAAAATGTCTACGAACTCTGTTATATTGTACTCTCCCAAATGCTAGTACAAAGCTCTGCACGTAGTAAATGCTCAATAAATACCATTGATTGATTGATTCTTGCTGTGCCTCAAGGCCCATTCAGAATAATAAGAGCAATTTTGAAAGAACCTGGAAAGAAAAAAGAAAACTTCTGACTTCCAAAGTTCTGTCCATTGAATGAGTTTCCCCAATTCAATCAATGACAGGAATCTATTACTATTATAATTACTATTTACAATAATATTAATAATGATAATAATAATAATTGTGGTATTTGTTAAGCACTTACTATGTGCCAGGCACTGGACTAAGTGCTGGGGTGGATTCATTCATTCATTCATTCATTCATTCATTCAATCGTATTTATTGAGCGCTTAGGTGCTTACACTCTAATGGGAAAGTATTTACAAATAGAGTAGTCAGGATAAATGCATACATAGATTCCTGAGGGGGATGAACAAGAACGTGCCTCTAGGCCAGGAAATGATAAAGTCATGAGAAGCAGCATAGTGCAGTGGATAGAGCGCGGGCCTGGGAGTTAGAAGGTCATGGGTTCTAATTTCAGCTCGGCCACTTGTCTGCTGTGTGGCCTTGGGCAGGTCACTTCATATCTCTGGGCCTCATTTGACCTCGTCTGTAAAATGAGGATTGAGACTGTGAGCCCCCCATGGGACAGGGACTGTGTCCAATCCGATTTGCTTGGATCCACCCCAGCTGTTAGTGCAGTGCCTGGCACGGAGTTAGGCGCTTAACAAATACCATCATTATTATTACCCACCATTTGATGTCACTCCTACTGAGAGCTCACCTCCTCCAGGAGGCCTTCTCAGACTGAGCCCCCTCCCCATCCCATTCGCCTTACCTCTTTCCCCTCACCACAGCACCTGTATATATGTTTGTACATATTTATTACTCTATTTATTTTACTTGTACATATTTATTCTATTTATTTTATTTTGTTAATATGTTTTGTTTTGTTGTCTATCTCTCCCTTCTAGACTGTGAGCCCGCTGTTGGGTAGGGACCGTCTCTATATGTTGCCAACTTGTACTTCCGAAGCGCTTAGTACAGTGCTCTGCACACAGTAAGCGCTCAATAAATTGGGTTGGACAGGAACTTACTGAGCATCTACTATTTGCAGAGCACTGTAGTAAGCTCTTATGAGAGTCCAATTGCAGCAAAAAACAGTCTCTACCTTCAGGGATTTTCCATCTAATGGGAGAAACAGACTGGCACAGATTATTTATAAGTAATAGGAACAGGAGGTAACTGGTAACTACAAAGGTATAATAATAATTCATCAATCTTATCTGTTGAGTGTTTACTGTGTGCAGAGCATTGTATTAAACACTTGGGAGAGTGCAATTTAACAGAGTTGGTAGACATAATCTATCATTATTATTATTATTATTATTTACAATAATATTAATAATGATAATAATAATAATGATAACATTTATTAAGCACTTACTATGTGCCAAGCACTGTTCTAAGCTCTGTGGGAGTGACAAAACCATTCAAGTGCAATAAACTGTGGCTGAATTGTAACTCCCAAGCATTTAGTACAGTGCTCTGCACAAAGTAAGCATTCAATAAATACAACTGAATGAATAATGATACCCATAATAATATAAAATATATGAAAAAACAGTAAATAAGGAAACACACCCAGTTCCAAAACCCAGGATTTGCTTTCTCACAAAATGAAAAGCAGTGTTGCCTTATGGTTAGAGCGTGGGTCTGGGAGTCAGCAGGACCCTGGCTTCTAATGGTGGCTCTGGCCCAGGTCTGCAGTGTGACCTTGGGCAAGTCACTTCACTACTCTGTGCCTCAGTTACCTCCTCTATAAAATGGAGTCTAAGACTGAGCCCTAAGTAGGATGGGGACTGTGTCTTCCCCAGTGCTTAACACAGTGCTTGGCACATAGTAAGTGCTTAACAAAGACCATTAAAAAGAAAACATTAAAGAAAATTAGCACTGCCACACAAGTCATTTCTTCTGACTTCGCAGCATTTTGTATCCAAACAGGTTTGTGTTGGAGAAGGAATGTTCCCTAATTCTGAAACAACGTTGGTTTTTTGGGTTTTTTTTTTAAGGCATTGGTTAAGCGCTTACTCTGTGTCAAACACTGGGGTAGATATGATTTAATTAGGATGGATTCAGTCCTTGTCCCACATGGGGCTCACAGTCTAAGCAGGAGGGAGAACAGGAGAACCGAGGCACAGAGAAGTGAAGTAACTTACCCAAGGTCACACAGCAAGCATTTAGCAGAGCCAGGATGAGAACCCAGCTCCTCTGACTCCCAGGCCCGCGCTCTATCCACTAGGCCAGGCTGCTTCTAGCCAAAACACAAGTGAAAATATACATTCTGGAAGAACTGATCGTAGTATACACGGATCAATATATATCACTGATACATTGATCTACTCATAAAAGATGTGGGTGGATGGAGTGCCAAGGAGAATAAGTTGGGATAATGAGATTTGGAATAAGGGGATTTAATTAGGGAATTCTTCTTGGAGGAAGTGAGATTTCAGGAGGGCTTCGTAGATGGGGTGAGCTGAGGTCTGGTGGATTTCGATCAATCAATCAATCCATCAGTGGTATTAACTGAGCATTTACTGTGCTCAGAGCACTGTACTAATCACTTGAGAGAGTACAGTAGGAGAAGCAGACACAGTCCTGGCCCTCAAAGGCAGGGCTCTGCACGCAGTAAGTCGTCAATAAGTGTGATCGGTTGACCTTGCAGTCTAGTGGGGGAGACAGACATTTACCTAAATTACAATGAGGGCTCGGCCATGGGAGTGTAGGGTGAGGTGAGTACCTATGTCCTTACTGGGTACCGATTCAAGTGCCTAGCGATACAGAAGGGAGGGAGACTAGATTGGGGAGATGAGAGATTAGTCAGGGAAGGCTTCCTGGAGGAGATGTGATTTTTTTTTTCAACAGGACTCAGAAGATGGGGAGAGAGGTGGACAGTCGGATGTAAAGAGGGAGAGAGAGTTCTGGGTGGGAGGCCCAGTAAGAGCAAGGTTTGACAGCGAGAGAAATGTGAGAGTGAGTGTGAAGGGAGAGGATGTTGCCCCCTCCTACCTCACCTCGCTACTCTCCTACTCCAACCCAGCCCACACACTTTGCTGCTGTAATGCCAACCTACTCACTGCACCTCGATCTCGTCTAGCTTGCCGCTGACCACTTGCCCACATCCCGCCTCCGGGCCTGGAACATCCTCCCTCTTCACACTGGACAGATGGTGACCCTCCCCTCCTTCAAAGCCTTACTGAAGGCACGCCTCCTCCAAGAGGCCTTTCCTGCCTAAGCCCTCTATTCATTCATTCATTCATACATTCATTCAGTCGTATTTACTGAGTGCTTACTGTGTGCAGAGCATTGTACTAAGCGCTTGGGAGGTACAAGTCGAGAACAGATAGAGACGGTCCCTACCCAACAACGGTCTCACAGTCTCGAAGGGGGAGACAGACAACAAAAGAAAACATGGAGACAGGAGTCAAAATCGTCAGAACAAATAGAATTAAAGCTCTATGCACATCATTAACAAAATAAATAGAATAGTAAATATGTACGAGTAAAATAGAGTGATAAATCTGTACAAATCTATATAAGTGCTGTGGGGAGGGGAAGGAGATAGGACAGAAGTGGGGGATGGGGAGGAGGAGAGGAAAAAGGGGGCTCAGTCTGGGAAGGCCTCCTGGAGGAGGTGAGCTCTCAAGAGGGCTTTAAAGGGAGGAAGAGAGCTAGCTTGGCGGATGTGCGGAGGGAGGGCATTCCAGGCCAGGGGGAGAACGTGGGCCGGGGGTAGACGGCGGGACAGGCGAGAACGAAGCACAGTGAGGAGGTGAGCGGCAGAGGAGTCAGATCTCCCGCTCCCTTCTGCGTCACCTTGGCTCGCAGATCTGTAATTTTATTTACTTCTATTAATGTCTGTCTCCCCGTCTAGACTGTCAGCTCGCTGTCTGTTATACTAAGTGGTACTCTCCAAAACGCTTAGTGCAGTGCTCTGCACACAGTAAGCGCTCGATAAATACATTGGATTGGCTGACCGTAGTTCCCGAACCGAGACCTGAAAACCCCAGGTGCTCTTCTGACTCCGAAGAAAATAGCCAAAGTCAGGATAACGGGAGTGGAGAGGGGATTGAGATGGCCAAGGAAGAACTCTGAAGGAAAAGCATAAGGAAGGAAAAGCATAAGGATTGAGCATTTGGCGGGTGGAAAAATACCGAATCCTCTGGTTTCCATGAACGGCGATCCTAAAGCCATTCGTAGTCAGAGGAGCTATGTAGAGCAGGCAAAATGAACGTAACTGATGAAATTTTGTAGCCACAATGACAGACAGCCGGGCTGGTTGATTTGCTTGAATTGTTAATGCTCTATTCCCAGTCACATGGAATGTCTACGCTTCTCCTCAACCACACAGCTCATCGTCATGTCGTGGCAGTGTCGTTCTTAAGAGGCAATAAGGAACGGGTCATTCCCAGGCATTGAGTTTTGCAAAAGGTAGAAAATCTTCTTCAGTCAGCTGATCCAAGGTGTCTGATGAGCGCCTACCGTGGGCCGAGCACAGTGTTGAGCGCGTGGGAGAGCCCAGGGCAGTCGACAAGACCCCTGACCCTCAGCAGCTTGTAATCTAACGGGGGCAGAGGGGAATTGGAACAAATGACAGGTAGGAGATGCGGAAGAGGATAAGAATCTCTGTCTAAGTGCTGCGGAGGAAGGGTGATTACTTGAGCGCTTAGAATCTTCAGACCCCACGCATCAGTGATTTAGTAGAGAGGAAAAATAGGACAGGGAGATGAGAGATTAGTCAGGGAAGGCTTCTTCAGAGTCACTCTCCCTTCTCTCTCTGGAGGGTGGGGCTGAGGACTGAGAGTTCATTCATTCATTCAATCGTATTTATTGAGCGCTTACTGTGTGCAGAGCACTGTACTAAGCGCCTGGAAAGTACAGGTTGGTAACATACAGAGACGGTCCCTACCCAATAGCGGGCTCACAGTCTAGAAGGGGGAGTTGCCTCTGGGCTGCTCACATTCATTCATTCATTCAATCCATCGTATTTATTGAGCGCTTACTGTGTGCAGAGCACTGTACTAAGCGCTAGGGAAGTACAAATCGGCTACATAGAGATAGAGACGGTCCCCACCCAACAACAGGCTCACAGCCTAGAAGGGCGATGCTTACAGTGAGCATCCTTCACTGTGTGAATCAGAGAAGGTGTGTGGCCTCATGACAGAACCCAGGCCCGGGAGCCAGAAGGTCCTGGGTTCTAATCCCGGCTCTGCCACTTGTCTGCTGGGTGACCTTGAGCAAGTCACTTCACTGCTCTGGGCCTCAGGTGCCTCATCTGTAAAATGGGGATTGAGACGGTGAGCCCCACATGGGACGGGGACTGTGTTACACCTGATTTGCTTATCCATCCCAGCACTTAGTAGAGTACCTGGCACACAGTAAGCACTTAACAAATGCCACAATTATCAATATTATTATTATCAAAGGGAGAGAGCAGCGGGACCCAGTGGAAAGAGCATGGGCCTGGGAGTCAGAGGACCTGGGTTCTAACCCTACTTAATAATAATAATAATGGTATTTGTTAATAATAATAATTATTATTATTATAGTATTTGTTAGGCGCTCACTATGTGCCAAGCACTGTTCTAAGTGCTGGGGTAAATACAAGGTAATCAGGTTGTTCCACATGGAGCTCACAGTCTCAATCCCCATTTCACAGATGAGGTAATTGGGGCACAGAGAAATTAAGTGACCTGCCCAAGATCACACAACAGATAAGTGGCGGGGGGGGGGGGATTAGAACCCACGACCTCCGAGTCCCAAGTCCGGGCTCTTTCCACTAGGCCATGCTGCTCCTCTTACTATATGCCAAGCACTGTCCTAAGCGCTAGGGCAGAGACAAGAGAATCAGGTTGTCCTATGTGGGGCTCACAGTCTTCATCCCCAGTTTCCAGATGAGGTAACCGAGGCCCGGAGAAGTTCAGTGACTTGCCCAAAGTCATACAGCTGATAAGTGGCGGAGGTGGGATTGGAACCCACTACCTCTGACTCCCAAATCCATGCCGTTTCCGCCAAGCCACGCTGCTTCTCACTCGTCTGCCGTGTGACCTCAGGCGGGACACTTTACTTCTCCGGGCCTCAGTTACCTCATCTGTAAAAGGTGGCCGGGAGGTCAGTCCACGAGCCCCATGTGGGACAACGAACTTGAGTAGCTTGTATCTACTTCGGCGTTTAGTTCAGTGTCTCTGGTGCGTAGTAAGCACTTACCAAATGCCACGAAAAAGAAGCTTAGATCCTGCAGAACGGAAGGGAATTTTAGACTGTGAGCCCACTGTTGGGTAGGGACTGTCTCTATATGTTGTCAACTTGTACTTCCCAAGCGCTTAGTACAGTGCTCTGCACACAGTAAGCGCTCAATAAATACGATTGATGATGATGATGATGATAATGAAGGGAATGGTTGGTTATTCTGCTGTAGAAACAGAGGCAGACAATCTGCAGAATCGACCCCCTGTTGACGGACAATCGTTTTTCACTGGGGGAAGAGAAAGCCGGCTTTACCGGTGCCAGCAAATATCCAACCATTTCCTCGGCACCATCTCCGGGAATTTTTTTGGATAACCCCCCGTGATCACCTGCTGCGTGGAAAATGAGATGCGGTGTGGCCTAGTGGAAAGAGCAGGGGTCTGGGAGTCAGAAGACGCGGTTTTTTTTTTTTATTTTAGTGTAGAAAGAGCAGAGTTTCGGCGCGAGGAGTCGACCGTTACGTGGGTAAAAAAAAACTAACAATAAAAAAGTGATTTAAGCCGAAGCGGTTTCTCCTCTGCCTCTCCGTCGCTGTTGGAAAGCGGCTGCGATCGAAGAAGGTGGGCTCGGCTAAGCGTCGCGGCTGGCAACCGTTGCCCGCTTTGAAGCCCTCCAACGGTCCCGGGGGCAGGGGCCCGGCAGGCAGGAGCCCCCTCCCCTCCCCGCCCCGCCCCGCCCCGGGGCCTGTGGGCGACGGTCGGTCCCGCGGGCGGGCGGGGCTTCCCCGGGCCACCGCCCCCCGGGGAGCGGGGCCGGGCCTGGGCGCTGTACGAGACGCCCCCGCAAGTCGCGGGCGGCCGGCCGGCCGGGACGGGGAGACCTTTGCCCCCGGCTCCCGGTGGCAGCACCTTTTCTGGGGGCGGAGGGGAGGGAAGGGGAGGGAAGGGCTTTCTGCCTCCGCCAGAGCGAGCGGAGGCGGGCGGGGATTTACGGCCCTGCTCCCCCCGACTCTCCCCCCCTCCGGCCCGCCCCCACCGCCCAGGTCCGGCCCGGGGGCCGCTAGGCCCGGTTGCGCGGGCGGGGGGGCCTTGGGGGCCGCGGACGGACCCCTCCCGTCCCGAGCCCTCTCCCCCCCCCGGTCCCTCCCCCCCCCAGCCCTGGAGCGGAGCCCCTGGACCGCAGCTGGATCCCGACAGGGGTCAGCCCCCCCGCCCCCTCCCCAGGCCCGGCAACCTCCCTCCCTCCCTCCTTCCCTCTCTCCCTCCCTCCGCCTGCGGGGCCCGGATCGAGGGCCGGGGGCCGGGCCCGAGGGTCGCTGCGGCCGGGGTCTCGTCCCCGGGCCCGGCCCCCCGCCCCCCGCCCCATGAGTCCTCCCCCTCCTCCCTCCGGCCGCCCTCAGCGTTCTCCTCCCCGTCCCCGTCCCCCTCCCCCTGTCGGTGTCGGTGTCGGTGTCGGAGCCGTCCGATGCGGGGTCCGCCCGGAGGTGCCCGGCGGTGCCTTCCCCGGCCCGGCCCGGCCCCCGGCCCCCGCCCGCCATGGCCAACCAGCCCGTCATCCTCAACGTCTACGACATGGTCAGTGCCCGCCCGCGGCGGGGCCTCGGGGATCACGGTGACGGGCACCGGGCTCGGGGGCGGGGGGGGGCCCTGGGGAGAGGGCCTGGGGCACCCGGCCGGGCACCCGGGGCGGACGGGGATGCGCTCTCTTTACTGCCCATTTGGACTCTCCCAAGCGCTCAGTACAGTGCTCCGCACACAGTGAGCGCCCAGTAAATCCGAATGGACAAACGACTCGACGACCACCGACCCTGGGGCCCGGAGGCTCCCGGGCGGGAGCGGGCTCGGGGCGGGAGCTCAGGGGAGGGGGCTGTCGGATCGGCCGACCCGCTGGGAAGCCGAAACACATTCCCGGCCAAACCTCTTCTTGGCCTGCTATACCGCTATGCGTCCGGATCCAGCGGCCGGCCGGCTGGCCGGCCGACCGAGAGGTTGCTTTTCTTGCCATTCATTCGTTCAGTGGGGTTTATGGAGCGCTTACTACGTGCGGAGCACCGTACTGAACGCTCGGGTGGGCACAGCCCGCCGGCACACTTGGGGCCCTCTCCCGCGGCCCGAGGTCACCCTCCTCTAAAGTTCTCCCAGCGCGCCCGACAGCAGCTCTGGGTGTGTTCTCTGGGTAGCCAAGGGGATAATAATAATAACATCGTAAATAATGAGGGCATTTGTTAAGCGCTTACTATGTGTCCAGCCCTGTTCTAGGCGCCGGGGAGGATACAAGGTGATCAGGTTGTCCCATGTGGGGCTCACAGTCTTCATCCCCATTTTACAGATGAGGTGACGGAGGTACAGAGAAGTGAAGTGACTTGCCCAAGGTCACACAGCTGACAATTGATGGAGTCGGGATTTGAACTCATGACCTCTGTGTCATTCATTCAGTCGTATTTATTGAGCGCTCACTGTGTGCAAAGCACTGTACATCTTAGAGAGATGCCCCAACCATCCATCCATCACTGGTACTTATTGAGCGCTTACTGAGAGCAGAGCACCGTATTGAGAGCTTGGGAGAGGACAATAGAACAGAAACAATCCCTGCCCCCAACGAGCTTACAGTTTAGAAGGGAGGCCCAACCCACCAATCAGTGGTATTTATCGAGGGCTTCCTGCATGTGGAGCACTGGAGTAAGCGCTTGGGGGAGGCAGTAGAACAGGGTTGGTAGAGGAGTTCCTGGCCCACAGGGAGCCCAGAAACCCCGGGGTGTTTGTGGGAGGTTGTTTGCCGGACCGGATTGGATCGGAGCTTTCGAATTTCAAATTCCAACTGGCTTAGCGAGCCACGGTTCGCCGGGGTCTCAGATCTTTAGGCAGCCAACCCAAAAAAAAAGAAAAAGAAAAAAGAGAAACAGTGTTGTTTAGTGGACAGAGCCCGGGCCTGGAAGTCAGAAGGATCTGGGTTCTAATCCCATCTCTGCCACTTGGCTGCTGTGTGACTTTGGGCAAGTCATTTCACTTAATAATAATAGTAATCATCGTGGCATTTCTGAAACACCATGTTTCAGGCACTGTACTAAACACTGGGGTGGATACGAGCCTATTGGGTTGGACGCAGTCCTTGTCCCACATGAAGCTCACCATCTCAATACCCATTTTACAGAGGAAGTCACTGAGGCACAGAGAAGTAAAGTGACTTATCCAAGGTCACACAGCAGACACGTGGTAGAGCCGAGATTTAGAACCCATGACCTTCCGACTCCCAGGCCCGTGCTCCGTCCACTCCGCCATGCTTATCTGGCCCTCATTTACCTCAACTGTAAAATGGGGATGAAGACTGTGAGGCCCACGTGGGACAGGGACTGTGTCCCACCTGATTAGCTTGTATCTACCCCAGTGCTTAGAACAGTGCCTGACACATAGCATTTAACAAACACCACAAAAAAACTGTGAATTAATTTCTAGACTGTGAGCCCATTGTAGGGTAGGGACCATCTCTATATGTTGCCGATTTGTACTTCGCAAGCGCTTAGTACAGTGCTCTGCACACAGTAAGCACTCAATAAATATGAATGAATGAATGAATGAATTAGGCAGAACCTATAATTTGATGGCAAATACGCGTAGTCCGACCGATGTGATGTGAGACTCGGTGGGGTGATTCCTTTTGTGCTGGGCCGGTGGTTAATTATGGACCCGATCACCTGCCAAGAAACCATCACCTGCTGCAGAAAGGGTGTGAGGAGTGAGAGGGAGCGAGAATGTATCCACAGTGGGAGGTTCAAATGGAGTTTGGTATTGACATCCGCAGAGCAGACAGAGGTCGTCTTGAACAAGACCCTCAGGAAAGCGAGCAGCAGGGGTACTCCCATAGCGACTCCAACTGAGATTCTTCTCCTCCGCCTCCCTCTTGAACATCCCCACGGGTCCTGGGGTGCATTCAAGTGGGCGTTTGCCAGAGAGACCACCTACCCTAACTTGATCCGAGCCTGCCTGGACATTTCTGGTATTCTGTTGCAGCCGTCCATGCGTGGCTGCTGAAAAAAATCCTGAAGGAATGGGAAAGGTTTTTCCTCCCCGAGGTCTGGTTCTTCAAAACAGTGGCAACAGTGAGAACCCTTGGCCAAATAGAGTCCCTTGGCTGGGTCTGTCTTCTCTCTTGTCACACAAGAAAACCAGTGAGAACTCGGTGTCAGACTAAGGGATTTTGGGTCAGCCTGCTGCCATTAGGACTGGGTCTTGGGTAGAGTGGTTAAAGTGGGTGCTATTTATCAAGTGCGGGATGGGAAGGCAGGGAAACCCTCCATCGTTTTTCTCCCACCCATTTCGCCCTCCCGGGCAGGTATGGGCCCCACGAGAAAGGAGGAAACTGATCTCTGCTAGCCGTTCAATCAATCGGTCAATCAATTGATAGTATTTATTGCGAGCTTCCTGTTTGCAGAGCACTGGACCAAGTGCTTGGGGGAGTACACTCAGCTCTTTTATCACTGTTCACTTTGGTGGTCAGAAATGATGCTGGCTTTGGCCTGTGAACTCAGGATACCGAGAAAATCGGATTAATCTCAGAGTATCAGATGATGATGATGATAGTTGTTAAGCGCTATGTGCAAACGCTATGTTCTGAGCGCTGAGTAAGGACAAACCAATCCCTTCCTCCCCCTAAAGGATTCTCTCTCTTGAGATAGGATCTGATGGATTCACCTGTGGCAAATGACGGCTGAACTCCGGGCCTGAGTTTTCACAATCGGAAACCTGCGTAAAGGAAGTGATTATAGTGTTGGTGGTTTCCACTCTCTCTTTCCCTGCCAGTGGTGTCTCTTGTGGGGTACAAAGAGCAGTGAGCTGGTAGGCAGGCAGATGCGCAGTGCATTGTGAAATGAATGCAAAGACTCGTTATTATGTGTGGGACCCATTTATGGACAAAGTGAGAGAGAGCACCATAGTTTGCCTGCCTCGTGGTTGTCCCTGTAGCCCCTGTGGATTTTGCCCCCCTTGCTAGCTAGCTAGTTTTCAGGATTTCTGCTCAGAGTACACCTTCACCACTCATCATGTAGTAGCAGTAGCAGCAGCAGCAGAAATAGTATTAGTAGCAGTAGCAGGAGTGGTAATAGGAGCAGTACAGTAGTAGTAACAATGGCAGTAGAGAAGTAGTAGTGGTAATAGTAGCAATAGTAGCAGCAGCAGTACGAGTAGTACTAGTAGTAGTAGCAGTAGAATTAGTAGGAACAGTAGCAGTAAGAGGAGCAGTATAATAGTAGTAACAATGGCAGAAGAGAGGTAGTAGTGATAATAGTGGCAGTAGTAGTAGAGGTAGCCTTAGCAGTAGCAGGAGCAGCACTAATAGTAGTAGTACTAGTGGTAGTATCAGTAGGAGTTGTAGCAGTAGCAGGAGTGGTAGTGGGAGCAGTACAGTAGTAGTAACAATGGTGGTAGTAGTAGTAGTAGTAATGGCTGTAGCAGTAGAAGTAGTCTTAGCAGTAGCAGGAGCAGCAGTAATAGGAGTAGTAGTACTAGTAGTAGTATCAGTAGCATTAGTAGGAGTAATAATAATAATAATAATGGCATTTATTAAGCACTTACTATGTGCAAAGCATTGTTCTAAGCGCAGGGGAGGTTACAAGGTGATCAGGTTGTCCCACAGGGGGCTCACAGTGTTAATCCTCATTTTACAGATGAGGGAACTGAGGCACAGAGAAGTTAAGTGACTTGCCCAAAGTCACACAGTTAACAATTGGCAGAGCCAGGATTTGAACCCATGAGCTCTGACTCCAAAGCCTGTGCTCTTTCTACTGAGCCACACTGCTTCTCCAGCCACACTGCTTCTCTGTTAGTAGTGTTAGTAGAAGTAGTAGCAGTAGCAGGAGTGGTAGTAGGAGCAGTACAGTAGTAGTAACAATGGTGGTAGTAGTAGTAGTAGTAATAATAATGGCTGTAGCAGTAGCCTTAGCAGTAGCAGGAGCAGCAGTAATAGGAGTAGCACTAATAATAGTAGCGTTAGTAATAATGATAGCATTTATTAAGCGCTTACTATGTGCAAAGCACTGTTCTAAGCACTGGGGAGGTTACAAGGTGATCAGGTTGTCCCACGGGTGACTCACAGTCTTAATCCTCATTTTACAGATGAGGGAACTGAGGCACAGAGAAGTTAAGTGACTTGCCCAAAGTCACACAGCTGACAATTGGCAGAGCCAGGATTTGAACCCATGACCTCTGACTCCAAAGCCTGTGCTTGTTCTACTGAGCCACGCTGCTTCTCCAGCCACACTGCTTCCCCGTTAGTAGTGTTAGTAGGAGGAGTAGCAGGAGTGGTAGTAGGAGCACTACAGTAGGAGTAACAATGGTAGTAGTAGTAGTAGTAGTAATGGCTGTAGCAGAAGCCCTAGCAGGAGCAGCAGTAATAGTAGTAGCACTAATAGTAGTAGCGTTAGTAATAATGATAACATTTATTAAGCGCTTACTGTGTGCAAAGCACTGTTCTAAGAGCTAGGGAGGTTACAAGGTGATCAGGTTGTCCCACGGGGGCTCACAGTCTTCATCCCGATTTTACAGATGAGGTAACTTTGGCCCAGAGAAGTGAAGTGACTTGCCCAAAGTCACACAGCTGACAAGTGGTGGCGCCGGGATTTGAACCCGTTAGTAGGAGTAGTAGCAGAAGCAGGAGTGGTAGTAGGAGCAGTACAGTAGTAGTAACAATGGCAGTAGAGAAGTAGTAGTAGTAGTAGTAATCGTGGCAGTAGCAGGAGAAGTAGCCTTAGCTGTGGTAGTAGCAGTAGTTGCAGTAGCAGCTGCAGCAATAGAAATAATAGTAGTAAGAGTAGTAGCAGTAGCATTAGTAGGAGTAGAAGCAGTAGCAGCAGCTGTAGTGGTGGTTTTGACAGGACAGTAGTACAAACAGTGACAGTAGTAGACATAGTTGTAGTGGCAGTGGTAATAATAATAATAATAATAATGGCATTTATTAAGTGCTTACTATGCGCAAAGCACTGTTCTAAGCATTGGGGAGGTTACAGGGTGATTGGGTTGTCCCACAGGGGGCTCACAGTCTTAATCCCCATTTTACAGATGAGGTAGCTGAGGCCCAGAGAAGTGAAGTGACTTGCCCAAAGTCACACAGCTGACAAGTGGTGGAGCTGGGATTTGAACCCATGACCTCTGACTCCAAAGCCCGGGCTCTCTCCACTGAGCCACGCTGCTTCTCTAGTAATGGTAGTATTCAGTCGTATTTATTGAGCACTTACTGTGTGCAGAGCACTGTACTAAGTGCTTGGGAAGTACAAGTTGGCAACATATAGAGACAGTCCCTACCCAACAGTGGGCTCACAGTCTAGAAGGGGGAGACAGACAACAAAACAAAGCATATTAACAAAATAAAATAAATAGAATAAATATGTACAAATAAAATAGAGTAATTCATTCATTCATTCAATCATATTTATTGAGCGCTTACTGTGTGCAGAGCACTGTACTAAGCGCTTGGGAAGTCCAAGTTGGCAACATATAGAGACGGTCCCTACCCAACAACGGGCTCACAGTCTAGAAGGGCGGGACAGACAACAAAACAAAACATATTAACAAAATAAAATAAATAGAATAGTAATTTGATCACTGATCAAAGAGAAGGGGTACCACCCAGGAGAGGGGGTATTGCCTACTGGTAGTAGTAGCAGTAGCATTAGTAGGAGTAGTAGCAGGAGCAGTAGTGGTAGTAGGAGCAGTACAGTAGCAGTAACAGTAGCAGAAGTAGCAGTAGCAGTAATTGTAGCAGTAGAAGTAACCTTTGCAGTAGTAATAATAGTAGTAGCAGCAGTAGTAACAATATTACGGGTAGTGTGTGGCTTAGTGGATAGAGCATGGACCTTGGAATTAGAAGGACCTGGGTTCTAATCCCATCTCTTCCTCTTGTCTGCTGTGTGACCTTGGGCAAGTCACTTCACTTCTCTGTGCCTCGGTTACTTCACCTGTAAAATGGGGATTAAGACTGTGAGCCCACGTGGGACAGGGGCTGCATCCAACCTGATTAACTTGTATCCACCCCAATGCTTAGAACAGTACTTGCCATATAGTAAGCGCTTAAAAAGAACCATTATTATTAGTAGTAATTGTAGTAGCAGTAGTATTAGTAGAAGTTGTAGCAGTAGCGGCAATAGTACTGATAGTATTGGCAGGGCAGTAGTAGCAGCAGTGACGATAGTAGAATAGTAGTAGCAGTAGAAGTAGCAATAGCAGCAGCAGTAGTAATAGCAGTAGCAGCAGCAGAAGAAGTGGTAATAGCAGTAGTAGTAGCAGTAGCAATAGTAGTAGCAGTAGTAGTAGTAATACTAGTAGTAGAACTACTAGTAGTAAGCAGTTGCATTAGTAGGAGAAGTAGCAGTAGCAGCAGCAGGAGTGATAGTAGTAGTAATAGTGGCAGTAAAAGTAGATGTAGACTTAGTAGTAGCAAGCAGCAGGAGCAGTAGTGGTAGTAGCAGCAGCAGTGGCATTAGTAGGAGTAGTTGGAGTAGTAGCAGTAGTGGTAGTATTGGCAGGGCAGTAGTAGTAGCAGTGGTAATAGTAGAAATAGTAGTATAAGTAGTCTATACTTCACGCTGCTGCCCTGATCATCTTTGTGCAGAAACGCTCTGGGCATGTTACTCCCCTCCTCAAAAATTTCCAGTGGCTACCAGTCAACCTATGCATCAGGCAAAAACTCCTCACTCTCGGCTTCAAGGCTGTCCATCACCTCGCCCCCTCCTACCTCACCTTCCTTCTTTCCTTCTAAAGCCCAGCCCGCACCCTCCGCTCCTCCGCCGCCGCTAACCTCCTCACTGGGCCTCGTTCTTGCCTGGCCTGCTGTTGTCCCCCTGCCCACGTCCTCCCCCTGGCCTGGAACGCCCACCCTCCACACATCCGCCAAGCTAGCTCTCTTCCTCCCTTCAAAGCCCTACTGAGAGCTCACCTCCTCCAGGAGGCCTTCCCAGAATGAGCCCCCTCCTTCCTCTCCCCCTCCCCATCCCCCCCGCCCTACCTCCTTCCCCTCCCCACAGCACCTGTAAATCTGTTTGTACAGATTTATTACTCTATTTATTTTACTATTTATTTTATTTATATTTACTATTCTATTTATTTTATTTTGTTAATATGTTTTGTTTTGTTGTCTGTCTCCCCCTTCTAGACTGTGAACCCGTTGTTGGGTAGGGACCGTCTCTATATGTTGCCAACTTGTACTTCCCAAGAGCTTAGTACAGTGCTCTGCACACAGTAAGCGCTCAATAAATACGATTGAATGAATGAATGAATAGTAGTAGCAGTAGATGTAGCAATGGCAGCAGTAGTAGTAGTAGTAGTGGTAGCCAGTGGCTACCAATCAATCTGCGCATCAGGCAGAAACTCCGCACCCTCGGCTTCAAGGCTGTCCATCACCTCGCCCCCTCCTACCTCACCTCCCTTCTCTCCTTCTCCAGCCCAGCCCGCACCCTCCGCTCCTCTGCCGCTAATCTCCTCACCGTGCCTTGTTCTCTCCTGTCCCGCCATCGACCCCTGGCCCACGTCATCCCCCGGGCCTGGAATGCCCTCGCTCTGCCCGTCCGCCAAGCTAGCTCTCTTCCTCCCTTCAAGGCCCTACTGAGAGCTCACCTCCTCCAGGCGGCCTTCCCAGACTGAGCCCCTTCCGTCCCCATCTTACCTCCTTCCCTTCCCCACAGCACCTGTATCTATGTATATATGTTTGTACATATTCATTTATTTATTTATTTTACTTGTACATATCTATTCTATTTATTTTATTTTGTTAGTATGTTTGGTTTTGTTCTCTGTCTCCCCCTTTTAGACTGTGAGCCCACTGTTGGGTAGGGACTGTCTCTATATGTTGCCAGCTTGTACTTCCCAAGTGCTTAGTACAATGCTCTGCACACAGTAAGCGCTCAATAAATACGATTGATTGATTGATAGCAAAAGTAATAGCAGTAGTAGCAGCAGCAGCTGTAGTGGGGAAGCAGCATGGCTTAGTGGAAAGAGCCCGGTCTTGGGAGTCAGAGGTCATGGGTTCTAATCCCAGCTCTGCCACTTGTCAGCTGTGTGACTTTGGGCAAGTCACTTCACTTCTCTGTGCCTCAGTTATCTCACCTGTGAAATAGGGATGAAGACTGTGAGTCTCGTGTGGGATAACCTGATGACCTTGTATCTACAACAGAGCTTAGAACAGTGCTTTGCACGTAGTAAGCGCTTAACAAATGCCATCATTATTATTAGTAGTAGTAGTAGCTGTAGTAGCAGTAGTAACAATAGTATTAGGAGCAGCAGCAGCAGCAGTAGTAATAGTAGTAATAGCAATAGTAATAATAGCAGTAGTAGCAGTAGCAACAGCAGCAATAGTAGTAGTAGTATTTATTAAGTATACGCTTGTTTCCAAGCACTGTTCTAGGCACTTGTTCCTTGCCCATGAGGAGTTTACACTCAAAGGGAGGAGACAGAGGTTAAAATAATTATAATTACAGAAGCAGGGTGGTCTAGTGGAAAGAACACGGACCTGGCAGTCAGAGGACCTGGGTTCTAATCCCAGCTCTGCCACTTGCCTGCTGTGTGACCTCGGGCAAGTTGCTTAACTTCTCTGTACCTCAGTTTCTTCATCTGTAAAATGGGGATTCAATCCCTGTTTCCGCCCCCCTACTTAGACGATGAGCCCCATGTGGGGCAGGGACCATGGCCGATCTGATGATCCCATGTCTACCCTCTCGCTTAATACGGCACTTGGCAAATAATAAGCACTTAACAGAAGCCAAGCAGACATATATATACTCTTGTGCTCATGAGGGTGTGGCTCAGTGGAAAGAGCCCGGGCTTTGGAGTCAGAGGTTGTGGGTTCAAATTCCGGCTCCACCACTTGTCAGCTCTGTGACTCTGGGCAAGTCACTTCACTTCTCTGTGCCTCAGTTCCCTCATCTGTAAAATGGAGATGAAGACTGTGAGCCCCCTGTGGGATGACCTGATCACCTTGTAACCTCTCCAGCGCTTAGAACAGTGCATGGCACATAGTAAGCGCTTAATAAATGCCATTATTATTATTATTATTATTAAATTCACAAGTGCTAGGGTTGGCCGAAGGGATGGTGAGGGAATTGGGAATTAATGTGGGGGGGGGGGGGAAACTGGTTGAAAGGGGTGAGAATTTAGGAAGGCTTTGAATGTGGGGAGAAGAGGGAGTTCCAAGCTGGGAGTTTCTCACTTTCCCTGTCCCAGGGGCCTCTCAACCCCTTGCTATTCTGAGGAGGAGAGGAATCTCACATTTTTCCCACGCTAGAAGATTTCTCACATTTCCAGTTTAGTAATAATAATGATGGCATTTGTGAAGCAGTTACTGTGTGCCAAGCACTGTTCTCCCTTCTCCCACAGTTTCTCCCTTCTCTTTTCCCCACCACGGCCTTCCTCTCTCCCGTGCCACCGGGATTGGGAACCTGAGAGAGAAAAGAAAAGGGATAGGGTCTGAGGGAAAGAGTACCTTATTACTAAATCAGCTAGTTTTGTTTTACGCTGTTGCCATGGACACATCTTTCCCAGAACACCTCACCTCCATCTGCAATCATTCTGGTAGTATATTCAGCAGAACAGTTTAAAGAGTTTAAAGACAGGAACAGAAATTATCCATAGGTCTGTGGTAGTAGAGAGATGGTCTGTCAGTTAATAACAGGGACAGGAATTGTGCACAAGGCAATGGTGGTAGAGAGATGATCCTTCAGTTAAGGACAGAGGGAGAATTTACCCATAACTTCATGGTGGTAGAGAGATTGTCAGTTCATTCATTCAATCGTATTTATTGAGCGCTTATTGTGTGCCGAGCGTTTGGGACAGTACAACACAACAATAATTCCCTGCCCACGGCAAGCTTACAGTCTGTGGGAGTGGAGACAGACATTACTGCAAATAAATAAATGACAGATGTGCACATAAGTGCTGTGGAGCTGGGAAGAGGTAAGAACAAAGGGAGCAAGTCAAGGTGATGCAGAAGGAAGAGGGAGAAGAGGGAATGAGGGCTTGGGGAAAGCTTCTTGGAGGAGATGTGCCTTCAGTAAGGCTTTGAAGGGGGAGAGAGTAATTGTTTGTCAGATACGAGGAGGGAAGGCATTCCAGGACAGAGGTAGGACATGGGCGAGAGGTTAGTGGTGAGATGGATGAGATGGAGGTGCGGTGAGAAGGTTAGGCATGAGAGGAGCACAGTGTGAGGGCTGAGAGTAGCGAGGTGAGATAGGAGGGGGCAAGGTGATTGACTGCTTTAAATCCGTGGGTGAGGAGTTTTCTAAGAGCTTAACTTCATGTCTAGCACTGTACTAAGCACTGGGGCAGATATAATCAGGTCCCCCTTGGGGTTCACAGAATAAGTAGGAGAGAGCAAAGGTGTTGAATTTCCATTTTGCAGGTGGGGGAACTGAGCCCAGTGAAGTGACAGGCCCAAGATCATACAACTGGTAAGTGGCGGAGCTGGGTTTGGCACCCAGATGCTCTGGCTCTCATGCTGCTTCCCATGTGATCTCTACCCACGAGGAGCTTACTGTCAAAGACCCAAAGATTGAAGGACGATGCAGAGCTTGTAAATTGATGTGTGGGTTGGGAGCTTCTAAGCACCTAAATGCTGTGGAGATGTTGAGGTGGGTAATAGTCCCTTCATTCCAGATGAGTCTCCTTACTATGTGACAGGCACTGTTAAAGTGCTGGGGTGAATACAAGGAGATCAGGTTGTGCACAGCCCCTGTCCCACGTGGGGCTCACGGTCTTCATCCCCATTTGACCACCCCCCCACACCCGTGCTGGGGTAGAGACAAGCTAATCAGGGTGGACAACGGTCCCCGTCCTACATGGGGCTTGTGAAGTAGGAGGGAGAACATGATTTGAATCCCCGTTCTACAGATGAGGGAGCTGAGCCCAGAGAAGTGAAGTGTCTTGCCCAAGGTCACGCAGAGGACAAGAGGCCGAGCTAGGATTACAACTCAGGTCCTTCTGTCTTTACCCTCCCTGTGCCGTAAATGGCTACAGTTGGGGTCAGTTTCAGGATGGGCAAGAGCCCTCTAGCCCTGGGCACAAGTGCTTAGAACACTGCTTTGCACACAGTAAGTGCTCAATAGGTACGATTGAATGAATGGATTGCCCGGGATCCTCCCAGGAGGGCAGGTGAGGCAGTTGGGGTGGGGCGGGGAGGTCATTTCAAGGTGGAGCTACATTTCTACTAAAATCACACCTCCTCCAGGAAGACCTCCCTGACTAATTTCTCATCTCCCTATTACTACTACTACTAATTCATACTTAATAAGCGCTTACCGTGTGCCAAACACTGTTCAAAGTGTTGGGGTAAAGACAAGCTAATCAGAGTGGACAACGGTCCCCATCCCACATGGGGCTCGTGAAGTAGGAGGGAGAACAGGTTTGAATCCCTGTTTCACAGGTGAGGGAACTGAGCCCCGAGAAGTGAAGTGACTTGCCCAAGTTCACCCAGCAGACAAGTGGCGGAGCAGGGATTAGAGCCCAGGTCCTCTAACTCCCAGGCCTGGGTTCTTTTCACTAGGCAACACTGCTTTCTCTCGCTATGGCATTTAAATTCCACCCGTGAAGCAGCATGGGCTAGTAGCTAGAGCCCAGGCCTGGGAGTCAGAAGGACCCAGGTTCTAATCCCAGCTCTGCCACATGTCCGCTGTGTGACCTTGGGTAAATCGCTTCATTTCTTTGTGCCTCAGTTCCCTCATCTGTAAAATGAGGATTAAGACTGTGAGCCCCATGTTCGACGCGGACTGTGTCGAACCAGGTTTTCTTGTATTCATCCCAGCACTTAGTACAAATATTATTATTATGATTATTATCACATAGGTAGTCCCCAAAGTCCCTCCCGCTACTGGACTCGGGTACATAGCTTTATATTCAGTTGCTTCTTCCTACGTGTTTGTAGTTTATTTGAGTGTCTGTCTCCCCTATTGAATCGTAAACTTCTCGAGGGCAGGAATCACGTCTACTAACTTTACTGTACACTGTTAAGCACTTAGTACAATGTTCTGCACAGAGTAAGTACTCAATAAATACCATCAATTGATTCTTAACCTCTTCCTTTCCCTTCTCCCTGAACTGATGGGGCTCTTCAGGAGATTAGCCGCTCAGGACCCGAGAACACTTTTGATTAATCTACGGGGGTTTGTTCAGGCACTGGTTTGTCCTGGGCAGATTCAGCTCAAAAATGGCTAATTCCACGATAAAATTCCTCTCAAAAATATACAGCCAGTGGAGCAGTGGCAGGTTCAGAACGAAATCCTGAGTCTCTAGATTCCCAGATCCGCTGTGCACCTGCCAGGTCTAGAAGCATTGTGGCTTAATGGAAAGAGCACAGGTCTGGGAATCTGAGGACCTAGATTCGAATCTCACCTGCTGTGTGGCTTTGGGTGAGTCACTTCACTTCTTTTTGCCTCAGTTACTTCATCTGTAAAATGAGGATTAAATCCTACTCCCTCTTACTTAGATTGTGAGACAGGGACTGTGTCCAACCTGATTAACACATATCTACCCCAGTGCTCAGAAAAGTGCTTGGCACTTAGTAAGCACATCTTCAAATGCCGTTGAGTCGTTTCCAATCCATGGCAAATCCGTGGACACCTTCTCTTCAGAGTCTTCTGAATCTTCTGAAATAAGGTCATCCTGGTACGTGCATCTGTAGAGTTTTCTTGGTGAAGGTACAGAAGCGGTTTAGCACTGCTTTCTTCTGTGCAGTAAAAACTTGAGTCTCTGGCCATTGTCTTTGTTCAACTCTGAACACTCGATCACCTGCCTTTGACTCTTTCCCAGGCTGCTGCTGCCCAGCACAGGTGAATCGATTGTGGCTCAGTGGAAAGAGCATGGGCTTTGGAGTCAGAGTTCATGGGTTCAAATCCCAGCTCTGCCAATTGCCAGCTGTGTGACTTTGGGCAAGTCACTTAACTTCTCTGTGCCTCAGTTACCTCATCTGTAAAATGGGGATTAAGACTGTGAGCCCCCTGTGGGACAACCTGTTCACCTTGTAACCTCCCCAGCGCTTAGAGCAGCGCTTTGCACATAGTAAGCACTTAATAAATGCTATCATTATTATTATTATTATCTGCCGCTTTGGCTCAGACCTTTCCATATAGCATAGCTCTAAGCTTCATCAGAGGACACAGACTCTCCTGCCACAATAAGGTGTCAATTCATAGGAGAGAGTAAGCACTTAACAATGTGTTGATTTATAGTGATTGTGTCATTTATACCAACCAGTGAGGTAGATACAATACAAACATCTCAGGCATGGTCTTATCCCATGGGGAGACTTTAATAGGGAGAGTATTTAACACCTATTTTCCAGATGAGGAAACTGAGGTACAGAGAAGTCAAGTGACTTGCCCCAGGTCGCAGAGCAAGCAAGTGGCAGAGCCAAGATCAGAACCCAAGCCTCTTGACTCCCAGTCCCATGTGCTTTTTTAAAAAATGGCATTAGTTAAGCGCTTACTGTGTGCCAGGAACCATAGATAGAAGCTAATCAGGTTGGACAAGGTCTCTGTCCTACATGGGGCTCACAGTCTTAATCCCCATTTACAGATGAGGTAACTGAGCCACAGAGTTGTGAAGTGATTTGCCCAAGGTCACACACAGGCAGGTGGAAGAGCCGGGATTAGGACCCAGGTCCTTCTGACTCCTAGATTCAGGCTCTATCCCCTAGGCCTTGCTGCTTCTCACTAGACCACTAGACAAGTGCTTTCTGACAGAGCAAGGTTTTTATTATTTTTTTTATTTGTGGTATTTGTTAAGCACTTACTATGTGCCAAGCACTGTAGTGGATGCGAGCAAATCGATTGGACACAGTCCCTATCTCCCATGGGGCTCATAGTCTCAATCTGCATTCTACAGCTGAGGTAACTGACGCCCAGAGAATTGAAGTGACTTGCCCAAGGTCACAGAATAGACACGTGGCGGAGCTGGGATCAGAACCTCTGGACTCCCAGACCCGGGCTCCATCCACTACGTCACACTCCTTCTGCCGTAAATAGGGTCTGGAAACGGGAGAAGGTTTGGTTGGGAAGAGAATAAAAGTTCAGCATGACCTCAAAAAAACCTCTCCAACTTTGCTGATGAGGAATGAGGGGAGAGCGTTTGGCCAGAACAGTGACAATGGCAAGAGCAGGTTGAAGTCTGTACTCTCACCAAAGAAGCATTTCAATTGCAGAGAGTTGATACTGGGAAGAGAATTGAGAAATCACCTCAGACCGAGAGCTGGGTTATGTGGCTACAGAGGAGGCAGAGTCATGTGTCTTGGGTTCTCCTTCTAGACCCCTCACTGACTGGATGCCTACCAATTGGACTCCCCCAGTCCAAGTTGCCTCATCTGTAAAGTATGGATATTTTTATAGTGATGGAATTCAGGGGCAGGGAACTTGTCCGCTAAATTCTCTTGTCTTTGCTCTCCCAAGAGCTTGCTATAGAGCTCTGCACATAGTAAGTGCTCAATAAGTACCATTGATTGGTTAATTATTAAGGCTTGACTCTGTGTTATGCACCGTGCTAAGAGCTGGGGAGAGCAAGGTGGCCCAGTAGAAAGGGCACAGACCTGTTGTGGGCTGGGAATGAGTCTGTTTCTTGTTGTATTGTACTCTCCCAAGCACTTAGCACAGTGCTTTACACACAATAAGCACTCAATAAATACGAATGAATGAATGAACGAATGAGACAGAAGGTTATGGGTTCTAATCCCAGCTCTGCCACTTGTCTGCTGTGTGTCCTTGGGGAAAGTCACTTCACTTCTCTGGGCCTCAGTTCCCTCATCTGCAAAATGGGGATTCAATACCAGCCCTCCTTCCTGCTTAGACTGTGAGCTCCATGCGGGATCTGGTTATCTTGTATCTACCACAGTGCATGGTACGTAGTAAGTGCTTAATAAATATCATTATTTTTATTATAATTAGACCGAACACGGTCCCTGTCCCACACGAGACTCTCGGTCTCAAAGAGAGAGATAATAAGGTAGTTCATCCCCAATTTACAGATGAGGGCACGGTACTATGACACAGAGAGGTTAAGCAAGCGCTTAGTACAGTGCTCTGCACACAGTAAGCGCCCAGTAAATATGAATGAATGAATGAATGAAGTGACTTCCCCAAGATTACCCAGCAGATAAGTGGCAGAGAGGGAATTAAAACTCAGGGAAGCAGCATAGTCAAGTTGAATAGAGCCTGGGCCTGGAAGTCAAGAAGGACCTGAGTTCTAGTCCTGGCTCTGCCGCCTGTCTGCTGTGTGACCTTGGGCAAGTCACTTCACTTATCTGTGCCTCAGTTACCTCATCTGCAAAATGGGGGTGAAGACTGTAAGCCCCATGTGGAATACGGACTATGTCCAACCCGATTAGCTTGAATCTACCCCAGCGCTTAGTACAGTGCTTTGCACATATTAAGCACTTACCAAATATCAGTACAAAAAAAAATTATCCTGACTCCTGGCCCTCTAGTTGTCTGGTTCTCTAGTTCTCTGCCGTAAGGCACGTAGCCTCTCAAACGTTTCAGGAGGACTCGTGAATCTGAATTTGTGTGCCAAGCTTCTGAATGCTTAGCTAAAGGGAACCGTGAGCAGAGAGAGAATGAACAACCTTGTTCTTCCCTCTGAAAATCATCTGAGAACCTTTACAAAGGAAATGTGTGTGGTCGGGCGAGTCACTCAAGCCCACCAGTTTCATGAAAAAGTCTTTTTGCCCTGCCCTTTCCTCACTCTTTCTCCATCTGAATCATTTCATTTCTCTTGCATCTGAGCCCCAGTCCGAGTCCCTTTGAATGTAAGCCCTCCGACTCTAAGCCTTATTCACTCATTCAAACGTATTTATTGAGTGCTTACTGTGTGCAGAGCACTGTACTAAACGATTGGAAAGTACAAATCGGCAACCTATAGAGACGGTCCCTACCCAACAACGGGCTCAGTCTAGAAGGGGGAGACAGACAACAAAACAAGTAGACAGGTGTCAGTACCATCAGAATAGATATATAGAATTATAGATATAGCATCACTAATAAAATAAATAGAGTAATAAATACTTACAAATATACACAAGTTCTGTGGGAAGGGGAAGGGAGTAGAGCAGAGGGAGGGAGTGGGGGCGATGGGGAGAGAAGGAGGAGCAGAGGAAAAGGGGGGGCTAGTCTGGGAAGACCTCCTGGAGGAGGTGAGCTCTCAGTAGGGCTTTGAAGGGAGGAAGAGAGCTAATTTGGCTGATGTGTGGAGGGAGGGCTTTCCAGGCCAGAGGTAGGACATGGGCCAGGGGTCATCGGTGGGACAGGCGAGAACGAGGCACAGTGAGGAGGTGAGTGGCAGAGGAGTGGAGGGTGAAGGCTGGGCTGTAGAAGGAGAGAAGAGAGGTGAGGTAGGAGGGGGCCAGGGGATGGAGAGCTTTGAAGCTGAGAGTGAAGAGTTTTTGCTTCATGCAAAGGTGGATAGGCAACCACTGGAGATTTTTGAGGAGGGGAGTGACATGCCCAGAGCGTTTCTATAGAAAGATAATCCAGGCAGCAGAGTGAAGTATAGATTGAAGCGGGGAGAGAGAAGGATGGGAGATCAGAAAGGAGGCTGATGCATTTATCCAGTCAGGATAGGATGAGATATTGAACCAACAAGGTGGCGATTTGGATGGAGAGGAAAGGGAGGATCTTGGCATTCTTGTGAAGGGGAGACCGGCAGGTTTTGGTGACGGATTGGATGTGTGGGGTGAATGAGAGAGCAGAGTCGAGGATGACACCAAGGTTGTGGGCTTGTGAGACGGGAAGGATGGTTGTGACGTCCACAGTGACGGGAAAGTCAGTGAGAGGACAGGGTTTGTGAGGGAAGATAAGAAGCTCTGTCTTGGACATGTGGCAGGCGGACATCCAGGTGGAGATGTCCTGAAGGCAAGAAGAGATACAAGCCTGGAGGGAGGGAGAGAGAACATTGACTTTAAATCAGCTGGTCCCCTCCTACCTCACCTCACTGACAGTCCACTTCTCTAGCACCAGCTTAATCGCCAGGCCCCTATCTCGCCTACCTCACTGCCGACCCCATTCCCACATCCTCCCCCTGGCTTGGAACTCCCCCCGCCTCCATAGAAGCCAGACCCCCACTCTCTTCACCTTCAACCCATTATTAAGGTCACATCTCCTCCAAGTCACATCTCCTCCAAGGCCTTCCCCGATTAAGCCGTCTTTTCCCCAGTTCCCTCTCCCTTCTGCTTCGACTGTGCACTTGGACCTGTGACTGTTGGGTATTCGATAGTTAGCCCAGTCCCAACCCCACAGCACTTATGTACTTATCTTTAAATTCTGTATTCTAAGTTACTAATTTATTCATATTCATGTCTCACTCCCCTTCTAGACTGTAAGCTCATTATGAGCAGGGAATGTGTCTGCTAATTCAGTTGTATTATACTGTCCCAAGTGCTTAGTACAGTGCTTTTCACATAGTAAGTCAGTCAATCATATTTATTGAGTGCTTACAGCATGGCTCAGTGGAAAGAGCACGGGCTTTGGAGTCAGAGGTCATGGGTTCAAATCTCGGCTCTGCCAGTTGTCAGCTTGGTGACTTTGGGCAAGTCACTTAACTTCTCTGTGCCTCAGTTACCTCATCTGTAAAATGGGGATTAAGACTGTGAGCCCCCCATGGGACAACCTGATCACCTTGTAGCCTCCCCAGCACTTAGAACAGTGCTTTGCACGTAGTAAGCGCTTAATAAATGTCATCATTATTATTATTATTACTAAGTACTGAGGAGAGTATAATAGGATGATATAACAGACACATTCCCATTCCAAAATGAGCCTACAGTCTAGTAGGGGAGACAGACATTAATAGAAATAAATAGAATTACAGATATGGACATAGGTGCTGTGGGGCTGGGAGAGGGGATGAATAAAGGGAGCAAATCAGGGCGACACAGAAGGGAGTGGGAGAAGAGGACAGGAGGCTTAGTCAGGGAAGGCTTCTTGGAGGAGACAGGCCTTCGATAAGGCTTTGAAGGTGGGAAACGTCATTGCCTGTTGGCTATGAAGAGGGAGGGTATTCCAGGCCAGGGGCAGGACATGGGACGGAGGTTGGCGGTGAGACAGATGAGATCTAGGTACAGTGAGAAGGTTAGCGTTAGAGGAATGAAGTGTGTGGGTTGCATCGAAGTAGGAGAGTAGCGAGGTGAGGAAGGTGGGGGTGAGGGGATTGACTGCTTTAAAGCCAAGGCTAAGGAGTTTCCGTTTGAAGTAAGCGCTTGATAAATGCCACTGATTGATTGATTGTATCGTACTTCCCCAAGTGCTTAGCATGGAGCTCTGCACCCAGAAAGCACTCAATATATACAATCGATTAATCAATTGGCTGAGGCCTGATGACTTTACCAACACTTCCTCCTCCAATACTTCTTAGTAAGGGGATCGGGATGGACAGTTGACTTGTTTTTCCCTCGGGTTTTCCTGCAGTCTTCTGAGTTCCTTCAGCTCCACTCTGAGGCAAGCGAGGCCTCATTAGAGCTGGGTTGAGCCATTTCACAAATGGGCCTCGGGGACAGGCAAAGTGAAGAGAATTTAGTCATTTCGTGGCCTAATTGACAGAGCAGGGGCCTGGGAGTCCAGAAGGGCTGGGGCTCTAATCCCAGCTCCGCCATTTGTCTGCCTGTGTGACCTTGGAAGAGTCTCTTCAGAACTCTGGGCCTCAGTTCCTTCATCTGCAAGATGGGGACTAAGACCGCGAGCCCTATGTGGTACAGGGACTGTGTCCAACCTGATTAGCTTGTGTCTACCCCGGTGCTTCGTAGAGTGCCTGGCACATAGTAAGCGCTTAACAAATACCATAAACACCAAAGAGAAAGTGGCTGAACATGCTCGTTGATCGGGTTTCTTGGGAGGCTGAGGAGCCTCTCAATAAGGTCGGGGGGGTGGTGGGGGGCAGGGATTGTGACAGCGTTACTGATGGAATAAACCATGATATTCAGTATCACAGTAAGAAAACAGTTATTAACATACAGGAAAACATCAAGTGCAATGGATCCTGCTTCTGTTAACACTCAACCCAGGGACGATGAGATCTCTGACACTATTTTAGTCCTCAGTCCGAGGGGCATTGCAAATTTCCAATCGCAGGACTCCTGTCCACATGTTTCGTTTTGTTGTCTGTCTCTCCCTTCTAGACTGTGAGCCCGTTGTTGGGTAGGGACTGTTTCTATATGTTGCCAACTTGTACTTCCCAAGCACATAGTACAGTGCTCTGCACACAGTAAGTGCTCAATAAATACGATTGAATGAATGAATGAATGAATCAGCCCTGTTCGGTTATGAGGTCCTTAATGGGCGTCCCCTGGCCAAGAGGTCCCGCAGGCCCGGGCTGTCCGTCTTCCCTTCGGAGGACAATGAGCAGTAGCCACGGGCCTTTCTCCCAGCCTTTTATACTCTACTTGTTGACCATCTTCTTCTTCCTAATTATCCTAATCTACCAATTACAGTCCCTTTGTGTTCTGTTCTTGGAAGATGTCTCACCTGGGGCCCCTACGAGCATAGCGAGTGGAGCCTATCCGCCAGGTTGGTTTGGATCCCAGGAAGCGATAAGCCGAAGGGCATTACGTTAAACAGGTTGTTAAGGCAAGGTGCAAACTGTACTCTTCACCTGCTTCCGGGGAAAGATGGGAGATGAGAGGAGGGGAGGGGCATTTGGGGACCCAGGAGGACTCGCCAACTGCGTCATCACAGGTCCAGTTCTCCATGTGGGAGCCGGGGAATGGTATGCCACCAGTGGCCTTTAGAAGGATGCTAAACGCAATCACGCCGATGCCCTGGTCCGATTCCTACATCTGCTACCCACGTCGACCTCGGTCGTATTGTCTTCCCCCAAGTGCTTGGTAATAATAATAATAATAATAATAACAACAATAATAATAATAGCGGCATTTGTTAAGTGCTTACTACGTGCCAAGCACTTTTCTAAGCACTGGGGGGATACAAGGCAATCAGGTTGTCCCACTTGGGACTCACAGTCTTGATCCCCATTTTACAGATAAAGTAACTGAGGCACAGAGAAGTGAAGTGACTTGCCCAAAGTCACACAGCTGACAAGTGGCGGAGCTGGTATTAGAACCCATGACCTCTGACTCCAAAGCCCGGGCTCTTTCCATTGAGCCACGCTGCTTCTCTGGTACACACAGGGAGTGCTCAGTAAATACCATTGACTGATGGATCGATCGATTGAAATATCCCCCATAGAGTTTTGATTGATGAGGAGCGTTGCTACCAGTCCCGGAGAAGTGGAGCATAGAAAGCACCCAAACGGTAACTCATTCTAGGTTAAGCGGCTTTATTCCCATTCCCTCCCCTGAGGTCTTAGAATTCATTCATTCATTCATTCAATTGTATTTATTGAGTGCTTACTGTGTGCAGAGCACTGGACTAAGCGCTTGGAAAATACAATTCCGCAACAGATATAGACAATCCCTACCCAACGACAGGCTCACAGTCTAGAATGTGTGCAGGTCAGGATCTGAGCATGCCTTCCTTGCAGAGCTAAACTTTCATCTCTTTGCCCATTTATATGTTCCCACATCTCCCTCTCCCAGATAGTCCCACCTCCGTGTCCTTCCATTGGTTGCTGGGCTGTCAGTTGGCTCCCGCAGCCAGTGAGCGATCACTGCCGTCAGAGTCCGCCACCCCGGGAGGGGCACACCGGATCCTGCCAACTTAGGGCATCTTGGGTTCACCGCTGTCTTGGGTTCACCATAGCGTGGCCTACTGCATAGAATCCAGCCCTGGGAGTCAGAAGGACCTGGATTCTAATTCCGGTTCCTCCACTCATCTGCTGTGTGACCTTGGGCAAGTCACTTCACTTCTTGGAACCTCAGTTCCTTCATCTCGAATATGGGGTTTGAGACTGTGAGCCCCATGTGGGACAGGGACTGTGTCCAACCTGATTAGCTTGTATCTACCCCAGTTCTTAGAGCAGTGCCGGGCACAAAGTAAGCGCTTCATAAATATCAAAACCAAAATCTTGGGTTCTCAGTCCCCCGTGGCCGGAGTCCAGGCTCAAATGCTGGGTGGTGGCGAGGGGTCAGGGTGGGACATCTGCTGGCCTCCAGAGAGCAGGGGATCAGGGCCCGAGCCCCCTTCTCTGTGGGGCTTGAGCGCCAGGATCGTGCATCAAAAGGTGGAGGGGACAGTGAAGGGGAGGAAAGCCTGGATCCCAGATTGGTGAGGGGGGGTCACCGTGCCCCCCAGGGATCATTGCTGTGAAGTGGGTTCTTAGTGTGTGTGGGGGGGTGATATTTCTGTGGTGGGCCCAAGCCAGTGTTCCCACTTGCCTTTGCTTCACTTAGGTTGACTAGACTAATGGCCAGTCCAATGGCCAATGGAACCAAAATGACCTCAGGCTTCCCCCGTGGGGCTGGAACTGCCCAAGTTGAGTCCAACTCTCCAGTCAATCAGTGGTATTTATTGAGTGCTTACCGTGCGGAGGACACTGTGCTAAGCGTTTGGGAGAGTACACTATTGCTGAGTTCATTCGTTCATTCATCCAATCATATTAAGCACTTACCGCGCATAGAACACTGTACGAAGTGCTTAGGAAAGTACAGCTCAACAGTATTGGTAGACAAGCTCCCTGCCCACAAAGAGCAGTGGTATTTATTGAGTGCTTACTGTGTGCAGAACATTCATTAATTCTTTCAGTTGTATTTATTGAGCGCTTACTGGGTGCAGAGCACTGTACTTGGGAAAGGACAATAGAACAGAGTTGGTAGACTTGTTCCCTGCCCACAGGGAGCTTACAGTCTAGAAGGGTGGATAAATATGAATATAGTCAATCAGTGACATTTATTGGGTGCGTACTGTGTGCACAGCACTGTGCTAGCACTTGGGAATGTACAGTGTAATAGACTTATTAAATACGATCCCTGTCCACAAGGAAGCTTATAGTCTAGAGGGGGAGATGGATATTAATATAAATCAATCAGTTCATTCATTCATTCATTCATTCAATTGTATTTATTGAGTGCTTACTGTGTGCAGAGCACTGTACTAAGCACTAGGTAAGTACAAGTTGGCAACATATAGAGACGGTCCCTACCCAACAGCGGGCTCACAGTCTAGAAGGGAGAGACAGACAACAAAATGAAACACATGGACAGGTGTCAAGTCGTCAGAACAAACAGAATTAAAATCAGTTAAATTAATGGTAATTACTGAGGGTTTACTGTGTGCAGAGCACTGCACTAAACACTAGGGAGAGTACGATATAATAGACTCAGTAGATGCGATCCCTGCCCACAAGGAGCTTACAGTCTAGAGGGGGAGATTAATAATAATAATAATAATAATAATGGTATTTGTTAAGCGCTTACTATGTGCCAAGCTCTGTTCTAAGTTCTGGGGGAGATACAGGGTAATCAGGTTGTCCCACAGGGGGCTTACAATTTTAATCCCCATTTTACAGATGAGGTAACCGAGGCACAGAGAAGTGAAGTGACTTGCCCAGAGTCCCACAGCTGACAAGTGGTGGAGCCGGAATTAGAACCCACAACCTCTGGCTTCCACTCCCGTACTCTTTCCACTCAGCCATGCTGCTTCTCGTAGAGTAGATACAAGTTAATCAGGTTGGACAGTCCCTGTTCCCCATGGGGCTCACACTCTTAATCCCCATTTTACATATGATGCACCTGAGGCCCAGAGAAGTAAGTGACTTGCTCAAGGTCACACGGCAGACAAGTGGCGGACCCAGGATTAGAACCCAGGTCCTTCCGACTCCCAGCCAAATGAGCTAGACCAGACCTGTGACCCAGATCACAGGCAAGCTGCTTGGCAGGAAGGAAATCAATCCATCCGTGGTGCTTATTGAGCACCTCCTGCATGGAGAGCGCTGTACTAAGCGCTTAGGAAAGCACGATGCAAGAAGGTTACGGTCTAGTGGTGGAGCTTGCACATGAGAAGCAGTGTTCCAATCCTGGGTTCCAATCCTGGCCCTGCCGTTTGTCCGCTGTGTGACCTTGGTCGAGTCATTCCACTTACCTGGGCCTCCGTTGCCTCATCCTCACAGGCGGCCCTGAAATTTGACTGTCATAAAACAGGTTCCCGCATGACTCCCTCTAGGGTTTGCCACGCGGCGATCTTGATCGTCACTGCTACTTCAAGTTCCAGTTCTTGGCTTTCTGCTACCTGGAAAAGATGGGTCACCCCTGGGGCAGATCAGGTCTCCTCTGGTAATGCGCTCATAGTCGACTAACAAAAAGATTGGGTTCAATCTGCCCTCTGGCTCCTTGACAAAGCCGGACAAGCGCTTAGTACAGTAATCTGCAATCAGTCAATCAACTGAGCACTCACTATGTGCAGAGCACTGTACTAAGAGCTTTGATTGACTTTACAGCACCCAACTGAGAGATCACCTCCTCCAGGAGGCCTTCCCAAACTGAGCCCCCTTTTTCCTCTCCTCCTCCCCATCCCCCCCCCGCCCTACCTCCTTCCCCTCCCCAGAGCACCTGTATATATGTTTGTACAGATTTATTACTCTATTTATTTTACTTGTACATATTTACTAGTCTATTTCATTAATGATGTGCATCTAGCTTTATTTCTATTTATTCTGATGACTTGACACCTGTCCACATGTTTTTGTTTTGTTATCTGTCTCCCCCTTCTAGACTTTGAGCCCGTTGTTGGAATGGGACCGTCTCTATATGTTGCCAACTTGTACTTCCCAAGCACTTAGTACAGTGCTCTGCACACAGTAAGCACTCAATAAATACAATTGAATGAATGAGTGAATGAATGACTGAGTATCTCCAAGACCGTGGCTTCTGTAGGTGATGAAATGAGCCCACATCCATAAGTGTGACTCCAGAATAGCAGCCGTGTAATCACAGCCCGAAACGCATGGCATGATCTTTTTTCCCAGAATGGGCCTGTTTGTCTTTGTTTCTGCTTCTCGGTGATGGTTTTGCTGTCAGGATTTCCATCACCGGTGTTCAGTATGGGCAGAGGCAGACCCATTCAAATGTCCGGCCATCAGCCATGGAGAGATGGAGCTTAGCAACGATTGCCTAGGCAACACGCTAGCAATCCATGGAATGACTACCGTTTCTGCCTGAAAGGAGGGAGGTTTATTTTACTGAATGAAAAGAAAGCCCCCTTTCCTCTTCTGGTTAAAATCCTGGGGACCGGGAAACATGGAGAAGAGGAAATTTTATCATCTCTCATTTTTTACCTTGCACTACACACACACACACACGCGCGCCCGTGCTGAGAAACAATGTGGCCTAGTGGATAGAGCCTCGGCCTGGGAATCAGAAGGATCTGGGTTCTAATCCTGGCTCATCACTTGTCTGACATATGTCATGGGTTCAAATGCCGGCTCCACCAATTGTCCACTGTGTGACATTGGGCAAGTCACTTCACTTCTCTGTGCCTTAGTTACCTCATCTGAAAAATGGGGATTAAGACTGTGAGCCCCATGGGGGACAACCTGATCACCTTTTATCCTCCCCAGCGCATAGAACAGGGCTTTGCACATAGTAAGCGCTTAACAAATGCCATCATTATTATTATTATGTGACCTTGAGCAAGTTACTTCACTCTCTGTGCCTCAGTTACCCTGTCTGGAAAATGGGGATTAAGACTGTGGGCCCCATATGGGTCAGGGACTATGTCCTACTTGATTAGATTGAATCTGCCCCAGCATTTAGAGCAGTGTCTGGATCATAGTAAGTGCTTAAGAAAAACCATAACAAAAAACCAACAAAAAAAACTGCAAGATCTGCGTAGCAGGGGCCAAAGAAGGTGATTTCGGGAAGGGAACTGGGAATTTGTGAAGTAGCCGTGAGAGGGTGGAAGGTAGGCAGGGCTGAGATGTGGAGAGAAAAGCTTCTAGCCTGACTCCCCCAACACACCTAACCTGTTGCAAAACAGAAGTTCTCAGAACTTTTCGGAGCTGGGATTTGAACCCAGATCCTCTGACTCCCAAGCCCATGCTCTTTCCACTGAGTCATTCTGCTTCTGCTAAGCGCTGTTCTAAGCGCTGGGGTGGGTACAAGCAAGTAGGGTTGGAAACAGCCCCTGATCCACGTGGGGCTCACAATCTCAATCCCCATTTTACAGGTGAGGTAACTGAGGCCCAGAGAAATTAAGTGACTTGCCCAAGATCACAAGGCAGAAAAGCGGCAGAGCCGGGATTAGAACCCATGACCTTCTGACTCCCAGGCTGTGCTTAGCAACTATGCCCTGTGAAGTGATTTGCCCAAGGTCCCACAGCAGACTGGTGGTAGAGCCGGGATTAAGACCCAGGTCCCCTGACTCTCAGGCCTGGGCTCTAACCACTAGACCAATAGAGAAGCAGCGTGGTTCAGTGGAAAGAGCCCGGGCTTTGGAGTCAGAGGTCATGGGCTCAAATCCCGACTCCACCAATTGTCAGCTGTATGACTTTGGGCAAGTCACTTCACTTCTCTGTGCCTCAGGTACCTCATCTGTAAAATGGGGATTAAGACCGTGAGCCCCTGTGGGTCAACCTGATCACCTTGTAACCTCCCCAGCGCTTAGAACAGTGCTTTGCACATAGTAAGTGCTTAATAAATGCCATCATTATTATTATTATTATTAAAGAGGGAGGGCAAAATGGAGGGGGGGGAATGAGGGGTTAGTCAGGGAAGGCTTCATGGAGTGGGTGTGACTTTAGTAATATAATAATAATAAATAATAGTATTTGTTAAGCACTTACTACATGCCCGGCATTGAACTAAGTGCTGTGGTGAATTATAATAATAATAGTAATAATGATGATATTTGTTAAGCACTTACTATGTGCCAAACACTGTTCTAAGCGCTGGGGTAGATACAAGGTAATCAGGTTGTCCCACATGGGGCTCACAGTCTTCATCCCCATTTTACAGATGAGGGAACTGAGGCACAGGGAAATTGAGTTGCCCCAAATCCCACAGCTGACAAGTGGTGGAGCAGGGATTAGAACCCATGGCCTCTGACTCCCAAGCCTGCGCTCTTGTCACTAAGCCATGAATACGACCTAACCAGGTTGGACACAGTCCCTGTCCCACAAGGGGCTCACAGTCTTAATCCCCATTTTACAGATGTGGTCACTGAGGCCCAGAGAAGTAAAGTGACTTGCCCAAGATCACGCAGCAGCTGAGTAATGGAGCCGGGGACAGAACCCGGGTTCTTCTGACTCCCAGACCCATGCTCTATTCACTAGGCCACGCTGCTTCTCTAGTTCAGCGCTTAGAACAGTGCTTTGCACATAGTAAGCGCTTAACAAATACCATTATTATTATTAGTAGTAGTAAGGCTTTGAAGATGGGAAGGGAGGTGGTCTCGACAGAGCTGGTCTGTCTGCTATGTGTGGAGAGAGAGTTCCAGACTAGGGTGGGGGTGTGGGCCAAGAATCAGGGGTGAAATGGAAGAAACTGAGGTAAAACGAGAAGGCTGGGCTGAGAGGAGAGAAGTCTGTGGTTTGGGGTGCAGTGGGAAATTAGTAAGGTTAGGTAGGAAGGGGTGAGCTGTTTGAGTTCCCGTGTTGAATGGGCAACCATTGGAAGTTTTCGAGAAATGGGGAAACACAGGCTGGACTTTTTTAAGAAAACTGATCTGAGCAGCTGAGTGAAGTGAGGACCAGTGTGGGGAGTGACGGGGCAGGGAGGCCGGCGAGGAGGCCAATGGGGAAATGACAACTGTTTGGGCCGGGGTGGTAGTATAGACGGAGAAGAAGGGATGGATTTTAGACACGTTATGAAGGAAGAATGGCAGTCAGACGACTCCTGTATCGCAGCCAACGGCTCTGGCAAAAATTAGGCCCAGGCCTGGGCTGTACCAACACAATTTGGGCGGTGGGACCGGAGCATTTAAACCCTCCTCTTACCTCCCTCTCCCCAAGGCCACCAGTCCTGATGGCCCAAAATGGAATCTCAAGAGAACACAGAGCTTTCCTTAGCATGGCCTAGTGGATAGAGCCCAGGCCCGGGGGTCAAAAGGACCAGGGTTCTAATCCCGGCTCTGCCACTTGTCCGCTGTGTGACCTTGGGCAACTCCACTTATCTGGGCCTCAGTTTTATAAAATGGGGATGGTGACTGTGAGTCCTTGTGGGACTGCCTTAATAAATACCATTAAAAAAAGCCAAATAAATTATTTGCAAAACAGTGGAGGGCCTGTGGCTCCTTCCCGGTAAACTGCTCCGTCTAGGAAGAGAAGTACATCTTTAATCTCTTTCAGGAATTTTACAAAGAATGGGAAAAACGGTGCTAAAATAGTCCCTTCCCCCTACCTGCAAACTGGAGTTCATCATATTTGCCTCTGATCTTTCAGGGTGGAGGAGGGTTAGTGATATTTAGTCGTCATTGGAAGGGACACTGAAAAATCATTATGTAATATCTCGATGTTCGAGCATTACATCGTAATCAGTAATGTGGGACTCCCAGCTTCAGATTTGGCAGAGACAATTCAGCTAAATTAAAAATCGGCACAGAAGGAGCCTGTTTAAATAGACTTTGAGAATCAGCATGGCCTGGGAGTCGGAAGGACCTGAATTCTAATCCCACCTCCATGCTGTGTCTGCTGTGTGACCTTGGGTGAATCACTTAACTTTCTGGACCTCTGTTCCCTCATCTGCAAAATGGGGATGGAGACTGTGAGCCCCATATGGGACAGGGGCTCTGCCTAATCCGGTTAGCTTGTATCTACCCAAGCGCTTACTATGTGCCAGGCATCTACCCAAGCGCTTAGTATGGTGCCTGGCACATAGTAAGCGCTTAACAAATGCCAGCAAAAACAACATTTATTCATTCGTTCAATCGTATATATTGAGCACTTAGGTGTGCAGAGCACAGTACTAAGTGCTTGGGAAGTACAAGTCAGCAACATATAGAGACAGTCCCTACCCAACAATGGGCTCAACAGCAACCAAAGGAACAAGAGATAAGTATCCAAGGTTTAGCCTGGGTTACAGAGGTCCAGGAAGCAAGGAGCACTCGGGTACCCGGAATCTTGAGAACTTCTATTTTGTGGCAGGTAACATGTGTTGGGGGAGTCAGGCTAGAAGCTTTTCCCTCCACATCTCGGCCCTGCTTACCTTCCACCCTCTCATGGCTGCTTCACTAATGCCCAGCTCCCTTCCTGAAATCACCATCTTTGGCCCCTGCTACCCAGATCTTGCAGTTTCCAGTGCTTAGAACAGTGCTGTGCACATAGTAAGTGCTTAACAAATGCTATCGTTATCATTATTTTTTGTTGGTTTTTTTATGGTATTTGTTAAGCACTTACTATGATCCAGACACTGCTCTTAATGCTGGGGTAGATTCAAGCTAATCAGCTTGGACATAGTCCCTGACCCATATGGGGCCCACAGCCTTAATCCCCATTTTCCAGACAGGGTAACTGAGGCACAGAGAGTGACTTGCCCAAGGTCACACAAAGACAAGTGATGAAGCCAAGATTAGAACCCAGGTCCTTCTGACTCCCAGGCTCAGGCTCTATCCACTAGGTCACGTGACTTCTTGAACTTGTGACCGTCTCTATATGTTGCCAACTTGTACTTCCTAAGTGTTTAGTACAGTGCTCTGAACACAGTAAGCGCTCAATAAATGCGATTTAATGAATGAATGAATGAATGACTCCTCTGAATGCTAAGGGGGCGGTGGGCACGGGCTGATGATGAAATGGGGATAAATCAGAGACAGCTTCCTGGAAGAGGTGGGTTTTTAGGAGGGGGATTTTAAAGTGGTGGTGGCGGGGGCAAGTGATTTGGTAGACCTGACGTGGAAGAAAGTTGAATGATGAGGGACAAGGGTGAGCCACGGTCTACTGTTTATTGTACTTTTTCCAAGTGCTTAGTGCAGTGCTCTGCATATAGTAAGCACTCAATAAATACAGTTGAATGAATGAAAGCCAGGAGCACCTAGGAGGTTAGCCGTGAGGGGTAGTGATGAGTATAAACTGAGGTGTAGTGCTCAGCAAGGCGTGTCTTCAATAGAGTAGTTGGGTTTCTGTTTGATGCAGAGAGAAATGGGTAAAAATTAATTGTATTTATTGAGCGCTTACAGCGTGCAGAGCACTGTACTAAGTGCTTGGGAAATACAAATCGGCAACATATAAAAACATAACATGCTAAAAATAGCAGTGAGCCTCAGTAAGTGCTTCACATGCACCAAGCTTTGGATCACTTAGAAGATAATTAGATCAGACTCAGTCCCTGTGTTCCACTTGAAACGGGTGGGAGAACCCCCATTTTACAGATGAGGAAACGGAGGCACAGCGAGGTTAAGTGATTTGCACAAAGACAGCCAGAAGATGTGGCGGAGCCGGGATTGGAACTCAGGTCCTCTGGCTCCTGGGCCTGGGCTCTAACCACGAGGCTACTCCCTATTCACCTGGGGAGAGGCAAGCTTTCTTCACTGGTCAAGGATGCTGACTTTGAGTTTTGGACGTTTCCAGAGGGAGGATGAGAGAGGGACACAGCGAGCTCCTTGTGGGCAAGGAATGTGTCTGTTCATTGTTGTAGTGTATTCTCCGTAGCACTTAGTACAGTGCTGTACACACAGTAAGCGCTCAATAAATACAACTGAATAAATGAATGAATGATGGGTGGGGCTCGGCTTTCTATAGGCCAAGAAGAACCCAGGGGCCGTTTCCCCTCCGGAAAGCGGTGTGGCCTAGACGAACGAGCGCGAGGCCTGGGTTCTAATTCCGGCTCCGCCACTTGCCTGCCGGGTGACCTTGGGCAAGTCACTTTGCTTCTCTGGCCCTCAATTTTCCCATCTGTAAAAGGGAGAGTCGATGCCTATTCTCCCTCCTCTTTAGATTGCGAGCCCCATGTGGGACAGGGATTGTGTCCTATCTGATTGTCTCCTATCTACCCCAGGGCTCTGTACAGATGAGAGGCAGCATGGCTCAGTGGAAAGAGCATGAGCTTTGGAGTCAGAGGTCAGGGGTTCAAATCCCGGCTCCACCAGTTGTCAGCTGTGTGACTTTGGGCAAGTCACTTCACCTCTCTGAGCCTCAGTTACCTCATCTGTAAAATGGGGATTAAGACTGTGAGCCCCCCGTGGGACAACCTCATCACCTTGTAACCTCCCCAGCACTTAGAACAGTGCTTTGCACATAGTAAGCGCTTAATGAATGCCATTATTATTATTATTATTACAGTGCTAGGCACAGACAAGGCACTTAACAAATACCACAATTTTCATTACTCCGCCTTCCTAAGGAGAGGAATTGCCTGTGGCCTGGCGAGTTGGGATGAACATGAAACCCCTAATTCACCTACGTGGTTCAGACGCAGGTGGGTCATGGAAGGATTGAGCTTCGCTGCCCACAGCCCAGACTTCTAGCTGCAGAGGGGGCTACTCCTTTCCTTAAGGATTTGCCTGGCTCTTACAGTGGAATTATCCAAGAGCGACAGCCTCATTATCGCCCACGCAATGTTCTCTGGAGTCCCTGAAAGAGCAGCTCCCTTCCCCCCACCTATGGAATGCATATGATTTACACAAGCACACATTAATTATCTGTCAGATATCCGTCAGCTCTCCGGAAAATCTCTCTAGCCTTCTAAAGTGTGTGTGTTGGGGTGGTGGGGGAGGGGGGATAATTAGGCTGGCCGCATTTCACGGAAGCTGATTCTGGGACCCTTGAATGTTTTTCTGACTTCCCCATTGAAAGTCTTCCTCAATCCAGCTAAATGGAAAAAGCATGCTCATCTGAGGAAAAAAATACAATTTTCATTAGTTATGCGATTTAATAGTTATGCTATTAAGCATATGCTGTGTGTCAAGCAATATGCAGAGCGCTGCATTAAATGCAAAATAATTGGACACAGACCTTTGCCCCCCATGGGGCTTGCAAACTAATAATAATTGTGATATTTGTTAAGTGCTTACTAGATGCCAGCCACTGTACTGAGCACTGGGGTGGATAAAGCAAATCGGGTTGGACGCAGTCTTTGTCCCACATGAGGCTTGCAGTCTTCATCCCCATTTTACAGATGAGGGAACTGAGGAACAGAGAAGTGAAGTGACTTGTCCGAGGTCACCCAGCAGACAAGTAGCGGAGCCAGTATTAGAACCCAGGTCCTTCTGACTTTCATTCATTTGATCATATTTATTAAGCACTTACTATGTGCAAAAGTACTGTACTAAGAGCTCAGACAATATAACAATATACCGATATAACAAACATCAGACATATTCCCTGCCCACAATGAGCTTACAGTCTAGAGGGGGAGACAGACATTAATATGAATAAATTATATTAACCATGTGACAGGCCCGGGCTCTGTCCACTGGGCCACAACCAGGTATCTTTTCCCCATTTTACAGATGAAGAAACCGAGGCCTAGAGAGGTCAAGTGACTTATCCGAGGTCACACAACAGGCCAATAGTAGAGTATCAGAATAGTATCAGAATTGGGCCTCGTGACCAGGGGTTGCCAATCGTTGAGAATGATTGTTTTACAAACAGGATGGAAAAAAAAAGACTTTCTTTTTTTTTTTAACTGACACTATTTTCCACAGTGTAAGATGGTAAGTGAGCATCAGCTGTGGCATCAATCAATCAGTGGTATTTATTGAGCACTTACTATGTGCAGAGCGCTGTTCTAAGCATTTGGGAGAATACAATACAACAGAATTATTGGACATAATTGCCAACTGCCCATAAGGAGCTTACGTCTGTCTGGGACCATGGTTAGGCAATTTCAAGCACACAGCCTACAGGGACTCTGGAGGTTAGGGGAAGCAAGATGGTTTAGAGGATAGAGCCCGGACCTGGGAGTCAGGACCTGGGATCTAATCCTGGGTCTGCTGTGTGACCTTAGGCAAGTCACTTCATTTCTCTGGACCTCAGTTCCCTCATCAAGCCATGGCTACTCCCCTGCTCCTCTTCCCCTAGCCCAAATGCCCCAGGCAGGGAGGACCAAGAAGGATATGGGGGAGAGAGGAGGGGTGCAGGGAGGTGAGGAGGAAGGAAGGGAAAGAGGAGGAGGAAGGTGGAAGAAGGAGAGAGGGCAAGAAGCAGCTTGGCAGCTTGGCTTAGTGGAAAGAGCCCGGTCTTGGGAGTCAGAGGTCATGGGTTCAAATCCCAGCTCTGCCAATTGTCAGCTGTGTGACTTTTCTCTTTTATTTTGTTAATATGTTTGGTTTTGTTCTCTGTCTCCCCTTTCTAGACTGTGAGCACACTGTTGGGTAGGGACTGTCTATATGTTGCCAACTTGTACTTCCCAAGCGCTTAGTACAGTGCTCTGCACACAGTAAGTGCTCAATAAATACGATTGATTGATTGATTCTCTGGGCCTCAGTTCACTCATGGGTGAAATGGGGATTAAGACCGTGAGCACCCCGTGGGACAACCTGATCACCTTGTAACCCCCCAGCGCTTAGAACAGTGCTTTGCACATAGTAAGTGCTTAATAAATGCCATCATTATTATTAAGAGAAGGGGTGCATAACAAGTGCTTAACAAATACCACGACTATTATTACTCGCCTGTCCCAAGGAGTGGAAATACTCCCCTTCCTAAGGAAAGGAGGGAAAAGGAAGAGAGTAAGAGCCAGAAAGGGAGGGGGAAGGGAAGAGGGAGGGAAGGGAAGGACAGTAGAAAAGAAAAGGGGAAAAGAAGGAAAGTAGGGGAGAGGAGAGATGGAAGGAAACAAGGATAGGAAGGGGAGAGAGGAGAGGATCTTTCTTTGCCCTCCCACCTCTCTCCTTTTCCCCTTCTCCTCTCCCTCATCCTCATACCTGAGGCTGGATCACTTGAGAACTGGGTTGGAGAAGGGGAAGCCAGGACCCCGAACGTGGGGCAGACAGGGGGTACTTGTTGGCCCTCGGAAGCTTGGAACCCGAGGCGGGAGGAAGAGGTGGAGATGGTGGAGGAGGAGGAGAGGAAGGAGCAGGAAGTGGAAGAGGAGAAGGAGAGGGAAGGAGAGGAGGAAGGGGAGCAGGAGGAGGAAGAGGAGGAGGAGAAGGCAGTTCACCTGCTCTTATCTGAGAGAAGCAGCATGGCTTAGTGGCAAGAGCCCAGGCCTGGGAGTCAGAAGGACCTGGGAGCTAATCCCAGCTATTCCACTTGTCTGCTGTATGACTTGGGTGAGCCACTTCATTTTTCTGTGACTCAGTTACCTCATCTGTAAAATGAAGATTAAGACTGTGAGTCCCGAGTGGAACATGATCTAGGTCCAATATGATTAGCTTGTATCCACTGCAGCACTTAGTAAGGCTCCTGACACATAATAAGTGCTTAACAAATATCATTTTTTTAAAAAAGGTAAAGAAGGAAGCAGAGGGCTGCCCCCTTTCTGGCCCTTTGGGGGAGGGGTCATGGGGGCTTGAACTCCAGGTTGGCACTGCCACTGTCATTGATTGACCAGGGAGGACAGGGCTGGGCAGAGGGCAAAATCCCCATTGCCCTTCCAGGAAATGGAGCTGTTCCTTCTGCCATTTCTACAGCAAATGCTACCATGTTCTTTTGTTCTTTCTCTCTTGATTTTGCTCTTTGCTTTTGTTCCATTTTCAATTTCCAAGCTCTGCCGATGACAAGCAGCAGAACCAAGGGCCTCCTCACTCTGAATCCAGCTAAATCTCGTTCCATCAATCAATTGATCCATCAATAAATCAATGGTATTTATAATAATAATGATGATGATGGTGGTATTTCTTAAGAAGTGCTTACTATGTGCCTGGCACTGTACTAAGCGCTGGGGTGGATACAAGCAAATCGGGTTGGACACAGTCCCTGTCCTAGGTGGGACTCACAGCCTCAATCCCCATTTTACAGATGAGGTCACTGAGGCACAGGGAAGTAAGTGACTTGTCCAAGGTCTCACAGCAGACAAATGGTGGAGCTCTGACTCCCAGGCCCGGGCTCTATCCTCTAGGCCATGCTGCTTTTGAGCGCTTCCTGTTTGCAATAGAAACAGACAATAGAACAGAGTTGGTAGACAGGGTCTCTGCCCATTATGAGCTTACAGTCTAGAGAGGGAGACAGACATTAATATAAATGGAATTTATTGAGTGTTTCCTATGTGGACCATTATTGAGTGTTTCCTGTGCGGACCACGTGCTAGGGAGAGGATGATAGAAGAGAGTTGGTAGCCATGTTCCCTGGCCCCACCAGAGTGAGCACGGAGGCGGGGGCAGACCGGTGCGGGTGGATGGCGGGTGTTTGAGGAGGCGGGCCCAGACTTGCTCCAGCCGTTCTGCTGAACGTCTCTGCTGGAATGCCAGAAACCGGGCCAAGAGGGTGGGTGACTCGGGTGACCCCGACAGGTGGGAGCTCGTCATCCCACCGGCCACAGGGTGGCCATTTCCTCCCCAGGCCTTCCCTAGACACTTACCGAAGCCCTTCGCCGGTGACCAGGCTGGAGCCAGAGCTGGACTGGCCCGCAATACTGTTGGTGCTGTGGTGACGACAATGGTGATGATGGTATTTCATTCATTTATTCAATCCTATTAAGCGCTTACTGTGTGCAGAACACTGTACTAAGCACTTGGGAAAGTACAATACAACAATAAACAGTGACATTCCCTGCCCACAAGGAACTCACAGTCTAGAGCGGGGGAGACAGACAACAATACAAGTAAATAAAATGACAGATATGTACATCAGGTTGTGGGGTTGGGAGGAGAGGTGAAGAGCAAAGGGAGCAAGTCAGGGCGATGCAGAAAAGCGTGGGTATTTGTTAAGCACTTACTATGTTGTCAAGCACTGTTCTAAGTGCCGGGGTAGTTACAAGCTAATCAGGCTGGACACCTTCCCTGTCCCACATGGGGCTCACAGTCTTCATCCCCATTTTACTGATGAGGGAACCGAGGCCCAGAGAAGTGAAGGGACTTGCCCAGGGTCACATGACAGACAGGCAGCAGAGCCTGGATTAGAACCAGGCTCTATCCACTAGGCCATGATGCTTCCCCAGATAGAGCCTGGGCCAGGGAATCAGAGGGACCTGGGTTCTAGTCCCAGCTCCATCACCTGTCTGCCATGGGACCTTGGGCAAGCCCCTTCACTTCTCTGTGCCGCTGTAACCACATCTGTAAAATTGGGATTAAGACTGTGAGCCCCACATGGGATGCAGACAGTGACCATTCTGATTAGTTTATATATTTCTGATATTATATCTATATATATATATATAGATATTTTTATCTGATTAGTTCATATCTAAGTATGGACTGGAGAAGGGAAATCTTATTCTTCTCATTGTAACCATGTCTGTAAAATTGGGATTTAGACTATGAACCCCACGTGGGATGCAGACAGTGACCAATCTGATTAGTTTATATCTATTTGATGTTATATATATATATCTATATATAGATATTTCTATCTGATTAGTTTTATCTAAGTATGGACTGGAGAAGGGAGATCTTATTCTTCTTCTCAGTGGTGGGATGATTCCTCAGGGCAGCTAATTTCTCCTGACCTGCAGGAGCCGAGATAAGAGTCCAGGAAAGCTAGAAATACCAATTCACCTGGTCCTAATACCCAAAGTTAGCTTGGAACTTGGCTGGTCTCGGGTCTATGTTGAGGAGGTCAGGGGACCAAGAGAGAGAAATGAGGGGAGACTTGACTTCCTGGCTCTACTCAAAAGTCTTACGGTTGGTCAGTTCGAAGGGTGGCTCCTGTACTGTGGTTTGTGGAAACCACCATCTCTTCTCTTCTTCCTCCCCTTTCCCCTGCTACTACTGTCCTTTTTTGAAACCAAAATGGCATTAGTTAAGTACTTCCTATGTGGCAGGCACTGTTCCAACTGCTCGGATAGGTACACGATAGGTTGGACACAATCACTGTCCCACATGCGGTTCACGGTCTTCTTCCCCATTTTATAGATGAGGGACCCGAGGCCCAGAGAGTTAAGTTGACTTGATCCAGGTCATCCAGCAGATGAGTGGTGGAGTCAGAATTAGAACCCAAGTCCTTGTGTCTTCCCAGGCCATGCTATATCTACTAGGCCACACTGCTTTTCTTTTTTGACCAGGGAAGAGGGATGCTCTTTAGAGGGTCCCCACATCTCCCCATAGCTTGGCACCTCCTTCTCCCTCTTTACCCCTAGGTCTGAGGTGGTGGCAGTGAGTTCATTCTTTCAGCCTGTTTCATCAGAGAAGCGCTTAGGGAGAGGGAGGGAAGTAGAGATCAATCAATCAGTCGTATTTATTGAGCACTTACTGTGTGCAGAGCACTGTACTTAGCGCTTGGGAGAGTACAATATAACAGAGTTGGTAGGCAAGTTCCCTGCCCGCAATGAGTTTAGAGTCTTGAGGGGGAGACTGACATTAATGTTTGTTAATAAATAAAAGATGGGTATTCATTCATTCAGTCATATTTATTGAGCGCTTACTGTGTGCAGAGCACTTTACTAAGTGCTTGGGAAGTACAAGTTGGCAACACATAGAGACGGTCCCTACCCAACAGTGGGCTCACAGTCTAGAAGGATATGGACGTTAAGTGCTGTTGGGCTTAGGCGGGGGGGGGAATAAAGGAAGCAAATCCAAGTGCAAGGGCAGATCATTAGGGAGTGGGAGAAGAGGAAATGAGGGTTCAATCAGGGAAGGCCTCTTGGAGGAGATGGGCCTTCAATAAGGTTTTGAAGGTGGGCAGTGGGATATGAAGAAGGAGGGTGTTCCAGAACAGAAGCAGAATCGAGGTACAGTGAGAAGGTTGGTGTTAGAGGAGAGAAGCTTGCGGGCTGGGTTGGAGTAGGAGATCAGGGAAACCCTGCAGAAAATCCTCCCTGGGAACCTCAGTCGTGAGAGGGGGAATAATAATCGTAATAATTGTGGTATTAAGCATTTACTATGTGCCAAACACTGTTCTAAGCGCTGGGGTGGATACAAGCGGATCGGGTTGGACCCAATCCCCGTCCCACGTGGGGCTCACAGTCTTCATCCCCATTTTACGGTTGAGGGAACTGAGGCCCAGAGAAGTGAACTGACTTGCTCAAGGTCACACAGCAGACATGTCTAACCCAGGATTAGAACCCAGATTCTTCTGACTCCCAGGCCTGGGCTCTATCCACTATGCCATGCCGCTTCCCTGAGAAGGTATGGCCAGAGGTGGAACATGCAGGATGGGAAAGAGGGCTTGAGAGTGGGGTCCGTGTCCTGTCTTCCCTCATCCTGATCCTTTAGCCTTTCCTGACACCCAGATCCCCATAGGAATAGAGGCAATTCCTACCCAACATTTGGTGAATGAGGCTGGGCTAGGAGAGACTGGGCCATCAAGGTCATGGGTTCTAACCCCGGCTCTGCTGTGTGACCTTGGGCAAGTCATTTCACTTCTCTGGGCCTCAGTTACCTCATCTGTAAAATGGGGTTTGAGACTGCAAGCCCCACCCGGGACGGGGACTGGGTCCAACCCGATTTGCTTGTATCCACCCCGGTGCGTAGTACGGTGCTTGGCACATAGTAAGGGTTTAACAAAGCAATTATTATTATTATTGTTATTGAGGATGGGGTGATATAGCCCAGTCAGGAGGCAGGAGGATAGACCAGATGGGCCCTTGGGGTCCCTCCCAATCTTCTGATTCCTTGCCTTCCACTCTCATGCAGAGCGGCTCCCCAGGTTTTCTGGAGTAGAGAGTGAGGATTGGGTCCCTGGAATGGTTTGGGAATGCTCAGAAGCCCAGTTCCACAACCTGGAGCTAACCACCCCCTTCTCTGGGAAGAGAGGGAGGTGGACAATAAAGCAGGAAAGGATGAATTTACAGCTTATTCTCTGACAACCTAAACTGCTTCACCCACAGGGCCGGGCTAGCAAATGATCACCAACCGCTCAGCCCTTGGGATTCTACGCAGTTCCTTAGACGGGAAGAGCTGGATTTTACGGAAATCTCACCTGTATCTAGACTTTCCTGAATATGATAGCTGCTAGGCATTTGAACCCCGGGAAATTACCATGGAGATTTTTGTTGAGTTGTCCTTCATATTCGAAGAAGTTAATGTGGACAGTATGATGAAGGTCATATCTCCTCCAAGAGGCCTTCTCCCATTAAACCTCCTTTCTCCTGGCTTCCTCTCCCTTCTGTGTCATCTACATGGGTGGATCCGCCCATGTCTGCTATGTGACCTTGGGCAAGTCACTTAACTTCTCTGAGCCTCAGTTACCTCATCTGTAAAATGGGGATGAAGACTGTGAGTCCCACGTGGGGCAACCTGATCATCTTGTATCCCCCCCAGTGCTTAGAACAGTGCTTTGCACATAGTAAGTGCTTAACAAATGCCATTATTATTATTATTATTATTATTATTATTATTATCTGTGACCTTTAGGCATTTGATATTCATTCATTCAGTCATATTTATTGAGTGCTTACTGTGTGCAGAGCACTGTACTAAGCGCTTGGAGAGTACACTTTGGCAGTGAATAGAGACAATCGCTACCCAACAACGGGCTCACAGTCTAGAAGAGGGGGAGACAGACAACAAAACAAAACAAAGGAATTCATCCCACCCGCTGCCACACAGTACTTATGTACGAAGCTCTGCCACTTGCCTGTTGAGTGACCTTGGGTAAGTCACTTCACTGCTCTGAGACTCAGAATGGAGTTTAAGTACTTGACACCCTCCCACTTAGACTATGAGCCCCATGCGGAACAGGAACTTTGTCTGACCTGATTCCCTTATATCGGCCACAGCTCTCGGCACATAGCAAGCGCTTAGCAAATCCCACCATTCTTATCATAGGTAGATGGATAGAGCTGGGATTTTTCCTTAGCATCATTTCCATTGGACTTCGGGTAGGTATTTGCTCTCTGGGGAAAAGAAGGAATGGCTTCTGTGTCTCAGCTAGCCGAGGGTGGATTCTATTTCCTTGGTTCTTGGCCAAGCTTGTGCTCCTTAGAAATCAGATTGGAGCCAGCTGCTGGGCCCCAGGGCCTCTCTGTTAATGAACGGTCTCGAGGTTGTGGCTAAATGCTTCATCTGTCACGGGAGGCCCGAACGAAACAACAACAAGCAGCAAGTAAGCTCCCAGGAAGCAGAGTGAGGAAAAGCAGCTTCAAAGAGATTTGAATGAGAGCCAAGCAGAGAAGGAAGGGAGTTAGATGAAAGGGAAAGAACATGCTTTAGTTCCATACACGGAGCTCCGCTCTGCTCACTCTTTTACAGGTGCGATTATTCCACCCTGGGGGATTTCGAAGATGAAATCCCGTGACTTGAGTCAGCAATCCCAAGGATACTCTGCATTTCCAGGCTTGTTTCCAGCCTTCTCTTCCATTTCTGGGAGTAAGCTTTTCCCAGAATGACCTGGAGTTCTCCGTAACCCACAGGGGCTGGGAAAATGGCGGAAGTTGCGAGCCCGCCCTGGAGTTTGTTTGGATCTGGGTCTCAGAGAGCATCATTTTATCTCATGTTCCCTGTGTCCTCACACTGTTAGCCCCTTGAGGTTAGAGTTCAGGCCTACTACTTGGATTGTACTCTCCCAAGCACTTAGTACAGTGCTCTGCTCACAGGAAGAATTCAGTAATTATTATTGACTGCCTTCAAATCCTAAAGCCTTTCCTATGCACAATCTTGTCTAGTTCCCCTCACCCAAAGCAGCATGGCCTAGTGGAAAGAGCTTGGGATTGGGAGTCTGAAGTCCTGGGTTCCGATCCTGACCCTTTGCCTGCTGTGTGACCTTGGGTAAATCCCTTAAATTCTCTGGGACTCAGTTCCCTCATCTCTATGATTCAATACCTCCCAAGTGCTTTGTACAGTGCTTTGCATGCAGTAAGTGCTCAATGAATACGATTGAATAAATGAAGAGTAGGAGCCCCACGTGGGACAGGGATGGTGTCAGGCCTGATGCTCTTGTATCTACCCTGGCGCTTAGTACAGTGTTTGGTACCTAGTAAGAGCTTAACAAATGCCACCCTTATCATTTGGGCAACTAAAATCCAAGTGTTAACATTCAGGAGGAGGAGACTGGAGTTTCTAGCTTCGGTCTGAATTGTAGAAAGAGGAGACAGAGGCTAGGCTGCCAGTTCTGGAGAAATGGAATGGACGGCATTCAGACCAGCCTCCTTTAGATGGGGTGAATACAGCAGGGGGGCCTAGAGGGCAGGGAGGGAGGGTTGTAATCTGTTCCAGCTACAGTGCAGGTCACTGAGGGGCAGTGTCCATCCTTCACTGACCTGGGCCTCTCTTTCTCTGTTTAAAGACAGGAGGAGAGTGCAGTGCCTGATCTCTGAGCAGGAAACAAAGCAGGGATAGAGTCTCTGAGGATGAGAGAGAGATGCTTTTATGGGGCATAACTTCTTGAAAGTGAAGCACTAATGTGGTCTTTGTTAAGCGCATACTATGCACCAGGCACTGTACTAAGCGCTGGGTAGATACAAGCTAATAAAGTTGGACACAGTCCCTGGACCACCTGGAGCTCACAGTCTTCACCCCCATTTTGCAGATGAGAGAAGTGAGGTGAGACCGTGAATCTGTTGTTGGGTAGGGACCGTCTCTGTATGTTGCCGATTTGCACTTCCCAAGCACTTAGTACAGTGCTCTGCATACAGTAAGTGCTCAATAAATACAATTGAATGAATGAATGAACAAATGAGGCTGCAGGACAGAAGAGAGGTCAAGGCTACCAATACAACAGTGAGATTTACCGAATGCAGGGCACTGTACTAAGCACTTGGGAGAATACGAGATAATAGAGTTGGCAGACATAATCTCTGCCTTCAAGGAGTTTACAATCTAGAGTGCAGACATTAAAATAAGTTACAGATAGGGGAAATATGAAAGAGAAATTTGGGAATCATCCACATCGAGATCGTGGAAGCGATGTGAACCCCTCAGCTTCCCCAGAGAGCGAGGAGAGATCGGTAGACCCTTGAGGATTGGAACGGCTGTTTAATTTATGTGTAATCAGTATGGTGTTTTGTGCTTTGAAGTGCTTAGTGACTATTTGTGATCGCTGAAATCCTGATGGTAATAATAATTGGGACAGGGAGTCTGTGCTCAAAGGTAGAAGCTTTAAGCTTTAAGCACTGACCTAGAGAGAATTATTGGTTCACATCTTCCCCCACCCCGGGGAGGGAGGAAGCGGGAAGGGAAAGAGAAGGCGGGCAGGGAGGAGAGGTGGGACTAAGCAAGCCAGATGGAAGGGATTCTGAGAGGCGGATGGAAGATGGCCCGGGTGGCACGAGAGGAGGGTGTTGGCAGAATTCTATTTAGGATTGCCAGTGGAGGAAAGTGGCAAGGTCTATCTGGAATGACAATGGGAAGTTAGGTAGGATGGCATTTTGTCAAAGGGAAACAGCAGAGAGGCCTAGTGGAAAGAGCTTGGGCCTAGGTGTCAGAAGATGTGCGTTCTAATCCCGATTCCCCTAAGTGCTTGTTGGGTGACCCTGGGCAAGTCACTTCGCTGCACCTCTGTTCGCTCATCTGTCAAACTGGAATTCGATACCCATTCTCCCTCCCACTGTGAGCCCCTTGTGGGATGGGGACTGAGCCCACACTCATTATCTTGGCCCTACTACAGTACACAATAATAGTAGTGGAATTGGTTATTAATAATTATAATAATTAATAACAATAATAAGGGTGTACCTTGCGCCAAGCACTTTATAAAATACAAAATAATCAGGTCAGACCACAGTCCTTGACCCACTTGGGCTCACAGTTTAAGTGGGAGGGAGGACAGGTATTGAGCCCCCATTTTATAGGTGAGGAAACAGAGGCACAGAGATGTTAAGTGACTTGCCCAAGGACACACAGCAAGCTAGTGTCAGAGCTGGGGTTAGAACTCAGGTCCTCTGACTCCCCAGCCTGTGCTCTTTCCATTAGACCACACTGCTTCCCATAGGCACATAGTAAGCACTTAATACAAATTATTCTTATGATCATTTTTGTGGTAGTTGCTAAGTGCTTACTTTGTGCTAACCATTGGGGTAGATACAAGATTTTCAGGTTGGGCATAGTCCCCTTCCCATGTGGGGCTCACAGTCTAAATAGGAGGGAGTAGGATTCAGTCCTCTTTTTACAGAAGGGGAAATTGAGGTACAGAGAAGTTCTGACTTGCCCAAGGTCTCCCAGTAGACAAATGGTGGAGCCGGGATGAGAACCCGGATACTGTGCCCCCCAGATCCATGCTCTTTCCACTAGGTCACACTGCTTCCCTGCAGAGGCTGTGAGGTCCTCAGCAGAACTGTTAATAATAGTAATGATAATTATGGTACTTGTTAAGCACTTACTATGTGTCAGGCACTGTTCTAAGGGCTGGGGTAGGTACAAGGTGATTAGGTTGTCTCACATGGGGCTCACAGTCTTAATCCACATTTTACAGATGAGGCAACTGAGACACAGAGAACTGAAGTGACTTGCCCAAAGTCACAAAGCTGACAAGTGGCTGAGCTGGGATTAGAACCCATGACCTCTGACTCCCAATCCCGGGCTCTTGCCACTAAGCCATGCTGCTTCTGTAAATGCTCAATAAATAATAATAATAATAATAATAATAATGGCATTTATTAAGCACTTACTATGTACAAAGCACTGTTCTAAGCACTGGGGAGGTTACAAAGTGATCAGATTGTCCCACTGGGGGGCTCACAGTCTTAATCCCCATTTTCCAGATGAGGGAACTGAGGCACAAAGAAGTTAAGTGATTTGCCCAAAGTCACACAGCTGACAATTGGCGGAGTTGGGATTTGAACCCATGATCTCTGACTCCAAAGCCCAGGCTCTTTTCCATTGAGCTACACTGCTTCTCTTACGATTGACTGATTGATTGATTGATTGATTGAGCTCGCTGTAGAAGTAATGTGGTCTGGTGGTTAGAGCCCCGGCCTGAGAGCCAGAGGGACCTGGGTTGTAATCTCAGCTCCACTACTAGTCTGCTGTGTGACTTTGGGCAAATCCCTTCACTTCTCTGTTCCTCATCTGTTAAATGGGGATTAATACTGTGAGCCCCACATAATAATAATATTGATGGTATTTGTTAAGCGCTTACTATGTGTATAGCACTGTTCTAGTGCTGGGGGGATACAAGGTCATCAGGTTGTCCCACGTGGGGCTCACAGTCTTAACCCCCATTTTGGGGATGGGGACTTGAAGTGACTTGCCCAAGGTCATCCAGCAGGTGAGGGGTGGAGTCGACATTAGAACCCATGACCTTCTGACTCCAAGGCCTATGCACTATCCACTAGCCCAGGCTGCCAGAAACCCTAGAAAGCTGGAAAACCAGGAGACTGTGGCAGGAAAGGATACTGTGGCTGATCTCTAAGTGGCGGGTGTTGAAATAGGCTCCATTGAATCTGGAGAGTAGGAGGATACCAGAGCCAAAGGATGATGATGATGATGGGTTTTTTTAAGTGTTTACTACATGCCAAGCACTGTTCTAAGCACTGGGGTAGATCAAGCACTTAGTACAGTGCTCTGCACACAATAGTCACTCAATAAATATGATTGAATGAGTGAATGAATACAGGGTAATCAGGTTGTCCCACGTGGGGCTCATAGTCTTAATCCCCATTTTCCAGATGAGGTAACTAAGGCACAGATTCAAATGGTCGGATAGAACTATGGAGATAATGAGAGCTCTCTCTCTCTCTCTCTCTCTCTCTCTCTCTCTCTCTCTCTCTCTCTCTCCCACTCTCTCTCTCCCTCTCTCTCTCTCCCTCTCTCTCTCCTCCCCGCCCCCCGCTCCCCGGTAAGGCCCCTGGTGAAAGGGGATGTGTGATGTCAAGTCACTTTAGTGGATACAGGATATCAATGTATTTTATGGAGAGAGAGAGAGAGAGAGAGAGAGAGAGAGAGGGAGAGAGATGGAGATATGATAGATGGATAGAAGCAATGTGGCCTAGTGAATAGAGCCTGGGAATCAGAAGACCTGGGTCCTAATCTTGGCTCCCTCACTTGTCTGTTGTGTGACCTTGGTCAAGTCACTTCTCTGTGCTTCAGTTACCTCATCTGTAAAATGTAAGACTGAGAGCCCTATGTGGAACGGGGACTGTGTCCAACCCGATTAGATTGTATCTATCCCAGCATTTAGTACAGTGCCCTACACAAAGTGCTAAACAAATGCCACAATTGTTATTATATACATATGCATTTATTTATCTCAATGCTCGACCCCTTCTCTAGACTGTAAACTTTTTGTGGGCAGGGAACGTACCTGCTAACTCTGTTGTAGCGTACTCTCTTGAGCGCTTAGTACAGTGCCCTGCACATAGTAAGCCCTCAATAAATACGACTGATGATGATGCCCTGCCAGAGCCCTGCCTCAATAAATACGACTGATGATGCTGCTGCTGTGGTTGGTTTTTCCAGTCCAGTATGTGATCCAACTTGGGCAGCCCGGGGAAAAAGGTTGGATCGCGCTGCCAGGACTCGAAATAGACCTGGACGGAAAGAGGCTGATGAAGCAACTGGAGGTGGGCCTGGGATCCCACAGCACTAGAATTCTCGTTCTAAAGGACACACAGGCAGTGTAGATTCATCAGTGCTTTGGGGATTTTTGCAGCTTTGGTCTATTTCAATGCCTCTCCTAAGCGCTTAGTACAGTGCTAAGTGCTTAGTACACTGCCCGGCACACAGTAAGCGCTCAGTAAATATGACTGAATGAATTGAATGAAAGAGGAGGGAGACAGTGAAAGAGGAGGTATGCCAAGGGTGGCCACATCCAGAGATGCAGCATGGCCTGGTGGCTAGAGCTCAGGCCCGGGAGTCAGAAGGACATGAGTTCTGATCCCGGCTTCACCACTTGTCTGCTGTGGGACCTTGGACAAATCACTTCACTTCTCTGGGCCTCAGTTCCCTCATCTGTAAAATGGGGATTAAAACCGTGCGGACAGAGAGCTTGTCTACCCATTCCATTCTATTGTACTCTCCCAAGTACTTAGTAATAATAATCATGATGGTATTTGTTAAGCGCTTACTATGTGCCAAGCACTGTTCTAAGTGCTGGGGTAGATACATGGTAATCCGGTTGTCCCATGCGGGGCTCACAATCTTTAATCCCCATTTTCAGATGAGGTAACTGAGGCACAGAGAAGTTAAGTAACTTGCCCAAAGTCACACAGCTGACAAGTGGCAGAGCTGGGATTAGAACCCATGACTTCTGACTCCGAAGCCAGTGCTCTTTCCATTGAGCTGTGCTTCTCTTCTCTTCTCTTCTCTTCTCTTTTCTCTTCTCTTCTCTTCTCTTCTCTTCTCTTCTCCTCTCCTCTCCTCTCCTCTCCTCTCCTCTCCTCTCCTCTCCTCTCCTCTCCTCTCCTCTCCTCTCCTCTCCTCTCCTCTCCTCTCCTCTCCTCTCCTCTCCTCTCCTCTCTCCTCTCTCCTCTCCCCTCTCTCCTCTCTCCTCTCTCCTCTCTCCTCTCTCCTCTCTCCTCTCTCCTCTCTCCTCTCTCCTCTCTCCTCTCTCCTCTCTCCTCTCTCCTCTCTCCTCTCTCCCCTCCCCAGTACAGTGCTCTTCCCACACTAAGCGCTCAATAAATACTATTGATCGATCATTTGCACGTCTCTTTGGGTGGTGCCCTCTAGGATTCAGCCACTGCCTCCAGCAGTTTGTGATGGGTTGTCCTTAGGATTTGGGATAATCCTCGAGGTCTATTGGGTTGGGAGGGAAGTGGGAGCTTATGCTAGCTCCTACATCCAGGTTTCTTATTGGTCCCGTAGCAAGACTGTTTGGGATCAGTGAGAACCAGCCCCATTGCACAGCTCGATTTCATCCCATCGATCAGACGGGTCACCCCGTCCCAGACCCCATCAGCCATGCTGACATAGGTAAACTTAGACTCTTAATGAACTCTTCAGGGGAGTCCAACTTCCTAAGCCATTCCCAGAGTCTAGATCTATTGACGGTGTAGGGTGTTCTTATAAGGTCGAAGAAGGTTGTCTTCTTGCTTCTTTTAATAATATTTGTTAAGTGCTTACTGTGGGTTAGGCACTGTACTAAGTGCTGGGCAGATGCAAGCTAAACAGGTTACTACCATCCACATCCCACATGTGTCTCTCATTCTTCATCCCCATTTTACAGATGGGGTCCGGAGAAGAGAAGTGACTCACCCAAGGTCACGCAACAGACACATGGCAGAGCTGGGATTAGAACCCAGGTCCTTCTGACTCCCAAGTCCATGCTCTATCCACTAGGACATGCTGCTTCTCCCTTTTTCTTTTCCTATGTCAGATATCTTTCGTGCCACACTGTGATCTGAAGCCACGTCAGAATTCCATATTCTTGAGTAGTTCACCCAGAAGGACTTGGGCTAGTATTTTGAAGCAGCGTGGCTTAGTGGCAACAACACAGACTTGGGAGTCAGAGGACCTGGCTTCTAATTCTGGCTCCACCGCTTGGTGTTTTGTGACCTTGGGCAAGTTGCTTAAACTTTCTGTGCCTCAGTTTCCTCACTGTAAATTGGAGATTCAAAACTTTTCAAATACTTGTTTTCCCTCTTACTTAGACTGTCAGCCCCGTGTGGGACAGGGACCATGTCCAGCCTGATCAACTTGTATCCATGTTTGATATGTAGCAAACACTTAACAAATAGCATAATAATTATTATTATGATTACCTTGCCATCATCATCATCATCAATCGTATTTATTGAGCGCTTACTATGTGCAGAGCACTGTACTAAGTGCTTGGGAAGTACAAATTGGCAACATATAGAGATAGTCCCTACCCAACAGTGGGCTCACAGTCTAAAAGGGGAAGACAGAGAACAAAACCAAACATACTAACAAAATAAAATAAATAGAATAGATATGTACAAGTAAAATAAATAAATAGAGTAATAAATATGTACAAACATATATACATATATACAGGTGCTGTGGGGAAGGGAAGGAGGTAAGAAGGGGGGGATGGAGAGGGGGACGAGGGGGAGAGGAAGGAAGGGGCTCAGTCTGGGAAGGCCTCCTGGAGGAGGTGAGCTCTCAGTAGGGCCTTGAAGGGAGGAAGAGAGCTAGCTTGGCGGATGGGCAGAGGGAGGGCATTCCAGGCCCGGGGGATGACGTGGGCCGGGGCTCGATGGCGGGACAGGCGAGAACGAGGTACGGTGAGGAGATTAGCAGCGGAGGAGCGGAGGGTGCGGGCTGGGCTGCAGAAGGAGAGAAGGGAGGTGAGGTAGGAGGGGGCGAGGTGATGGAGAGCCTTGAAGCCGAGGGTGAGGAGTTTCTGCCTGATGCGCAGATTGATTGGTAGCCACTGGAGATTTCTGAGGAGGGGAGTGATATGCCCAGAGCGTTTCTGGACAAAGATAATCCGGGCAGCAGCATGAAGTATGGATTGAAGTGGAGAGAGACAAGAGGATGGGAGATCAGAGAGAAGGCTGATGCAGTAGTCCAGACGGGATAGGATGAGAGCTTGAATGAGCAGGGTAGCGGTATGGATGGAGAGGAAAGGGCGGATCTTGGCAATGTTGGCATCGCTGGCATCGCTTGCCAGCGATGGAGACTAATGAGATATCTTGAGAATCGTTGCAATATGCCATTTTATGGTATTTGTTAAGAGCTCAGTATGTGTCTAGAGAAGTGCAGTGACTTGCCCAAGGTCAGGCAGCAGACAGGTGACGGGGTGGGATTAGAACCCAGGTCTCTCTGACTCCCAGGCCCAGGTTCTATCCACTAGGCCACTTGAGAAAGAGTTTAAGCAGGGAGTCCCTGTCTTCCTTGCAGATAATAACAACAATAATAATTACGGACTTTTTAAGTGCTTACTCTGTGCCAAGTACTGTTCTAAACAATGGATCTCAGCAGGGCCTGGGGGCTTTTCCAGTTTTCATGGCTGTTCCACTTCTTTGCCTTCCCTAAGGCCTCTTTTCCTTTTCTTCGATTCTTTTGCGTCACCCTGACTTGCTCCCTTTATTCATTGTTCCCCCCTGCCCCACCTCAGCAGTTATGTACCTATCTGCAATTTCATTTATTTCTATTCATGTCTGTCTCCCCCTCTAGCCTGCAAGCTCTTTGTGGGCAGGGACTGTGTCTGTTAGATTGTTATACTGGACTCTCCAAAGTGCTTAGCACAGTGCTCTGCTCAATACATACAGTTGATGTACTGACAAGAAGTTTTTCTAAATTTTGAACAGATTCCTCTTGACATCTAGGGCTCCCCTGACTAAACCCTTTATTCTCCCTTCTTCCATTCTCTTCTATGTCATCCTTGCAGTTGGGTTTGCCTCCTTTTTGCCTCCCTGCCTCAGCCCCAAAGCACTTATGTCCATATCCACAATTTATTCATTTATATAAATATCTGTCTCCCCCTCTAGAGTGTAAACCCATTGCAGGCAGGGAACATGTCTCTGCATGGCGGGGAATCCCCCTCCTTCTCCTCCTCATCACTGTGGTATTTGTTAAGCTCTTTGTGCCCCACACTGTATTAAGCGCTGGGGTGGCTACAAGTAAATAAGGTTAGACATGGTCCCTGTCCCACATGGGGTTTACAGTCTTAATCCCTATTTTACAGATGAGGTAACTGAGTCACAGAGAAGTGAAATGACTTGCCCAAAGAGATTTGCGTCCTCGGCTGTTGCTGTGGTTGTGTGCGTGTTCTCGCAAAGACTAGCTGTCGTTTGTTTTCCTGCTCGTCTGGAAACTGAAGGCAACTTTCTATTAAAAATATAAAGCAGCCCTGCCAGAGTCAGTAGAACTCGAGCCAGGCCATTTCTGAGCCAGATCGGTCATCAACAAATTAAACGATCAGTGGAATTTAATGAGCACTTGCTGTGTGCAGAGCACCGTATTAAGTGCTCTGGAGAGTACAAGAGAGTTGATAGAAATGATCCCTGCCCTCAAGGAATTTATAGGATTCTGTCTCTGACAAAGGCAACAGAATTCTTGGAAGTGTCTTTAGATGATTTGCCTTGTTGACATCTGGGATGTGTCTTCCAACCTAGAAGCAGCATGGCCTAGTGTAAAGCACACGGGCCTGGGAGACAGGACACGTGGGTTCTAACCCCGACTCTGCCATTTATCTACTGCATGACCCTGGGCAAGTCACTTATTTTCTCTTCACCTTGGTTTCCTCATCTGTAAAATGGGATTTAAATGTGTGTTCTCCCCTGCCCTTTTAGACTGTGAGCACTGTGTGGGACAGGGACTATGTCTGATCTGATTGTATTGTCTTTACTGCAACGCTTGGCCCAGTGCTTGGAACACAACAAGCACTTAATAAATACCACTGTTATTAATCTTAATGCTTTCCTCTACTTTTTTATGGAATCTGTTAAGCACTTACATTGTGCCAGGCATCGTATTGAGCTCTAGGGTGGATACAAGCGAATCGGTTTGGACAAAGTCCCTGTCTCACTTGGGGCTCACAGTCTTAACCCGTTTTACAGATGAGGGAACTGAGGCCCAGAGAAGTGAAGTGACTCATCCAAGGCCACACGGCAGATACGTGGTGAAGCCAGGATTAGAACCCAGGTCCTTCTTTCTCCCAGGCCCATGCTCTATCCACTTGGCCATGCTACTTCTCTACCCTTCCCTTGAGTAATCTCTTATCTCAAGTTCATTAATTTGTTCAAACCCCTCTTAAACTGACTGAACCTTTTGACCTACCCAGCTCCCTAGGGTAACAAATTCCATGCATATTCACAGGAAGCAGTATGGCCTAGTGGATAAAGCATGGGCCTGGAAGTCAGAAGGACCTGCATTCTAATAGCTCCATCTCTTGTCTGCTGTGTGACCTTGGGCATATCACTTAACTCCTCTGTGCCTTATCTCCCTCAACTGTAAAATGGGGATTAAGACTTTGAGGCCCCATGTGGGACGTAGATCGTATTCAAACTGTTTAGCTCACTGCGGGCAGTGAACATGACTACTAATTCTGTTGTATCGTATTCTCCCAAGTACTTAGTCCAGTGCTCTGCACATAGTAAATGCTCAATAAGTACCACTGATTGATTAGCTTGTATCCACCTCAGTGCTTAGGATAGCACCTGGCACATAGTAAGCACTTAATACCACAAAAAAATTCTAACCATTGTGGCAAGACATGATGGCTTCTTTTGTTTGTCTTGTATGTGCCCCATTCCCAATTCAGTGAGTGCCTCTTCAACATTCTGTCATGGAATTGGGTGGACAAAATTCCACACTTCCCTTATCCATACCCTTTCATACACATGTAATTTCAATCATGTCTCTTCTCGACCTCCACCTTTCCAGAATATGAGTCTTAATCATTTCTACCTACTGACAGGTTCTGTCTAAGGCGGCCCTTCTCTGTAATTTCTCCAACTCTCTAATGCCCTTCCTTTCTAGACTGTAAGCCCGGTGTGGGCAGGGATTGTCTCTATTGCTGGATTGTACTCTCCAAGTGCTTAGTACAGTGCTCTGCACACAGTAAGCACTCAATAAATACGATTGAATGAATGAATAAGGCAAAATAGCCAGAACTGCATAAAGCACAGGGGACAAGGTGATGGAGCGCTTTAAAGCCAACAGTGAGGAGTTTTTATTTGATACGGAGGTTGATAGGCAGCCACTGGAGGTTTTTGAGGAGAGGAGTGATGTGCCCTGAAAGTTTCTGTAGAAAGATTATCTGGGCAGTAGAGTGGAGTATGGATTGAAGTGGGGAGAGGTAGGAATTCAGGAGGTCAGAAAGTGGGCTGATGGCAGTAATCCAGTTGGGATAGGATGAGTGATTGAACTAACCTGGTAGCAGTTTGGATGGAAAGGAAAGGGCGGATCTTGGAGATGTATTGAAGGTGAGACCGACAGACTTCGGTGATTACATGTATGAGGTGAATGAGAGAGTGGAGCCAAGGATGACACCGAGATTAGGGGCTTGTGAGACGGGAAGGATGGATATGCCGTTGACAGTGATGGAAAAGTTCGGGAGAGGTCAGGGTGTGGGTGGAAAGATAAGGAGCTCAGTTTTGGACATGTTGAGTGTGAGGTGGCGAAAGGACATCCAAATAGAAATGTCCTGGAGGCAGGAGGAGATGCAAGCCTAGAGGGAGGGAGAGAGAACAGGGGAGTAGATACAGATTTGGATGTTATCCGCATAGAGATGGTAATTGAAGCCTTGGGAGTGAATGAGTTCTGCAAGGGAGTGAGTGTAGATGGAGAATAGAAGGGGACCCAGAACTGAACCTTGAGGGACTTCTACAGTTAGGGGATGGGAGTGGAGGAGGAGCCCATGAAGGACACTGAGAATGAACAGTCAAAGAGGTAAGAGGAGAACCAAGAAGCCAAGTCCGTGAAGCCAAGGTTGGGTAACATATCGAGGAGAAGGGGATGGTCCACATTGTCAAAGGCAGTTGAGTGGTCGAGGAGGAATAGGTTGGAGTAGGAGCCATTGGATTTGTCAAGAAGGAGATCATTGATGAGCTGGGTTCTAATCCTGGTTCTGCCACTTGCCTGCTGGGTGACTTTGGGCAAGTCACTTCACTTCTCCAGATCTCAAAGTCCCCACTGCAAAATGGGGATTCAATACCTGTTCTCCCTCTGAATCCCATGTGAGACAGGGACTGTGTCCAACCTGATTAACTTGTATCCACCCCAGTGCTTAGAACAATGTTTGGCACAGAGTAAGCACCTAACAAATGTAATAATAAAAAAGATAATAATAGTAATAGCTCAGGTTACAGCTATCCCATGATATACACAACCCAGAGAAACAGCTACTATGATTTGCGCCCTCAGCCCACGACACATACAAGATACAGTCATTGTTCTTTGACATCTTGCCAATTTAATCAGATTATTGAAAGAGGAAGTTAAATTGTACTCCCCATTACCACCTAAAGTCTGGGGATTTAGGTGTCCTGTGAAGATTCACAGTGGATAAAAATCTTTCAAGTAGAGACCCTGTTTGGACGGGGGCAGTTCGAAGGCTAGAAGGAGTTAGCTGGTTACAAGGTGTTTTATGAGGACAGGAAGGCTGTTTTTCAGTCTAAACTGGACAAATTGCTAAAGTTGAAGGCGAGAAGCAAACCGCTCCAGTCAGCAGAACAAGCTTCTATTTTTCGGCCTCCTGCAGAGATTCATGATTATACCATGACTCCTCATTTAGTTAATACTATGTTTAGCAAAGATTAAACAATAGTTTAGTGATAGCACATGAAAACTCCCATTTCCTCTTCTCCCGCTCCCTTCTGTGTCATTTCTTCACCCCTCCCTCAGCCACGGCACTTTCATCCATCACTGAAATTTCTATTAATGTCTGTCTCTCCATCTAGACAGTAAGCTTGATGTGGGCAGGGAATGTGTCTACCGGCTCTGTTATTTAGTACTCTCTCAAGTGCTTAGTACAGTGCTCTGCACACAGTAAGTGCTCAATAAATACCATTGATTGACTGATACTTTTCCAGAGGTTTCGGAGTAGATCCCGATTTATACTATGTAGTCAATGGGGGATGGATCCCATAAGACAGCATTTTTTATGGTATTTGCTAAGTGCTTACTATATGCCAGGCACTGTACTAAGTGCTGAATACAGCCTCAGCTCTTTGAGGTGTTCGTGCTATTTATCCGCATGCACCATATGGTTCTAAAGTTAATCAGTTGATCAATAATAGCGCTCCCTCTATCTTGGACTGTAAACCCCATGTGGGACGAGGACTTTGCCTGATCATATTGTATCTCCCCAGGGCTTAGTACAGTTCTTGACACAGAGAAGCAGTGTGGCTCAGTGGAAAGAGCATGGGCTTTGGAGTCAGAGGTCATGGGTTCAAATCCCAGCTCCGGCACTTGTCAGCTGTGTAACTTTGGGCAAGTCACTTAACTTCTCTGTGCCTCAGTTACCTCATCTGTAATATGGGGATTAAGACTGTGAGCCCCCGTGGGACAACCTGATCACCTTGTAACCTCCCCAGTGCTTAGAACAGTGCTTTGCACATAGTAAGTGCTTAATAAATGCCATCATTATTATTATTATAGCAAATGCTTAAAAATACTATAATTACTACCATTATTATTATAATAAAAAACCATCTTGGGGGAAGGTAGACAAGAAGGATTTTATTTTCAGTGGCCATCATGTCTTCTTTTTGATCAATTCAAAGCACTGAGGGATGGGAGTGGAGGAAAGGCATTCTTTTTGCCTCAGTCCATCCATCGGTGGTATTTAATGAGCTCCTTCCATGTGCATAGTACCATACTAAGCGCTTAGGAGGGCACACTAAGAAGCAGCGTGCCTCAGTGGAAAGAGCCCAGGCTTGGGAGTCAGAGGTAATGGGTTCTGATCCCAGCTCCGCCACTTGTCAGCTGTGTGACTTTGGGCAAGTCACTTAACTTTTCTGCGCCTCAGTTACCTCATCTGTAAAATGGGAATTATGACTGTGAGCCCCACGTGGGACAGCCTGATCACCTTGTATCCCCCAAGCGCTTAGAACAGTACTTTGCACATAGTAAGCACTTAACAAATACCATTATTATTATTATTATTATTATTATTATTATTACATTATAGTTGAGTTGGTAGGGTTGTTTTTCTGAAGTGTTCACAAGCCCCTCTTGGAAAGCCAAAGGGGAACTGAGATCCTGGCAAAAGAATGATTTGTCCAGGGCCAAAGGAAGGCGAGCTTGTTGTTGGCAGGGAACGTGACTACCAACTCTGTTATATTGTACCTTCCAAACGCTTAGTGCAGTGCTCTGCACACAGTAAGTGCTCAATAAAAACCATTGATTGACTTGATTGATTATATTAACATCTATCTCCCCCTCTAGATTGTAAACTCACTGTGGGCAGGGAACAGTCTAAGAACTTTGTTCTGTTGGATTCTCCCAAGCATTTAGTACAGTGCTCTGCACCAAGTGCTCAGTAAATACCATTGATGGATTGGTGGATTGATTGATTGATTTTAATGTCTGTCTCCCCGTCTAGACTGTAAGCTCATTGTGGGCGGGGAATATGTCTACCAACTCTGTTACATTGTATTCTCCCAAGCGCTTAGTGCAGTGCTCTGCACACAGTAAGCATTCAGTGAGTACCATTGATGGATCGATTGATTGATTTCTATTGATGTCTACGCCCCCCTCTAAACTGCAAGCTTGGGTAAGAAACGGGTCTACCACCTCTGTTCTGTTGGATTTTCTCAAGTGCTTAGTGCAGTGCTCTATAAATGCTCAATAAATGCCATGGATTGACTTAAAACTAATCTCATCTCCTATTTTAATAATAATAATAATAATTATGGTGTTTCTTAAGCGCTTACTAGCAGCGTGACTCAGTGGAAAGAGCCCGGGCTTTGGAGTCAGAGGTCATGGGTTCAAATCCTGACTCCGCCAATTGTCAGCTGTACTTTGGGCAAGTCACTTAACTTCTCTGGGCCCCAGTTACCCCATCTGTAAAATGGGGATGAAGACTGTGAGCCCCGTGTGGGACAACCTGATCACCTTGTAACCTCCTCAGCGCTTAGAACAGTGCTTTGCACGGGTCCTGCCGTCGACCCCCGGCCCACGTCATCCCCCTGGCCTGGATTGCCCTCCCTCCACACATCCGCCAAGCTAGCTCTCTTCCTTCCTTCAAGGCCCTGCTGGGAGCTCACCTCCTCCAGGAGGCCTTCCCAGACTGAGCCCCCTCCTTCCTCTCCCCCTCCTCTCCCCTCCATCCCCCCAGCCTTGCCTCCTTCCCTACCCCACAGCACCTGTATATATGTATATGTTTGTACGAACTTGTACTTCCCAAGCGCTTAGTACAGTGCTCTGCACACAGTAAGCGCTCAATAAATACGATTGATTGATTGATTACTCTATTTATTTTACTTGTACATATCTATTCTATTTATTTTATTTTGTTAATATATTTTGTTTTGTTCTCTGTCTCCCCCTTCTAGATTGTGAGCCCACTGTTGGGTAGGGACCGTCTCTATATGTTGCCAACTTGTACTTCCCAAGCGCTTAGTACAGTGCTCTGCACGCAGTGAGCACTCAATAAATATGATTGATTGATTGATTGATATATGTATACATGTTTGTTCGCATTTATTACTCTATTTATTCTACTTGTACATACCTGTTCTATTAATTTTTTGTTAATATGTTTTGTTCTCTGTCTCCCCCTTCTAGACTGTGAGCCCACTGTTGGGTAGGGACCGTCTCTATATGTTACCAACTTGTACTTCCCAAGCATTTAGTACAGTGCTCTGCACACAGTAAGCGCTCAATAAATACGATTGATTGATTTGCACATAGTAAGTGCTTAATAAATGCCATTATTATTATCATCACTATTATTATGTGCCAAGCACTGCACTAAGTGCTGGAATGGATGCAAGCAAATCAGGTTGAACACAGTCCCTATCCCATGTGGGGCTCATGGTCTTACTCCCATTTGACAGATGAGGTCACTGAGGCCCAGAGAAGTGAAGTGACTTGCCCAAGGTCACACAGCAGACAAGTGGCAGAGCCGAGATTAGAACCCATGACTTCATAACTCCCCGGCCCGGGCTCTACCTCCATGCCATGCTGCTTCTCCGACCTCAAACTTGGGCCTTGAAGAACATATGGATAGACTCCCCACTTTAGGCCTTCAGAATCAATGAGTGGTATTTATTGAGCATTTACCGTGTACAGGGAGCACTGTACTAAGCACTTGGGAGAGTCCAGTGCAACAGATTTGGTAGACATGTTCCAGGCCCACAACGAGCTGACAGACTGAGCACCCCCAATCCTTCCCCTCCTTGCCTCCCCACAGGGAACCACTGTTCTGCCGTAGGTCCATTTTGGCCAGTGGGGCCGGTGATATAATAATAATAATGATAATGGCATCTATTAAGCACTTACTATGTGCAAAGCACTGTTCTAAGCGCTGAAGCACTGTTCCAAGCGCTGAATGAGAGGGGATCTTGGCTCTTCAGTGGCCACGAGAGCCGATGGGCCGTGGACGAATCTCATGGCAAAGTGGAGGGAGCCTGGGCCTGGGAGTCAGAAGGTCATGGGTTCTAATCCCGGCTCTGCCACATGTCTACTGTGTGACCTTGGGCAAGTCATGTCACTTCTCTGGGCCTCAGTTACCACATCTATAAAATGGGGATTAAGACTGTGAGCCTCATGTGGGACAGGGACTGTTTCCGACCTGATTAGCTTGTATCTAACCCAACGCTTAGTTCAGTGCCTGGCACGTAGCACTTTCTAGACTGTGAGCCTGTTGTTGGATAGGGACCATCTCTATATGTTGCTAACTTGTACTTCCCAATCACCTAGTACAGTGCTCTGCACACAGTAAGCGTTCAATTAAATACGCTTGAGTGAATGAAATACCATGATACCACAATATATTATGAAAAGCGGCACGGCCTAGTGGATAGAGCGTGGGCCTGGGAGTCAAAGGTTCTGATCCTGGCTCTCCCACTTACCTGCTATGTGACCTTGGGCATGTCACTTCACTTCTGTGGGCCTTGGTTCCCTCATCTGTAAATCAGGGAGTGAGACAGTGAGCCACATAAGGGACAGGGACTGTGTCCAATCTGATTTGCTCGTATCCACCCCAGCGCTTAGTACAGTGCCTGGCACAGAGTAAGTGCTTAACAAATACCGTAATTATTATTATCATTATAATATTTTTATCCTGTGGGAAGCCATTTCATCCACTAATGGCCGTTTTCTCTCCTCCCTCCAGTATTGGATCAATGAGTACACATCCACCCTAGGCATCGGCGTGTTTCACTCTGGCATCGAGATCTACGGCAGAGGTATGGCCCGTGGGACAGTTTGGGGGGGACTGGGACCATGTTGGCTCCTTCTCACTTCCCGTGCTCCCAAGGGGATCTCGGAGAGAAAGGATCTGAGAAGGAAAGGGTCCTCGCTGAAATAAACATTCATGGAAGCAGAATGAGAATAGAGAAGCAGTGTGGTCTGGTGGAAAGAGTCCGGGTCTGGGAATCGGAGGACCTGGGTTCTAATTCCAGCTCGGCCAATTGTTTGCTGTGTGGCCTTGGGCAAGTCACTTCACTTCTCTGGGCCTCAGGTTCCTCAACTGCAGAATGGGGATTAAATCCTTCTCTCTCCAACTTTGACTGTGAGTCCCCTGTGAGACATGGACTGGGTCCAACCTTGTATCTACCCCAATGCTTAGAACAGTGTTTGACACATAGTACATGCTTTACAAATACTATTTTAAAACAACAAGTGGAAAAGTCTCACATGTAGGGACAGGAAGAGCCTGAGCGATTCCAGGACCACCTACCTCTGCTCCCCCAAGACTCCGTCCTGTTGGGCTCCTGAAGCAGCATGGCGTGGTGGCTAGAGCCCGGGCCTGGGAGCCAGAAGGTCATGGGTTCTAATCCTGGCTCTGCCTCTTGTCTTCTTTGTGTCCTCGGACAAGTCACTTCACTTCGCTGGGCCTCAGTTCCCTCATCTGTAAAATGGGGAGTAAGAATGTGAGCCCCATGTGGGACAGTGACTGTTTCCAGTCCCATTTGCTGGTATTCACCCCAGCACTTAGTACAGTGCCTGGAGCATAGTAGACCCTTAACGAATGCCTTAATTATAATTATCATTATCAAAGTGACAGGGACACATTTTTACATCCCTCCTGCTTCAGTTGGGATAGCCAAGCCTTTTTCTCTTGTGTTTAACCTTGGGAGTTTCCTTTAGTTTCTTCCCTGGCTGTTGAAGTGGTCTTCAGCACAGCCAAGTTTGCTGCCCGGATGGAGCCCATTATGGAGGCTGGAGATGAGTCTGAATTCGGCAACACAATCTTACCCAGAGATCTTTGAGCCTCAGGAATAGAAGCAGCCGGGCCTAGAGTATAGAGCTCAGGCCCAGGAGTCAGAAAGAGCTGGGTTCTAATCCCGGCTCCGCCGCTTGTCAGTTGTGTGACCTCAGGCCAGTCACTTCCCTTCTCCATGTCTCAGTTTCCCTCCTCTGTCAAATGGGGATGAAAACTGTGAGCACCATGTGGGACATGGACTGTATACAATCCTATTAGCTCCTATCTATCTCAGCGTTTAGTACAGTGCCTGGCATATAGTGGACCTTGGGCAAGTTACTTCACTTCTGTGGGCCTCAGTTCCCTCATCTGTAAAATGGGGAGACAGACAGTGAGCCACACAAGGGACAGGGACTGTGTCCAATCCGATTTGCTTGTATCCACCCCAGCACTTAGTACAGTGCCTGGCACAGAGTAAGCACTTAACAAATACCGTAATGATTATTATTTATTATTAATATTAATAATAATAATGGTGGTATTTGTTAAGCACTTACTATGTGCAAAGCACTGTTCTAAACACTAGGGAGGTTACAAGGTGATCAGGTTGTCCCACGGGGGGCTCACAGTTTTAATCCCCATTTTACAGATGAGGTAACTGAGGCACAGAGAAGTTGTGACTTGCCCAAAGTCACACAGCTGACAGTTGGCGGAGCTGGGATTTGAACCCATGACCTCTGACTCCAAAGCCCGTGCTCTTTCCACTGAGCCACGCTGCTTCTCAATTATTATTATTATACTTTTTATTATTATTATTATTATTATTATATTTTTATCCTGTGGGAAGCCATTTCATCCACTAATGGCCATTAGTTAATTAACAAAATATTACAAAAAAAGGAATTAGCTGAGGAGAGGCAGAGGTGCCCTTTTGGGTGTGAGTGCCGAAGGCAAGAGAGTATAAGGAAACAGGGTCTTCCACCTACCAGAGAATGCGCCCAAAACACAATCTGGAAAGTCAAAGTTGTTTTCCAGCTTTCCTCACCCACGAAAATGAGGTGCTCTGCCATCAGCAGGGATCTCTGTTGTCCCAGTAACTCTTCTCCTCCTGGGGAGGTAGCCATCCGGGGCCGGTGAGGGCATCTCAACAGGCCTGGAGCTCGGCCCTGCTCTTCTCCAACCCCTGAGGAAGGAAGCCGGAGGGAAGATGAATGGGCTGCCAGACTGGCTGGGCCCAAGTCTACTGGACGGCAGGGTCGGGAGGCAGATCGGGGCTACCGCGCGGCGGGGGATCAGTAGCCATTGAGAAGAAGGACTAATATCCTGAATGGGGAGCGGGCAGGATTTGGGTCCGGAGGAATGTGGGAGGCGGATTTCTCCCACGTGGCCCTCACCATCTCTTCTCCTCTCAACCAGAGTTTGCCTATGGAGGGCACCCTTACCCTTTCAGCGGAATCTTCGAGATCACCCCAGGCAGTGCTGTGGAGCTGGGAGAGACCTTTAAATTCAAGTAAGCCGGGAGCCTTTCCCTCCCACCTTTCCCCGCCCTCTGGGGATTTTCCAGCCCTTATCCAGCCCTTTTCCAGCCCTCCTGCTGTCTCCATAATTTCTTTATTTCTATTAATGCCCGCCTCCCCCTCTAGGCTGTGAGCTACTTATTATTATAACATTATATAACATTCATAACATATATATTATTATTATTCTTACCCCTCTATGCTGTGAGCTCCTTGTGTGTGGAAAACGTGTTTACCCACTCTGTTCTATTGGACTTTCCCGACCACTTAATACCATAGTCTGCACACAGTAAGCATTCAATAAATGCCATTGATTGATTGATTATTGTACTGTATTCTCCCAAGCGCTTAGTACAGTGCTCTGCACACAGTAGGCACTCCCTAACTACGATTGATTGATTAATGGTTGTACTATATTCCCCCAAGCGCTTAGTACAGTGCTCTACATACAGTAAGTGCTGAATAAATACGGTTGATTGATTGCTGTACTGTATTCTCCCAAGCGCTTAGTACAGTGCTCTGTACACAGCACTCAATAAATACAATTCATTGATTGATTATTGTAGTGTCCTCTCCCAAGCACTTAGAACAGTGTTCTGCACACAGTAAGTGCTCAATAAATAACGATTGATTGGTTGGTTGTTGATTGTACTCTCCCAAGTGCTTAGTACAGTGTAGATGTAGACTGTGGATTGTAAGCTCTTGTACTCTCCCAAGTGGTTAGTACAGTGCTCTGCACACAGTAAGTTCTCAGTAAATACAATTGATTGTTGTTGTACTCTCCCAAGCACTTAGTAGAGTGTTCTGCACACAGTAAGGAGTCAATAACTATGATTGATTGATTGTTGATTGTACTCTTTTAAGAGCTTAGCACAGTGAAGGTGTAGACTGTAAATTCTTGTACACTCCCAAGTGCCTAGTACAGTGCTCTGCACACAGTAAGTGTTCAATAAATACAGTTGATTGCCTGATTGTTGTATTGTCCTCTCCCATGTGCTTAGTACAGTGCTGTGCACACAGTAAGTGCTCAATAAATACAGTTGATTGCCTGATTGTTATATTGTCCCTTCCCAAGTGCTTACTACAGTGCTCTGCACACAGTAACCACTCAATGAATATGATTGATTGTTTTGTAGTCTCCCAAGCGGTTAATACAGTGCTCTGCACACCCTAAATACAACTGATTGATTGATTGATGGGTGGACAGATCTCTCCCCAGGGAACACGTGGCTCCCTCCTGACCCCCTCTCCCGCTCTGTTTCTGAGGCCTCTTGGGAAGGGTGAGCATGGGACCGGACAGGAGGGGTCCTCCGACCGGGACAGGGGCTGGGGGGAGCCGGACTTCGGGAACGATCGGGGATGGCAGGGGTGGTTGAATTGCGGAAGGTGGCTAGGCAGCAGTAAATAGGTACTGGACTCTCATTTAGCATGACAGAAGGCAGGCTATGTCTCTGTAAGCTCCCCTCTAGACTGGAAACTCACCGTGGGCAGGGAATTTGTCCATTCTATTGTTCTATTGAAGTGCTTAGTCCAGCGCTTTGCACACAGAAAGTACTCAGTGAGGACAATTGTTCGATTGGTTGATGAAATAAGAGATTCCAGTGACTGTCCCACTGTCCACTCCAAAGCCACCACTGCTGTTTTCACAGGGTCTGGCCCAGGGGGAAAGGCCCTCTCTAAGAACCGCGGAGCATCTTGGTTGGGGAGAGAGCTCTGATAAGAGATCCTGCTTCCTTCTCCTTTGGCATGACCAAATTTCAGGTCGGCCAGAGAGTCCAGCCTACAAGCAGCATGGTCTAGCAGATAGAGCACGGGTCTGGGAGGCAGAAGATCATGGGTTCTAATCCCGGTTCTGCCACTTGTCTGCTGTGTGACCTTGGACAAGTCACTTCACTTCTCTGGGCCTCAGTTACCTCATCTGGAAAATGGAGATTAACACTGTGAGCCCCAAGTGGGACAACGTGATTACCTTGTATCTACCCCTGCACATAGAACAGTGCTTGGCACATAGTAAGCACTTAACAAATACCATAATTATTATTATTTTCTGGGCCCGAGTTCCCTCATCTGTTAAATGGGGATTAAGACTCTGAGCTCCGTGTGGGACAGGGAATGTGTCCAACCCAATTATCTTGTATCTACCCCAATACCTAGAACAGTGCCTGGCAGTGAGTAAGAGCTTAACAAGTACCATTATTATTACTATTATTATAATTATTATTTTTGCCTGAATGGTCTAGATAGCAGCTCTGCCAGGTGGCTTTCTGGCAGGGCCAGAGGGAGACCATGAATCCCCTAAAGAGATACTCTTAGGTGGGCAGGACCTCATTCCTGGGGAGGTGGGGGTGGTGAAGCCTTTCTGGGCAGCTAGCCTGGCTGGGCTCAACAACCAGTCAGTGGTATTTATGCAGTGCTTACTGTGTGCAGAGTACTGTACTAAGCACTTGGGAGAGTACAACGACTTCCCATCTACATCTAGAACTCGTTGTCTCCCGGGGACAGTTGCCAAATCCATTGCCGAATTGTACTTTCCAAGTGCTTAGTACAGTGCTCTGCACACAGTAAGTGCTCAATAAATATGTACGAACGGATGACGGCAGTCTCTACTTCTGCACCTGTGTCTGGAAGACTGACAGGAGGATAAGGAGGCTTCCTGGAAACTTAGCCTGGTTGGGCTCATCAGTCAATCAATCAATCGTATATATTGGGCACTTACTGTGTGCGGAGCACTGTACTAAGCACTTGGAGTAAGGAGCTTTCCTGAGCAGCTAGCCCGACAGGTCTCATCTATCAATAACACTTATTGAGCGCTTACTGCGTGCAGAGCACTGTGCTAAGCATTTAGTACATCAGGGAAGCAGCATGGCTTAGTGGATAGAGCACGGGCCTGGGAGTCAGAAGGACCTGGGTTCTAATCCCGGCTCTGCCACTTGTCTGCTGTGTGGCCTTGGCCAAGTAACTTAATTTCTCTGTGCCTCAGTTCCCTCTTCTGTTAAATAGGGATTAAGACTGTGAGCTTCATGTGGGACAGGGACTGTGTCCAACCTGATTTCTAGGCAGTGAGCCCATTGTTGGGTAGGGATTGTCTCTATTGGTTGCCAAATTGTACTTTCCAAATGCTTAATACGCTGTTCTGCACATAGAAAGCACTCAATAAATATGATTGAATGAATGAATCAATCAATCTGTCAGCTTGTATCTAACCACTTAGAACAGTGTGTGGCACATAGTAATCACTTAACAGGTGCCATTATTATTATTTGGAAGAGTCCAAGAACTTACAGTCTACGTTCTATATTTAGAGGTCATCTCTCAGGGACAGAAATATACCCTCCTGGCCCCGGGTCTGGAAGCCTGGCGGCAGAAAGGGGAGCCTTCTGACTTCTGATCTACAGTGGGGATGGAGTTTTGCACTCTGGTTTCCATTGCAGGTTGCACCAAGTCTTGTCTCCCCCAAAAAGAGCTGATGGCAACCTCAGCTGAGGGGCCTTGGATCTATCAATCGGTGGAATTTATTGAGCATCTACTGTGTGCAAAGCACTGAACTAAGCCTCGAGAGACTACGATACATAAGAAGATGAGATCCCTGCCCTCAAGGAACTTACAGCCTTGCAGGGACTGGAATGGCCTGGCCTAGTGGAAAGAGCCTGGGCCTGGGAGTCAGGGGACCTGGGTTCTAATCCTGGCTCTGCCCCTTGTTTGCTCTGTGACCTTGGACAAGTCACTTCACTTCTCCGTGCCTCCGTTCCCTTATCTGCAAAATGGGGATTAATACTGGGAGTCCTATGTGTCCAACCTGATGATCTCATATAATAATAATAATAGTAATGGTATTTATTAAGTGCTTACTGTGTGCCAAGCACTGTTCTAAGCACTGGGGTAGATACATGGTTATCAGGTTGTCCCACGTGGTGCTCGCAGTCTTCATCCCCATTTCACAGATGAGGGAACTGAGGCATAGAGAAGTTAAGTGACTTGCCCTAGGTCACACAGCTGACAAGTGCCAGAGGTGGGATTAGAACCCACATCCTCTGACTCCCAAGCCCGGGCTCTTTCCACCAACCGCTTAATACAGTGGCTGGCACATAGTGGGTGCTTAATGAATATCATAAAACAAAAAAACAAACAAACAAAAACTCCCCACCCTCCTAAATGTATGGTCCTTGGGCTGGGAGCATGGGAATGTGTGGAAGAACCCGGGGAGAGGTTTCCACCCAGCCCTCGGAGCCCCCCTCTTCTTTCCCCTCACTGGCCCTTGTGACCTCCAACACCACTCCTGGGCCTTCTCCCTCCACAGAGAAGCCATAGCCCTGGGCAGCACGGACTTCACCGAGGAAGACGTGGACAAGATCGTGGAGGAGCTGGGGAAGGAGTACAAGGGGAACGCCTATCACCTCATGCACAAGAACTGTAACCACTTCTCGGATGCCCTGGCCGAGGTGAGCCCCCGGGGGATCGGGGAGCAAGGGGGCACGGCCCTCTTTTCTCCATCGGTCAGTCAATGGTACTTATTGAGAAGCAGTGTGCCTCAGTGGAAAGAGCACGGGCTTTGGAGTCAGAGATCATGGGTTCAAATTCCAGCTCTGCCAACTGTCAGTTGTGTGACTTTGGGCAAGTCACTTCACTTCTCTGGGCCTCAGTTATCTCATCTGTAAAATGGGAATTAAAACACTGAGCCCCCTGTGGGACAACCTGATCACCTTATAACCTCCACATCGCTTAGAACAGTGCTTTGCATATAGTAAATGCTTAACAAATACCATCATTATTATTACTATTATTATTTATTGAGCACTTACTGGGTGCAGAGCACTGTAGAAGCAGCATGGCTTCATGGATAGGGCACAGGAGTGGAAATCAAAAGGACCTGGGTTCTCATCCCGGCTCCACCACGTATCAGCGCACACTTGGGCAAGTCGCTCCAGTTCTCTGGACTTCAGTTCCCTCATTTGTAAAAGGGGGATTAAGACTCCGAGCCCCATGTGGGACAGGGACTGTGTCCAACCTGATTGACTTGTATCTACTCCAGAGCTTAGAACAGGGCTTAACAAGAATAATAATAATAATAATACTAAGTGCTTGGGAGAGTACAATGTAACAGAGTTTGTAGACATGTTCTCTGCCCACAATGAGCTTACAATCAATCAATAAATCAATAATAATAATAATGACATTTGTTAAGCGCTTACTATGTGCAAAGCACTGTTCTAAGTGCTGGGGGGATACAAGGTGATCAGGTTGTCCCACATGGGGCTCACTGTCTTAATCCCCATTTTACAGTTGAGGTAAGTGAGGCACAGAGAAGTGAAGTGACTTGCCCAAAGTCACACAGCTAACAAGTGGGGGAGCCGGGATTAGAACCCACGACCTCTGACTCCCAAACCCGGGCTCTTTCCACTGAGCCACACTGCTTCTTGTGGTATTTATTGAGTGCTTACTGTGTGAGGAGCACTGGACTATGCGTTTGGGGGAGTACAGTTTAACAGGATGGGTAGGCACTTTCCCTGCCCACAGTGAGTTTATGTCAATTAATCAATCAATGGTGTTTATTTTGTGTTTATGGTGTGCAGAGCACTGTACTAAGCACTGGGGAGAATCCAATAGAGTTGGTAGACAAGATCTCTGCCCACAAGGAGCTTACAGTCTACAGACCGTGGTGGGGAAGGTTGGTGGGGGGGGGCGTCATCTTGAAAGCCCTAGAAGAGTTGAAGCCCGGAAGGCCCCTGGGCCCTGGGTGAAGCATGTATGGTGTGTCTCACTTTTGCTGCTGGCCTTCCTATCCAGTTGACATCATCATCATCATCATCGTCGGAATTTTTGAGCACTTGCTCTGTGCAGATCAGTCATTCAATCAGTGGTATTTATGGAGTTCTTACTGCGTGAAGAGCACTGTCCTAAACACTTGGAAGAGAAGCAGCGTGGCTCAGTGGAAAGGGCCCGGGCTTTGGAGTCATAGGTCATGGGTTCAAATTCCGACTCCGCCAACTGTCAGCTGTGTGACTTTGGGCAAGTCACTTAACTTCTCTGGGCCTCAGTTACCTCATCTGTAAAATGGGGATTAAAACTGTGAGCCCCCCCATGGGACAACCTGATCACCTTGTAACCTCTCCAGTGCTTAGAACAGTGCTTTGCACATAGTAAGCACTTAATAAATGTCATTATTATTATTATTATATCAATGATGACATTTATTGAGTGCTTACTGTGTACAGAGCACTGTACTAAGCACCTGAGAGAGAACGATAAAACAGAGTCTGTTGTTGAACATGTTCCCTGCCCTCAACGAGCTTCCAGCCCCATTCTATCTGGATGAAGCTCGTCACCCTGTGCTTAACGCTGCGACAGCTTTAAATGAGAACTGTTCATTCACTTATTCATTCATGTTTATTGAGCGCTTCCCGTGTGCAAAACACTGCACTAAGCAATTGGGAGAGTACAATACAACAGTAAACAGACACATTCCCTGTCCACAACGAGCTTACAGTCTAGAGGTGGGGAAACAGACATTAATACAAAATAAATAAATGACAGATATGGACATAAGTGTTGTGGGGCTGGGAAGGGGGCAGAACAAAGGGAGCAAGTCAGGGTGATGCAGAAGGGAGTGGGAGAAGAGGAAAGGAGGGAGCTTAGACAGGGAAGGCCTCTCGGCAGAGATGTGCCTTCAGTAAGGCTTTGAAGGTGGTGGAGGGTAATTGTCTGTCGGATCTGAGGAGGGAGGGTATTTCAGGCCAGAAGCAGAATGTGGGCGAGGGGTCAGTGGCGAGACAGATGAGATGGAGGTACAGTGAGAAGGTTAGCATTAGAGGAGCAAAGTGCAGGCTGGGTTTACTAGGAGGGGAGTGAGGTGAGGTAGGAGGAGACAAGGGGATTGAATGCTATAAAGCTGATGGTGAGGAGTTTCTGTTTGGACAACCACTGGAGGTTCTTGAGGAGTGGGGAGACATGGCCTGAACATTTTTGTAGAAAAATGATCCAGGCAGCAGAGTGAAGCTTGGACTGGGAATGGAGAAAGACAGGAGGCTGGGAGGTCAGCAAGGAGGCTGATGCAGTAAGCAAGGCAGGATAGGATAACTGAGTGGATTAACGGTTTGGATGGAGAGGAAAGGGAGGATTTTAGCGATGTTGTGAAGGTGGAACCGACAGGATTTAGTGATGGATTGGATATGTGGGTTGAATGAGAGAGAGGAGTCAAGGATAGCGCCAAGGTTGCGGGCTTCTGAGACAGGAAGGATGGCGGTGCTATCTACAGTGATGGGAATGTCATGGGGAGGACAGGGCTTGGGTGGGAACATAAGGAGCTCTGTTTTGGACATGTTAAGCTTGAGGTGATGGGAGGTGACCTAAGTAGAGATGTCCTGAAGGCAAGAGGAAATGTGAGACTGTAGAGTGGGAGAGAGAACGGGGCTGGAGATGCATCATCTGCATAGAAGTGGTAGCTGAAGCAATGGGAGCATATGAGTTCTCCAATCAATCAATCAATCAATCGTATTTATTGAGCGCTTACTATGTGCAGAACACTGTACTAAGCACGTGGGAAGTACAAGTTGGCAACATATAGAGACAGTCCCTACCCAACAGTGGGCTCACAGTCTAGAAGACTGGACCCTCTCCAAGGGAGAGGGTGTTGATGGAGAATAAAAGGAGACCCAGAACTGAACCTTGAGGGGTCCCCACAGCAGAGGAGGAGTCCACAAAGGAGATTGAGAATGAGCGGCCAGAGAGGTAAGAGAAGCAGGAGAGGACAGTGTCAGTGAAGGTTGGATAACTTTCCGGGAAAAGGGGTTCATCGACAGTGCCCCATCAGCTGAGCGGTCGAGGGGGATTAGGATGGAGTAGAGGCCATTGGATTTGGCAAGGAGGAGGTCACGGGCGATCTTTGAGAGGGCGATTTCTGTGGAGTGAAGGGGATGGAAGACTGGAAGGGGTCAAGGAGAGAATTGCAGGAGAGTAATATAAGACAACGGGTGTAGATGACTCACTCAAGGATTTTGGAGAGGAATGGTAGGAGGGAGATGGAGTGATAACGGGAGGGAACAATGGGGTCCAGAGAGGGGTTTTTTAGGCTAAGGGAGACATGGGCATGTTTGAAAGCAGTGGGAAAAAAGCCATTGGAGGGTGAACAGTTGAAGATGGCTGTTAGGGAGGGAAGAAGAGAGACAACAAGTGTTTTGATAAAGTGCAAAGGAATGGAGTCCGATGCACATGTGGAGGGGGTGGCTTTTGAGGGGAGGCAGGAGACCTACTCTAGAGATTCTGTTAGGAAAATGGGAGAGTTGAAGAGGGGGCAGGAGAGGGGAAGGACTGGGGAGAGTCAGGGGAGATTTTAGGGATATCACGCCTGATAGTGTCAATTTTCTTAACAAACTAGGTGTCCAGCTCTTTGGGAGCTAGGGACTGGGGAGGCGGGGGGCAGGGGCCCTGAGGAGGGAGTTAAATGTCTGGAACAACTGGTGAGGATGATGGGCATGGGTGTCAATAAGGGTGGAAAAATAATTTTGAAGGGCCCTTGAGAGTGAAGAGGCCAGTGATTAGGAGAAAACAGGCCTGTATTGATGTGAATGCGGGAGAAATCCGGGCCTGGGTTGGTATGAAGGCCTGGGGGTCAGAGGACCTGGTTCTAATCCCGATCTGCAAAATGCTTGCTGTGTGACCTTGAGGGAGTCGCTTTACTCCTCTGGACTTCGGTTCTTTCATTCTCCCTCCTACTTGGACTGCGAGCCCTACATGGGACAGGGACTGTGTCTAACCTAATTCAGTTGTATCTATCTCAACACTTATAACAGTGTTTGACACATAGCAAGCGCTTAACAAATCCCATCCAAAAAATAAAATCTGCCCATTCCTCTAGGGATCTCAAAGCACCTCCAGATTAACCAGCAGAGGACCAGAGCTCTTCTGTCCCATTCTTCTGAAGGGGAAGCCGAAAGGAGATGAGGAATGTGAGAGGAGGCAGCTTTCCCAAGGTCTGGACGAGATGACGGACTCAGGGTTGGGACCCAGGAGTCCTGTCTCTCAGGCTCCCGGCACCATCCTCCCCTCGGAGAGACTGTGAGAAGCATTCCCTGGTGATGCTGTCTCTCTGCCTGCTGTTCTGATGCTGCTGGCAGTGACTGAGAGTACCCTTGGGGTGGTCTTATTCCTTTTTTTAAATGGTATTTGTTAAATGCTCACTATGTGCCAGGCACTGTACTAAGCATTGAAGCCAGCCTCTCCTGGGCATGTGGAAAAGGACCCAGCTGCTCACTAGAACTGCTGTAGTCCACGATCCAAGGGGGACACCTAGGTGACACAATGCTGACTTCTCTCGTTTATTTAGGTGGGAAAGGGAGGGTGGGGGCAACCGCTCTGAAGAAGGAGAAGCAGCGTGGCTCAGTGGAAAGAGAACGGGCTTTGGAGTGAGAGGTCAGGGGTTCAAATCCTGGCTCCGCCAGTTGTCAGCTGTGTGACTTTGGGCAAGTCACTTAACTTCTCTGGGCCTCCGTCTCCTCATCTGTAAAATGGGGATTAAGACTGTGAGCCCGCCGTGGGACAACCTGATCACCTTGTAACCTCCCCAGTGCTTAGAACAGTGCTTTGCACATAGTAAGCACTTAATAAATACCATCATTATTATTATTATTATTATTATTTAAGGAGAGATCAGCCCTCAGAGGCTTGAGGTAGGAAAGAGCAATATGGCCTAGTGGAAAGAGCATGGGCCTGGGAGTCAGAAGGACTTGGGTTCTAATCCTGGCTCCACCACTGGTTTGTTCGTTTGTAGTATTTGTTAGGTGCCTACTAGGTGTCGAGCCCTGTTCTAAGCACTGGGGTAGATACAGGTCGACGCACAGTGCCCAGCACATAAGTGCTTAACGAATACCATAAAACAAAAATGCCAACCAACCCACTCCCCTGCTTGTCCCAGCCAACCAGGTAGAGGACTGGGGGCTAAGGCTGGTGCAGGGAAGGACTTGGGGGGAGGGGGAATGGCAGGCAGGGCACTTAACTGGAGCCTGGGCTGGGGAGGGGGACCCCCCACCCCTGTGTCACCATTTGGAGGTAGTCCCTTCCTGAACCCTGAAAGTAAGAGGTCCTGCCTGTTGATGTTAGGGGGCAGATTCTTCTTGTACCCCCTCACCAGTGGGGAGTGAGTTTTGGTGGAAATGATAATAATAATAATGGTATTTGTTAAGCGCTTACTATGTGCAAAGCACTGTTCTAAGTGCTGGGGGGATACAAGGTGATCAGGTTGTCCCATGTGGGGCTCACAGTCTTCATCCCCATTTTACAGATGAGGTAACTGAGGCATAGAGAAGCAGCGTAACTCAGTGGAAAGAGCCCGGGCTTTGGAGTCAGAGGACATGGGTTCAAATCCCGGCTTTGCCAATTGTCAGCTGTATGACTTTGGGCAAGTCACTTAACTTCTCTGGGCCTCAGTTACCTCATCTGTAAAATGGGGATGAAGACTGTTAGCCCCCTGTGGGACAAACTGATCACCTTGTAACCTCTCCAGTGCTTAGAACAGTGCTTTGCACATGGTAAGCACTTAATAAATGTCATTATTATTATTATTAAGTGACTTGCCCAAAGTCACACAGTTGAAAATTGGCAGAGCTGGGATTTGCACCCATGACCTCTGACTCCAAAGCCCGGGCTCTTTCCACTGAGCCACGCTGCAGGGGCTTGATGCCAGGGGCTAACGCTGGCCCCGGCCTGAGCCGGAACCATTTATTCATTCAATCGTATTTATTGAGCGCTTACTGTGTGCAGAACACCATACTAACTGCTTACCAGGGACCAGGACTGGGTACTTACCTAGGTGATGGGGGTCCAAACCCAAGTTACTGCACTCTTGCTGTCTCTGCAGGGCCATTTTCTTACCTCACTCTTACTGCAAGGGTCATTTTCTTAGTTATTATTATTATGGTACTTGTTAAGAGCTTACTATGTGCCAAGCACTGGAGCAGCTACATGATAATCAGGCTGGACACAGTCCCTGTCCACAGTGAGGCTCACAATCTAAATTGGAGGAAATAGGATTTAATCCCCATTTTACAGATAAAATGAGGCACAGGGAAGTGAAGTGATTTGCCCAAGATCACACACCAGACAAGTGGCAGAGTCAGGATTAGAACCCAAGTCTTCTGATTCCCAGGCTCGGGCTCTTTGCACTAGGCCACATTGCTTCTCAGTTTTCTTCCCTTGGCTCTGTCCCTCTGGGTGGTCTATTTTTCTAACCTCCAAGGGAGGGTAGCATTCCAAAGCCTCCTAAAACCACACTTCTTCCTTCCTCGACTCAATCCCAAACCCCATGCCATAACAATCACACAGTCCCTCTGGCAATTTCATATTTATTTACTCATATCCATCCTCTGCATTGAATTATCCATGTATGTTCAATTATGCATTCAATTATTAATTTTGGGTTCTGATATTAGAAGCAAATACAGCACCTGGCAAGGCAAACATCAAATATCAGGTCTTAATCCCGGGTTCTCCATCTGCCTGCTGTGTGGCTTTGAGCAAGTCCTTTCACTTCTCTATGCCTCACATTCCTCAGCTGTAAAATGGTGATGAAAGGCCTGTTCTCTCTTCCCCCTTAGACTGTGAGCCCTATGCAGGTTAGGAACAGTGTCCGACCTGATTGCACTGGATTTATTCCAGCATTTTGGCACATGGCAAAAGCCTCACAAGCACCAATTATGAATACCATCCGTTTTCCTCCCAGTTCTCAGCTGGTGAAGATGAGCGTATCTTCTGTGTGCAGAGCACAGTACTAAGTGCTTGGGAGAGTACAATATAACAATAAACACACATATTCCTTACCCACAATGAGCTTACAGTCCTAGAGGGAGTGATGTACAGGAAGCATGTAGGTGACCCGGAAGGAGACGCTCAAGGAACTGTATGTAGGAACTGCAGTGGATCGGATCTCCAAATCATGGAGGAGGTTGGCTGGCACCTGATGCTTGTTGTAACATTGCTGCCCTGCTCTCTGATTGTTTTCCAAAAGGGCACACTGGGCTTTTTGATTTGACTTTCCACTTCCTTTCTATCACTGTATCACGGGAGAGCGTACTGCCTGGGTAGCAGAATTCCATGACCGCATACGGTTCTGGATTGCTAATAGGGATCTTTGGTTGTGTATAGGACTTTCCTTCAGAGCCCTCCTCCTTCTGCCCTCTCTCTTCCTCCCTCAAGCCTCAATTTGCTTCCCCGGTCCCCAGCCCACGAATCGAAGCTAAGCTGAAATCTGAAATGACAGAGACAAAGTCGGACGACCTGAGTCGATTCTCTCTTCGGTTGTTTGGCCATGCCTGTCCTGCTTGTCTGTGTCGTGTTGTCTTTCTTCCTCTTGCCTCCTGGGTCCATAATTAGACCTTAAATACCTTGTGCAGCTTAAATTTTGTCTGGCACTTAGCTCAACTCTGTGTGCCCAGAAGCGCTTAATAAATTGTCAGTCTGCTAAATTAGATTTGAACTAAACTGCTAGGCGGTAAGTGATGCTGACAGTGATGTTTTGAGACATGATCCCCCCTCGGGGATGGTTGGGCAGCAGTTCATGAGTCCTTGATACTCCACCGCTTGTCTGCTGACCTTGGGCAAGTCACTTAACCTCTCTGTGCCTCAGTTACCTCATCTGTAAAATGGGGACTAGGACTGGGAGCCCCACATGGGACAGGGACTGTGTTCAACCTAATTAATTTTGTACCTACCCCAGTGCTTAGAACAGTGCTTGACACATAGTAAACGATTAACAAATACCATCATTATTATTTGAGGAAGGGAATTCGTCTTGTCACTCAGGTTTGTGGAATGGGAAAACTGAGGTGTGAAGTGATGAGATAGTAATGATGGTATTTGTTAAGTGCGTACTAGGTGCCAGGCACTGTACTAAGCGTTGGGGTGGATACAAGCAAATGAGGTAGGACACAGTCCCTGTTCCATGTGCGGCTCCCAGTCTTAATCTCCATTTTACAGAAGAGGTAACCGAGGCCCAGAGAAATGAAGTGACTTGCCCAAAGTCAGCAGATGAGTGGCGGAGATGGGATTAGAACCCGTGACCTTCTGACTCCCAGACATGTGCTCTCTCCACTAGGCCGTCCCTGCCTTCTCTCTCCCCCAGGCAAAAAAAAAAAAAAGCCTGATCTGAGTTTAGCCAAGGAAACTGGACCTCCAGACCTTTTTTTTTTACATTTTTATGGAATTAATTATGCACTTATTATATGTCAGGAATTGTACTAAGCGCTGAGGTGAGATACAAGCTAATCAGGTTGGTCACAGTCCACGTCCCACATGCTGTTCACAGTCTTCATCCCCATTTTTACCGATGAGGTAACCGAGGCACAGAGAAGTGAAGCGGCTTGCCCAAGGTCACACAGCAGACAAGTGGGGAGCCGGGATTGGAACTCAGGTCCTCTGACTCCAGAGCCCGTGTTCTTTCCACTAGGCTACACTGCTTCCCAGGCTTCCAGAAGCAGCATGGCCTAGTGGAAAGATCACGCGTCCGGGAGTCAGAGGAACCTTGGTTCTAATCCCAGTCCTGCCACCTGTCTGCCACGTGACTTGGGCAAGTTACCTCAGTTCTTTGTGCCTCACTTCCCTCAACTACAAAAATGGGGATTCAGTACCTGTTCTCCTACTTAGACTGGGAGCCCCAGGTGGGACCTGATGATCTCATATCTACCCCAGTGTTTAGTACAGTACTTGACACATAGGACAGATAAGACAGTAATTACTATTTCTCCAGCCCAGATCTTAAAACTGCTATTCTGTTGCTCACGAACCGTTCACATGGTCAGACTTTTTACAGTGAATGTCTTAGGAAGATGGCATTACCTTTGGGGCCGGTCTTCTTTCATTTAACTCTTGCAAGCCATCACTCAGGAGGACGTTCAGTTCTCAGGGTCTGTCTGTTTCCATTTGCTTCAGAAAATGGGGTGCAGAATTAGAGAACAGCTTCATGGCATTCCCGCCAGCATTACTGGTTCTTTTCCCCTCCGGGTCTCCCAGTCCTCTGGTTTTAGTCCAGAGTGACCGGGAGAGTCCGTGACCTTACACCTCCCAACTGCATACCCACTGCCAAGGTGAGGTTCTTTCCGGGTTTGAATCCAGGCTCCTGCCTGCTGGATGACCTTGGGCAAGTCACCTCACTTCTCTAGGCCTCAATTTCCTCATCTGTAAAATGGGGAGTAAGACTGTGAGCCCCAGGTGGGATATGCACTGTGTCTAAGTAGATTAGCATGTATCCTACTTTCCAAGCACTTAGTACAGTGCTCTGCACACAGTAAGCACCCAATAAATATGACTGACTGACTGAATGAATGAATGAATGAATCTACCCCTAGCTGCTTAGTACAGGGCCTGACACATAGTAAGTACTTAGACTGTGGACTCATTCATTCATTCGATCATATTTATTGAGTGCTTACTGTGTGCAGAGCACTGTACTAAGTGTTTGGGAGAGTACAATACAACAACAAACAGACACACTGTACAGTCTCATTGTGGACTGGGAACGTGTTTACCAACTCTGTTTTATCATACTCTCCCAAGCGTTTAGTACAGGGCTCTGCACACAGTAAACCCTCAGTAAATACCACTGATTGAACAGATACCATTTTTAAAAAAGCGGGGGACAACAAGACACAAGAGGAAGCTAGTTTGAGCCAAGAGCGCGTACACACACACACACACACACACACACACACACACACACACACACACACACACACACACACACACACACACACACACACACACACACACACACACACACACACACACCCCCACCACTCCCACCACCCCCAGTCCTTTCATGCCCAGAAGAGATTCATTCATTCAATCGTACTTATTAAGCATTTACTGTATGCAGAGCACTGTACTAAGCACTTGGGAAGTACAAGGTGGATTCCTTTTCATGTGTCATGTGAGTATGCATCCAGCGTGGCTCAGTGGCAAGAGCGTGGGTTTGGGAGTCAGAGGTCATGGGTTCACATCCCGGCTCCGCCACTTGTCAGCTGGGTGACTTTGGGCAAGTCACTTCACTTCTCTGTGCTTCAGTTACCTCATCTGTAAAATGGGGTTTAAGACTGTGAGCCCCATGTGGGACAACCTGATCACCTGGTATCCCCCCAGCGCTTAGAACAGTGCTTTGCACATAGTAAGCGCTTAACAAATACCATCATCATCATTATTATTATTATTATCCTCAGCGAAAGCAAACAGCTACTGCTGTTTCCTAAGCATCCTTACCCCACCTCCATTGTAATCCCCTTCCCTGATGGACAAAGACTGTTCCAGCAACTGTCTTTGAGAAGCAGCTAGTCCTAGTGGAAAGAGCGTGGGCCTGGGAGTTAGAAAGACCCGGGCTCTAATCCCAGCCCTGCCATTGGTCCGTTGTGTGACCTTTGACAAGTCACTTCACTTCTCTGGGCCTCGGGTTCCTCATCTGTAAAATGGGGATTAAGACAGTAAGACCCAGGTGGGACATGGGCTGTATCCAAACTGATTACCTTTTATCTACCCCAGAGCTTAGTACGGTGACAGGCACTTAGTAAGCGTGTAACTGATACCATTAAAAAAAAAAACTCCAAACAAACCCCAAAACAGCAGGGTAAATCCTATTTCCAGCACTGCCATGCAGTCTTCTTCTGGAGCTCCAAAAGAGAAGCAGTGTGGCTTTAATGAAAAGAACGCAGGTTTGGGAATCAGAGGCTTTGGGTTCTAATCCTGCCTCTGCCCCGTGCCTGCTGTGTGCCCTTGGGCAAGTTCATTCATTCGTTCTTTCATTCAATGGCATTTATTGAGTGCTTACTGTGTGCAGAATACTGTACTAACAGTAAACAGGCACATTCCCTGCCCATGATGAGCTTACAGTCTAGAGGAGGAAGTCGTTTAATTTGGTGGAAATAGTACTTAAGTCCTTACCATGCGCAGAGATGGAGTAAAAATATATAGGAGGGAATTAGACATTGTCCCTGATGCTCAGCAGCAGGGTTGGGGGCGGGGGGGGGGGGGCGCTCAAAATCTGAAAATAAGAAGGGGGCATGGGGACTGGCGACAGATACTTGAGGGGACAGAACGAGAATAATAATACTGATAATAGTCATGATGATAATAATAATAATACTTGTTAAGAGCTTACCTTGTGCCAATCACTCTTCTAGGCAACGGGGTACCTACAAGATAATCAGGTTGGACACAATCCTTGTCCCAAATGGGGCTCACAGTCTAATTAGGGGAAAATAGGATTGAATCCCCACTTCACAGATGAGGTAACTGAGGTATAGAGAAGTTAAGTTAATCATATTTATTGAGCGCCTACTGTACTAAGCTATTGGGAGAGTACAACACAACATTAAAACAGACTCATTCCCCGCCCACAGCTTGCTTACAATCTAGAGGGGGAGGCCGTCGTTAATAGACATAAATAAATTATGGATGTGGACTTGAGTGCTGTGGGGCTGGGGTCGATGGGGGAAGAATAAAGGGAGCAAGTCGGGGTGACGCAGAAGGGAGTGGGAGAAGAGGAAATGAGGACTTAGTCAGGGAAGGCCTCTTGGAGGAGATGGGCCTGAAATAAGACTTTGAAGATGGGGAGAATGATTGTCTGTTGCATATGAAGAGGAACGACATTCCAGCCCAGATCTAGGATGTGAGTGAGAGTCCAGCAGAGAGATAGACAAGTCACATTTATTAGTCAATCCTATTTATTGACTGCAGAGAACTGTACTAAACGCTTGGGAGTGTACAATATACCATTATAACAGACACATTCCATGCCCACAATGAGCTTACAGTCCAGAGGGGGAGACATTTATGAATGCACAGTACAAAGCACTGGGGTGGATACAGTCCCTGTCTCAGATGGGGCTCACAGTCTTAATCTCCATTTTACAGATGAGGTCACTGAGTCCCAGAGACGTGAAATGGCTTGCCCGAGGTCCCACAGCAGGCCAGGGCAGAGCTGGGATGAGAACCCAGGTTTCCTGATTCCCACTCTTGCGTACTTTCCATACAGAGCCCTGCTGCTGTCCAAATCACCCTACCCCTCTCTTCTCCTTAGCAGCTGGAAGCCTCGGGATTAAGGGCACTCTCCCTCAAACCTCCCATCCAGACCCTCCCAACTTTATTCTGCTGTAACCTGCCCCTGACTGCAAGTGGCTTCGCTGCCAGTCTATGCCAAGGTCTTCACTGAAGTAGCTGAGGTACCTACTTCGGTGAAGAAGAAGCCGGGGGATTGTTGGGAAAATAGAGGAGCGCAGCCTAATGGAAGGAGCCTGGGGTTGGTAGTCTGGAGGTCTGGGTTCAAATCCCAGCTCAACCACCGTGTGACCTAGAGTAAGTTGCTTAACTCTCTCGGCCTCAGTTTTTGAACTCAAATCAACTAATCTGAGGCATGGTTGAGCGCTTGCTATATGCTGAGTGCTGTACTTGGGAGGAGACAATACAGCAGGATTAGCAGATACGTTCCCTGCTCAGATAGTGTCCTCTCCCAAGCACTTGGTACGGTGATTTGCACACAGTAAGCTCTCAATACATATGATTGAATGAATGAGTGAATGAATGAATCGCGAGCTTACAGTTCTCTAGAAAAGGAGGGTAAGAGGGATTGTGAGCTTGGTGTGGGGCCAGGGCTAGGTCCAATCTGAGAACCTCAGGTAGCAAGTAGTAAGCGCTTAATCAATGCTGTGATTTAATAATATAATAATAACTACGGTATTAAGCGCTTACTATGTGCCAGGCACAGTACCAAGCACTGGGGTAGATCCAAGGTAATCAGGTTGGACACAGTCCCTGTCCCACATGGGGTTTCCACTCTTAGTTCCCATTTTCCAGATGAGGGCACTGAGGTGCAGAGAAGTGAAATGACTTGCTCAAGGTCACACCGCAGACATGTGGCAGAGCCGGGATTAGGGCCTGGGTAGGATGGCCTGGTTGGGCCTGTTCTCTGGCAGGCAGAGCTGAAAGGGGAGAGGCCAAGAAAGGGGCAGCTCATCTCCAAGCCCAAGAAATTAATCCATTTCCTCTCCCCTCGTTCCCTCTCTCCCGAGCCTTTTAGAAGATTAAACGATCCTTGCTCTCAGCAGTTTTCGGGACATTTCAAGGAGGGTACCGTGGTGTCTCTCAGAGAAGCAGCATAGCCTAGTGGATAAAGTCCGGGCCTGGTAGCCAGAAGGACCTGGGTTCTAATCCTGGCTCTGCCACTTGTCTGCTGGGTGACCTTGGGCAAGTCATTACACTTTTCTGTGCCTCAGTGCTCTCACCTAGAAAATGGGGACTAAGACTGTGAGCCCCATATGGGGCTGTGTCCAGCAGGATGAGCTTGTTTCTACCCCAGCACTTAGAGCAGTGCTTAGTACATAGTAAGCGATTAACAAATACCATTAAAAAAAGAAATGGACCAGCGTCGGCAAAGGGATGGTAGCCGCCGGCCCGGAGGGATCCCTACTCCCCAGGACTGGTGGTCGGGCTAGCAACGGGCTGGGCTTTTGAAAAGTCAGTTCCCTTGTCTTGGACTTCCAGAGAGTGGGTCATTTCAGGGCTGGAAAGACCACCTGGGTTGGAGGGGTGGGGTTGAGGGTCCGTTCTGGGGCAGCCTTGACCCAGAAGGCCGGATCAGGGTCAAAGGGTCACTCTCGGGGTCTTTGTGTCTAACCAGGGAGCACACCCATCTGGCTGAACAGGAAGCTTTTCCATGCTGAGTGTTGACTAACCTCTCTCTCTCTCTCCCCCCCCCCCTTTCTCCCCCCACCCTCTTTCCTTCTATATCCCCCCACTCCCTCCCCATCTCTTTCTCCTTTCTTTCTCTCTCTTTCCCCCTCCATCTCCCTGTCTCTTTCTTTCTCTCCCCATCTTCCTTCCTCTCTCTTCCCCTTTCTCCCTCCCCCCTCCTTTCTCCTTCCCCATTCTCTCCCTCTCTCTTCGCCACCTCCCTCCCTCTCTTGCCCTCTTTCTCCTTCTCACCTCTACTCTCTCCCTCTCCCCCATTTTCTGCCTCTTTCTTCCCCTCTTTTTCTCCCACTCCCCTCCACTTTCTCCCTTCCCCATTCCCTTCCCCCATCTCTCACCCTCTCTTTTCTCCTCTCTTTCTTTCTCTCCTCTCCACTTTCTCCCCCACTCCCTCTCTCCCTTCCCCATCTCCCTCCTTTTCTCTTCTACCTGTCTCCTCCACTTTCTCCCTGCCCCCTCTTTCTCTCTCTCCTCCATCCTATGTCCCCCGTCTCTCTGTCCCCTGGTCTGTCTGCCTCTCCCCAACGCCCGGTCCTTGGCCTTCGTGGCGGGGGCAGATCCTGTGTGGCCGGGAGACACCCCGGTGGGTGAACCGTCTGGCTTACTTCAGCTCGTGCATCCCGTTCCTGCAGAGCTGTCTGCCCCGGGAGTGGCTGACCCCTGCCGCACTGCAGACCCACATCAGCCTGGGCCTCCAAAAAGACCCTGCTGCGGCCATGGCCGCCGAGCAGGGAGAGGCAGCTGGACACGACACTTCGACCGCCTCCGGAAGCTCCCGGCCTTGCAGGCACACCCGCGTCTGAGCCAGGCACCCTCTCCCTGACTCCTGACCCCCACGGCCTCCTCTCCCTGAGGACGGCCCCCCACTTTTCCCTTCTCCTCTTCCGGAGGCTGGGGCTCGGCCAGCCTTCCATGCTGTACCGAGAAGGAATGGCCTTCACTCAGGGAGGCTGTTCTCACTTCTCTCCCTGGCCCCCCGGCCCCCAACGCCAGCGACTGAGGAATCCCAGATGGAGGGTGGGCCGAGAGGGAGGGACCCCTCCCCGACCCCTCCAGGAACCGAGAGTGGGAAAGGGGAATTTCCATCCTGGAAAGGGGCTGCTTTTATTTCGGGACATCGGAGGATTGCTGCCGTGGCCCTGCCCATCGATCCGTCTGTCGTATTTCTGGAATGCTTACTTTGTGCAGAGTGCTGTGCTAAGGGTTCGGGAGAGCCCATCTCTGCAGCCTCCTCCCCACCTGCCAGCCCATGACAGAGGAAAGAAATGGATCGACAGGGAGGAGCAGATGGCTTCTTTGGCCCTCCCGCGCTTTCTAAAATCTGATGATAAACATGACATTTTCTGGGTGTCCCAATGGGTGGGCCCCCCACCAGCGTAAACGAGATCCAAAGGACCCCCGTCTTGCCCTGGCAACCCCTCGAGATGCCCTAGCTGAGAGATTTATCAGGGTTATTTTGTGCCAGCACTTGGGAAGGAGACTGTGGTCGATGGTCGATCCCCTTTAAGACATGAAGGAATGGGCCGGCCCGGGTTCTGCCTCCGCCGGACCCCCGGACCCTCTGAAAATAGCGGCAAGAAGGGTCAGTCAATCGGTCAGATCTACTGAGCGCTTACTGTGTGCGGAGCACTGCATTAGGTGCTTGGGAGAGGACAACATAGAGTCAGTAGTCCCATTCCTTGCCCACAACGAGCTTGTGATCTAGAGGGGGAGACGGACATTCGAATAAATATATAAATGATGGAGAGGAATGTAAGCGCTGCAGGGCTGAGGGAGTGGGGAATAAAGGGGGCAAATCTAAGTGCTGGGGCAGTGCAGACGTGAATGGGAGGAGAGGGGGGCTTAGTCGAGGAAGGCCTCTTCCAAATGCAAGGGTGACACAGAAGGCCTAGTCAGAGAAGGCCTCTTGGAGGAGATGGGCTTCTTATAAGGGTTGTAGGTGGCCTCTGCCACTCCTTCCCTCCACCTTAATAATAATAATGATGGTATTTGTTAAGCACTTACTATGTGCAAAGCACTGTTCTAAGCACTGGGGGGATACAAGGTGATCAGGTTGTCCCATGAGGGGCTCACAGTCTTATCCCCATTTTACAGATGAGGTAACTGAGGCCCAGAGAAGTGAAATGACTTGCTCCAAGTCACACAGCTGACAAGTGGCGGAGGCGTGATTAGAACCCATGGGCTCTGGCTCCCAAGCCCGTGCTCTTTCCACTGAGCCACGCTGCCTCTCAAGCACCTTCCTGAGCACCTAAAGCAGGAGACATCTCCAGGACTGTCAGCTCTCTCGGCCTTCTTTGCCAGTCTCCCTTCCCAAATCAATAGTATTTATTGAGTGCTACCTGTGTGCAGAGCACTGTACTAAGCACTTGGGAGAGTCTGATACAACAATATAACAGACCCATTCCCTGCCCACAGTGATCTTACAGTCTCTCTTTCACCTTGTTGGGGAGGCGGGGGGCTTCCTGGGGACTCCCGCTAGGTGCTCCGGTTGTGGAAAGATGGGATGGGGGTGGTCAAGACAGTTGGCGGATGTCCGTCTGGCTGCTGGTAGGAAGGTCAGGGGTGTGGGGCAGGAGAAGGGCAGGAGCGAGCTGGTTCCCCCAAGGGCAGGCTGGGAGAGTGAACCCGTCTCCTTCTCCTGTGAGCACCTTGGGCTCCTTCCTCTGGCAGTTCCGCATCACATCTGAAGCCGGTGGTCCCCCTCAGGAGATGGCGTCCATGCCTCCAGTGATCTCGGTGCCTGAGGGGAGGGGTGGGGGCCTGCAGCTCCATCCCAGAGTCAGTCGGGAGTGTGGGAAGGATCCTGGATTCCATAAAGGGGACAACAAATGGAGAGAGAGACAGAGACGGAGACATAGAGACAGGAGAGAGAGGAGTGAAGAAAGAAAAAGAGAAGGGGAGAGAGAGACTCTGTGTGTGTGTGTGTGTGTGTGTGTGTGTGTATGTGTCTGTCTACATAAAGGAACAAAGAAGGACTTGCATGTGAATCAATCAATTAACAATATTTATCGGGCACTTACTGTGTGCAGAGCACTATACTAAGCACTTGGGAGAGTACGATACAACAAAGTAGACGTATTCTCTGCCCACAGTGAGCTTATGGTCTATGTGAATTACGCACATCCACAATGTCTGGAGGACTGAAGTAATAATCACGGTACCTGGGAAGAGCTTACTATGTGCCAAGCACTGTACTGAGCAAAGTCCAATACAGTCAGTCCCCTGTCCCACTCGGGGCACACGGTCTACTGAAGAGGGAGAACAGGTATTAAATCCCCATTTTACAAATAAGGAAACAGGCCCAGAGATGTTAAGCAACTCGCTCAAGATCTCACAGGAGGCAAATGGGAGAGTTGAGATTAGAACTCAGGTCCTTCTGACTGCAAGTCTTGTGGTCTTTCCACTAGGCGCGTGCGTGTGTGTGTGTGTGTGTGTGTGTAAGTGTGTAAGTGTAAGGGCAGGACTGAAAAATCCCAGGGCCGAATGGCTTCCAGAGGTGGGGCCAATGACCTCTGTGCTTCTTTGGTGTGGCCTCACAGCTGGAAGTTCAGCCACACGGGGAGAAAGAAGGGGGTGCCACTCTGGAGAAAGAGGGGGATGGTCAGGGATTCGTTGCGACTCCCGAGCCAACAGCCCCGGCTCCCTGGCTTTCAGGACGGGAGAGCAGGCAGGATCTGATTGAGCATTTCACCATGGACATTTAACCTCTAAGATGGGCCAGCACCAGCGAAGGGAGCCACTTCTCTGGCGGGTCTTTTCTGCGTGACATCTCGGCTTCTGGGTTGGCCTTGGTTCCCTCTCCTACCCTGGTACTGTGAAGTTTGAGCCCTTAGAAGTGATGGGGTGTATGTGTATGTGTGTGTATGTTTGTGCAAGCGAGCATTTGTCTTTACAAAAAATGATGGTTCCAGTTATTCATTCATTTAGTAGTATTTATTGAGTGCTTACTGTGTGCAGAGCACTGTACTAAGCGCTTGGGGTCCTTTGCTAGCTTATAGGTAAGGCAGTCACCTCCTTGTCCTACCATCCCCTCCTTCCTTCCCACCCTCCTTCTCTCTTTCTTTCCTTCCCTCAATCTCTCTTTCCTTCATTCCATCCCTCTCTGCCTTCCTCCTCCTTTCCCTTCTTTCTCTCCCTGCTTTCTCTGTCCCTCCCTCTTTCCTTTCCTCCCTCCCTTCCTCTCTCTCTTTTTTTTTTTGGTACTTCTTAAGTGCTTACTGTGTGCCGGGCACTGAACTAAGCACCCGGGTAGATGCAAGCTAAGTTGGACACAGTCCGTGTCCCACGGGGGGCTCTCAGTCTTAATCCCCCTTTTACAGAGGATTTTACAGAGGCACAGAAAAGGGAAGCGACTTGCCTGCGGTCACACAGCAGAAAGGTGGCGGAGGCGGGATTAGAACACAGGTCCTTCTGACTCCCAGGCCCGTGCTCTATCCGCTAGGCCACCTGGTGGATAACATGAGCAGGAAGCAGGCTTGGAGCAGGGATCCGTATTCTGTGGTCACGTGGACAGGCAGCAGGGGAGGTGGACAGGCCGGGAATATCGGACAGAACGGTGACACGCTGCCATTCTTGTTTCCAATCCCTGGAACCTAGATGCCGAGCCCCGCGGGGCTGGAGGAAACACCCCGGCTGATCCTGACTTTTAACCTTTTCTCTAGCGATTGGGGTGGCCCCCCAACTGAATTCAGACCTTTGTAAAATAAAAACTCAATTGATTTGAAGGGCGGTTTCCGTGGCTCACTCTCATTTGCACTGGTCTGCTTCGCTCTCCGGCCAGGAGTCCAAGTTTTTCTCTCCGATAGGCCTTCTCTACCGTTTCCAGGTTCTCCTTAAGCCCCCAGCCAACCCAAAATGGGATTGAGTCTTCAGCCTCCGCTCTGTGGTTCAACCCAATTACGCTGTTATTGACTTGAATGATGGGCACGCTAATTAGATCGCTAGCCTTCAGGGTTTTTTAATGGTATTTGTTAATCAATCAATGAGTGGTAATTATTGAGCACCTATGTGCAGAGCACTATACTTAGGGCTTGGGAGAGTTCAAGCAGCGTGGCTTAGTGGAAAGAGCATAGGTTTGGGAGTCAGAGGACATGGGTTCTATTTCTGGCCCTGCTGTGTGCCCTTGGGCAAGCCGCTTAACTTCTCTGTGCCTCAGTTATCTCATCTGTAAAATGGGGACTAAAACTGTGAGCCCCCCATGGCATAACCTGATTACCTCATATCTACTCCAGTGCTTAGAACAGTGCTCAGCACATAGTAAGCTCTTAAATACCATAATTATTATTATTACAATATAACAACAAACAGACAAATTCCCTGCCCATGACAAGTTTACAATCTAGAGGGGGAGACAGACATTACTATAAATAAATTATAGATATTTACATAAGCTTGTATGCTTTCCCATAAGCCCAATGTCAGGCAAACATGCCCACAAAATAGCCAAAGCAATTTTATAGAACTCCCATAACAGAACAACCATAGCAGGGAGGAAAACATGCCCACATCAATCCCAATCTACTATTGTTATTGACAATACAACAGAATTAGCAGACAAGTTCCCTGCCCATACTGAGCTTAAAGTCTAGAAGGGGAGACAGACATTCATATGAATGAATAAGTGATTTATAATATATAACGTAAAGATATGTACGTAATTAAAGCAGCACTTACTATGCACCCGACACTTTTCTAAGTGCTGGGGTAGGTACAGGTTTCTTACGTCAGACATGGTCCCTGTCCCACAAGGAGCTCACAGTCTAAATAGGAGGGAGAACAGGTACTCAATTCCCATTTTACAGTTCAGGAAACTGAGGCACAGCAAGCATATTGGCACAGTCGAGACTAGAACTCAGGTCCTCTGACTCCCAGGCCCGTGCTCTTTCCATAGGCTACACGGCTTCAATTGGATGGATATTCTGGGTATAGAGACACCAGATAGATAAGAGCCTGGAGATGCAACCATGATGAGGACAATTGAATCTCTCTGTAAAAAACAGTGCCTTTTTTTGACATGGTATTTGTTAAGTGCTTACTATGTGCCGGGCACTGTACTAAACGCTGGGGTAGGTGCAAGATAATCAGGTTGGACACGGTCCTTGTCCCACATGGGGTCCAGAGTCTTCCGGTCTTCCACTTTCCAGATGAGGTAACTGAATCCCAGAGAAGGTCACAGGCAGCAGACAAGTGGCGGAGCTGAGATTGTCTCATCCTCACAACATCTCCAAGATCCTCTTTCCTCCCCATCCAAACCGCTACCACGTTAGTACAATCCCTCATCCTATCCCGACTGGATGACTGCATCGGCCTTCTTTCTGACCTCCCAACCTCTTGCCTCTCCCCACTTCAGTCCATACTTCACTCCGCTGCTCGGATACCTTTCTACAGAAGCGTTTCAGGGCATGTCACCCCCTCTCCTCAGAAATCTCCAGTGGGTGCCCATTCACCTCTGTATCAAACAAAAACTCCTCACTATTGGTTTCAAAGCTCTCCATTATCTTGCCCCTTCTTGCCTCACCTCCCCTCTCTCCTTCTCCAGCCCAGCCTGCACACTCTACTCCTCTAGTGCTAACCTTCTCCCTGTGCCTCCGTCTTGCCTGTCCTGCTGCCGACCCCTGGCCCGCATCCTACCTCTGTCCTGGAATGCCCTCCTTCCCCAGAACCACCAGATGATCACTTTTCCCTCCTTCAAAGTCCTACTGAAGGCACACCTCCTCTAAGAGGCCTTCCCAGACTAAGCCCCCCTTTTCCTCAGCTCCCCCTCCCCTCCACATCACCACGACTCTCTCCCTTTGCTCGCCCCCGCTCCCCGCCCCACAGCACTTAAGTATATATGTGTATATCTATAATTCTATTCATTTATATTGATGCCCATTTACTTGTGTCAATGTCTGTCTCCCCCGCTGTAGACTGTGAGCTCATTGTGGGCAGGGATTGTCTCTCTTTATTGCTGTATTGTATTTTCCAAGCACTTAGTACAGTGCTCTGCACACAGCAAGTCCTCAATAAATATAGTCGAAGGAATGATTCATATGTTGCCAACTTGTACTTCCCAAGCGCTTAGTACAGTGCTCTGTACACGGTAAGCGCTCAATAAATATGATTGATTGAATGATTTGAACCCAGGTCCTCTGACTCCCAGGCCCGGGCTCTGTCCACGAGACCACACTGTTTCTCCTTTAAAGTGGGCAATTCTCACAGACATGCCCACTGAGAGGCTGATGATAAATTCCTACTATGTGCCAGGCACTGTAGTAAGCGCTGGGGTGGATACAATCTAATCAGGTTGGACACAGTCCCTGTCCCACATCGGGCTCACAATCCTGGTCACCACATGGTTCTGGGCCAATAGCAACATTCCCAACTGACCAGTTGCTGTTGAGAAGCCCTGAAGGTGTTCCCTGGCCTTGCTTCTCTGCTCCCTGGGGGCACTTGCTAGCTCCTCCCGTCCTCCAACCTCACAGCCGGTCTTGGGTTCGAATCATTCAACTGTATTGATCGGGAGCTTACTGTGTGCAGAACATTGAACTAAGTGTTGGAAAAGTATGACACAAAAACAAACCAACACATTCCCTGCCCACAACAATCTTACAGTCTAGAGCGGGGAGATAGACATCGATACAAATCAATAAATGACAGACAGACAGTGCTGTGGGGCTGGGAGGGGGGAAGATCCAGATTCATTCATTCATTCATTCATATTTATTGAGTGCTTACTGTATGCAGAGCACTGTGCTAAAATTCACCAAATGTCTGCTGGGTGGCCTTAGGCAAATTACTTCACTTCTCTGGGCCTCTCAGGTCCCTCATCTGGAAAATGGGATTAGAGACTGGGAGTTCCATGTGGGACAGGGATCGGGTCCAACCTGATTAGCTTGTATTTAACCCAGTGCTTAGTACAGTGCCTGGCACAGAGTAAGCACTTGTTTAGCAAATATCATTCCAAAAAAACCCAACAACAAAAAAAGACAAAACAAAACTAAAAAACCTCAGCTGACCCTGAGGGATACAGAAAACACTCCATATTAAAGCAACTAATAATAATCGTAGTAGTGGTATTTGGTTAAGTGCTTACTATGTGCGAGGCACTGTACTACACACTGGGGTGGATACAAGCAAATCGGGTTGGACACAGTCCCTGTCCCACACGGGGCTCAAGGTCTCGATCCCCATTTTTCAGATGCGGGAACTGAAGTGACTTGCCCAAGGTCACACAGCAGACAAGTGGCGAAGCCCCAGAACCCGTGACCTTCTAACTCCCAGGCCCGGGCTCTATACACTACGCCATGCTACTTAGACCCTGCTCCTCCCTAAGGACTCCAAATGCTTAAAAATTAACTCAGGAAAGTGCAGGGAGCAAAGTTAGGGTACAAAGCGAGCTCCTCCCAAAATTGGAAGCAGGGATTGTGCTTACCAACTTCATTATTATTAATCGTATTTATTGAGCGCTTACTGTGTGCACAGCACTGTATTAAGTGCCTGTGCTCTCTCAAGCACTTAGTACAGTGCTTGTATTGTACTCTACCAAGCGCTTAGGACAGTGCTTTGCACACAGCGCTCAATAAATACGATTGGATGAATACTTTACACAGAATAAGTACTCAATAAATATCACTGATCCCCTCTATCTGTAATTTAGTTTCCTGCTGGTCTTCCCCACTAGATTGTAAGCATCTTGAGAGCAGAGATCATATATTTTTTTTTCACTTGTATTTCTTAAGCACTTACTACGTACCAGGCCTGGGGTAGATACAAGCTAATCAGGTTGGACTAAGTTCATGTCCCTTATGAGGCTCACAGTCTTAATATCCATTTTACAGATGAGATAACTGAGGCCCAGAGAAGTTAAGTGATTTGCCCAAGGTCACTCAGGAAACAGGTGGTGGAGCTGGGATTAGAACCCAGGTCTTCTGACTCCCAGCCTGTTCTCTATCCAGTAGGCCAACCTGCTTCTCAATGATCAATTAACCTTATTGAATCCTCTGAAGCACTTAGTACAATGCTCTGCACTTGACTGATTGATTGATAAAGCATTCCCCTCCACTAAAGCAGGTCTGAGACTGCCAATATGGGATCAGTTGTGGCTTATGGGTTTGTGCAAAATAATAATGAAAAACTGTGGTATTTCTTAAAACAGTTATTATGTGTGCCAAGGCCTTTTTTTAAATGGCATTTATTGAGAACTTACTATGTGCAAAGCACTGTTCTAAGCACTGGGGAGGTTACAAGGTGATCAGGTTGTCCCACGAGGGACTTACAGTCTTCATCCCCATTGTACAGATGAGGGAACTGAGGCACAGAGAAGTGAAGTGACTTGCCCAAAGTCACACAGCTGATAAGTGGCAGAGCCTGGATTCAAACCCATGACCTCTGACTCCAAAGCCCATGCTATTTCCACTGAGCCATGCTGCTTCTCTGGTGTGGAAAGGGAGGGAGGGAGGTTACAATTAGTCCCTGTCCCACATGGGGCTCACAATCTAAGTAATTTCATTCATTCATTCAGTCGTATTTATTGAGTGCTTACTGTGTGCAGAGGACTGTACTAAGCGCTTGGGAAGTACAAGTTGGCAACATATAGAGATGGTCCATACCCAGCAGTGGGCTCACAGTCTAGAAGGGGGAAACAGACAACCAAACAAAACATATTAACAAAATAAAATAAATAGAATAGTACATATGTACAAGTAAAATACAGTAATAAATATGTACAAACATATATAGAGGTGCTGTGGGGAGGGGAAGGAGGTAGGGTGGGGGGGATTGGGAGGGGGAGGAGGGGGACAGAAAGGAGGGGGCTCAGTCTGGTAAGGCCTCCCACCACTGCAGGGGTTGTTGAGGAACAGCCACATCTCCCAAGGCTCTGGGTCAGTGATGAATCAGAGAACTACTAGCTCAATGTGACCAATTTCTCCACTGGTAGGTGTAACATTCGCTGTCAGCAAGTGTGTGTCTTCTGGTTGGAATTTAGCTTGAATGTCACTTACAGGAGGGTTTAGAGTCCTAGTGGTATTCTCAGAGTTTTAAAACACTCGGGATTTTTTTTTCCCTTTTCCAAAGTAAGTGTGGGGTAATTTTTTATGTGTGTGTGTTGGGGGGGGGGGCGGCGGCTCATCATGAGGTAACTCTCAAAGTGCTCAAATCCCTGCCATCATCTGTTGGCTTTCTAGCTGGGTACAAAACAATAGCAGGAGAATCACCTGGGGTCCAATTAACTAGTGCCGGGTTAAAAAGGGCTGATCGCTGGGTCTGTCCCTTGGTTTACCCAGATGGAGAATCAATTGTATTTACTGAACACTTAATGAGTGTAGGGCACTGTACTAAGCACTTGGAAGAGTACGACACAACAATATAACAAGGCACATTCCCTGCCCACAACGACCTTACAGTCAAGAGTAGTCCCATCACTCCCCAAACCACCTGACCCCCAGGGCAGCAGATGGCAGCAGACTGCCCTGCCCCAATAGACTCTCCATCTGGATGCCCCAGAGCACATCTCCCCTAACCACCTGAATAATAATAATACTAATAACAACAACAGCATCTGTTAAGCATTTACTATATTCCAGGCACTGTACTAAGTGCTGGGGTAGATAGAAGATAACCGGGTTGGACCCAGTCCCTGTCCCACACGGGGCTTGTAATCTTAATCCGCATTTTACAGATGAGGAAGCTGAGGCACAGAGAAGTTAAGTGACTTCCCAAGGTCACACAGCAGAGAAGTAGAGGAGCTGGGTCTGGCCACGGGACTTCTTTCCCATCTAGCTGGTCCTCCTCATTTGGCCTAAACCTCCCTTGTGATTGGCTCTACCCTAGATGAAACCACCACACAAGTGATTGGCACCCATTCAGATTAACATTCTCTCTGAGAGGGATCACCCAGAAATGCCTATTTTCCTCCCTATTCCCCAAACTAGGTACCAACGCCCATTCCCTTAGAGGAGGAGTAAAGTTGGGATGAAGCAGGATATTTAGACGGTTGGCTTTTTCAGTTACAGACTAGGGGTGGGGGGAGGAAGGGAAAGGGGAGACAGGCATCATGATGTGTACCTATGTGCATATCTTCAATGCTATTGCACCATTTTTTGTTTTCCCCCCTAGATTCTGACCTCCTTGTGGGCAGGGACTAAATGTACTAAATCTTCTTTTATTTTTCCGAGTGCTCGGTACAGCACTGTACACATTGTAGATGTTAGTAACGAATGAAAATAATTTTCCAGGAGAAACAGTGATACTATGTACGGCTTAGAGCAGCAAAACCAAGCCTCTTGTATCTGAATTTAAGCGAGGGCAATAATAATAATGGCATTTGGCTTACGTGTGCCAAGTACTGAAATAAACAGAGCTAGGGAGGAAGGTGAAAGGTCACATAAGTAATTATGAGCAATGTTAATCAACCTAACTGTGCTCTCAATGGTCAGACTCCCTTCATAGAGTCACTTATGTTTAGGGAGTAGAATCATAGGTGAACTGTGGGTGAGGGAACAATGGCAGGGGTTTAAAGCCCTTTTCCCCACAGATAAATCGATCAATCGATCAGTGGTATTTATTGAGCACTTACTGTGTGCCAAGCACTGTACTAAGTGCTTGGAAGAGTACAATACACATAGAGTTGGTAGACACCTTCCCTGCCTACAAGGAGTCCCTAGTTCACACTTCCGGGGCATCGCCGGGGGAGGGGAGGGAGGGAGGGGCCATCAGTCAATCAATCAATCAGATTGATTGAGCGCTTCCCCCCCGCCTTACCTCCTTCCCTTCCCCACAGTACCTGTATATATGTATATATGTTTGTACATATTTATTACTCTATTTATTTATCTTACTTGTAAATATCTGTTCTATTTATTTTATTTTGTTAATACGTTTGGTTTTGTTCTCTGTCTCCCCCTTCTAGACTGTGAGCCCACTGTTGGGTAGGGACTGTCTCTATGTGTTGCCAACTTGTACTTCCCAAGCGCTTAGTACAGTGCTTTGCACACAGTAAGCGCTCAATAAATACTATTGATTGATTGATTGATTGATTGATTGCTTCATTTTTAACCAATCTATTCAACCATTTGAATCCTACTAAAAGTGACTTTATTCATTCATTCATTCAGTCGTATTTATTGAGCGCTTACTGTGTGCAGAGCACTGTACTAAGTGCTTGGGAAGTACAAGTTGGCAACAGCGGGCTCACAGTCTAGAAGGGGGAGATAGACAACAAAACAAAACATATTAACAAAATAAAATAAATAGAATAAATATGTACAAGTAAAATACATAAATAAATAGAGTAATAAATATGTACAAACATATATACAGGTGCTGTGGGGAGGGGAAAGAGGTAAGGCGGTGGGGATGGGGATGGGGCTCAGTCTGGGAAGGCCTCCTGGAAGAGGTGAGCTCTCAGTAGGATTGACATCAAACGGTGGGTAATAATAATGATGGTATTTGTAAAGCGCCTAACTGCGTGCCAGGCACTGCACTAAGAGCTGGGGTGGATCCAAGCAAATCATATTGGACACAGTCCCTGTCCCATGGGGGGCTCACAGTCTCAATCCTCATTTTACAGACGAGGTCACTGAGGCCCAGAGATATGAAGTGACCTGCCCAAGGCCACACAGCAGACAAGTGGCCGAGCCGAAATTAGAACCCATGACCTTCTAACTCCCAGGCCCGGGCTCTATCCACTGCACTATGCTGCTTCTCATGACTTTATCATTTCCTAGCCTAGAGGCACATTCTTGTTCATCCCCCTCAGGTATCTATGTACGTATTTATCCTGACTGCTCTATTTGTAAATACTTTCCCATTAGAGTGTAAGCACCTGGTGGGTAGAGAACACTGTTGTCGTGTACTCTCCCAAGTGCCTTATTATAGTGTTCTGCACACAGTAAGTGCTCAATAAGTGCCATTGACTGACCATGTCATTTCTTTGTTTTGTACTTCCCGAGGGTCTAGTAAAGTGCATTGGGCCAAGTGCGGCTATTACCACCAGTCAATTATGAGTTTGGGACAACACCCAGTGAGTATGGAGATTTTGAAAGGGGAGAAGCAATGGGAAAACAGATTAGCTACTTCTATTTCTTTTCTCATTTTGTGGGCAGAGGGACAACCTGGGGGAGATTCTGAAACACCATGTTTATGGGTTAGCAGGGTAAATAACCAGGGCATTTTTTTCAAGTGATCATTTCACACAGAACTCAATCTCCTTCACAGCTGAGGAAACTGATGCTTGGAGAAGTGAAGAGAAGTGACTTGCCCAAGGTCACACAGCAGCCGAGTGGTGGAACCGGGCTTATACCCTAGAAGCAGTGTGGCCTAACAGAGTACGAGACTAGGAGTCAGAAGGACCTGGTTTCTAATCGCAGCTCTGCCACTTATCTGCGGTGTGACCTTGGACAAGTCACTTCACTTTCCAGGGCCTCAGTCACCTCATCTCTAAAATGGGGATTGAGATGGGGAGCCCTATGTGGGGCTGGATGTGTCCTACCCTTTGTATTTACCCCAGTGCCTAGTACAGTGCCCAGCACTTAGCAAACGCTTAACAAATACCCCAATTATTACTGCCATTAGGTCTCAACTCCCAGCACTAAGCTCTTCCCACTGAGTCAGGCTGTTTCCCAACAGGAAAGATGACCTCTGCCGTTTTATGGGAATTTCAAAGTTTCCCATTTGGGTCATGGTCGCTGCCTCTGTTCCCTCTTTTTCTTCCTCCCTCCCGGGAATTTTGCAGAGTCCAGGCCAAAGCCAGGAGCAAATCTGGGACCACTGGATTGGTCCATTAATGGTCCATTGCAGCATTAGAGAAGCAGCACGGCTCAGTGGAAAGAGCACGAGCTTGGGAGTCAGAGGTCATGGATTCTATTTCCGACTCTGCCGCTGTGAGACTTTGGGCAAGTCACTTAACTTCTCTGGTGCCTCAGTTACTTCTTTTGTAAAATGGGGATTAAGACGGTGAGCCCTACGTGGGACAACCTAATCACCTTGTATCCCCCAGGCGCTTAGAACAGTGAGCCCACTGTTGGGTAGGGACTGTTTCTATATGTTGCCAACTTGTACTTCCCAAGCGCTTAGTACAGTGCTCTGCACACAGTAAGAGCTCAATAAATACGATTGATGATGATGAACAGTGCCTCGCACATAGTAAGCGCTTAACAATTGCTATTATTATTATTATTATTGGTAGGAACTAGGGCTCCCTCTTGTGGCCATAGGAAACACCACAGGTAGACATCTAATTCATTCATTCATTCATTCAATCGTATTTATTGAGCGCTTACTTTGTGCAGAGCACTGTATTAAATGCTTGGGAAGTACAAGTCGGAAACATATAGAGATGGTCCCTACCCAACAACGGGCTCACAGTTTAGAAGGGGGAGACAGACAACAAAACAAAACATGTGGACAGATGTCAAAATCATCAGAACAAATAGAATTAAAGCTATATGCACATCATTACTCTATTTATTTATTACTCTATTTTACTTGTACATATTTCTTCTATTTATTTTATTTTGTTAATATGTTTTGTTTTGTTCTCTGTCTCCCCCTTCTAGACTGTGAGCCCACTGTTGGGTAGGGACCATCTCTATATGTTGCCAACTTGTACTTCCCAAGCGCTTAGTACAGTGCTCTGCACACAGTAAGCGCTCAATAAATACGATTGAATGAATGAATGAATTAACAAAATAAATAGAATAGTAGATATGTACAAGTAAAATAAATAGAGTGATAAATCTGTACAAATATATACAAGTGCTGTGGGGAGGGGAAGGAGGTAGGTCGGGGGGATGGAGAGGAGGAGAGGAAAAAGGGGGCTCAGTCTGGGAAGGCCTCCTGGAGGAGGTGAGCTTTCAGCAGGGCTTCGAAGGGGGGAAGAGAGCTAGCTTGGCGGATGTGCAGAGGGAGGGCATTCCAGGCCAGGGGGAGGATGTGGGCCGGGGGTCGATGGCGGGACAGGCGAGAACGAGGCCTAACGGCGAGGAGATTAGCGGCAGAGGAGCGCGGAGGGTGCGGGCTGGGCTGTAGAAGGAGAGAAGGGAGGTGAGGTAGGAGGGGGCGAGGGGATAGAGAGCTTTAAAGTCAATGGTGAGGAGTTTTGATGAGAAGCAGCCTGGTCTAGGGGATAGAGCAAGGGCCTGGGAGTCAGAGGATCCGGGTTTCAATCCCAGCTCTGCCACTAGTCTGCTATGTGACCTTGGGTGAGTCATTTCACACCTCAAATACCCCAATTATTACTGGACCAGCATGGCTTCATTCAATCGTATTTACTGAGCGTTTACTGTGTGCTGAGCACTGTACTAAGCGCTTGGGAAGTACAAGTTGGCAACATATAGAGACGGTCCCTACCCAACAACGGGCTCGCAGTCTAGAAGGGGGAGACAGACAACAAAACAAAATATATTAACAAAATAAAATAAATAGAATAGTACATATGTACAAGTAATAGAGTAATAAATCTGTACAAACATATATACAGGTGCTGTGGGGAGGGGAAAGAGGTAGGTTGGGGGGATGGGGAGGGGGAGAGGAAGGAGGGGGCTATGGAAGGAGCCCGGGCTTGGGAGTCAGATGTGGTGGGTTCTAATCCCGGCCCTGCCACTGGTCAGCTGGGTGACCACGGGCGAGTCACTTGGGTTCTCCGTGGCTCAGTGATCTCCTCTGTCAAAGGGGATGAAGACTGTGAGCCCCACGGGGGGGACAAGCAGATCACCTTGTATCTCCCCCAGCACTGAGTACAATGCTTGGCACAGAGTAAGCAATTAACAGATACCATTATTTTATTGTTCCCAGTGGTTGCCGGTGTGGAGCCGACCCGGCTGTGAGGCCCCTGATTGACAGCTGCGCTCGGCGGCGCGGCGCGGCGCGGCCCGGCCCCGCCCCCTCGGAACGTGCGTGCGGCGGCCTCAGGTTCCCGGGGGGGCGGTTTCCGGGAGGGACCGACGCTCCCGGAAGTTGCGCCCGCCGAGGGCCGCCGGGCTGGGCCCGGATCGGAGCGGGTGGGGAATATGGTGCCGCCGGCCGCCGTGCTGCGGGCGCTGCGCAGGAACAAGACGCTGCGGTACGGGCTGCCCATGATGGTCAGTGACGGGGACGGACGGACGGACGGGAGGACGCCGGGACTCGGCCTGGGTTTGGGCGGGGCCGTAGGGGAGTGGGTGGAACCCGCGCCGAAGGGGGAGGGGCCAGGACTGAGGAGGCCGGGCTAGAGCCTCACCCTCGGCTTCAACGCTGTCCATCACCTCACCTCCCTTCTGTCTTTCTCCAGCCCAGCCCGCGCCCTCCGTCCCTCAGCCGCTCACCTCCTCACTTGGCCTGGTTCTCGCCTGTCCCGCCGTCGACCCCTGGCCTGGAATGCCTTCCCTCCGCGCATCCGCCAAGCTAGCCCTCTTCCTCCCTTCGATGCCCTGCTGAGAGCTCACCTCCTCCAGGAGGCCTTCCCAGACTGAGTCCCCTCCTTCCTCTCCCTCTTACTTCCTTCCCCTCCCCACAGCACCTGTATAGATGTATATATTTGTACGTATTTATTACTCTATTTTATTTGTACATATTTATTCTATTCATTTTATTTTGTTAGTATGTTTTGTTCTCTGTCTCCCCCCTCTAGACTGTGAGCCCACTGTTGGGTAGGGACCGTCTCTATATGTTGCCAACTGTAAGCGCTCAATAAATACGATTGAACGAATGAATGAGTAGAGCGGAAGGGGCGGGGCCAGAGCCTAGGAGGCGGGGGCCCAGAGCGGAGTGGGCGGGGCCAGCTCTGATGAGGCGGGGCTAGACCGGAAGGGGGCGGGGGCGACGCCTAGGGGGCGCCCCAGAGCGGAGTGGGCGGGGCTAGAGCGAAAGGGGCGTGGCCAACGCTTGGGGGCGCGGCCCAGAGCGGAGCGGGCGGGGTCTCGCCCCGGACCCAATCACCCAATCAGGAGCAGCGTGGCTCCGTGGCAAGAGCCCCGGCTTGGGCGTCAGAAGGTCATGGGTTCGAATCCTGCCTCCACCTCTTGTCAGCCGTGTGACTTTGGGCAAGTCCCTTCTCTGGGCCTCAGTTCCCTCATCTGTAAAATGGGGATTCATTCATTCAATTGTATTGAGCACTTACTGTGTGCAGAGCACTGGACTAAGCGCTTGGGAAGTACAAGTTGGCAACATATAGAGACGATCCCTACCCAACACCAGGCTCACAATCTAGAACGGGGAGACAGAGAACAAAACATATTAACAAAATAAAATAAGTAGAATAAATATGTATAAATAAATAGAGTAATAAATATGTAAAAACATATATACATATATTCAGGTGCTGTGGGGATGAAGACTGTGGGCCCCACCGGGGACAACCTGATCACCTTGTATTCCCCCAGTGCTTAGAACAGGGCTTCACACATAGTAAGCACTTAACAAATGCCATTATTATTATTATTATCATTATCAGTCCCTCCGATTGCTTTTCCTATGCGTTAAGCGCTTACTATGGGCCAAGTGCTGTACTAAGCGCCGGAAGAGATTCAAGGTTGGACCCAGTTCACGGCCCTCATGGGGCTCTAATAATAATGATGGGAAGCAGCACGGCGTTGTGGCCAGAGCCTGGGCCTGGGAGTCAAAAGGTCGTAGGTTCTAATCCCGCCCCCACCACTTGTCTGCTGGGTGACCTTGGCCAAGTCACTTCACTTCTCTGGGCCTTAGTTCCCTCCTCTGTAAAATGGGGATTGAGACTGTGAGCCCCATGTGGGACAGGGACTGTGTCCAACCCAATTTGCTTATATTCATTCGTTCAGTTATATTTATTGAGCATTTACTGTGTGCAGAGCACTGTACTAAGTGCTTGGGAAGTACAAATCGGCAACAGAGACGGTCCCTACCCAACAACGGGCTCACCCCCAGTGTCTAGTACAGTGTCTGGTACATGCTAAGTACTTAAATACCACATTATTAAATAGTCTCAAACGTGGCCCAGTGGGTAGAGCCCGGGCCTGGGAGGCAGTCAGAAGGACCTGGGTTCTAACCCCGGCTCCGCCACTCGTCTGCCGGTGACCTTGGGCGAGTCACTTCATTTCTCCGGGCTTCATTTCTCCACCTAACGCCTGAGAATCTGGGTCCGTGACGTGCAGCAGGAGGATTCACAGGACTTGAAAAGGGAAGGTTGGATCAGCCTGATTGAAAAGTCTTGTTAATGTTTTTCACTTGTGGTTGGTAGTTCACAAGCAGCGTGGTGGCCTAGTGGATCGAGCATAGGCCTGGGAATCACAGGACCTGGGTTCTAGTCCCAGCTCTGCCAGTTGCCTGTTGTGTGACCTTGGGCAAGTCACTTCACTTTTCTGGGCCTCAGTTTCCTCATCTCTAAAATGGGGATTCAGTGCCTGTTCTTCCTCTTATTTAGACTGTGAGCCCCATGTGGGACAGGGATTACTTGTATCTACCCCAGTGCTTAGGACAGTGCATGACTCAGAATAAGCACTTAACACAAATAAGAAAAACAATAATAATAATAATAATAAAAAAGTGCCCTGATTCATAGAAAGCACTTAACAAATGCCATAATGATAATAACAACAATAATGATGAAGTGCCCTGATTTGTAATAAGCACTTAACAAATTCCATACTACTACTAATAATAATGTGCTCTGATTCATAGTAAGCACTTAAGTACAATCATGATAATAAAAATTAAAAAGTGCCCTGATTTGTAGAAAGCATTTAACAAATGCCATAATAATAATAATAACAACAATAATAAAGTACCCTGATTTGTAATAAGCACTTAACAAATTATATACTACTACTACTAATAATGTGCTCTGATTTATAGTAAGCACTTAATAAATAGAATAATAATAATAATGATCATAAAAATAAAAAAGTGCCCTGATTTGTAATAAACACTTAACAAATTACATAATAGTAATAATAATATTGTGCTCTGATTCATAGTAAGCACTTAAATACAATGATAATAGTAATAATAATAAAGCACTTAACAAATATAAGAATGATGATGATAATAATAATAAATGCCCCCTTTAGCAATCTCTGCTCGTGGGCCAAGGCATAATAGTAATAATACTGATGGCATTTATTAAGCGCTTACTATGTGCAAAGCACTGTTCTAAGCGCTGGGGAGGTTACAAGGTGATCAGGTTGTCCCACAGGGGGCTCACAGTCTTAATCCCCATTTTACAGATGAGGGAACTGAGGCACAGAGAAGTTAAGTGACTTAAGTGACTTGCCCAAAGTCACACAGCTGACAATTGGCAGAGCCGGGGTTTGAACTCATGACCTCTGACTCCAAAGCCCGTGCTCTTTCCACTGAGCCACACTGCTTCATGACTTCCTGCCTTTTGATTCCAATCACAATCAAGAGCTTGACTCGGAAAAGTGGCCAAAATATACTCCATCCCATCTGATAAGTTCATGCGAATGATGTCAGGCTCAAAAATTGAAGTGTGGGCACAGAGATGGAGGCCTCTGTGGATCCCTTGACTAGGACTAGAACCTGGAGACTAGAAAAACCCTTGGAAGGATGCTTGGCCCTGTTCCAGCCTCCTGTCATCACGGAGGGCAAGTGTTCAAATCCTACAGGCTGGTGCTCTGAGATAGACTGGAAGGCTAGAGATTCCCAGACGTCCTTCCTTGCACCGCCCCAGTATTTTATCCCCATTAGAATCAGGAAGTTTTCCCTTTCATTGCACTGTTTGACTTCTTCCTCATAAAAACCTCTCATGCCTAAAGAAAGTGACTTACCCAAGGTCACCCAGTGGCAGAGCTGGGATTGGAACCCAGGTCTTTTGACTCCTAGGCCTGTGCTCTTTCCATTAGGTCACACTCCTTTAAAGCCCTCCAGAGAATCCAGGGAGCCAGGATCAGAACCCAGGTCCTTCAGACTCTCAGTGTTCTATCCACAAGGCCATGCCACTTGTTCTCTGTCCTACTTAACCTGTGAGCCCCATGTGGGACAAGGATTGCGTCTGATTTGTTATCTTATATCTGCTCCAGCGCTTAGAATGGTGTCTAGCACATAGTAAGCACTTAAGCACCATTTAAAAAAGCCAAAGAGGACCAAAAGCCTTAAAAAAGTTGGACAGCTCTCTGATTCCTGAAAGGGGAAGTGGCAGTGTCTTTGGTTCTCTGCTTAAATTCCTTCTTTCTCCCAAATTCCCTTGTGCTTCCCTCTTTCCGGGTGCCTTCTCTCTTTCTGACTCCCACCTTTTCTCTCTCCCTGGTTATCCCCGCTGAGCGGATGTGAAGTTAGAAGGCTCAAGAAAGATTGAGTTCATTTTTCTCAATCACCCGTGTGTATTTGTTAAGAAGAATCCCTAACTATGACAGTGGTATCTAATGGTATTTGTTAAGCGCTTACCATGCGCTTAACAAATGCTCTTGGCTTAGTAGATAGAGCACAGGCCTGGGAATCAGTCAGAAGGTCGTGGGTTCTAATCCCGGCTCCGCCACGTCTGCTGGGTCACCTTGGGGAAGTCACTTTGCTTTTCTGGGCCTCAGTTAACTAATCTGGAAAATGGGGATTAAGAATGTGAGCCCCACGTGGAACAGGGACTGTGTCTAACCTGACCAATTTGTATCTACCTCAGTGCTTAGAACAGTGCTTGGCACATAGTAAGCCCTTAACAAGTACTGTGATTATTACTATTATGCGCCAGGGACCAAGCTCTGGGGTAGACACAAGCTAAACCGGTCAGACGCAGCCCTGTCCCACGTTGGGCTCACAGTCATAAATCCCCGTTTTACAGTTGAGGGAACTGAGGCCAAGTGAAGTGACTTGTCCAAGGTCACACAGCAGGCAAGTGGCTTAGCCGAGATTAGAACCTAGGTGCTCTGACTCACAGGCCCATGATAACCTTAATAATTCACCTTTCCACTTTGGGGTTATGTTTGGAAACAGAGGCTGGTTTGGATGACTTAGGCGGGCTGACTATTCCTTGTGTTCTTCACTCCTTTTCTCCCACTTTCTTCCCAGAATCCCTTTCTCCCAGATTCCTTCTGTGTGTAAGCAAACGTTCTAAGTATAGACTGTAAACCAGCTGTGGGCAGGGATTGTCTCTCTTTACTGCCACAGTGAACTTTCCAAGTGCTTAGTACAGTGGTCTGCACACAGTAAGCGTCAACCACTTAGCTGTGTGACTTTGGGCAAGTCAGTTCACTTCTCTGGGCCTCAGTTACCTCATCTGTAAAATGGGGATGAAGACTGTGAGCCCCCTGTGGGACAACCTGATCACCTTGTAACCTCCCCAGTGCTTAGAACAGTGCTTTGTACATAGTAACTGCTTAGTAAATGCCATTATTATTATTATTATTAATAAATAGGATTGATTGAATGAACTCCGCAGGTGAATTTGTTGGGCCTGTGAGAACATGCAGAAAGGGAAGAGAAGTTTTTGGTTACAAAAGAAAACATAGCAGAGAGACTGAGAGATGGAAAAATATAACCCAGCCTGAACCTGGGTTTTCTGGTAGCGAGTTATAAAATGATGTAACACCAAGTAAAGCCCCCCCCCCCCCCAGGATTGCACTGTCCAATGGCTTGTTCCCCTCTGCCTTCAAACGTGCCCACATCTCCCCCATCCTAAAAAAACCCTCCCTTGACCCCATAGCCACCTGCAGTTATTGCCCCATCTCCCTCCTACCCTTTATCTCCAAACTCCTGGAGTGAGTCGTGTACATTCGCTGCCTCGAATTCCTCTCCTCCAACTCTCTCCTGGACCCCCTCCAATCTGGCTTCCGCCCCCTCCACTCCACCGAAACCGCCCTCTCAAAGGACACCCATGATCTCCTTCTTGCCAAATGCAATGGCTCCTACTCCATCCTAATCCTCTTCGACCTTCTGGCTGCCTTCAACACTGTTTACCATCCCCTTCTCCTTGACACGTTATCCAACCTTGGCTTCACGGACTCCGTCCTTTCCCGGTTCTCCTTTTATCTCTCCGGCTGTTCATTTTCAGGCTTCTTCCCGGGCTCCTCCTCCCCCTCCCATCCCCTAAATATAGTGATCAAGGATCAGTTCTTGGTCCCCTTCTGTTCTCCATCTACACTCACTCCCTTGGTGAACTTATTCGCTCCCGTGGCTTCAACTTTCATCTCTATGCCGATGATACCCAAATCTACATCTCTTCCCCTGTTCTCTTTCCCTCCCTCCAGGCTCACGTCTCCTGCCTTCAGGACATCTCCACCTGGATTCCTCCTGACACCTCAAACTCAACTTGTCCAAGACTGAGTTCCTTATCTTCCCTCCTAAACCCTGTCCTCTCCCTGAGTTTCCTGTCACTGCGGATGGCACAACCATCCTTCCGATCTCACAAGCCCGCGACCTTGGTGTCATCCTTGACTCCGCTCTCTCATTCACCCCACACATCCAATCCACCACCCAAACCTGCCTGTCTCATCTTCACAACATCGCCAAGATCTGCCCTTCCCTCTCCATCCAAACCGCTACTTTGTTAGTACAGTCATTCATCCTATCCCAATTGGATTACTGCATCAGCCTCCTTTCTGACCTCCCAACCTTCTGTCTCTCCCCACTTCAGTCCATACTTCACTCTGTTACCTGGATTATCTTTCTACAGAAATGCTCAGGGTGTGTCACCCCTCCTCAAAAATCTCCAGTGGTTGCCTATCAACCTTTGTATCAAGCAAAACCTCTTCACTGTTGGCTTCAAAGCTCTCCAACACTTCGCCCCCTCCTACCTCACCTGCCTTCTCTCCTTCTACAGCTCAGCCCACACGCTCCGCTCCTCTGCTGCTACCCTCCTTACTGGGCCTCGTTCTCGCCTGTCCCGCCGTCGACCCCCGGCCCACGTCCTACCTCTGGCCTGGAATGCCCTCTCTCCTCACATCTGCCAAACTAGCACACTTCCCCCCTTCAAAGCCCTACTGAAGGCTCACCTCCTCCAGGAGGCCTTCCCAGACCTAGCCCCCCTTTTCCTTTGCTCTTGCTCCCTTCCCCATCGCCCCGACTCCCTCCCTCTGTTCTACCCCCCTCCCCGCTCCACAGCACTTGTGTATATATGTGCATATTTATTATTCTATATATTTTATTAATGATGTGTATGTGTCTAATTCTACTTATATTGATGCTATTAATGCCTGTCTACTTGATTTGTTGTCTGTCTCCCCCCTTCTAGACTGTGAGCCCATTGTTGGGTAGGGATCGTCTCTGTTGCTGAATTGTACTTTCCACGCGCTTAGTACAGTACTCTGCACACCATAAGTGCTCAATAAATACGATTGAACGAATGAGAGTTTCCGGTACTTTGCCAGTCTCACTTACGAAAGGAAGAATCAAGAGGAGGCCTACCCCTTCCATTCCTAGCTTGGGCAGTGGCTCGCGAGTGGAAGGCAATCCACTACAAATCATAACTTCCCTGTTTTGGGCAGCCACAGCAACACGGGAGAGAGTTGAAGGTGGAGACTTGAGTTTACTTCACAGAAGATTTCAGTGGTCAACCACTTCTGTATTTTGACCAAGAAAATTCTGTGGATCCACTACCAGAACGATTGCAGACGGAGATGGGACGTTCTGGGAGAGATGTGTCCATGGAGTCGCAATGGATCAGAGACGACTCAACAGGATAAGACAGGACAGGGCCCAGCAATCTCCTAGAGGCCCAAAGAACATTAATTTAGGGTTATTTTATGGTATTTGGTAAGTGCTTACTACGTGTCAAGCATTGTTCTAAAAAGTGGGGCAGATAGTAATTAATCAGGTCAGGCACAGTTCCCGTCCTACATGGAGCTCACAGTCTAAATAAGATGGAGAACAGGTATCAAATCTCCATTTTACAGTTGAGATGAAGTGACATTCCAAAAGTCACACAGCAGGCAACTGGCAGAGCCAGAATTTGAACTCGGGTCCTCTGACTCCCAGGTATGGGCTCCTTCCACTCGGCCACGCTACTGGGGAAATAGCAATCACAAGTGAAAAATATGGACAAGCCTTTTAGATCAGACTCAGACCCAACCTTGCCTTTTTATGTCCTGTGAAACCTTCTGGTGCATATCCCAGATTCCCAGACATTAGGTGGAGAAATCCCCAGTTGGATTCAGCTATTCCAATGGAATTTTTTTTCTTTTTCCTAAATACTTCAGGTGCTCATTGTCGGAGGTTCCTTTGGGCTCCGGGAATTTTCTCAAATCCGATACGATGCCGTGAAGTGTAAGGTAAGAGCAATTTTCTCAGCTGGAAGACAACTGTATTTGAGGAGTAATGGTATTGTCAATCTTGTCTATATCTGCATGGGTCAAAACAAATACTTGATTCTTTCAAAACAATTCTGGAATTGTGTTCTTTCACAGTGCCATGGGCAATAGCCATGATTCAGTGTGATGAAATAATAAGAATAATAAGAAGCAGCAGCAGAGAACACGGGCCTGGGAGTCAGAAGGATATGAGTTCTAATTCTGGCTCGTCCATCTGTCTGCTGTGTGACCTTGGGTTAGTCCCCTCACTTCTCTGTACCTCAGTTACCCCAGCTGTAATATCGGTATTAAGACTGTGAGTCCCATGTGGGACAGGGACTGTGTCCAACCTGTTTAACTTATATCTACCCCAGAACTTAGAACAGTGCTTGGCACATAGTAAGTGCTTAATGAGTACATAGAATAGAATAAATTATGGACAGGTACGTAAGTGCTGTGTGGGGCTGGGATGGGAGATGAATAAAGGGAGCAAGTCAGGGCGACGCAGAAGGGAGTGGAAAAAAAGGAAGAGGGCTTAGTTTTGACATTCAATTCTAAAGATCATTTAATAAAGAGATTCTTCTTTTGAATTGCTTCTTAACCGAATGACCATAACATCCCCAGGTATTTAATTTGCAGTGAATTCCAAATTCATTCCTAGTTGAATGTGTCGTAATTTTGGTTTTATTTAGATTCTTGTTGAATGGACTCACAAAGGTGAATTGCCTTTTCAGGAGTCTTTCTTAGGCCTGGCCAGAGTTCATTCATTCATTCTTATATTCAGTCATATTTATTGAGCATACCAAGCACTTGGGAGAGTATGATAATAATAATAATAATAATAATGGCATTTATTAAGCGCTTACTATGTGCAAAGCACTATTCTAAGCGCTAGAGAGGTTACAAGGTGATCAGGTTGTCCCACGGGGGGCTCACAGTTTTAATCCCCATTTTACAGATGAGGTAACTGAGGCACAGAGAAGTTAAGTGACTTGCCCAAAGTCACACAAAGAAGCTGGGATTTGAATAGATGACCTCTGACTCCAAAGCCTGTGCTCTTTCCACTGAGCTACGCTGCTTCCCAAGCAGAACAATAAGCAGATACATTTCCTGCCCACAACGAAATTACAGTCTAGAGAGGGAGATAGACACTAATAGGAAGGAGTAAATGACAGATGTGGATGTAAGTGCTGTGGGTCTGGGAGGGGATGATGAACAAAGGGAGCAAGTCAGGAGGACACAGAAGGGAATTAAGGGGGAGAGGCAGAAAAGGCAGTAGGGTGGACAGTGGGCTCACCACAGAAACATAGGCTGAACGCTTCTGTGGAAAAATATTCCAGGCAGCAGAATGAAGTATGGAATGGAGTGGGGAGAGACAGGAGGCTGGGAGGTCAGCAAGGAGTCTGAGAGAGTGATCCAGGTGGGCTAGGATAAGTGCTTGAATTAACGTGGTAGTCTTTTGTGTGGAGAGGAAAGGATGGATTTTAGTCATTCAATCAATCATATTCATTCAGTTGTATTTATTGAGCGCTTACTGTGTGCAGAGCACTGTACTAAGCGCTTGGGAAAGTACAATACAGCAATAGAGACAATCCCTGCCCATAACAAGCTTACAATCTAGAGTATTTATTAACGCTTACAGTGTGCGGAGCACTATACTAAGCGCTTGGGAAAGTACAATACAACAGTAAACAGTGACACTTGCTGCCCACAACGAGCTCCTAGTCTAGAAGGGGGTAGACCGACATCAGTACAAATAAACAGACATCAATACAAATAAATAAAATTACACTATATACGTAAGTGCTGTGTCCGGGGGGCAGAGAGCAAAGGAAGCAAGTCCGGGCGATGCAGACAGGAGTGGGAGATGAGGAAAAGTGGGGCTTAGTCTGGGAAGGCCTCTTGGAGGAGATGCACCTTTATCAAGGCTTTCAAGTGGGAGAGAGTCATTGTCTGGTGGATTTGAGGAGGGAGGGCATTCCGGGCCAGAGGCAGGAAGTGGGCCAGGAGTCGGCGGCGAGATAGGCGACATTGAGGTGCAGTGAGAAGGTTAGCACCAGAGGAGCAAAGTATGCAGACTGTGTTGTAGAAGGAGAGAAATGAGGTGAAGTTGGAGGGGGCAAGTTGATGGACTGCTGTAAAGCCAACGGTGAGAAGTTTTTGTTTGATACGGATGTTGCGAAGGTGAAACTGACAGGATTTAGTGATAGATTGAATATGTGGGTTGAATGAGAGAGATGAGTCAAGGATAATGTCAAAGTTACAGGCTTGTGAGGCAGGAAAGATGGTGATGCTCTCTACAGGGATGGGAAAATCTGGGAGGACAAGGTTTGGGTGGGAAGATAAGAAGTTCAGTTTTCGCCATATTACGTTTGAGGTGATGGGAGGACATCCAAGTGGAGATATCTTGAAGGCAGGAGGAAATGCGAGACTGCAGAGAGGGAGAGAGATCAGGGCTGGAGATGGAGATTTGGGAATCGTCCGCATAGAGGTGGGAGTTGAAGCCATGGGAGAGAATGCATTCTCCAAGGGAGTGGGTGTAGATGGAGAATAGAAGAGGACCCAAAACTGAACCTTGAAGGACTCTCACAGTTAGAGGATGGGAGGCAAAGGTGGAAAGAGCACGGGCTTTGGAGTCAGACGTCATGGGTTCAAATCCCGTCTCTGCCAGTTGTCAGCTGTGTGACTTTGGGCAAGTCACTTAACTTCTCTGTGCCTCAGTTACCTCATCTGTAAAATGGGGATTAAGACTGTGAACCCCCGTAGGACAACCTGATCACCTTGTAACCTCCCCAGCGCTTAGAACAGTGCTTTGCACATAGTAAGCTCTTAATAAATGCCATCATTATTATTATTATTAAAGATGGAATCTGTAATGTACTTACTACTCCTGACTTCCTACTTCTGGAAACCCAATTATCATAAAATCCCATCTCCTCCATGAGGCCTTCCCTGCTAAGCCCACATTTCCCCTCCCCACCATTCCCTCTCCGTCGCCTGAGCACTTGACTGGGCACCTCATAAGCACTTTGATACTCACCTTAGTCCCCCAGCACTTAGATACTCTGTACCATATATAGGTATATGTACCTTTTACCTTATAGGTATACCTTTATATAGAGCAGAGCGAGAGAGAGAGAGAAAGAGAGAAAGAGAAAAAGAAAGAATGACATAGAAGGGGAGGGAGCCAACTTGTACTTCCCAAGCACTTAGTACAGTGCTCTGCACACAGTAAGCGCTCAATAAATACGATTGATGATGATGATGAGAGGCGTGCAGGAAGGCAGTATAGGCTTGTGGATAGGGCACAGGCCTGGGAAATGGGTTCTAATCCTGCCTTCTCCACTTGTCTGCTGTGTGACCTTGGGCAAGTCACTTCACTTCTCTGTGCTTCAGTTACCTCAACTGTCAAATGGGGATGAGACTGTGAGTCCCACGTGGGACAGGGACTGCGTCCAACCCGATTTGCTTGTATCTGCTCCAGTGCTTAGTAGAGTACCTAGCACATAATAATAATAATAATAATGAAGGTATTTGTTAAGTGCTATGTGTCAAACACTGTTCTAAGTGCTGGATAGTAAACATTTAACAAATACCACAATTATTATATACTTATATAGGCTCTATGCCCGATACTCTACTATTTTCCCTCTCTGTAATTGATTTTAATGTCTGTCTTCCCCTGTAGACTTTAAGCTCCTTGTAAGTAGGGATTATGTCTACCAACTCTTTTGTATTGTACTTTCCCAAGTGCTTACTACAGTATACATGGTACATGATCGATGAATGCCATTGGTTGAAAATTAGCCAGGCATGTATGTCTCCCCCAGTACAAGGCAAGTGCATAATAAATGTTAGTAGTAATTCATTATTGTAATCTGTTCCCCAAGAACTCTCATAGAATTTGTGATTCTGGAGAGTAAAGAAAGGTGCATAACTTACCTTCTCTGAGCCTCGGTTTCTTCATCTGTAAAGTGGGGATTTTAATACCTCCGACTCAAACTGGGAGCCCAGGGATTGTCTGACCTGATTTTCTTGAGGGTACCCTTGTGCTTAGTACAGGGCTTAGCATGTAGTAAGCACTTAACAAATACCACAATTATCATTATTATTCTACGACAGAGTCAACCAATCGATGGTATTTATTGAGCACTTACTCTATACAGAACAGGAGAGTACAATATAGACTGTGAGCCCGCTGTTGGGTAGGGAACGTCTCTATATGTTGCCAACTTGTACTTCCTAAGTGCTTAGTACAGTGCTCTGCACACAGTAAACGCTCAATAAATACGATTGAATGAATAAAGGCACATTACCCCTCCACAGCGAGCTTACAGTGTAGAGGAGACAGACTTGAGTAGAAATAATTTATACCATGTGCTTTAAAGATAAGTACGCAAACGCTGCAGGGTTGGGGATGGGGCGAATATCAGATGTCTGAAGGTCAGAGATCCAAGTGTGTAGGCGATGCAGGAAGGAGAGCGAGCTGGGGAAAAGAGGGTTTAATCTGGGAAGGCCTCTTGGAGGAGATGTGACTTTAGTAATGCTTTGAAAGTTGGGAGAGTGGTGGTCTGGGGAATGTGGAGGGGAAGGGGGGTCCAGGCTGGGGGAAAGACATGAGAAAAGGGGCGGCGGCGAGGTAGAAGTTGCCTCTCACTGTTCTTCTTATTAGTCATTCATTCTTATTTATTGAGCGCCTGCTGTGTGCAGGGCACTGTACCAAGCGCTTGGAAAGTACAATTCGGCACCAAACAGAGACGTAGCTTGGTGTAGTGGATAGATCAGGGGCCAGGAGTCAGAAGGTCATGGGTTCCAATCCCATCTCTGCCACTTATCTGCTGTGTGTCCTTGGGCAAGTCACTTCACTTCTCCGGGCCTCAGTTCCCCCATTTCTAAAATGGGGGTGAAGTCTGGGAGTCCCACAAGGGACCTGGACTGTGTCCAACCCGATCTGAATCCCGGCTCCGCCAATTGTCAGCTGTGTGACTTTGGGCAAGTCAGTTGACTTCTCTGTGCCTCAGTTCCCTCATATGTAAAATGGGGATTAAGACTGTGAGCCCCACGTGGGACAACCTGATCACCTTGTACTCCCCAGCTCTCAGAGCAGTGCTTGGCACATAGTAAGCGCTTAACAAATACCATCATTATTTTTATTATTATCCATCCCAGTGCCTGGTACAGCGCCTGGCCTTACAGTAAGCACTTAACAAATACCATGAGGATTATTATCATGGCCTTCCTGAGTGAGAGCCGGCTCCAGAAAGTGCCACGAGGTGGCAGTGCAGATGGCAAATGAACTGGGCCCAATTTATAATTTTACAATTCCACCACACGTTCTGGATAGAGCGCGTGGGCGGCATTAGGAAGCGTTTTCCCAACCCCACGTGTCCTACCCGGCACGTGAGGCTGCCAGAAGGAATGGTCGTGTGCCTGCCATTGTGCCAGTGTCGGACCCTGGGCAGGTGACCTCTGGACAAGCCATATGGACCCCACCCCTCCCCCACAACCCTTATGGGCTTTAAATGATACACTATAAATTATTTCTTTCTATTAACGTCTGTCTCCCCTCTAGACTGTAATCTCATTAAGGGCAGGGAACGTATCTGCTAATTCTGTTGGACTCTCCCAAGTGCTTAGTACAGTGCTCTGCACATAAGTACTCAGTAAATGCCACTGATTGAAGTTCTGCAATAGTAAGCAGATTGATTGATGATGATGATGGTATGTGTTAAGCGCTTAGTATGTACCAAGCACTGTTCTAAGCGCTGGGAAGGTAATCAGGTTGTCCCACATGGGGCTCACAGTCTTAATCCCCATTTTGCAGATGAGGTAACTGAGGCACAGAGAAGTGAAGTGACTTGCCCAAAGTCACACAGCTGATAAGTGGCAGAGCCGGGATTAGAACCCATGACCTCTGACTCCCAAGCCCGTGCTCTTGCCACTAAACCACGCTGCTTGATTGGAACATGGCTACCAACTCTGTTGTTTTGTACCCTCCCAAGCACTTAGTACAGTACTCTGCACATAGGGATTGCTCGACAAAATAAATTGATTGAGTGCTGTAACTAACGTGAGATTCCTTGGGACGCAACATGGCCGGGTGGAAAGAGCGTGGGTCGGAAAGACAGAGGACCTGGGTTCTCATCCTGACTCTGCCCCTTGCCTCCTGGGTGACCATGGACAAGTTACTGGTCTGGGCCTCAGTTTCCTCATCTGTCAAATGGGAATAAAATGCCTGTTCTTCCTCCTTCTTAGACTATGAACCCTATGTGTGTTGGGGACGGTGTCTGACCTGATTATCTTGTGTCTACCTCTGTGCTTGACATAGTGCTTCACACAAAGTAAGAGTTCACAAATACCATCATCATCATTATTATTATTCTCCGAGAATGCAATACTGGCACTATAGGAGAACTGACTCTATTTCCCTCCTAAGAACTGCATGGGGGAAAACATTAAGTACCGTTGATCTTAACACTTTGTGAGCACAGGTACAGTATGAGTTCTTTTTAATGCGGACTTGTGCAAGAACACAACTCCTGGGTTATGGGAAACTGCATGCCTACCCAAAAATCAGCAATTAAACTCATGAATTGAATTACAAATTGAGGGCTGTAAGGATGAAAGGACCTCCTTGAATTATAAAAGTGAGCTGTATGTTCAGAATTCCTGATTTGCCTTGAAACTTGATTTTGGCTTTGGGAGAATTTGTCTTCCTCGTGATTCCTTCATGATTCCTCATCTCCCCCACATGCCCCACAAGGAACTGGTGATGCAGAGAGGCCTAGTGGGAAGGGCTCAGGAGTGAGAGTCAGAAGACATGGGTTCTGATCCTGGCTCTGTATTTTCCTGACATAGGACCTTGCGCAGGCCACTTGACTTCTCTGTGCCTTAGTTTCCTCAAATGTAAAATGGAGGTAAAATATATGTTCTTATAATAATAATGATGGCATTTATTAAGTGTTTACTATGTGCAAAGCACTGTTCTAAGCACTGGGGAGGTTACAGGGCAGCGTGACTCAGTGGAAAGAGCACAGGCTTTGGAGCCAGAGGTCATGGGTTCAAATACTGGCTCTGCCACTTGTCAGCTGTGTGACTTTGGGAAAATCACTTAACTTCTCTGTGCCTCAGTTCCCTCATCTGTAAAATGGGAATTAAGACTGTGAGCCCCACGTGGGACAACCTGATCACCTTGTAACCTCCTCAGTGCTTAGAACAGTGCTTTGCACATAGTAAGCGCTTAATAAATGCCATCATTATTATTATTATTATTATTATCAGGTTGTACCACGGGGGGCTCACAGTCTTAATCCCCATTTTACAGATGAGGGAACTGAGGCACAGAGAAGTGAAGTGACTTTCCCAAAGTCACACAGCTGACAATTGGTGGAGCTAGGATTTGAACTCATGACCTCTGACTCCAAAGCCCATGCTCTTTCCACTGAGCCATGCTGCTGCTTCCTCCTCTTCAGTCTATAAGCTCTACATGGGATAAGGACTGTGTCCGACCTCATTGAAGGCAGATCTCCTCCAAGAGGCCTTCCCTGACTAAGCCCTTCTTTACTCTTCTCTCATACCCTTCTGTGTCGCCTTGACTTGCTCCCTTTATTCACCCCGCCTCCCAGCACCTCAACACTTACGTCCATATTCGTAATTTATATTTTATAATTTATAGACATTTCTGTGAATGTCTGTCTCCCCCTCTAGGCTGTAAGCTTGTTGTGGGCAAGGAATGTGTCTGTTATGTTGTTATATTGTCCTCTCCCAAGTGCTTAGTACAGTGTACTGCGCACAGTAAGTGCTTAATAAATATGACTTACTGACATTCTATTCAAGCAATATGTGAGGGAATCGTATACTATCTGGTGAATGTGACAAGGGTTTAGAGCTTTAAAAAAATTAAAGGAATTTCTAGCCTCCAGTCTTTTTATTTTCTCCTTCATTATGGTTAAATTCAAACCCTGAGGAAATTTAATCTTAAAAATGTTGTATTTCAGATATTTCCATTGTTGTATTTTGGTGTTCATTCAAATACTCTTAGTGAGAGCATTTTCAACATAAAGATGGCTGTCTACAGCACATCCAGTTCTCTGATCTATTGAGATCATTTGGGGTTTTTTTCAACTCAGAAACTACCTAGGGATAGTAGAAAGAGAAGCAGTGTGGTCTAGTAGATAGAGCCCAGGCCTGGGAGTCAGAAGGACTTGGGTTCTAATCCTGGCTCAGCCACTTGTCTGCTATGTGACCTGGGGCAGTCACTTCACTTCTCTGTACCTGTTTCCTCATCTATAAATTGGGGATGAAGATTGTGAGCCCCATGTGGAACAGGGACCGTGTCCAACCCGATTTACTTATATCCCACCCCCAGTGCCTAGTATAATGCCTGGCACATGGTAAGTGCTTAACAAATACTGTCATTATTATTATTATTACTATTATCTGTCAGTAAATGACAGATGTGTAACTTGTCAGAATGGAACTCCAGTATTTGGAGACCTTTCTTGGGGGTAGAATAATAAGTGTGATATTTATTTAGTGACTGTTATGTGCCAGGCACTGTGCTAAACACTGGGGTAGATTCAAGATAGGTCAGACATGAATCCTGGGGATTACAGTTTAAATAAGAGAGAACAAGTATTGAATCCCCATTTTACAGATGGGGAAACTGAGGCCTAGAGAATTTAAGTGACTTGCCCAAGATCACACAGATGGTAAGTGGTCGAACCGGGATTAGAATCCAGGACCTCTGACGCCCATAATATTAACTATGGTATTTATTAAGTGCTTACTTTAGCTGCCTCCTATCAATCAATGTCTTATCGTGGCCAGAGAGTTTGCATATGCCAACGAATCTTAGAGCTAGGACACTGAGAGATAGTTTCACCTGTGCTGAGCAGCAGCGGCATCGGAAAGAGACCAAGGCAGAAACTTGAGTTTTTTTACCACACAGCAGAAGACAATAGTAAACCCCTTCCATATATATATATATATATATATATATATATATATATATATTTTTTTTTTTTTTTTAACCAAGAAAACTACGGATATAAATACCAGAATGACTACAGCTATGGCAGAAAATAGGACATTCTGGAGAAAATATGTTGTAGAGTTGCTATGGATCGGAAACGACTCGATGGCATATGATGACAGTTCATTCATTCATTCATTCAATCATATTTATTGAGCGCTTACTGTGTGCAGATCACTGTACTAAGTGCTTGGGAAGCAACAACAGGCTCGGTCTAGAAGGGGGAGATAAACAACAAAACAAGTAGACAGGTGTAAATACCATCAGAATAAATAGAATTATAGCTATATAAACATCATTAATAAAATAAATAGATGATTACTAGAACTAAGCACTAGGTTAGATATGTTCCTTACAGGGCACACACTCCCTCTTGTCCCCCGTTGTTCAGATGAGGATACCGAGGCCCAGAGAGGTTATGTGACCCGCCCAAGAGCCTACAGTAGATCGGCGGCAGAGTCGGGAATTGGATCCAGGCCTCCTGACTCCCAGCCCTTAGGTCGAAACTTATTTTTCTCTCACTCCCTTCACCGAGCCCAAGCTCACCAAGGTCTCCAAGGATCTCCTTTCTTTTCCAAGTCTAACGGACTCCACTCTCCCTAATCCTCGATTTCCCTACTGCGCCATTGAGCACGTCCTCCCCTCCGGGCATACTCTACTGCCTTGGGATACTCGCGCAGTGCTGTCCTAGCTATGGCCACGAGAACTGGATCCGTCTGGATCCGTCTGGCAGCACTGGGAGGGAACAGGCCTCTAGGTCCACCCCGGGTCCATCAGTTTGGAGGCGGTGACCCAATCCTCTCACCCAGGGCTTATCTCCGACGATGGGGGCCAGAAAATATTGGGGGAAAGGGGAAGTTCTGCAGCAGGGCACCAAGAACCCTCTAGACTGTCAGTTCGTTGTGGGCAGGGACTCTGTCTGTTCTGTTGTCCTCTCCCAACTGCTTAGTACAGCGCTCTGCCCGCAGTGAGCTCTCGATAAATACCACTGACTGAGCCTTGAGGGCTGTCAGCAGCCAAACCCCCTGGCCCGTGCTGTATCCACTAGGCCACGCTTCTACTCATGAATAATAAATCCTTAATAATGCTTAATAAATACTCTTATTACTACTACTTTCACAGCCTTTCTAAAACAAATCTCCTCCAAGACCAACTTATCCTCACTTCCCCGGCTTAGTCATCCCCCAGTCACCCTTTCTGGTGTATTTATTCCACTTCTGTGTTCATGCATTGATGTATTTTTGTGGCTTTCTTTAGTCGTTACCAGTTGTAGCTATGTTTTCCTGCTTGTTTCCGGGTTTCGTCTGGGCAGTGTGTTGGCTTATTTACCCTGTAGAGTCTAAGCTTCTTGAGGGGAGGGGCTGGATACAGTTCTAGTGCACGTCCCCAAGGTCTGGGAAGGGCTCTGTCTAAAGGAGGTGCTGGGGAAATGCGATGAGGGGTGAGGAGCTAGGGGAGCATTCATTCATTCAATTGTATTTATTGAGCGCTTATTGGTTCCCCAAAGAAAATGAACAGGCCAATTAGCAGGCCCCTCCTGCCTGTGTCACATAAAGAGCTAATGGGGACTTTTTCAGAAATCCCCCCCCACCAAGGTCTAAGCTCGTTGTGGGCAGGGAATGTGCCCATTTATTGTTATATTGGACTCTCCCAAGCACATAGTACAGTGCTCTGCACACAGTAAGTGCTCAATAAATGCAACAGAATGTGTGAATGAGTGAAAGGGAACCCCCAGGTCTGGGCGATCTCCCAGGAGACTGCCCCTTTTCTGGATCAGTAATTGGCTCCAGGCCAGGACCAGGAAAAGGTCCTGATAATAATTGTATTTGTTAGGCAATTACTATGTACCAAACACTGTTCTAAGCTCTGGAGTAGAGACAAGTTAATCAGGTTGGACAGAGTCCCTGTGGGCAGGTGGGAAAAGTTCTGTGGTCTGGCCAGGGCTATTCTCCTATCTGCCTTCCATCAGTCAATCAATCCGTGGTATTTATTGAGCGCGCGTACCATGTGCAGAGAACTGGACTCTTGGGAGAGTACAGTCCAACAGAGTTAGCGGATACATTACCTGCCCATAACGAGCCAACAGTCCAACGGCCTTGGCTTGGACCAGGAGTTGTGACTACCAACTTTTTGGATTGCGCTCTCCCAGGCAATTTTTTTTATGGTATTTGTTAAGCAGCATATTTGAGAAGCAGCATGGCTCAGTGGAAAGAGCCCGGGCTTTGGAGTCAGAGGCCATGGTTTCAAATCTCAGCTCCTCCAACTGTCAACTGTGTGACTTTGGGCAAGTCCAGCACTTAGAACAGTGCTTTGCCCATAGTAAGCGCTTAATAAATGCTATAAAAAAAAGTCACTTAACTTCTCTGGGCTTCAGTTCCCTCATCTGTAAAATGGGGATTAAGACAGTGAGCCCCCCATGGGACAACCTGATCACCTTGTAACCTCCCCAGTGCTTAGAACGGTGCTTTGCACATAGTAAGCACTTAATAAATGCCATTATTATTATTATGCGATTATTATGTTCCAGTCGCTGTTCTAAGTGCTAGGCTAGATATTCATTCATTCATTCATTCATTCAATCGTATTTATTACTGTGTGCAGAGCGCTTGGGAAGTACAAGTTGGCAACATATAGAGACGATCCCTACGCAACAGTGGGCTCAGTCTAGAAGGGGGAGACAGACAACAAAACAAAACATGTTAAAATAAAATAAATAGAATAAATATGTACAAGTAAAATAAATGGAGTAATAAATATGTACAAACATATATACATATATACAGGTTCCGTGGGGAGGGGAAGGAGGTAAGGCGGGGGAGGGATAGAGGAAGGAGGGGGCTCAGTCTGGGAAGGCCTCCTGGAGGAGGTGAGCTCTCAGTAGGGCTTTGAAGGGAGGAAGAGAGCTAGCTTGGCGGATGTGCGGAGGGAGGGCATTCCAGGCCAGGGGGAGGACGTGGGCCGGGGATCGACGGTGGGAAAGGCGAGAATGAGGCACAGTGAGGAGATTAGCGGCAGAGGAGCGGAGGGTGCGGGCTGGGCTGTAGAAGGAAAGGATGGAGGTGATGGAGAGCCTTGAAGCCGAGAGTGAGGATTTTTCGCCTGATGCGTAGGTTGGTTGGAAGCCACTGGAGATCTTTGAGGAGGGGAGTAACATGCCCAGAGCATTTCTGCACAGAGACGATCCGGGCAGCGGCGTGGAGTATAGATTGAAGTGGGGAGAGACAGAAGGATGGGAGATCAGAGAGGAGGCCGCTGCAGTAATCCAGACAGGATAGGAGGAGAGATTGAACGAGCGGGGTAGCGGTTTGGATGGAGAGGAAAGGGCGGATCTTGGCCATGTTGCGGAGGTAAGACCAGCAGGTTTTGGTGACGGATTGGATGTGAGGGGTGAACGAGAGAGCGGAGTTGAGGATGACACCAAGGTTGCGCGCTTGTGAGATGGGAAGGATGGTAGTGCCGTCAACAGTGATGGAAAAGTCAGGGAGAGGGCAGGGTTTGGAAGGGAAGATAAGGAGTTCAGTCTTGGACATGTTGAGTTTTAGATGGCGGGTAGACAGCCAGATGGAGATGTCCTGAAGGCAGGAGGAGATATGAGCCTGGAGGGAGGGAGAGAGAGCAGGGGCAGAGATGTAGATTTGGGTGTCATCAGCGTAGAGATGATAGTTGAAGCTGTGGGAGCGAATGAGTTCACCAAGGGAGTGAGTGTAGATAGAGAACAGAAAGGGACCAAGAACCTGACCCTTGAGGAACCCCTACAGTAAGAGGGTTGGAGGGGGAGGAGGAGCCCGCAAAAGAGACTGAGAATGGACGGCCGGAGAGATAAGAGGAGAACCAGGAGAGGACAGAGTCTGTGAAGCCAAAGTTGAATAGCGTGTTGAGGAGAAGGGGGTGGTCCACAGTGTCGAAGGCAGCTGAGAGGTCAAGGAGGATTAGGATGGAGTAGGAGCCGTTGGATTTGGCAAGCGGGAGGTCATTGGTGACCTTTGAGAGCGGCAGTTTCCGTGGAATGTAGGGGATGGAAGCCAGATTGGAGGGTCGAGGAGAGAGTTGAGGAATTCGAGGCAGTGCGTGTAGACGACTCGTTCAAGGGGTTTGGAAAGGAATGGTAGGAGGGAGATAGGGCGATAACTAGAAGGTGAGGTGGGGTCAAGAGAGGGTTTTTTTAGGATGGGAGAGACATGGGCATGTTTGAAGGCAGAGGGGAAGGAACCAGTGGAGAGTGAGTGGTTAGAGATGGAAGTTAAGGAGGGGAGAAGGGACGGAGTGAGAGATTTCATAAGATGAGAGGGAATGGGGTCAGAAACACAGGTGGCCGGAGCAGCATTTGAGAGGAGGGAGGAGATCTCATCTGAGGATACTGCTGGGAAGGATGGGAGAGTAGCGGAGAGGGTTGTGAGCCAGGGGGTTGGAGAAGGATGGGGAGTGACTTTGGAGAGATACAAGCTAATCATATTGGACACAGTCCCTGTCCCACATGGGGCCCCCATTCTTAATCCCCATTCTACAGGCGAGGGAACTGAGGCCCAGAAAAAGTGAAGTGACTTGCCTAAGGTCACGCAGCAGACAAGAGGCGGAGCCTGAATTTAGAACCCATGTCCTTCTGAGTCCCAGGCCCACACTCTATACAATAAGCCTAGCTGCTTCCCTTTGTATTACACCTCTCTCTCCACACCACTGCCTCTAGCCATCAACAGCTGGGTCATTTAGTATTTATTACATTTTGTATTGTCTAAATGTAAAAACTGAGGCTAGCTGGCTGGCCGGTGACTTTGGTCATGTTGTTTGGCGAACCAGGAAATTTTTTTAAAAAAAATCAAGGTATTCATTCATTCATTCAATCAATCGTATTGAGTGCTTACTGCATGCAGAGCACTGTAGTAAGTGCTTGGGAAGTACACGCTGGCAGCATATAGACACGGTCCCTACCCAACAACAGACTCACAGTCTAGAAGGGGGAGACAGACAACAAAACAAAACATGTAGACAGGTGTCAAAATTGTCAGAATAAATAGAATTATAGCTCTATGGACATCACTAACAAAATAAATAGAATAGTGAATATGTACAAGTAAAATAAATAGAGTAATAAATCTGTACAAATATATACAAGTGCTGCGGGGAGGGGAAGGAGGTAGGGCGGGGGGTATGGGGAGGAGAAGAGCAGAAAGGGGGCTGGAGTGGGTGAGCTGTCTTGAGTCTCATTTCAGAATGTGTTCCTTAGGACAGTCAGCATTTTACACTCATTTTAGAAAAGCAATTCCTCAAAATGGGAAATTCAGTGTCTGCAGTATCACATCTATTTTTCATTGTGCACCCGATTATCTCTAAAAATAGTAATAAAGATAATTTTGGTACCTATTAAGCACTTACTATGTGCCAGGCATTGTGCAGATACAAGTTAATCAGGGTGGACACAGTCCCTGTCCCATACAAGTTAATCAGGGTGGACACAGTCCCTGTCCCACATGGAGCTCACAGTCTGAATCGGATCTTACAGATGGGGTAACTGAGGCATAGAGAAGTTAAGCGACTTGCCCAAGCTACTAGCTAACCAGGTTGGACAGAGTCCATGTCCCGTATGGGGCTCACAGTCTTCACCCTCATTTTACAGATGAGGTAACTGAGGCCCAGAGAAGTAAAGTGACTTTTGCCCAAGGTCACATAGTGGACATGTGACAGAGTTGGGATTAGAACCCAGGTCCTTTGACTCCTAGGCCTGGGCTCTATCCACTAGGAAACAAGGCCACGCTGCTTCTCTTTGGAGGGCACCCTGGTCTCCAGTGGAAGCAGTTTATGGAAATGCCATACCCAAATTCACTGCAAAGGAACTGGGGAAGAAGTTTGATATTGTGATGTAGTTTCCTCCCAAAGGCCAGTCACAAGAGCAGTATTGGGGTATTTACCTCAAATCTTTGAGCAAAAACTACCCATGTGGTTTTCCTAAATTCTCCTTTTTGAGAAAGAAAAGGGAGAAAGTTTTGAAGCTGTGAATTATATAGATGTTCCCTTTTTCTTAGCACTCACTGTAAGGGTAGAGAAGCAGTATGGCACAGTTGGTAGAGCACGGGCCTGGCAGTCAGAAGGAGCTGGGTTCTACTCCTGGCCCTGCCACTTGTCTGCTGTGTGAGCTTGGGCAAGTTGCTTCACTCTCTGTGCCTCAGTTACCTCATCTGTAAAATGGGGATTAATTCTGGCTTTGCCAGTTGTCTGCTGGGTGACCTTGGCAAGTTGCTTCACCTCGCAGGGCCTCAGTTTCCTCATCTGTAAAATGGGGATTCAATTCTATTCCTTCCTACTTAGACTGTGAGCCCCATGTGGCAAAGGGGCAGTGTCCAACCTGATTAACAGGAACCTACCCCATTGCTTAGTATAGTGCTTGGCACAAAGTAAATGTTTAACGAATATGTCCGATAATAATAAAGATAGCTACCCCCAATTTGCAGAAGCAATAAACAGAGGCACGGACAAGTTAAGTGACTTGCCCATGGTCACACAGCAGGCAAGGGGCAGAGCCAGAATCCAACACTTAGAACAACGCTTTGCACATAGTAAGCGCTTAACAAATACCATTATTATTTTTATTAATTAGAACCCAGAACTTCTGACTCCCAGACCACCTGTTCTTTCCACTAGGTGAAATTGGTGTTTTTAAATTCAGTTTTGTACTTCCTTTTCTATCGGTGCGTCATTATGGTGTACCATGGTAACAGAATTAAGTGATAACATTTAAGTCCTTTGCAGCAGATGAAAATTTTTGTTGGGTTTTCTTGAGTTTATGCTGGTATATCACCTTGGTTTTTGTTCAGGTCTATTTTCAGGCTATGGCCATACAAAGCCTGCAGGCCTGCAGAGTAATTTCTGATAATTAGCTCTGTGTGTGTGTGTGTGTGTGTGTGTGTGTGTACATGTATACATATAGATACATAGATATATCTATACACACACACATGTACATATAGAGAAGCAGCGTGGCTCAGTGGAAAGGGCACAGGCTTTGGAGTCAGAGGTCATGGGTTCAAATTCCGGCTCCTCCATTTAGCTGTGTGACTTTGGGCAAGTCACTTCACTTCTCTAGGCCTCAGTTACCTCATCTGTAAAATGGGGATGAAGACTGTGAGCCCCGGTGGGACAACCTGATCATCTTGTAACCTCCGCAGCACTTAGAACAGTGCTTTGCACATAGTAAGTGCTTAATAAATGCCATCATTATTATTATTATTATATATGCCCTTAAGGCATAGTCTTCAGGAGGCAGTAATTCTAAGGACTCTGTCCTAGGGACTTTCAGGATTCTTAGAATCTGCTGAGTTGAAAGGGGTTTTCCGTGTTTGGTAAACATACATACATACATACATAGAGAAGTAGTACGGCTTAGTAGAAAGAGCACACGGTTGGGAGTCAGGGTTCATGGGTTCTAATCGTTGCTCCATTGTCGCTCCAGGACGCGTTCGTTTGGTAATCGGCGCGGCGAGAGGAAAAGAGAGAGGCCGGGGAAGGAAAGCCTTAGTTTTATATAAAATTAATTCTGGAGGTGAATTGAGTTATTTAATTGTTTAGGCACAATGAATTGAACTTCCCTTTCAGGAGGAATGTGATCATTAGTAATATTAGAGCTTAGTAATATTAGAACTTAGTAGTATTAGAGCTTCCCTAATGGAAGGAACACACGTGTACGCACGTGGCAGAACCCCCAGGTCCCACCCAGGCGGAATTCCCTGACAGTTTGTTTGCACATGATGGGGCGGCTAGCTTTCACCCATGTTCACTTCCCACTCGGGAGAAATCCACTTGAGTTACCCATGGGGGAATCCTCTAGGTCCCACCAATGAGTATTTTCCACTTGGGAGGAATCCATTCATTCGTTACATACCCTTGGTGAAGCGCCTGGCTTCCAGCCCCACGAGCGTCCAGCAGGATGGGACACTCCCCCATTGCACAGCTCCTCACTTGGTGCAGGCAGAGCGGGCTTCTCACGCTCTGGACAGAGGCGCCTTGCAACCATCTGCTGCAAGTCTCCATCCTCTGCACAGAGGGCCAGAGGCTGCAGGTATTTATCACCTTTGCTCCTAGGCTATTCCAGCTTCCGGGCCTCAGCTTATCCAATCTCTGCCCTCCCCACATCCTCCATACCTAATTAGATTGGCACGGGCGAGGGACACCTTCTGTATTCCCGGCTTGGGCTGTCAATCTAGCAGTTTTGGTTGTGGGGGCGATATCCCACCTTCGCCTCCGAGTTCCGCCTCCTGGCTCAGGTGGCTATGACCTATGACAGCATTTGACCTTGAGATGGCCGGTCCCCCAGGGTCATCTTGGGACATCCGCCACTTGTCAGCTGTGTGACTTTGGGCAAGTCACTTAACTTCTCTATGCCTCAGTTACCTCATCTGTAAAATGGGGAGATTTTACAGATGTGAGCCCCATGTGGGATGACCTGATTAGCTTGTATCTACCCCAGTACTTAGAACAGTGCTTGGCACATAGTAAGCGCTTAACAAATGCTATTATTATTATTATTGTTGTTGTTATTATTATATCCCGACTCCAATTTTTAAGTTCCTCATTGTATCCTCTGAAAAGCAGATTCCACAAGACTTGTCTTCCCAAATGACACTGCTTTATTCCAGTGATGAGGTCATGGGTCAGAAAGGGCACCTCTGACCCTTAATAATCACCAGTAATGAGAACAATAATGATTCTGGTGCTTGTTAAGCACTTACTATGTGCCACGTACTTTACTAAGCACTAGAATAGATACTAATTGATCAGATTGGACGCAGTCCCTGTCCCACATGGGGCTCACGGTCTAAGTAGTAAGAAGTAGGGTTTAATCCCCATTTTGCAGATGAGGGAACCGGGGCATAGAGAAGTGAAGTGACTTGTCCAAGGTCACTAGCAGTCAAATGGTGGAGCCGGGATTGGAACGTAGGTTCTTCTCACTCCCAGGCCCGGGTTCTTTCCACAAGACCACGGCTGCTTCTCATGTGACCCCACTGTCAGTGGGTAGTGTACAAATACCAGTCCGCTTCTCAGGGCAGCCGAGTTTGCTTATCCTTTGCCAGAGACAGCATGGGCTTATTGAATGATAATACTAAAAATGATGGCATTTGTTAAGCTCTTACTATGTGTCCAGCACCGTTCTAAGCTCTGGGGTAGATACAAGTTAACCATATTGGAAACAATCCCTGTCTCACTTGGGAATCCCAGTCTAAATAGAAGAGAAGCAGAGCATTCAATGTTTCTGTGCCCTGGCATATATCATATCTCCCTGGAGTCTTACGTAGACTCCTACACACCAGGTGATTGAAAGAGTCCTCTGTTATGCCCACAGCTAGCGGGCAGGAATCTCGCCTCCCCACTCACTCAACCTGTCAGTGCTATGTATTGAGCATTTGCTAAGTGCAGAGCACTCTACTGAGTGGTTGGGAGAACACAATACAGCAGAATTAGCAGACATCTTCCCTGTCCATAACGGGCTACCATCCTAGAGGAAGGTTACTCCATTGACCTCTCCTCAACACCCAACACAATGCCCCCTCACCCAGCCGGCGCTCAAAAGATACCATCTATTCACCGACTCAGTTCATCTCTGGCCCACATTCTCATCTTTCGGAAAGCACATGACAGAAGAAATCTTGGCAATCTGAATTTTAAACTGTTTTTTTCTTCCTTAATAGTTGTTGTTAAATGCTTACTGTTTACCAGGCACTGTTCTAAGTTCTGGGTTAGCTACAAGCTAATCAGGTTGGACACAGTCCTTGTCCCGCATTCATTCAGTTGTATTTATTGAGAACTTACTGTGTGCAGAGCACTGTACTAAATGCTTGGAAGAGTACAAAACAGCAATAGACACGTTCCCTGCCCACAATGAGCGTACAGTCTAGAGTTTGAGCTCTGGCCCCCCATGGAGCTCACAGTCCCCATTTTACAGATGAGGTAACTGAGGCCTAGAGAAGTGAAGTGACTTGCCCAAAGTCAGACAGCAGATAAGTGTCAGGGCCCAGATGAGAACCTAGGTCCTTCTGACTCTCAGGCCCGCCGTTCTATCCACTAAATCACGCTGCTTCTCACTGGCCTGTCTCAGACAGTCACCCAACCTTTCTGAGACTTCAGTTTCATCGTCTCTCAAATAGGGAAGGTATTTGGGGCAAGTGCTCTGGTGGGTTCTTGCAAGTCTGTGCCCCAAATTCCAGCTTTCTATCTCCAGTCAATTGATGGTGTTCAATGAGCATGTATCGTATGCAGAACACTGTCTTGAGCGCTCGGGAGAGTACAGTATGACAGAATCAGTAGGCATGTTCCCTACCCTCAAAATGCTGACAGTCCAATTCTCCAACTTCCTGTTGTCTATGGGTAAAAACCTATGTTTTCGTTCTCTAATAATAATTATGGTATTCGTTAAGCGCTTACTATGTGCCAAGAACTGTTCTAAAGGAGAAGGTAGATACGAGTTAATCAGGTTGGACACAGTCAAGTGCTTAGTACAGTGCTCTGCACACAGTAAACGCTCAATAAATACGATTGAATGAATGAATGGCCCACATGGGGCTCGTACTCATAATCTCCTTTTTACAGTTGAGGTAATTAAGGCCCAGAGATGTTACATGAGTTGCCAGCGGTCACACAGCAGACATGTGATAGAGCTGGAATTATTTTCCTGAACTTGGTGCAGTTCAGACATAATTTCCCTTGAAGTATCTTTCATTTCTGCCAGGGTTTACTATCCTCTATGCAGATCGTATAGCATTGAGGAATAACAGAAACTTTACTCGGTGAGCTGGTAGGGATATTCTGAGCAGGTAGAGTTCTCTGTAACCTATAGAGTTTTTTAAACTTTAAAAATAAAGTATAACATGACGAGCTCTTCATAAAATCAATATTGCTGTCTACTCTGCAATCCAAAGACTCTTTCAGTATCAAAGTATCACCATATTTGAATTGCACCTTTGCAGAATTATTGAGTTGATAACAAGAGGCCCCCATTTCGAAGCACGTAAAATATGCTGTATGAGCTGTAGAATTTTCAGGAAAAAAAGCAGGGTGGGAGTTGCTTCGATTTGCCTTGTTTAGCACTTGAAGATTTTCCTCTGGAAGCTTTGAGAGTCAGGGTACTCACATTTTCCAGTGGGAACCCTGGGATGCGTAGGTTGCCTTTCTGTGGATGACTAAAGGAGAAAATGGTGTTACTTCAGGTGCTTAATAAATAGCCTTACTTGATTAATTGTATTTTAACTCATGGTGTAAACTTTCCCTAAAATAAATCCTGATGCAGTATTTTTGGAAAAAATGGATAACTTTGAGATGAAATAGTGCACTTTTTTGCAGTAGATACGCAGATATTTTTGAAAGAAAGCTTGAAATTAGGGAAAATTTGGCTGTGAAAAGCAGCTTTCCTCCTGACCCATTTGTGCTCGGTATTTTTCATATAGATCGTCAGCTGTGAATTTGATGAGTGGGTTTTGGAAAATTAAAATGGGTTCAAACCTGATCCTGAACTCAGCATTGCAATATCCCATTCCTTTTTTTTAATGGTATGTGTTAAGCATTTACTAGGTGCCAGGCACTACACTAAGCACTGAGGTCCCAGAATTGAAGTGAGTTGACCAAGGTCATACAGCAGACAAGTGGCGGAGTTAGGATTAGAACCCAGGCCCTTCTGGCTGCCAGGCCCATGCTCTGTTCACTACGCCAGTTCTCTGCCCACGAGGAGCTATCTAGACTGGGGGAAACGGGCATGAAAGTATTTACGAATAGAGTGGTCATAATAAGGAATTGAACGTAGAACTAAGCGTGTACATCAGGGTGGATGTGGATGAGCATAAATAAGTACATAAATCGTCGTTCTCTCTTCTGGCATGAATCGCTCATGGTTCACCAGAGCAAAACCCGAATGGTAGAATTGGCCGGCGAGCCAGTGATTTGTGAAATTAGTAGGTTTCACTTTTAGTCAGTGGTTTTTTAGCCACCACTCCGTGGAGTCCGTGAACTTTGATCAAAGCTAATGAGCCGTTTGTAAATAGAATAGCCACCGTTCCAATTTTGCGGGCTGCCTCCACTAGGAAAGTTGAAATGGTGTCTGTCCTTGAGTTGACGTTCCTTTTTCTTTTGAATGCCGAGTCCATCAGAAAGAAAACTATTTTTCTTGGCCATCAGCAGGGATGATTTCTGTTCATTGGCTGATATACCTCCACCAACTTGTCCAATCTAGAGGTTCATTCATTCAATCATATTGATTGAGCACTTACTGTGTGCAGAGCACTGTACTAAGCGCTTGGGAAGTACAAGTTGGTAACGTATAGAGATGGTCCCTACCCAATAGCAGGATCACAGTCTAGAAGGGGGAGACAGACTACAAAACAACACATATTAACAAAATAAAATAAAAAGAATAGTAAATATGTACAAGTAAAATAGAGTAATAAATCTGTACAAACATATATACAGGTGCTGTGGGGAGGGGAAGGTGGTAGGGCGAGGGGATGGGGAGGGGGGTGAGGAAAAGGGGGGCTCAGTCTGGGAAGGCCTCCTGGAGGAGGTGAGCTCTCAGTAGGACTTTGAAGGGAGGAAGAGAGCTAGCTTGGCGGATGTGCGGAGGGAGGGCATTCCAGGCCAGGGGGATGACGAGGGCCAGGGGTCGACGGTGGGACAGGTGAGAACGAGGCACAGTGAGGAGGTTAGCCGCAGAGGAGCGGATGGAGATGTCTTGAAGGTAGGAGGAGACATGAGCCTGAAGGGAGGGAGAGAGAGCAGGGGCAGCGGTGTAGATTCGGGTGTCATCAGCGTAGAGATGATAGTTGAAGCCATGGGAGCGAATGAGTTCACCAAGGGAGTGAGTGTAGATAGAGAACAGAAGGGGACCAAGAACTGACCTTTGAGGAACCCCTATAGTAAGGGGATGGGAGGGGGAGGAGGAGCCTGCAAAAGAGGCTGAGAAGAAGTTAGAGCTGATACTTCGTGGCTCGGAGAAAGAGAAAAAGAAAAAGGAATATTTGAGATGGAATCGAGGGGCATTGCTTATGCTTCCTGAGTGAGTCTAAGTAAGGAAGGAGATGCCAGTGATGAAGAGAAAGGGAAACTAGGTGATGTTAAGAATGTCTTAGCCTGGGGCTCTTCCCTGCTTGTCTCATGGACCTGAACTCTCTTTACACAGGTTTCATTGGCTTATATGAAGTGAAAAGTGGTTGATTCCTTTCTGGAAAAAGTGAGCAAAAGGGTGGATATTCCTGATGACCGCCCCCGACCTGCCTCTTTCTTCTCAGCCTCAGTCCCCCACTCTGCCGACCTCCACCTCCCCAACTCATGGACCTCCGAACTCGCCATCTCTGACTGAAACCTCTGAACCCGCCTTCTCTCCCACACCCCTACTTCTTGCAAAACTGTCCTCCCTACTGACAGAGATCTCCAGTTTCCAGGCCCCCTCCACTTATCCCACTGCATTCAGACCCCCTGCCCAACCTCCCCACAACTTGATGTTTTCCGCCGACCAGCTAGATCACCTCCAGAGTTCACTTCCTCCCCTCCTGGGCTCATCATGCAGAGCACTGTTGGCAGAAATCCAGGCAACAAGGCCAACTTTGGCCACTTCAAATTCATCCCCACCTGCTTGAGCTTGTCTCTTGCTTCTGCTCAGCAGTGGATCTTCTCCTCCCTCATCAACTCCCATGCCCGTTGCCCCTACCCAGCCCTGAAATTCTCCCCCCAAACGCCAAGGCCCCAAACCTCACCCGTCTCTCGCCCCGATGACCTCGCCAACTACTTCGTTGGGAGAATTGGTGCAGTCAGATATGATTTCCCTCACCTCCTCAGATCTCTCCCACACCCTCTCATAAACTCTCTCATCCTTTTCCATGGTTCCCCTCTAGACTGTTAGCCCATTGTGGACAGGGAATGTGTCTGTTATATTGTTCTGTTGGACTCTCCCAAGCGCTTAATAGAGAGCTCTGTTCACAGTAAGCTCTCAATAAATACAATCGACCTACTGGTCCCTTATCCGCTTTCAAATTCTTCCCCTTCGACCTGCACCTCAGACACCATCCTTTCTCTCCTTCTGAAAACACCTGCACCTTCAATCCTCAATATTCCCATGTCTCTCATCCTAAAAAAAACCCCATCCACTCCTTTGTACCATCGATCTCTACATTGCCCCATCACTCTCCTCCTCCTAATCCTACCCAAATTCCACAAACAGGACATATAAGCTGGCTGCCTCCACTTCCTCTCCTCCGACCCCCTTCTTGAACCTCCACAGTCTGGCTTCTGCCCCCTCCACTCCGCGGAATCTGCTCTCTCTTAGGTCACCAACAACCTACATTCTCGCCAAATATGGTGGCCTCTAGAATCTCTCAGCTGCCTTTGCCACTGGGGACCACCCCCTTCTCCCAGAAAAATGATCCTAAGCCTGGCTTCACAGTCACTGTCCTCTCCTGGTTCTCCTCCTACCTCTCTGGCCACCCGTCAGCTTCTTTGAGTGGTTCCTCCTCTGCCTCCCACCCCCTAACTATGTGTGTCCCTCAAGGCTTAATTCTCCGTCCCCTTCTCTTTTCCATCTACACTCACACCCTCGGGCAGCTCATCTGCTCCTGTGACTTAGACTGCCAGCTTTATGCCGATGACTCCCAAACCGACCCGCTTCCTTCTCTGCAATCACACATTTTCTCCTTTCTCGATTGATTGATTGATTTCTACCCTATCAATGCAAGCCAGATAGGGAGGGAGGTCCCAGGATGACGTGGCCCCATCTCCAGTCTCCATAGCTCGCTCTGCTGCCCCGATCATTATTCTGAAATGTTCTGCACATGCCTCCCCACTTTCTCAGAACCTCCAGGGTTCTCCAATCCCGCTCCTCATCAAGCCAGAATTGTCAGTCTGAAGGCATTCAGTTCTGTAGACTGGAAGCTTGTTATGGTCAGGGAATATGTCTGCTAATTCTGTTGGATTGTACTCTCCCACGTACTTAGTAGAGTTTGAGTGCTCTGCACTTAGTAAATGCTCAACAAATAATATAATTAATAATAATAATTGTAGTATTTGTTAAGCACCTACTATGTGTCAAGTGTTGTACTGAGCACTGGGGTAGATAGAAACAAATCACGTTGGACACAGTCCCTGTCCTGCAAGGGGCTCCCAGTCTTAATCCCCATTTTACACATGAGGGAACTGAGTTCCAGAGAAGCGAAGTGACTTGCCCAAGGTCACACAGCAGACAAGTGAAGGAGCTGGGGTTAGAGCCCATGATCTTGTGACTCCTAGACCCGTACGCCATCCTGCTTCCCCAAATACCACTCATTGATTGGTTGAGTGAGTTATTGCCCTCCCACCCCCCAATTTAGCCATTTCCTTCTCCTGCTTCAGCTCAGCCCACTTGCTTTACTTTTCTCTAGCCAGTCTACTCACTGGGCATCCTGGAACTCCTTCCCTCTTCACTCTCCTCCTTCTTCAAAGCCCTCTTGAAATCACATCTCTTCCAGGAAGCCCTCACTGACCTCCCCACTGCCTGTCTTTCCCTACTCCAGTCCATACTTCACTCTGCTGCCTGGATCATTTTTCGACAAAAGCGTTCAGTCCATGTCTCCCCACTCCTCAAGAACCTACAGCTGTTGCCCATCCACCTCCACATCAAACAGAAACTCCTCACCTTCGGCTTTAAAGTGCTCAATCGCCTTGCCCCTACCTCTTCTCACTGCTCTTACAACAGCCCAGCCCGTGTACTTTGCTCCTCTAACGTAAACCTACTCACCATAGCTCTATCTCGTCTGTCTCATGTCCTGCCTCTGTTCTGGATCGCCTCCCCTCTTGGTATCCAACAGATGATCACTCTTCTCCCCCTTCAAAATGTTATATAATGATAATAATAATAATAATGATTATGGTATTTGGTAAGTGCTTACTATAAGCCAGGCAGTACTAAGCACTGGGGTAGATACAAGCAAATTGAGTTGGACACAGTCCCTGTCCCCCATGGGGCTCACAGCCTCAATCTCCATGAGGTAACTGAGGCACAGAGAAGTGAAGCAACTTGCCCAAAGACACGCAGCAGCCAAGTGGCAGAGTTGCAATTAGAACCCATGACCTTCTGACGCCCAGGCCCATGCTCTATCCACTACGCCATGCTGCTTCTCGCTTATCTAAGGCCCATCTCCTCTGAGAGGCCTTCCCTGACTAAGCCATCATTTCCTCTTCTCCCACTCTCTCCTGTATCACCCTTGTGCCCTTCATTCACCCCTCCCTCAGCCCCACATTATTTAGATTAACGTCTGTCACCCCCGCTGGACTGTAAGCTTGTGATGAGCAGAGAACGTGTCTACCACTCTGTTGTACTTTCCCAAGCGCTTAGTACAGTCCTCTGCACGCAGTAAGTGCTCAATAAATACGATTTATTGATTGGCGCCCTCCTAAATTAAGCTCCCATCTCCCCACCCTACATGCCTTTCACTCTTCCCCGGCCCCAACTGTAACTTCAGGACTTCTTCATTCCCTAGGCACTTAAGATACTCACACCTTCTCATAGCTCTTATGTACAGATCTTCAGAGTCTTTTATTTTTGCCCACCTGTAATTTATTTTAATCAACGAATCAGTGGTATTTATTGAGTGCTTACTGCATGCAGAGCACTGTAGTAAGCACTTGGGACAGTATAATACAGCAAAGTTGGTAGACATGTCCCCTGCCCACAGTCTAGAGGGACCGTCCGTCTGTCTTACTGTCTGTCTCCCCCATGGGATCTACTCAAGGACAGGGATCGTGTCTGCTAATTTTACTCTAGGGAGAAGCAGCGTGGCTTAGTGGCAAGAGCACAGGCTTGGGAGTCAGAGGTCATGGGTTCTAATCCCTGCTCTGCCACTTGTCTACTGTGTGACCTGGGGCAAGCCACTTAACTTCTCTGGGCCTCAGTTACCTCATCTGTAAAAATGCGGATTAAGACTGTGGGCCCCATGTGTAACAACCTGATTGTCCTGTATCTACCCCAGTGCCTAGAACAGTGCTTGGCTCATAGTAAGTGCTTAACCAATACTGTCATTATTATTATTATTATTATTATTATTATTATTACTACTACTGTATTCTTCCAAGTGTTTATCAGTACAGTGCTCTGCAAGCAGTAAGCACTCAATAAATACCATGGATTGATTAACTGAGATTGTCGGCAGTGGATTGGACAAAGCAGTGTTTGGTTCTGCTTCTTTGTAAGCTGCGTTCGTGCATCCCATGTCCTTGTGAGCCCGTTGCCTGGACTTTTAAAATGTTTAAAGTGTGAAAAGAAAACATGCCATCTTTCGGTGTCACTTAGATCATGGTGTTTAATCAGTTGTTCCAGCAGAAGCCTGATTCTTTGCAATCATTTTTGTCTTGTTGCTGAGCAAAATGCTTTCTTTAAAATCTATCAACCTTATTTACTGTGCTCGTTCTGGCTGCAGAGCGCTGTACTCAGTGATTGGGAAAGTACAGTGCAACAGAGTTGGTAAATGTGATCCCTGCTCACGTGGAGTTTGTAGTCTACTGGGAAGCAGCGTGGCCTAGTGGAAAGAACACAGGTCTGGTAGTCAGAGGACCCGGGTTCTAATCCTGAGCTATGCCACTTGCTTGCTATGTGACCCTGGGCAAGTTACTTCGCTTCTCTGGGGCTCAGTTTCCTCAACTGTAAATGGGGATTCAATATCTGCTCTCCCTCCTATGAGCCCCAAGTGGGGCAGGGACTGTGTCCCACCCGATTAACTTGTATCTTCCCCAGTGCTTAGTACTGTGCTTGACACAGACTAAGTGCTTAACAAATACAAATAAACACACAAAACAAGCAAACAAAAACAAATAAAAACAACAGCAAAACTCCAGATACAGGGGAAAAGCAGTATAGAGGCCCATCCTCTTTGTTGGAGGCTGAACTGGTAATTGGTCAGTCAGAGGTATTCATTGAATGCTTACTGGGAGCAGAGCACTGTACTAAGCGCTTGGGAGCATACAGTTTAACAATATTACAGACACATTCCCTGCCCACAACAATCTCATAGTCTAGAGGGAGAGACAGGGATTAATATCCACAACAATCTCATAATCTAGAGGGAGAGACAGGCATTAATATAGACAAATGAATTACAGACATGTATGTAAGTGCTGTGGGGCTGGGATGGGGGATGAATAAAGGGAGCAAGTCAGAGTGACACAGAAGGGGGTTGAAGAAAAGGAAAAGAGAGCTTAGCCAGGGAAGGCCTCTTGGAGGAGATGTGCCTTCAAAAAAGCTTTGAAGCAGGGAAGAGTAATTGTCTGTTGGATATGAGGAGGGAGTGCAATCCAGGCCAGAGGCAGGAAGTGGATGAGGGGTCGGTGGCGAGGTCGAGGCACAGTGAGAAGATTGGTGTTAGAGAAGCGAAGTTATAGAGGAGAATTATAGAGGAGAGTAGTGAGGTGTGGTAGAAGGGGGTGAGTTGATGGAGTGCTTCAAAGCCAGTGGTGAGGAGTTTCTGTTTGATGCAGAGGTGTATGGACAACCATTGGAAGTTCTTGAAGAGTGAGGAAACATGTCCTGAGTGTTTTTGTAGAAAAATGATCCGGGCAGCAGAGTGAAGTGGTGAGTGGAATGGTGAGAGTCAGGAGACTGGGAGGTCAGCAAGGAGACTGATACAGTAATCAAGGTGGGATAGGATAAGTAATTGGATAAACGTGGAAGCTGTTTGGATGGAGAGGAAGGGGCGGACTTTAGCGATGTCATGAAGGTGGAACCGACAGGATTTAGTGACGGATTGAATGTGGTGGTTGAATGAGAGAGAGGAGTCAAAGATAACGCCAAGGTTACGGGTGGTTCTTCCCTGGGGCATTTTCGAGTAAGGCGGGAGACCCAGAAACTATTATTTCTTAGGAAAATAGACAGTAAAATCTCTGTGGGCAGGGAACACGTCCACCAATTCTGTTGAATTTTATTCTCCTCAGGTGGTTAGTACAGTGCTCTTCACACAATAAGTGCTCAGTAACTACAATTGATTGATTGAAAATGGAGGTGTTCCTTTCACGTCCAACTAGAGAAGAGCAGCATGGTCTAGTGGAAAGAGGACGGGCCTGGGAGTCAGAGGACTTGGGTTCATTCATTCATTCATTCATTCAATCATATTTATTGAGCACTTTGTGCAGGGCCCTCTACTAAGCATTTGGGAGAGTGCAATACAATGATAAACAGTCACATTCCCTGCCCACAGTGAGTTTACAGCCTAGAGGGGGGGAGACAGACATTCAGTAAATAAATTACAGATATCAATCAATCAATCAATCGTATTTATTGAGCGCTTACTGTGTGCAGAGCACTGTACTAAGCGCTTGGGAAGTACAAGTTGGCAACATATAGAGACAGTCCCTACCCAACAGTGGGCTCACAGTCTAAAAGGGGGAGACAGAGAACAAAACCAAACATACTAACAAAATAAAATAGAATAGATATGTACAAGTAAAATAAATAAATAAACAGAGTAATAAATATGTACAAACATATATACATATATACAGGTGCTGTGGGGAAGGGAAGGAGGTAAGATGGGGGGGATGGAGAGGGAGACGATGGGGAGAGGAAGGAAGGGGCTCAGTCTGGGAAGGTCTCCTGGAGTAGGTGAGCTCTCAGTAGGGCCTTGAAGGGAGGAAGAGAGCTAGCTTGGCGGATGGGCAGAGGGAGGGCATTCCAGGCCCGGGGGATGACATGGGCTGGGGGTCGATGGCGGTTCAGGTAAGAACGAGGTACGGTGAGGAGATTAGCGGCAGAGGAGCGGAGGGTGCGGGGTTGGCTGTAGAAGGAGAGAAGGGAGGTGAGGTAGGAGGGGGCGAGATGATGGAGAGCCTTGAAGCCCAGGGTGAGGAGTTTCTGCCTGATGCGCAGATTGATTGGTAGCCATTGGAGATTTGTACATCAGTGCTGTGGGGCTGAGAGGGAAGATGAACAAAGTGAGCAAGTCAGAGTGATGCGGAAGTGAGTGGGAAAAGAGGAAAGGAGGGCTTGGTCAGGGAAGGCCTCTTGGAGGAGATATGCCTTCAGTCAGTCTTTGGGAGATAGGGGGGAGAGTAATCGTCTGTTAGATTTGAGGGAGGAGGGCGTTCCAGACCAGAGGCAGGATGTGGGCAAGGGGTTGGTGGCGAGATAGATGAGATCGAGGCCCAGTGAGAAGGTTGGCATTAGAGGAGTGGGCTGGGTTGGAGTAGGAGAGGAGCGAGGTGAACTAGGAGGGGCCAAGATGATTGACTGCTTTAAAGCCAATGTAGAGGAGTTTTTGTTTGAGCAGAGGTGGGATGGGCAACCACTGGAGTTTCTTGAGGAGTGGGGGGACATGTCGTGAATGTTTTCGTAGAAAAATGATTTGGGCAGCAGAGTGAAGTATGGACTGGAGTGGGGAGAGACAGGAGGCTGGGAGGTCAGAATGGAGGATGACGCAGTAATCCCGGCGGGATAGGATGAGCGATTGCATTAACGTGGTAGCAGTTTGGATGGAGAGGAAAGGGCGGATTTTAGTGATGTTGTGAAAATGAGACCTGCAGGATTTAGTGATGGATTGAATATGTGGATTGAATGAGAGACAGGAGTCAAGAATAACGCCAAGGTTACGGGCTTGTGAGATAGAAAGGATGGTGGTACTATGTACAGAGATGGGAAAGTCAGAGGGAGGATAGGATTTGGGTGGGAAGATAAGGAGCTCCGTTTGGGACATGTTAAGCTTGAGGTGATGGGAGGACATCCAAATAGCGATGTCTTGAAGGAAGTAGGAAATGCGAGATTGCTGAAAGGGAGAGAGATCAGAAATGCGAGATTGCTGAGAGGGAGAGAGATCGGGGTGGAGATGTAAATTTGGATATCATCCGTATGGGGATCGTAGCTGAAACCATGGGAGCAAAGTAGTTCTCCAAGGGAGTGGGTGAAGATGGAGAATAGAAAGGGACCCAGAATAGATGCTTGAGGGACCCCCTCAGTAAGGGGGTGGGAGACAGAGGAGGAGTCTGCAAAGGAGACTGAGAATGAGTGGTCAGAAAGCTAAGAGGAGAACCAAGAGAGGACAGCGTCAGTGAAGCCAAGGTTGGATAATGTTTCCGGGAGAGGGGGATGGTCGACAGTGTTGAAGGCTGCCGAGAGGTCGCAGAGGATTAGAATGGGTTAGAGGCCATTGGATTTAGCACGGATCATTGGTGACCTTTGAGAGGGCAGTTTCTGTGGAGCAAAGGGGAAGGAAGCCAGATTGGAGGGGGTCAAGGAGAGAATTGGAGGAGAGGAATTTGAGACAACAGGTTTAGAAGAGGAGTTTGGAGAGGAATGGTAGGTGGGAGATTCGGTGGTAACTGGAGGGGGAGCCATGGGGTCAAGGGAGAGGTTTTTTAGGATAGGGGAGACATGGCCATGTTTGAAAGCAACGGGGAAGAAACCATTGGTGAGGGTTCTAATCCCTGCTCTGCCAAATTTTTGCTGGGTGACCTTGGATAAGTCACTTCACTTCTCCGTGCTTCAGTTCTCCTGTTCTCCCTCCTACTTAGACTGCGAGCCCCATGCGGGACAGGGACTGTTCAACCTAATTCACCTAATTCTACCCCAGCGCTTGGAACAAGTGCTTGACACTTAATAAGTACTCAACAAATACAGTTAAAAAAAGGCTTCGGCAGAATTTCCACCGAAGTGGCAAAAATGGAGAGATCTGCCATAAGGAAGTCTGTTACATAACCATCATTCTGAACGGCTGCAGGCTGTGTATTCGTTTATTGGCAGGTAATAATGAAAAAACTTCGAAAAGGTTGGGGAGCGGGGTATGTAGCATCCTGTCTCCACATTTTACAAAGTCAACTGAGAACTTGGATGGATAAATAATTTACATGGCTCTTTCTCCATTTGCTTCCAGATTGACCCAGAGTTGGAAGAAAAGCTGAAAAGAAATAAGGTGTCTTTGGAATCTGAATATGAGGTACAGTATGCTTTTTATTCAACAAGGCAGCTTGTCTGGTTCCTAACCATTCTGGCAAATGGCAGGGTGGGTTTAGCCTTTAGCTAAACTTAGACCAGCCTCCCTCTGCCTCTGCTCATTTTTCTTCCAAACCAAACCTTTTATTTTGGGGTTATGGCTTTTTGAACAAATGGGTCTTCTTTTTAGAAAGAGCTTCTTTGAGATCTAATGAGCAAATGCAGTTACCAATATATTTTACTAGTCTGGTGGTTCCCCAGGCCTGTTAAAGAGGAATTAATTCAAGTCTGAGATTCTGCCTATACGTGTGTGTATAAATATATATAGCTCTGTTCAAAATCTCATCCAAATCTCCCTGGTGTGGAAAAGGAAAAAGCAAATAAAGCAGTTGAATTGAACTAATTGGAAGCAAGGTTTTCACATTCAGTATTCCCTCTCTCCCCCTGCTTGTATCCTTAAATGATTTTGCTCTGAGTTATTTCAGACTGTGCTTCAATGTCTTGAGCCTGAATGGAAAAACCCAGCCCAAAATCCACAGTGTTTTTTACAAATGTGCAAGGCTGTCAACCTTTTCGGAGTCATTTATCCTGGGTTGTCCATCACAAACTCCGTAGCTTTGCTCCGATGTATTCAGTGTGAGGGACCCACAATGAAATGAAAAGGACATCCTTCCCCTTCTTTAAATCGCAAGTGTAAACCACACCCTGAGAATAGCAGCTCTGGTTTTGCTTTGCTGTCTGTCTCCCCGCTTCTAGACTGTGAGCCTGTTCTTGGGTAGGGACTGTCTCTGTATGTTGCCAACTCGTACTTCCCAAGCACTTTGTACAGTGCTCTGCACACAGTAAGCGCTCAATAAATACGATTGAATCAATGAGTGGTGTGCTCCCACTAAAGGCAGGGTTTTGTGAGCTCCCAGAATTTGAATGAGCAGGACGTGGGTTCTAATCCCAGCTCGGCCACTTTTCTGCTGGGTGACTTTGGGCAAGTCAATTTACTTCTCTGTGCCTCCGTTACCTCATTTATAAAATGGGGATTAAGACTGTGACCCCCTCCCATGCGGAACAGGGACTGTATCCAACCTGGTTAGCTTGTATGTACTCCAGTGCTTAGAACAGTGCTTGGCACATAGTAAGCGCTTAACAAATACCATTATTATTATTGATGGTCAGAAAGGAATCATCATCATCATCCCATCACAAAGTAACTCACAGTCAGGATTTTTTTTTAATGGTATTTGTTAAGCACCTGTTCTATGCCAGACACTGTACTAAGCAATGTGGTAGATACATGCTAATCAGGTTGGACACAGTCCATGTCCCGTGTGGCACTCACAGTCTTAGTCTCCCTTTCCCAATATCCCACAAATCCTGCCAGCTATAATAGGCCCAGTGTGAAAATAACTCCAGAGAGGCTCCATCTGGCTAAACGAACCTCATTGCAACACTTCCGGCAGGCCCCCACAACAGAAGCTGGGGTGTATGGGTAATGAGCATACGCTCACCTGTCCTCAAAGCAGAAGCAATCTGGGCCACACTGGCTTCAGAAAGTGTCTGGAGGAAACACAATCTTCAACTTGAGCCACCGTCAGTGGAATGATGGAAGCAACGTGGCCTAGTGGATAGAGCCCGGGCCTGGGAGGTGGAGGACCTGGGTTCGAATCCTCGCTCGGGCACTTTCTGCCATGCGACCGTAGGCAGGTCATTTCACTTCTCTGGGCCTCGGTAACTTCATCTGGAAAATGGGGGTTAAGACTGTGAGCCCTTTGTGGGGCAGGGACTGTGTCCAACCTGATTAGTTTGCATCTACCACAGTGTTTAGTATAGTGCCTGGCACTGAATACTAAAAAACAGAAAGGCTAAAGGGGAGCCTGTGAACTTAAGATGGGCGGCCAGGCCTCTTGGAGAGTCTGTGATTACCGGTAGTGGTGTAGTTACCTGTTTGGGATTTCAGTTTATTGAGTGCTTCCTGTGTGCAGGGCACTGTACAAAGCACTTGGGAGAACACAGTGCAACAGAGTTGGTAGACACATTCCCTGCCCACAATGAGCTTATAGTCTAGAGGGCCAGAGAAGCAGCAAAGCTGGGCCGCTTCCAAATCCGCTTTTGCGTTTGGATTCTAGGAGGAGTGGAGAATAGTTTCCAAGAGAGGGTGATGCAAAGAATTTGTGTTCCCCCTTTTCTTACCTCTCTTATGATTGACAATTTTCCCCCCATTTCACTTAAAGTCAGCAAGCAGCACAGATTCTGCGGTCTTATTCCTCTCTCCCACTACACTGTGGAATCCCCATTGGGTAGATTATTAAAATAAATGATCCCACATCTCCATTTCTCGACAAATTGGGATATTCTGGATTGCTACTTCTCAGCCAGAAAGAGACACTTCTGTATTTGGAGATCCCTGGTGAAAGGTGTCACATGAATGCAAAATATTATGAAATAGATGCCAGTTAAGAACCTAAGAAGCGGTCAGCAGTCGCCAGTTTCCAAAATCTGGTGTCTCGGAAGGAATGACACCCAATGAAGGACAGTTCAATCAATCAATCGGTGAGCACTTATCCTGTGTAGAGCACTGTACTAGGTGCTTGGTAGCATCTAGTACAACAGAGTTGGCAGACATGCCCTCTGCCCACAGGGAGCTTAGTCTAGCAGAGAAAAAAGTGACAATTGTTCAAATTTGTGACCAAAGTTTGCTGGTTTGATTGGTGCTAAGGCCCTGTTCATTCGTTCATTCATTCAGTCGTATTTATTGAGTGCTTACTATGTGCAGAGCACTGTACTAAGTGCTTGGAAGAGTCCAATACAACAGAGTCGGTAGACACATTCCCTGCCCATAACGAGCTCTTTTGACTCTCCTCTGAGAATTCTCCTGTCTCTTTGTGTGCCGAGTTGTGCTCGAAGGAACTGAATATCAATGTTTCCCACATTTTTCAAGCTCACCCATTCATTTTTAAAATTTTTTTTTAATGGTGGTTGTGTGCTTACTATGTGCCAGGCACTGTTCTAAGCACTGGGGTAGATACAAAGTAGTCAGGTTAGGCACAGTCCATATCCCACATGAGGCTCACAGCCTTCATCCCCATTTTACAGATGAGGTAATTGAGGCACGGGTCAGTGAAGCAACTTGCCCAAGGTGACACAGCAGATAAGTGGCGGAGATGGGATTAGAACCGAGGTTCTTCTGGCTCCCAGGCCTGGGCTCTATCCAGTGTCTTCACAGACAACCAGAGGGTTTGAACGTCTGTTATTCCCATTTGACTCATCCTCCCCATTTCTCTAATTGAGGCCGGATTCATGTTAATGTAACTGGGCCTTATTCTTCTTAATACATTCAAAGTCCAGAACAAGATCAGATAGAATAGGTCTTGAATTGTTTTTTGAAAACATGGGGTTAAAAAAAAACAGCTATTCAATGTCCTGTTTCAGAGGCACCAATGTGCCGTGTTTTCTTTGCTTAGTTTAAGTGACCCTGCTGCTAAAAGATCTTGATGATGATGATGATGATATTTGTTAAGTGCTTACTATGTGTCAAGCACTGTTCTAAGCACTGGGGTAGATACAAGCTAATCAGGTTTGACACAGTCCCAGAGTCCCACATGGGGCTCACAGCCTGAATCCCCATTTTACAGATGAGGTAACAGGCCCAGAGAAATGAAGTGACTTGCCCAAAGTCACATAGCAGGCAAGTGGCAGAGCTGGGTTTAGAACGCAGGTCCTTCTGACTCCCGGCCAGCCCAGGCTCTATCCGATTAGGCCACACTGCTTCCCTAGAACTTAGAACTCTTTAGACTGACTGTAGGGGTACCCCCCGGAACCTAGTATGAATTTTATCTCCTTCTCGCTCTGAGCAGCCTAAAGTAACCCTGAGCCAAAGAGTTTTTCAAGAAAGTCGATTGTTTGGGACAGATCTCTGCTTGTCTTGTATAACATCCTTCCCCTCCCCAGAATACAGTTGTGTGGTGTTTGTTGACCAGAAGGAACGTTGATTCCACATTGTATATGTTTCCCCATCCTCCAGACCTTTCTGCCACCCAGAATTCCCAGTTCCATCCCAATTCCATACCGGGACAGGGCTTTGGATTGGCCCTGCCTCCTTTGCTTTACATAAAACTTTAAGACTCTTGAAAAAATCTGTTTCTCTGCCTTACTCTTTCCTGCTCTGTGAGATCATTAATAGTAAAGACCCACAGGTGCCTCTTTGGGAATTGGGTCAGAGCCTGAAATTCCGTAGATGCCAGGATTGTTATTCCTTGGTGTCTGTGAAAATCCAGTGATTTGCTGACCGAGACTGTAAGCTCACTGTGGGCAGTGAACATTTCTGCTAACTCTGTTTTATTGTACTTTCCCAAGCACTTAGTGCAGTCCTCTGCCCACAATAAGTGTTCAATAAATACCAATGATGATGATCATGAGAGCCAGGCACCAGCTCGGAATCACACTTACCGGTGAATTCTCAAGAAGGAACCCGTGCTTTGTCAGTTAGCCTGGTTTGCATCTCACGTTCTATTTCCAGGTCAGCAGAGGAGGTTAGGAATAAAAGGCAATAATAATAATAATTATGGTATTTGTTAAGCGTTTACTATGTGCCCAGCACTGTTCTAAGCACTGGAATTGATACAAGATAGTCAGGTTGTCCGCCGTGGGGCTCACAGTCTTAATCCCCATTTTCCAGATGAGGTAACTGAGGCTCAGAGAAGTGAAGTGACTTGACCAAGGTCACACAGCAGACAAGTGGAGGACCGGGATTAGAACCATGACCTTCTGACTCGCAGGCCCATGCTCTATCCACTACTCCATGCTGCTTCTCATAGTGATGGGATTTGTTAAGTGCTTACTATGTGCCAAGCACTGTTCTAAGCACTGGGGTAGATAAAAGGTTCTCAGATGGTCTCACTTGGGGCTCACACTCTTAATCCACATTTTACAGATGAGGTAACTGAGGTCTAGAGAAGTTAAATGACTTGCCCAAAGTCACACAGATGACAAGTGGCGGAGGCGGGATTAGAACCCATGATCTCTGAATCCCAAGCCCTGTGCTCTTTCCACTAAGCCACGCTGCTTAGTAGAAACATAGGAAAAGTAAAATTTAAATTAGATAGGAGCCAGCTAGAGAGGGCAGTGCGTTGGAACAGGGAGTGGGTAGGGTGGATTTTTGTGAAGTGACTTGCCCAAGGTCTCACACAGCGGTTGAGAAGTGTCTCCTTGGGAAGTCTGTTGTGAAGAATCAGCTGTCTGCAGATGTGAGATTCTACTCTTTCTTGAAAGAGATTGCATAATATGTATTTGACACCAAGTTAGGCCAAGTTAGAAGCAGCGTGGTTCAGTGGAAAGAACACGGGCTTTGGAGTCAGAGGTCATGGGCTCAAATCCCAGCTCCACCACTTGTCAGCTGTGTGACTTTGGGCAAGTCACTTCACTTCTCTGTGCCTCAGTGACCTCATCTGTAAAATGGGGATTAAGACTGTGAGCCCCACGTGGGACAACCTGATTACCTTGTAACCTCCCCAGAGCTTAGAACAGTGCTTTGCACATAGTAAGTGCTTAATAAATGTCATTATTATTATTATTATCATCATTATTATTATTATCCATACCTGATTCATTCAGGAGCTTACAGGCTATGGTTTTGATTTTTTTAATGGTATTTGTTAAGTGCTTACTCTGTTCCAGGCACTGTACTAAGCGCTGGGGTAGATACAGATTAATCACGTTGGCCACAATCCATGTCCCATATGGGGCTAGCATTCTTCACCCCCATTTCACAGTGAAGTGACTTGCCCAAGGTCACATAGCAACAAACTTTTTGGGACAAACAGCTTTCAATGGTGCCTCCCCAGAAAATGTTTGGGAGAGAGGGTGTGAAGGGATGTGGAGTAGTGGAGGGAGAGGGTCATTGTGACACATACTATCTAAGGAAATAGACTGTAAGCTCATTGTGGGCAGAGAACATGTCTACCAACTCTGTTGTATTGGACTCTCCTAGAGCTTAGTATAGTGCTCTGCTCCCAGTAAGCGCTCAATAAATACCATTGATGATGATGATGATGGACTGTAAGACTCCGGACTTATTGTGGGCAGGGATTGTTACTGTTTATTGTTGTATTGTACTTTCCCAAGCGCTTATTACAGTGCTCTGCACACAGTAAGCACTCAATAAATACGATTGAATGAATGACGGTGGTAGTCATCTAAAATACTAAGACAAGAAGGAAAGCTTTGTGAGCCAAACAGTATGTAATCCTCTCAAACTTGGCTTTTACATTTTCCAGAATTTTCACGCACACCAAGCTCTGCAGTTTGGAGGTGTTTCCAGGCCTGTAATGTGTAGATCAACTCTGATTAAATCTGCTCGGTGATACGCAGTAAGGCATTTCTGCCTTCCCCATTTCTCCTTCACCCTGACGTTCTCGTCAGCCTCGGCAAAATCGCCGGAGGTTTATGATGCAGTTTTCCCGTTCAGGGCATCAGTACTGGTTCTAAGAGAGTTAAAAGCTACAAATTAAAGTGCTGTTTTAAACCCCGGGCCTTTTTCAACATTTTCTTTTGAGATCTTGTTTGAATTCAGCAGGTTTTCATTTTCATCTGAATTAAATCTACCCAAGGGCTTAATAGCCTAACAGGATTAAAGGAAAATTTAAAACATGCATGTTGAGCCAAAAGTGTGGTTTATTCAGATATTTTTTGAGACACCTTGAGAACCCTAACAGACACCCTTTAAATCAATCAATCGTATGTATCAAGAGCTAACCGTGGGCAGAACAGTGAACTGAGCGCTTGGAAGAGTACGACACAACAGTATAACAGATTCCCTGGCCACAATGAGCTTACAGTCTAGAAGAATTGGACATTATAAAGAATCAGCGAGGCTGCCAGGAGATGTGAGATTCTAATCTTGCCTGAAAGGGACTGCATATTTGGCACTGTTAAGTGTCCAGACCTGATCCTTTAGGAGCTTACAGACTAGTTTTTTGTTGTTGTTATTTGGTGTTTTTTTATGGTATTTAAGTACTTATTATGTGCCAGGCCCTGTACTAATCATTGGGGTAGATACAAGTTAATCAGGTTGGTCACAGTCCCTGTCCTACATGGGGCTCCCAATCTTAATCCCCATTTTACAGATGAGGGAACCGAGGCACAGAGACGTGAAGTGACTTTCCCAAGGTCACAGAGTGGACAGGCGGTGGAGCCGGGGTTCGAACGCGGGTCCTGTTGCCATCCAGGCCCGGGCTCTATCCACCGGGCCACGCTGCCTCTGTGTTATCGAGAAATGTACATCTCCTTGGGTGCTGAGGAAACACAGTGGTCTGGGCCTTGCATCTGCCCCTTCTCTTCAGACCATCCGCTCTGAGCCTTTTTGCCTCTACAGAAGCTGGATTGTCTCCTAACCATCCCGTTTACGTGAACAAGAGTAACTCCGGTGACTCGAGTAGTGTAGAGTGACAAGGGATGGAATGTGATGGGCCTTTATGCCCGGACTCCATTTTGTCCGGCCAAGCTGCCATTTCCTCAGAGCAGGCACATCACGGATCCTCCTCTGCTTTGTCTCATCCTGTCCAGGTGTCTGTCCTTTCCAGGAGTTTGGTATGCCAAAGTCTTGAGACCGGATGAAGGCAGGTTAGGGTTCCCGACCTGCTTTGCATTAGTGTTGGCCCAGCAGACCTCTAAAATGAGGAGAACCAGACAGGGCCAAACATGGCGTAGTGGACAGAGCCCGGGCCTGGGAGGCAGAAGGTCATGGGTTCTAATCCCAGCTCCGCCCCTTGTCTGTGTGACCTTGGGCAAGTCACTTCATTTCTCTGGGCCTCAGTAACCCCAACTGGAAAACAAGGATTGAGGCTGTGAGCCCCACGTGGGACAGGGACTGTGTCCAACTCAATTTGCTTGTATCCACCCCAGCGCTTAGTACGGTGCCTGGAACATAGTAAGCACTTAACTATCACAATTACTATTATTGCTAATTAGTTTCATTAGAAATGTACTGCTGTTTGTCTCAAGGTATGCATCGATCACACCTGAAGCTAGGATGCTGTATCATCTGTATGTACAGAAACTCTGTATTGCTTCAAGTTGAGCTGATTTTGATTAGTAGAGGAAACTCTGCCTGTCAATCACTACTCTCTAATTGTAGCTATATTGTTTTCTTGTACTTTCCCAAGGCTTTAATCAATCAATCAATCGTATTTATTGAGCGCTTACTGTGTGCAGAGCACTGTACTAAGTGCTTGGGAAGTACAAGTTGGCAACATATAGAGACAGTCCCTAACCAACAGTGGGCTCACAATCTAGAAGGGGGAGACAGAGAACAAAACCAAACATACTAACAAAATAAAATAAATAGAATAGATATGTATAGATATTTATAGATATTTAATAGATATATTTAATAGTTTGTATAATATATAATATACTATTATATATATTATAATATATAATATACTATTATATATATTATAATATATAATTATATTATATATTATTTAATTTAATATATTTAATAGATATTTAATACACTGCTCTGCACACAGTAAGCACTCAATAAATACCATTGGCTGACTAGTGCTAGAAGAAGCTCTAGTAGTAAGAAACTTATCTTTGATATACCCTTTGGAACACAACGCAGAGTCTGGGAAGTTTTATTTGAATGTGTGTTTGAAAAAGATCATACCTGCGGGTATCCACCATTTATTTTGAGAATGTGGGGGTTAGGGGGGTGAGCATGGGGGATGCAGGCTTGGGGTAGGGCTTTGAGGGGGCAATATGGGGGCAGAGGAAAAAGAAGGTGGGAGGAGGAAAAGAAGGAGAATAGGTGTGAAAAGGGTTAGGGAGAAGGATGGGCTGGTCAAGGGATACCTGAGACCGCTCTCTGAATTTTATTGTGGTCATTTCCTTGGTGGCTTTGTGACCCAGGCTTATCTGTCCTTTTTGATGAGAGACTCCCATATCAAGCTCTGAGGCCTCTGGACTAATTTCTCATCGTCCCACCGTACTTCCCCCACTACTGTCCCTTAGGCCCTTGGGTCCGAACTCTATCAATCAGTGGTATTTATTGAGCGCTTATTGTAAGCAGAGCACTGTTCTAAGCCTTGGAAGAATACATTACATCATCATCAATCGTATTTATTGAGCACTTACTATGTGCAGAGCACTGTACTAATCGCTTGGGAAGTACAAATTGGCAACATATAGAGATAGTCCCTACCCAACAGTGGGCTCACAGTCTAAAAGGGGGAGACAGAGAACAAAACCAAACATACTAACAAAATAAAATAAATAGAATAGATATGTACAAATAAAATAAATAAATAAATAAATAGAGTAAAGAATATGTACAAACATATATACATATATACAGGTGCTGTGGGGAAGAGAAGGAGGTAAGATGGGGGGGGATGGAGAGGGGGATGAGGGGGAGAGGAAGGAAGGGGCTCAGTCTGGGAAGGCCTCCTGGAGTAGGTGATCTCTCAGTAGGGCCTTGAAGGGAGGAAGAGAGCTAGCTTGGCGGATGGGCAGAGGGAGGGCATTCCAGGCCCGAGGGATGACGTGGGCCAGGGGTCGATGGTGGGACAGGCGAGAACGAGGTACGGTGAGGAGATTAGCGGCAGAGGAGCGGAGGGTGTGGGGTGGACTGGAGAAGGAGAGAAGGGAGGTGAGGTAGGAGGGGGCGAGGTGATGGAGAGCCTTGAAGCCCAGGGTGAGGAGTTTCTGCCTGATGCACAGATTGATTGGTAGCCACTGGAGATTTTTGAGGAGGGGAGTAACATGCCCAGAGCGTTTCTGGACAAAGATAATCCGGGCAGCAGCATGAAGTATGGATTGAAGTGGAGAGAGACACGAGGATGGGAGATCAGAGAGAAGGCTGATGCAGTAGTCCAGACGGGATAGGATGAGAGCTTGAATGAGCAGGGTAGCGGTTGGGATGGAGAGGAAAGGGCAGATCTTGGCAATGTTGTGGAGCTGAGACCGGCAGGTTTTGGTCACGGCTTGGATGTGAGGGGTGAATGAGAGAGCGGAGTCAAGGATGACACCAAGGTTGCGGGCTTGTGAGACGGGAAGGATGGTAGTGCCGTCAACAGAGATGGGAAAGTCAGGGAGAGGGCAAGGTTTGGGAGGGAAGACAAGGAGTTCAGTCTTCAACATGTTGAGCTTTAGATGACGGGCAGACATCCAAATGGAGATGTCCTGAAGGCAGGAGGAGATGCGAGCCTGGAGAGAGGGGGAGAGAGCAGGGGCAGAGATGTAGATCTGGGTGTCGTCAGTGTAGAGATGATAGTTGAAGCCGTGGGAGCGAATGAGGTCACCAAGGGAGTGCGTGTAGATCGAGAACAGAAGGGGACCAAGCACTGAACCTTGGGGAACCCCCACAGTGAGAGAATGGGAGGGGGAGGAGGAGCCTGCAAAAGAGACTAAGAACGACCGGAGAGGTAAGAGGAGAACCAGGGGAGGACGGCGTCTGTGAAGCCAAGGTCAGATAGCGTGTTGAGAAGAAGGGGGTGGTCCAAAGTGTCAAAGGCAGCTGAGAGGTCAAGGAGGATTAGGACAGAGTAGGAGCCGTTGGATTTGGCAAGCAGGAGGTCATTGGTGACCTTTGAGAGGGCAGTTTCCGTGGAATGTAGGGGACGGAAGCCAGACTGGAGGGGGTCGAGGAGAGAGTTGTTGTTGAGGAATTCTAGGCAGCGAGTGTGGACAACTCGTTCAAGGAGTTTGGAAAGGAATGGTAGGAGGGATATGGGACGATAACTAGAAGGTGAGGTGGGGTCAAGAGAGGGTTTTTTTAGGATGGGAGAGACATGGGCATGTTTGAAGGCAGAGGGGAAGGAACCAGTGGAGAGTGAGCGGTTGAAGATGGAAGTTAAGGAGGGGAGAAGGGATGGAGCGAGAGATTTCATGAGATGAGAGGGCATCTCATCTACATCAGGAATGGTAGACACATTTCCTGCCCATAAGTCTAGCGGGGGAGGACAGACATTAAAATAAATTCTGGATATCAATCAATTGCATGTGTTGAGCACTTATTGTGTGCAGAGCACTGTGCTAAGCACCTGGGAGAGTACAAAATAACAGCGTTCATCCAGTCAGTGGTATTTATTGAGCGCTTACTGTGCAGAGCATTGTATTAAGTGCTTGGGAGAGAACAATATAGCAGACACATTCCCTGCCCACAAGGAGCTTCCAGTCTAGAGGGGGAGACAGAGTTGGTAGACATTTTCCCTGCCCTCAAGGAATTGGCAATCTAGAGGGGAGAGAAGGATATTAATAAGAATATCTGTAAGCTTGTTATGGGCAGGGAATGTGTCTACCAATTCTGTTACATTGTGATCTCCCAAGTGTTTAGTACAGTGCCCTGCACACAGTAAACGCTCCATAAATACAATTGATTGTTTACAGACATGTAGGTAAGTGCTTCGGGGCTGAGGTTGGGGTGAATATCAAGCTCTTAAAGGGCAAGTCACTTTACTTCTCTGTGCCAGTTACCTCATCCGTAAAATGGGGATTAAGACTGTGAGCCCCAGGTGGGACAACCTAATCACCTTGTATCCCCCCAGTGCCTAGAACAGTGCTTTGCACATAGTAAGCATTTAACAAATGCCATCATTATTATTGTTATTATTATTACATATCCACGGGCATAGGTGACGCAGAAGGGAGTAGGGGAAATGACGGCTTAGTTGGAGATGAAGTTTTGGAGGAGATGTGACTTCAGTAAGGCTTTGAAGGCGGGGAGAGTGGTGGTCTATCAAATCTGAAGGGGGAGGGAGGCAGGACACGGGCAAGGTGTCAGTGGTGAGATAGATGAGATTGAGAGACAACCAGTAGGTCGGCTTTGAGGAGTGAAGCATGGGCTGGGTTGTAGGAGAGTAGAGAGGGAGAGGCAATGGAGTGCTTTAAAGCCGATGAGTTTCTTATTTGATGTGGAGGTGGATGGGCAACCATCGGAAGTTCCTGAAGAGTGGGGAGAAGTGCACGGAATGTTGTTTTTTTTAAAAAGTGATCTGGGTGGCAGAGGAAAGTAAGGACTGGAATGGGGAGAAACTGGAGGTCGGCAAAGAGGCTGATAAAGCAGTGATCAAGGCGAGGTACGGTGAGAACTTGGATCAGCATAGGTGTGGCTCGGATGGAGAAGGAATGGTGGATTTTAGCGACGTCATGAAGGTCAAACTGGTAGAACCGGGGGTCGTATGGGAGAGATGATTTGCCCTCGTACTGAAGCTCTGCAGGGATAGGGTGATAGTAAGATTTTTGGATGTGGGGGAGAATGACTGATAAGCCAAAAGCAGCTCTGATGATCCCTTCTGCATTTTGTCTTGCTAAAGATTTGCCTCTGTTTCCGGTTGCTAGATTTTTCTACCTATGGGACCAACCAGTTATTTCAGGATCGTGATCCGTTCCCAAGCCAAATGGCACCCCCGCTTAACACCAGGCTGATCAGTCTGTCAGTTTGTAAGGGGTAGGGGACCCATCCATTAATTCTGGTGGATTGTACTCTCCCAAGTGTTTAATACGGTGCTCTGCAACCAGGAGGCTCAATAAATCCCATCGATTGATCGATTCTGCTGCTGTCGCCTCCCAGCTCTCCACTGCTATGCCGCTTCGGCTTAGGGTTTGAGCCTCATTGGATCTTTCCAAGTTTCTTTGGCCCTCCAGGCCGGTCATCCCTCCATTTCAGCTCACCGTAGAGCAGCTGTATCCTGCTGTTTGATAATCTGGCTCACGTGTTCAGCCTGGCAGATGGATATTGGGATGAGCATTGCTTTGGGGCTGGTTGGCTCCTCATACCTCAGGAGGCTGTTGGGGACCCTGTCTTGCTGTTTCATATTAAGTAGTCATCTCCTCCAAGAGGTCTTCCCTGACTAAAACTGTCATTTCCCCTTTTCCCACTCCCTTCTGCGCTGCTTTGACTTGCTCCCTCTGTTCACCTCCCCGAACCAGCCCTGAAGCACTCGTATACATAGCTGTAATTTATTTATGTATATTAATGTGTGTCCCCCCTCTAGACCGTAAATTCATTGTGGGCGGGGAATGCATCTACCTATTGTATTATACTCTCCCAAGCGCTTAGTACAGTGCTCTGCACACAGTAAGTGCTCAATAAATGCAGTTGATTGATTTATTACAAGGAGGTTACATAGTTGGAATTGCTCTAAAAGTCTGCTGGAGCACAGCTGAATCGTATAATCATTGCAGGTGGCTTAATGAATATCATATTCATATATCAATCCTTTGGACTGTAAGCTCGTTGTGGGCAGGGATTGTACTCTTCCAAGTGCTGAGTACATTGCTCTGAATACAGTAAGCACTCAGTGAGTCTGAGTGATTGATCAACATTGTAAGCGCTGAACTTGGAGCTCACAGTCTTCATCTCTGTTTTACAGATGAGGGAGCTGAGGCCCAAGAAAGTGAAGTGACCTGACCAAGGTCACGCTGCAGACAAGTGTACCTTCCAAGTGCTTAGTACAGTGCTCTGCACACATTAAGTGCTCAATAAATACGACTGAATGAATGAATGAAGTGGCAGAACCGGGATTAGAACCCGGGTCCTTATGACTCCCAGGCCCAGGCTCTCTCCACTAGGCCATCCTGCTCTCCCTTTTGACTCATCTCAGCTTTAGGTTATCAGTTTCCTTTGACCCTCAAGTGACCCCGAGTCCCATTCCACCCAGGCTCAAAACTGAGCCCAGGACTGGTTTGCTCTGGCATTTTACCTTTCCCTGTGGCATTGAAGTTGGGTGATACCTTGGTTTGTGTAAAGCGCTTTTATTTTCAGAGCGCTGTCACATTACACATCTCACTTTGACCCTCCCCACAACCCCGAGAGGTAGATAGAAAGACAGGTGTCATTACTCCCCTTTAACAGATGATGAAACCGAAGTTCAGAAAGGTTAAGTGATTTGCCCGCTGTCACAGAGCAGGCTGTTGGCGAGGCTCAGACTCGAACCCGGGTTCTCCGGCTTGCAGAAGGATGTCCTCCCGCTCCATCCCGCCACCTCCACTCCGCTCTGGATTCACCTCGTGGTCCCAAGGCTCGTTACGAGAAAGCAGCAGGGCCCTGCTAGCAGCGCTGGCACCCTGCTCAGCCTGAAGCTCCTGCTGCCCGCTTAGTGGCCGCGGTGCCAGGAAACAGTTGCCAACGGCTCGGGGTTTGAGCCGGCACCAGGCCGGCTGGGCTGCTCCATTCCCCCCGGCCTCCTCTCTCCCTCCTGTGCAGAGGAACGGGGCCCAAACGGCCGGCTCAAAGTCACCATGGCCTGCTTCCACTTCCATCTGGCCCAGACCGCTGATCTCCCCGCCCAGGACACTGTGCTGGGCGTCAATCGGGAGAGCCAACGATCGTATTTATCGAGTGCTTGCTGTGTGCAGAGCGCTGTGCTAAACACGTGGAAGAGTACAGTAAAACAGAGTTGGGGGACACATTCCCTGTCCACAACGAGTCTAGAGGGGGAGACCGGCATTGATAGAAATTTAAAAATGACGGTTATGGATGTAAGTGCTGTGGGGCTGAGGGCGGGGTGGAAAAAGGGTGCGAATCCAAGGGAAGGGTGATGCAGAAGTGGGAAAAAGGAAATGAGGGCATAGTCAGGAAGGCCTCTTGGAGGAGGTGTGCTTCTGATAAGGCTTTGAAGTGGGGGGAGAGCGATTGTCTGTTGGCTGACCCTCCTTCTAGACTGTGAGCCCGTCATGGGCAGGGATTGTCCCTGTTGTTGCATTGTTGCTGAATTAGTACAGTGCTCTGCACACAGTAAGCACTCAATAAATACGACTGAATGAATGAAGAGGGAGGGCGTCTGTGGCCAGTGGCAGAAGAGTCCCACTTGTAGGAGTGTGGCGCACCGATCTGATGCCTCTGTTTTGGTTTCCTCCAGAAAATCAAAGACTCCAGCTTTGACGACTGGAAGAACATCCGAGGCCCCCGGCCATGGGAAGACCCCAATCTCCTCCAGGGCCGGACTGCTGAAAGTCTGAGGGCCAAGCCAGCCTGAGCGTGCTCGCCCGGGTCATCCACCCTGCCGTCCAAACGCCAACGATCCCATCTCCCTCTGCTTTGTCCCACATTGATGGCAGAGGAAAGTCAGCCTGAAAGGGATGGCCAGCCTCACCAGGGGAATTGTCCCAAAGCCAAGTGGCTTCTAACCCTCTACCAACTGGAAACAGCTTTTTGAACAAGCAGATTATGCACCTTAATTTTCAATAAAAATCTCTGGGACAGCGATAATAAAGTTTGGCCCCTCTCTTCATTTGCTTTGACCACCGCTGGTGCTGGGAAGCAGCATGGCCTAGTGGTAAGAGTCAGAGGTCCTGGGTTGTAGTCTCGGCTCCGCCACTTGTCTGCTGGGTGACCTTGGGCAAGTCACTTCACGTCCCTGCGCCACAGTTCCCTCATCTGGAGAATGGGGATTCAATCCCTGTTCTCTCTCCTACTTTGACGGTAAGCCCCATTTATGACCTGATGAACTTGTACCTGATGATTGTATGATTGTACATGTGTGAACCTGATGCTTTGCACTTCCCAAGCGCTTAGTACAGTGCTCTGCATACAGTAAGCACTCAGTAAATACGATTGAATGAATGAACATGTATCTACCCCAGCGCTTCGTGCCGTGCTTGGCACAGAGTAAGTGCTTAACAAATACCACAATCATTTTTATAATGATATTTGTATAGGAGTTTAGAGGTGAAACCTGGGTGGTCCCAATCTAATAATAACAATAATATTAATAATAATGATGATGATGATAATAATAGTACTTAAGCGCTTACTGAAGGCCAAGCACTTTCTAATCCCTGGAGAAGATACAAGTTAATTAAATTGGACACAGTCCCTGTCCCACATGGGGCTCACAGTCTTATTCCTCATTTTCCAGATGAGGTAACTGAGGCCCAGAGAAGTGAAGTGACATCCCCAAGGTCACAATGCAGATAAGTGGCACAGTCCAGATTAGAACTCAGGTCCTTCTGACTCCCAGGCCCATGCTCTATCCACTAGGCCAGACAATCTGCTTCCTGAAGAGGTGAGCAACGGTTCCAGTTATGAAGAACTGCAGAAAGCAGCGAGGAACCAACCAGGTCTAGGGATGCTGCTTGAAAGAGTTCCCTGGTGGTTCATTCCTCCAGCCTCACTCTGTATGCTAATTGTTCATTCAATTGTATTTATTGAGCACTTACTGTGAGCAGAGCACTGAACTAAGCGCTTGGGAAAGTACAATAAGCAAGAAACAGTGACGTTACCTGCCCAAAACGAACTTAGTTGACGAGGGATGTGTTAACAGCATTCTTGGGGCTGTAGGCCGAATTGTAGAATTCACTGATAGGCTGGAAATCTCTCAGTAGAACATCTCGGTTTGATAATAGAAATAGATCATGCACACATGCGCCTTCTATGCACTGAGAAATAGCGTGGCCCTAGCGGAAAGAGCACAGTCTGGGTTCTTGTCCCAGCTCCCCGACTTGGCTGTCTTGTGACATGGGGCTAGTCACTTATAATAATAATAATAATAATAATAATAATGTTAGTGTTTGTTAAGCACTTACTATGTGCCAGGCACTGTTCTAAGCGCTGGGGTACCTACCCCAGTACAAGGTAATCAGGTTGTCCCACGTGGGGTTCACAGTCTTCATCCCCATTTTACGGATGAGGTAACTGAGACCCAGAGAAGTTAAGTGACTTGCCCAAGGTCACACAGCTCACAAGCAGCGGAGCTGGGATTAGAACCCATGACCTCTGACTCCCAAGCCCGTGCTCTTTCGATTAAGCCACGCTGCTTCTGTGTTTTGGTTTCCTCCCCTGTAAAATAATAATAATAATAATAATTGTGGTATTTGTTGAACACTTACGATGTGCCAGGCACTGTACTAAGTGCTGGGGTGGATACAAGCAAATTGGGTTTGACACAGTCCCTGTCCCACGTGGGGCTCAGACTCAAGCCTCATTTTACAGATGAGGTCATCACTGAGACCCGGAGAAGTGAAGTGACATGCCCAAGGTCACACAGAAGACAAATGGCAGAGGTGGAATTAGAACCCATGACCTTCTGACTCCCAGGCCTGTGCTCTATCCATTAGGCCATGCTGCTTCTCTTTTCTCCCCCATACTTAGACAGTGAGCCCCATGTGGGACAGGGACGGTGTCCAACCTGATGATTGTTTCCACCCAGTGCTTAGTACAGTGCTTGGCACATAGTAAGCGCTTAAATATTGATATCATCATCATCATCATGGTCTTTTTTCCATTTGTAATACAGTTGAGGTTCCCCCAAAATAGATTTTTGCTTGAAAAAATGTGGATTTACCTTACACTGTATCATGGATAATAATATTAATAATTGTATTTCTTAAATGCCTGCTTGGTGCCAATAACTGTGCTAATGTTACAAATCAGGAAGCTGAGGAACAGAAAAGTTATTCACTCCACCTTCAGCCCCACAGCACTTATGTCTATACCTTAATTTATTTATATTAATGTCTGTCTCCCCCTCTAGACTGTAAGCTCCTTGTGGACAAGGAATATGTCTACCAACTCTGTTGTACTCTCCCAAGGGCTTAGTACAGTGCTCTGCACACAGTAAGCACTTGATAAATACCATTGATTGATTGATTGGTTGTTTGAAGTAAGATGCCCAGGGCTACCCAGCAGTCAAGTGGCAAAGCTGGGATTAGAACAGTGCTCTGCACACAGTAAGTGCTTAATAAATACTTTTGGATGAATGAACCCAGGGCCACAATACAATTGATTAACAGATTAAATATTAACAAATATTTTCCAAAGCACTAGTTCCTGTTGCCCCTTTCAGAATCGCACCTGCAGAGTTTCCAGTCTCGGCTACAGGAGGGAGAGTCGAGCAGAGGCCTACCCATTCCATTCCTAGCTTGGCCAGTGGCTAGCTAGTGGAAGGCAATCTGCTACAAGTCAAAAATCCCCTGGGCAGCAGCAGCATGGGAGAGAAGAAGAAGAAGGCAATGGAAGAAGGCAATGGTAAACCACTTCCATATTTTTCCCAAGAAAACTGTGGACCCACTACCGGAATGATTGCTGATGGAGGCGGGGTGTTCTGGGAGAGATGTGTCCATGGAGTTGCTATGGGTCGGAGATGACTCAACGGCATAAGACAAATTCCTGTTGTGGGGAATTTCCCAAAGGTAGGATGGGGGTCCTGGGGACATAGAGCGATGACCAGGCCAGACTGTATCGTGCACCCGATTTGGGGCTTTTCGTGCAGCAGTAGAGGGGGGTTGTGGGGAGGGGGCCAGTGAATAAAGGGAGCAAGTCAGGGTGACGCGGAAGGGAGTGGGAGAAAAGGAAGTGGGCTGGCAAAGTGTGCTTCCAGAGCAGATGCTTATTTCAGACAACTTGTGTTCCAAGGAAATCCCTTCGACAAATACATTCACCCACACATTCCCTGTCCCTCCCACCTTCCTTTAAAGGGGTTCCAGTGCAGAATTTAAAGGGAAGCATGGTGGCCTAGTGGATAGAGCATGGGCCTGGGAGGCAGGAGGACCTGGGTTCTAATTCCGGCCCTGCCACTTTTCTTCTGGGTGACCTTGGGAAAGTCACTGTACGTCTCTGGGCCTCACTGACCTCATCTGTAAAATGGGGATTAAGACTGTGAGCCCCACATTGGACATAGACTGTGTCCAACCTCATTATTTTGTGTCTGCCCCAGCGCTAAGTACAGAGCCTGGCATGTAGTAAGCACTTAACAAATACCATTCTGGCACTTAGTACAATGTAAGGCACATAGTAAGCACTTAATAAATACCATAATTGTTAATTATTATATTTTAAAAACTAAAGCACTCAAGCCTTTAACAATAAAATGAAGCCCTTCTTCACACAGTGCTTTCAGACACCCCTAATCCCCCAAACCACCCGCCTTTTTTTCTTTTTAAATTATGAACTAGAGATTGCTCCCTGGGAAAAGCAGGGAGAACTGACAGTTTTAAATGAGAAATGTCTCCGGGGGTGTTCCTTCTGATGAAAAATAAGTCAAGTATGTATTAGAGAGATGGACAGGGAAAATCCTTGATTTCTTTCCCTAGTGGCATTGGCATAAAGGCTGTTCCTTTTCTCCAGGCACACACAGGGATCTGGAAAGAGATTATCAGGACAAATTGATGCTAAGCAAGTGCTGGGGGGGACTGTTCCCGCTGTGCAGAGGATTATGGGCCTCAAGGCCAGATTTTCAGAGAAATTAGGCTGATATAGTAGAAAAGAGAGAAGCAGCATGGTCTGGTAGCCAGAGCATGGGCCCAAGAGTCAGAAGGACCTGTTCTTAAAGCCAGGTCCGCCCCTAATCTGCTGTGTGACCTTGGGCAAGTCACTTCACTGCTCTGGGCCTCAGTTTCCTCATCTGTAAAATGGGATTAAGACTGTAAACCCTACGTGGGACAGAGACTATGTTCAATCTGATGATCGCACATCTACCCCAATGCTTAGAACTGTGCCTGGTACATTCATTCATTCATTCAATTATATTTGTTGAGCGCTTACTGTGGGCAGAGCACTATACTAAGCACTTGGAAAGTACAATTCGTCAACAGGTAGCGACAATCCCTACCCAAAAATGGGCTCACAGTCTAAGCACTTAACCAATACCACAATTATTATGATTATCATTGTTATCATTATCATTATTATCATTAAGGATCAAAAGGTTGTTAAGGGCAGGGGCCGTGTCTGCTGATTCTGTTGTATTGTACTCTCTTAAGTGCTTAGTATGGTGCTCTGCACATAGTAAGCATTCAATAAATACCATTGGTGGATTGATTAAAAATGAAAGTTCCGCAGAGGCTCACTGTATCTGCTAACAAGAACAGGGCAGTGGGGCCCTGCTAAAAATGAATTGAACAGGTGGCCCAGCCTTTAAAATATTTGTGAATATTTGTTGGGAGGCTCCGAACCCAGTTTGCAGCTGAGCGTGCTGTGGCATGGGAAGAACGTGACTGGATCCTGGACACAGAACTAAAATCTCAGAGGCTACAGTTTAGAACCTCAGTTCTTAATCTCACTTAAATCCTTGTGACTCCCACTTTCGGGCTCTAACCACTAATGATAATAATAATAATAATGGCATTTATTAAGTGCTTACTATGTGCAAAGCACCGTTCTAAGCGCTGGGGAGGTTACAAAGTGATCAGGTTGTCCCATGGGGGACTCACAGTCTTAATCCCCATTTTACAGATGAGGGAATTGAGGCACTACATGCTCATACTCTGGCATCTCTTTTGCCGGGTGCCTTGGTACTCTTATCTGGAAAACTGGCAGTTCCATCTATCCTTCCCTCTTTGAGCCAACAGCTCTACTCCTCAGTGCCAGGGAATGATGCTTCATCAGGAATGGATGGGGGATTCATTCATTCAATCGTATTTATTAAGCACTTACTGTGTGGGATACTCATAGTGAAATATTAATAGGTCCCAAAGTTTCAGGATTTTTTTAAAGTTAATTAATACATTAATGGTATTTATTGAGTTCTTACCATGTGCTGAGCACTGTACTAAGCACTTGGGAGAGCCCTATACAGCAGAACCACTTGGCTTCTCTGGGCCTTAGTTCCCTCATCTGTAAGATGGGGATTGAGACTGTGAGCCTCGTATGGGACGGGGGACCATGTCCAACCTGATTAGCTTATATCTACCCCAGCGCTTAGAACAGTCCTCGAAACATAGTAAGTGCTCAACAAATACTATTCTTATTATTCGAGATTATTATCATTATTATTATTATTATTTTTCAAGAAGCAGCATTGCTCAGTGGAAGGAGCCCGGACTTTGGAGTCAGAGGCCATGGGTTCAAATTCCGGCTCCGCCAATTGTCAGCTGTGTGACGTTGGGCAAGTCACTTAACTTCTCTGTGCCTCAGTTCCCTCATCTGTAAAATGGGGATTAGGATTGTGAGCCCCCGTGGGACAACCTAGCCCATTGTTGGGTAGGGACCGTCTATATATGTTGCCAACTTGTACTCCCCAAACGTTTAGTACAATGCTCTGCACAAAGTAAGCTCTCAATAAATACGATTGAATGAATGAATGAATGAATGAATGAATTAGCAGGCATGCTCCTGCCCATAATGAGTTAAGCGCTTATGATGAGTCAAGCACTGTACTAAGCTTAGAGTAGACACAGGCTAATCACGTATGTCCCTGCCCCCCATGGGGCTTACAGTCTTAATCACCGTTTTACAGATGAGGGAACTGGGACCCAGAGAAGTGAAGTGACTTGACCAAGGTTTCACAGTAGACATATGGCGGATCCAGGTTTAGAACCCAGGTCCTCCTGACTCTCAGGCCCATCCTCTATCCATTAGGCCATGCTGCTTCACATTTGTGAAGCACTTTGAGCCGTTGGCTAAGCTCATTTTTAGACTGTAAGCTCATTGTGGGCAGGGAACGGATCTCCCAACTCTGTGAGTGCTCAATAAATACAAGTAATTGATTAAATGATAATTAATTGTGGTATTTTTAAGTGTTTACAATATGCCAAGCACTGGGGTAGATACAAGATAATCAGATTACACATAGTCCCCACACCTCCTCCCCCCCCCCCCCCCCCCCCAGAGAAGGCTCACTGTCTAAGAGGAAATTAGAACAGGAATTTCATTCCCATTTTATAGATGATGAAACTGAGGTCCAAAGAAGTTATGTGACACATCCAGGGTCATTCCTTTGCTGTTTCCACTAGGCCTTCCCCTGGTCCTCTGCTAGCACTTACCCTGTGCCAAGCACTGGGGAAGATACAGGATGCAATCAGATTGGAAACAATTCCTGGTCTAAATAATAATAATAATTATAATAGTAATAATTGTGGTACTTGTTAAGTGCTTACTATGGGCCAGGCACTGTTCTAAGACATTCAGATGGACACAGTTTCTATCCCACCTGGGGTCACAGTCATAATCCCCATTTTACAGATGAAGGAGCTGAGGCACAGAGATGTGAAGTGACTCGCCCAAGTTCACACAACAGACAAGTGGCAGAGCTGGGATTAGAACCCAGGCCCTTCTGACTCCTAGGCCGGTGGTCTATCCACTGGACCACACTGCCTTTTGGGGGAGCTCGTAGTCTAAGGAGGAGGGGGAACAGGCATTGAATCTCTATTTTACAGATGAGGAAACTGAGGCCAACACATGGGGTTCATAATCTAAGGAGGAGGGAGAACAGGTACTGAGTCCCCATTTTACAGAAGAGGAAACCAAGGCCTAGAGAAAGTACATGGCTTGCTCTGGGTAACGAACCAGGCAAATTCATTCATTCATTCAGTCAGTCAGTCAGTCAGTCACATTTATTGAATGCTTACTGTGTGCAGAGCAATGTACTAAGCACTTGGGAGAGTACAATGTAACAATAAACAGACCCATTCCCTGCCCACAACGAGCCTACGGTCTAGAGGGGGAAACCCTCATTAGTATAAATGAATTAATGACAGATATGTACATAAGTACCCTGGGGCTGGGAGGGGGGAAGAACCAAGGTGAGAAGCAGTGTGGCTCAGTGGAAAGAGCATGGGCTTTGGAGTCAGAGGTCAAGGGTTCAAATCCTGGCTCCGCCAATTGTCAGCTCTGTGACTTTGGGCAAGTCACTTCACTTCTCTGTGCTTCAGTTACCTCATCTGTAAAATGGGGATTAAGACTGTGAGCGTCCCGTGGGACAACCTGATCACCTTGTAACCTCCCCAGCACTTAAAACAGTGCTTTGCACATAGTAAGCACTTAATAAATGCCATCATTATTTATTATTATTAAGAGAGCAAGTCAGGGTAACGCAGAAGGGATGGGAGAAGAGGAAAGGGGGGATTAATCAGGGAAAGCCTCATGGAGGAGATGTGCTTTCAGTAAGGTTTGATTGGGGGAAAGAGTAATTGTCAGATTTGAGGAGGGAGGGCATTCCAGAACAGAGGCAGGATGTGGGCAAGGGGTTGGCAGGGAGATGGATGAGATTGAGGTACATGAGAAGGTTAGCATTAGAGGAGTAAAGAGTGTGGGCTGGGTTATAGTAGGAGAGCAGCGAGGTGAGATAGGATGGGGCAAGGCGATTGGCTGCTTTAAAGCCAATAGTGAGGAGTTTTTGTTTGCTGTAGAGGTGGATGGTGGATAGAGGTGGAACTAGAGTTCCCTGAGGAGTGGGGAGACATGTCCTGAACGTTTTTGTAGAACAATGATCTGGGCAGCGGAGTGAAGTATGGACTCGAGTGGGGAGGCTGGGAGGTCAGCAAGGAGGCTGATAGGGTAATCCAGGTGGGACAGGATAAGTGATTGGATCGGCATGGTAGCAATTTGGATGGAGAGGAAAAGGCAGATTTTAGCGATGTTGTGAAAGTGGGACTGACTGGATTTAGTGATGGATTGAATATGTGGGTTGAATGAGTGAAAGAGAGAGGATCCCCTTCTATTCTCAATCTACACTCACTCCTTTGGTGAACCCATTCGGTCCCAAGGCTTCAACTATCATCTCTATGTGGGTGATACCCAAATCTGTATCTCCTTCCCTGTTCTTTCTCCTTCCCTCCAGGCTCATATCTTCTCCTGCCTTCAGGACATCTCCACCTGGATGTCCTCCCACCACCTAAAACTCAACATGTACAAAACTCCTTATCTTCCCTCCCAAGCCCTGCCCTCTCCCTGACTTTCCCGTCGCTGTGGATGGCACGACCATGCTTCCCATCTCACAAGCTTGCAACCTTGGTATCATCCTTGACTCCGCTCTCTCATTCACCCCACACATCCAATCCGTCATCCAAACCTGCCGGTCTCCCCTTCACAACATCGCCAAGATCTGTCCTTTCCTCTCCATCCAAACTGCTACCTTGTTAGTACAATCACTCATCATATCCTGACTGGATTACTGCATCAGCCTCCTTTCTGATCGCCCATCCTCCTTGTCTCTCCCCACTTCAGTCCATACTTCACTCTGCTGCCTGGATTATCTTTCTACAGAAACGCTCAGGGCATGTCACTCTCCTCCTCAAAAATCTCCAGTGGTTGCCTCTCCACCTTTATATCAAGCAAAAACTCTTCACTTTTGGCTTCAAAGTTCTCCATCCCCATGCCCCCTCTTACCTCACCTCCCTCTCTCCTTCTACTGCCCAGCCCACACACTCCGATTCTCTGCTGCTAACCTTCTCACTGTGCCTCATTCTCACCTGTCCCACCACTGACCCCTGGCCCGCATCCTACCCCTGGCCTGGAATGCCCTCCCTCCTGACATCTGCTGAACTAGCACACTTTCCCGCTTCAAAGCCCTCCTGAGAGCTCAGCTCTTCTAGGAGGTCTTCCCAGACTGAGCCCCCCCTTTCCTCTGCTCCTCTTCCCCTCCCCATCACCCCAACTCCCTCCCTCTGCCCTGTCCCTCTCCCCGCCCCATAGCACTTGTATATATATATATATATATATATATGTGTTTATATATACATATCTATTATGCTATTTATTTTATTAATGATGTGTAAGAATCTATAATTTCATTTATTTATATTGATGCTATTGATGCTTGTCAACTTGTTTGTTTTGCTGCTGTCTCCCCCCTTCTAGATTGAGAACCCATTGTTGGTACGGATTGTTTCTATCTGTTTCCAAATTGTCCTTTCCAAGCGCTTAGTACAGTGCTCTGCACACAGTAAGTGCTCAATAAATAAGATTGACTGACTGACTGAATGAATGAGCCAAGGTTACGGCTTGTTCATTCATTCATTCAATCGTATTTGTTGAGCGCTTATTGTGTGCAGAGCACTGTACTAAGCGCTTGGGAAGTACAAATCAGCAACATATTGAGACGGTCCCTACCCAACAACGGGCTCGTAGTCTAGAAGGGGAGGCAGATAACAAAACAAAACAAGTAGACAGGTGTCAATACCATCAGAATAAATAGAATTGAGACAGGAAGAATGGTGGTACCGTCTACAGAGATGGGAAAGTCAGGGGGAGGGTTTGGGTGGGAAGATGAGAATTTCTATTTTGTACATGTTACGCTTGAGGTGACTGGAGGACATCCAAGTAGAGATGTTTTGGAAAAAAATGCATGACTGCAGCGAGGGAGAGAGATCAGGGCTGGAGATGTAGATTAGGGTTATCATCTGCATAGAAGTGGGAGGTGAAGCCATGGGAGTGAATGAGTTCTCCAAGGGAGTGGGTGTAGATGGAGAACAGAAGGGGATCCAGAGTGGCAACAAGGGGATTAAAACCCAGCTCTCCTCTGCCCCAGTCCTTTGTCAGGAAGTAAAAAAGGGAAGGACCAGAATAATTTCCTGGGATAAGAAGAGATCTGCCTCAGTGTGGGCATGGAGCATCCATCTCTTCCTCAGGAAGGAAGAGAAATAGTGTGGCCTAATGGATCGAGCACAGGCCTGGAAGTCAGAAGGACCTGGGTTCTAATCCCAGCTCTGCCCCTTGTCTGCTGTGATACCTTGGGCAAGTCACTTCACTTCTCTGGGCCTCTGTTATGTCTCTGTAAAATGGGGATTAAGACTGTGAACCCCATGGGTAGATGTGTCCAACCTGATTAGCTTGTATCTGCCCCAGGGCTTAGTACAGTGGCTGGCACATAGTAAGCGCTCAACAAATACCAAAAAATGAAATAATCGTGGACTGTCCAGATACCTCAGTAGGTTGTTGTACAGGGAATGTGCTCTGGTCAAGGTTCCAACCGCCGGCCACTGAGGCCAAAGCTATTTCCTTTTGGCACTCAGACATTTACAAAAATGTTTCTTTTCCCCTCTCTGGATGTCTTTACTTTGTCGGAAGAGCCACGGTCAGGCAGCCCAACTCTGCCTGTGAATGCTGAATTGAAGCAGCTGTCTTTCAGCCTGAGAACAAACAGCCCCTTCTTGTGAGGGGAATGAACTCTTTCAGGACACTGGGGTATTCTGAATCAAACCTCTGGTCCAGAAACTGAGCATCTCCTTTCTGCGATCCAAAGGTAGAAGCAGTCCTTCCTACTGGGAAGGACTCAGGCCTGGCTTTAATCCCATTTCTTCTGCTTCAATCAGTGGTATTTATTGAGTGCTTCCTATATGCAGAGCGCTATATTAAGAGCTTGGGAGAGTACAGCAGAGTTTGTAGGCACATTCCCTACCCACAAGGAGATTACAGTATAATAATAATTACTATATAATTATTAATTAATAATAATAATTGTGGTATTTGTTAAGCGCTTACTATGTGCCAGGCACTGTACTAAGCACTGTGGTGAATATTATTGTTATTATGGTATTGGGTAAGTGCTTCTTATGCACCAAGCACTACACTAAGCGCTGGGGTGAATATTATTTTTGTTGTGGTATTTGTTAAGTGCTTATTATGTATCAAGCACTACACTAAGCGCTGGGATAGATACAAATTAATCAGGTCCCAATGGGGCTCAGTCTAAGTAGGAGGGAGAGCGGGTATTAAATCCCCATTTTGCAGATGAGGGAAATGAGGCACAGAGAAATCAAATGACTTGCCCAAAGTCCCACAGCAGGTGAGGGGAAGGGCCTGCATTAAAAACCCAGGTCCTCTTACTTCCAGGCCTGTGCTCTTTCCACTAGGCCATGCTGCTTCTCCAAAGTTTAGCTACTGTATCGCCTTGGACCAGTCACTAAATTTCTCTATGCCTCGGTTTCCTCATCTGTAAAATGTGCCTCTTCTTCTTCCCCCTTAGATGGTGAGCCCTGAGTGGGACAGGGGCTGTGTCTGATCTGTTTGCATTTTATCTGCCCCAGCACTTGGGACAGAGCAAACTTCAACCACTACCACAGTCATTATTATCCACGCCCCACATGCACCCTCTTCTCTCCTGCCATCGGCTTGGGGGTTGTCTGGGAACCTAACCAAAAGTCCTTTGGGAGTCAGGGGATCAGCTGTTTTCAATCAATGGTATCTATTGAATGTTCACTGTGTCCAGAGCACTGTAGTAAGCGCTTGCTAAAGTACAATACAGCTGAGTGGGTAGACATGTTCCCTGCCCGTGAGAAGCTGCAGTCTGGAGGGGGAGATGGACATGAGTAGAAATAAATGAAGGACAGCTCTGGACATAAGTGTGCGTGGGGCTGTCGGAGGGGCGGGTTTAGGTTTTGGACTTAGGTTTGGGTTTAGGACTGAAAGGCTGCAGCTCAGCCTGGAAGCACCAGAGGGTGTCTGAGCTGCTCTAGTAGTAATGATGGCATTTATTAAGTGCTTACTATGTGCAAAGCACTGTTCTAAGTGCTGGGGAGGTTACAAGGTGATCAGGTTGACCCATGGGGCGCTCACAGTCTTAATCCCCATTTTACAGATGAGGGAACTGAGGCCCAGAGAAGTGAAGTGACTTGCCCAAAGTCACACAGCTGACAATTGGTGGAGCTGGGATGTGAACCCGTGACCTCTGACTCCAAAGCCCGGGCTCTTTCCAGGGCTGCATCTCCCACCCTGAATGGGAAGAGGAGAGAGAAAAGGCGTCTTGAAAGGTTGCCTGCCTCATCTGAGAGACAACCACTCTTCCCTGCTTCATAGCCCTTCTGAAATGGTGTCTCCCCCTGGAGGCCTTCCCAGATTAACCTCTCAACTCCCCATCCTCCTCCCTGCCAACAGCCTCTACAACCCTCCTGCCTCATAAGCACTTAGTACAGTGCTCTGCACACAGTAAGCACTCAATAAATATGATAGAATGAATGAATGAATCTAAGTGCTTGATGACTCAGCCCTTCCACTACTACTATTATTTACACTCTTTTGCTCCCTCCTACTTGTCTTTTGCTTACTATCTGTATCACCCCACCCCACCCCCAGATTGTATAGTCCTTGAGGGCAGGGAATATGTCTATTCACTCTCTTTTCCTCTCCCAAACACTTAGTACAGTGCTGGGCACAGCGTGACTGCTCTATACATACTATTGATTGATTGATTGATTGATTGATTGATCGATCATCCAAGCCCCAAGTAGGTTCACAGAGGACCAGGCTAACTAGAGAGCCTCAGTCTAGTAGTGAAAAACAAACCAACCAATCAACCAATCAATGGTATTTATTGAGCACTTACTCTGTGCAGAGCACCATGCTAAGCACTTGGAAAAGTCCAGTGCAACAGAGTTGGTAGACACAGCCCCTGCCAGTAGTGAGCACCTTGCCCACCACTTTGCCCCCTCCTACCTCAACTCACTACTCTCCTTCTACAATTCAACCTTCACACTTCGGTCTTCTAATACTAACCTTCTCACTGTACCTCTATCTCACTTATCTCATGGCCAAGCCCTAGCCCACATCCTGCCTCTGGCCTGGAACTCCCTCCCTTCTGAAATCTGACAATGACTCTCCCCGGCTTCAAAGCCTCATTGAAGGCACATCTCCTTCAAGAGGCTTTCCCACACTAAGCCCCTCCTTCCCTCTCCTCCCACTTCCTTCTGTGTTACCCTGACTTGCTACCTTTGTTCTTCCCCCTTCCCAGCCCCACAGCACTCTGGTATATATCTGTCATTTATTCGTTTGTATTGATGTCCGTCTCCCCCACTCTAGACTGTAAGCTCGTTGTGGTCAGGGAATGTGTCCGTTTATTGTTATATTGTACTCCCCGAAGTGCTTAGTACAGTGCTCTGCACACATTAAGCACTCAATAAATACAATTGAAAGACTGAATGAAAGGAGCTTATAATCTGCAGGACTCAAAGAAAGTCATCGGTTCATGAGCTATCAGGATATTCAATGACAATGAGAAGAACGCTTGTCTCAAAGCTTTCTGAGTCATTCATTCATTCAATCGTATTTATTGAGCGCTCACTGTACTAAGAGCTTGGGAAGTACAAGTCGGCAACATATAGAGACGGTCCCTACCCATCCCAGAGGTCTTCAAGAAGGACACCTGGAGATCCTGCAACAGAATAATAAAGCCCAGGCCTGGGAGTCAGAAGCTGCCTTCGACACTGTGGACCACCCCCTTCTCCTCAACACGCTATCTGACCTTGGCTTCACAGACTCCGTCCTCTCCTGGTTCTCCTCTTATCTCTCCAGTCGTTCATTCTCAGTCTCTTTTGCAGGCTCCTCCTCCCCCTCCCATCCCCTTACTGTGGGGGTTCCCCAAGGTTCAGTGCTTGGTCCCCTTCTGTTCTCGATCTACACGCACTCCCTTGGTGACCTCATTCGCTCCCACGGCTTCAACTATCATCTCTACGCTGATGACACCCAGATCTACATCTCTGCCCCTGCTCTCCAGGCTCGCATCTCCTCCTGCCTTCAGGACATCTCCATCTGGATGTCTGCCCGCCACTTAAAATTCAACATGTCCAAGACTGAACTCCTTGTCTTCCCTCCCAAACCCTGCCCTCTCCCTGACTTTCCCATCTCTGTTGACGGCACTACCATCCTTCCCGTCTCACAAGCCCGCAACCTTGGTGTCATCCTTGACTCTGCTCTCTCGTTCACCCCTCACATCCAAGCCGTCACCAAAACCTGCCGGTCTCAGCTCCGCAACATTGCCAAGATCTGCCCTTTCCTCTCCATCCACACCACTACCCTTCTCATTCAAGCTCTCATCCTATCCCATCTGGACTACTGCATCAGCCTTCTCTCTGATCTCCCATCCTTGTGTCTCTCCCCACTTCAATCCATACTTCATGCTGCTGCCCGGATTGTCTTTGTCCAGAAACGCTCTGGGCATGTTACTCCCCTCCTGAAAAATCTCCAGTGGCTACCAATCAATCTGTGCATCAGGCAGAAACTCCTCACCCTGGGCTTCAAGGCTCTCCATCACCTCGCCCCCTCCTACCTCACCTCCCTTCTCTCCTTCTCCAGTCCACCCCGCACCCTCCGCTCCTCTGCCGCTAATCTCCTCACCGTACCTAGTTCTCACCTGTCCCGCCATCGACCCCTGGCCCACGTCATCCCTCGGGCCTGGAATGCCCTCCCTCTGCCCATCCGCCAAGCTAGCTCTCTTCCTCCCTTCAAGGCCCTACTGAGAGCTCACCTCCTCCAGGAGGCCTTCCCAGACTGAGCCCCTTCCTTCCTCTCCCCCTCGTCCCCCTCTCCATCCCCCATCTTACCTCCTTCTCTTCCCCACAGCACCTGTATATATGTATATATGTTTGTACATATTTGTTACTCTATTTATTTATTTATTTTACTTGTACATATCTATTCTATTTTATTTTGTTAGTATGTTTGGTTTTGTTCTCTGTCTCCCGCTTTTAGACTGTGAGCCCACTGTTGGGTAGGGACTGTCTCTATATGTTGCCAACTTGTACTTCCGAAGCGCTTAATACAGTGCTCTGCACACAGTAAGCGCTCAATAAATACGATTGATGATGATGATGATGATGACCTCTCCCCCTTCTAGACTGTGAGCCCACTGTTGGGTAGGGACTGTCTCTATATGTTGCCAACTTGTACTTCCCAAGCACTTAGTACAGTGCTCTGCACACAGTATGCGCTCAATAAATACGATTGATTGATTGATTGATTGATTGATTGATTGACCTGGGTTCTAATTCCAACTCTGGCACTTGTTTGCTGTGTGACCCTGGGTAAATCACTTCACTTCTCTGGGTCTCAGTTACCTCATCTGTAAAATGGGGATTAAAACCGTGAGCCCTATGGGGAAAGGGACTGTGTCCGACCTGATTAGTTCATATCTACCCCAGGGCTTAGAACAGTATGCGGCACACAGTAATCACAGAACAGATACAATAAAAAAAATAGTGCTTTCCATTTGTCAAGCACTGAGCTAAATGCTGGGTTAGATACAATATCATCAGGTCAGACAAAGTCCCTGTCCACACAGGGCTCACGGTCTAAGTAGGAGGGAGGGAAGCAGCACGGCTTACTGGAAAGAGCCTGGGCTTTGGAGTCAGAGGTCATCGGTTCAAATCCCAGCTTCACCACTTGTCAGCTGTGAGACTTTGAGCAAGTCACTTCACTTCTCTGTGCCTCAGTTACCTCACCTGTAAAGTGGGGATTAAGACTGTGAGCCCCACATGGGACAACCTGATCACCTTGTAACCTCCCCAGCGCTTAGAACAGTGCTTTGTATATAGTAAGCGCTTAATAAATGCCATCATTATTATTATTATTATTGCTGAATCCCCATTCCACAGATGAGGCATTTTGCAGAGAATTTGTAATTTGTCCGAGTCCTCACAGCAGGGAAGTGGCAGAGCCAGGATTAGAAGCAAGTCGTCTAACTCTCAGGCTCCGTGTTCTTTCCACTAGGTCACGTGTAGTCACGAATGCCTTCGCATCTCAAGGCAGACACCAATCAGGAGAAAGTGATCAGGTAAAGTGACAGGGAAACTCACAGTCTATGTACGTATATATAAACTGCATGCAGTTCCTGTGAGCTTCCATCCAGTCTGAAGGGAGAGCTGGCTGGCATTAGGAAAGCAGGAGGAAGAGACCTTATTTATTTTGTTGTTATTTTATACTACCCTGGTTCTTCCCCTTTCCCAGCCCCACAGCACTCTGGTACATATTTGTCATTTATTTGTTTGTATTGATGTCCCCACTCTAGACTGTAAACTCGTTGTGGGCACGGAATGTGTCCATTTATTGTTGTATTGTACTCTCCCCAGTGCTTAGTACAGTGCTCTGCACACATTAAGCACTCAATAAATACAATTGAAAGAATGAATAAAAGGAGCTTATAGTAAGTGCTTACTATGTGCCAAGCATTGTACTAACTGCTGGGATAGAGACAAGGTATTCAGGTTGGATACAGTCCCTGCCCCATGTGGGGCTCACAGTCTTCATCCCCATTTTCCAGATGAGGTAACTGAGGCCCAGAGAAGTGAAGTGACTTGCCTAAGGGCACACAGCAGATACGTGGCAGAGTGGGGATTAGAACCCAGGTCCTTCTGCCTCCCAAGCCTGGGCTCTTTCCACTAGGCCGTGCCCATCTCCCACCCTGGCAGCTGGAGAGAGAAGCGGTCCCCAGCAGGTTGCTCTGTGTGAATTGCTGCCCCTTGGAAACTGGGAAGAACAGCAGCAGTGGTGGCGGCAGAAGCAGTGGTGGCAGCCAATTCGGCACCAGGATGATCAGTAGCTCCCCGTGGCTTTCATTGATGTCACAGGGAAAAAAGTGTCTGGTGAAATTCTGTATGGATGAATGAGGCCTCTCTCCATCTCCCTCCTTCTCTCTTTCTCCACTCTCACTCTTTCTCTCCTCATACTCTCCCTGTCCCTCCTCTCTTTCTCCATTCTCTCCCCCCTCACTCTTTCTTTCTCTCCCCTCTCTCCCTCTCTCTCTGCATCTCACTCTCTCACCCCACTCCTTCTCCCTCCTCACTTACCCTCTCCAATCTCTACCCTTCTCACGCCTTTTCACCCTCTCCCTCTTCCACTTTTTCTCTCCACTCTCTCCCCCTCTTTCCCCACTCTTTCCCTCCTTTCTCTCTCCACTCCCTCCGCCTCTCACACTCTCTCCACTCTCTCCCCCTCACTCTTTTTTCTCCTCACTCTCTTGTTCTTTGTTTCCACTCTTTCCCTCTCCCTTCTTTTTTTCTTTCTCCACTCCCTCCCCCTCTTGCTCTTTCTTTCTCTCCCTGCTCATTCCCTCTTTCTCCGCAGTCTCCCCCTTCACTCTTTCTCTCCCCACTCTTGCCCTCCACTCTACCCCCTCACTCTTTCTTTCTCTCCTCCCTCTCTCCCTTTCCCTCCTTCTCTTTCTCTCCCCAGTTTCTCTCCCTCTCTTCCCTTCTCTTTTTATGATATCTGTTAAGTGCTTACTATGCATCAAACACTGTTCTAAGTGCTGGGGTAGATACCTATATGCGACCAATGTCTTCTCTCCCTGCTCTTTTCTTCTTTCTTTACTTCTCTCTCCCTCTTTCTCCCCCTTCTCTCTTTCTCCCTCTCTCTCTCTTGCTGTCTCTCTCAACACCACTGACTGAATCTATCTACAAGAAAATAATAGAGGCAATTCTAGTAAACAATTTCATTTCCTGTGGTTCTATTTGAAGCTAATGTAGCAGGCTGCTAGTAATTTAAACAAGAATCCACTAGGAACCTGCCATGTTTTAATAAGCGCATCCACTCCTTGAAACAGCCCACGCAGTTGGTCCACAGCAGTGTGTTGGACTTGGCCCATCCAAGTGGACTCGGATGGGCAGTAACCCTGATCTTCTCTGGGGAGGGTTTCGGTTACAGGTGTTCGGTGAGGTTAAATGTGGAGAAAAATCATCGGACCAGATCACCTTCTCCGACACAAGCCTGAAACCAACACAAGGTATCACATATCGACTTAGAGAAAGGTATGTGGGATATGTTCAAGATGAAGCAGGGACACCTTGTGGGTTATATCATCAGCTGATGGAGAGACTGAAGGATGTTCACAATGATGCTCACTGTGCCCTGATCTTGTCTAGCTCACTGCCGGCCCCTTTCCCACCTCCTTCCTCTGGCGTGGAGCTCCCTTCCCATCCATATACACCAGACCACCACTCTCCCTACCTTCAAAGCCTTACTGAGATCACAACTCCTCCAAGAGGCTATCCCCAATTAAGCCCTCTTTTCCCCGCCTCCCTCTCCCTCTGCATTTGGATCTGGACTCTTCGGACATTTGGTATAATAACGATGATGGTATTTGTTAAGTGCTTACTATGTGCCAAGCACTGTTCTAAGTGCTGGGATAGATACAAGGACATTAGGTTGTCCCATCTGGGGCTCACAGTCTTAATCCCCATTTTTCAGATGAAGGAACTGAAGCACAGAGAAGTTGAGTGAGTTGCCCAAAGTCACACAGCTGACAAGTGGCAGAGCCAGGATTAGAGCCCACAACCTCTGACTCCAAAGCCCATGCTCTTTCCACTAAGACATGCTGTTCCTAACCCACCTTAAGCCCTATAGCAGTTATGGACATATCTACAAATTTTTACTTATTTATATTAATGTCTGTCTCACCCTCTAGACTGTAAGATCATCGTGGGCGAGGAATATGTCCATCAACTCTGATAGGTTGAACTCTCCCAAGCACTTAGTACAGTGCTCTGCGACCAGTGAACCCCCTTTTTCCTCTCCTCCTCCCCATCTCCCCTACCCTACCTCCTTCCCCTTCCCACAGCACCACCTGTATATATGTTTGTACAGATTTATTACTCTATTTATTTTACTTGTAAATATTTACTATTCTATTTATTTTGTTAATGATGTGCATTTAGCTCTAATTCTCTTTGTTCTGATGACTTGACACCTGTCCACATGTTTTGTTTTGTTGTCTGTCTCCCTCTTCTAGACTGTGAGCCCGTTGTTGGGTAGGGACCGTCTCTATATGTTGCCGATTTGTACTTCCCAAGCACTTAGTGCAGTGCTCTGCACACAGTAAGCGCTCAATAAATACAATTGAATGAATGAATGAATTGTTTTTATTGAGTACTTATTGTGTGCAGAGCATTGTGTTAAGCACTTGGGAGAGTACAGTACAGCAGAGTTGGTGGACATGCTCCCTGCCCACAATGAACTTACATTTTAGAAGGGGATAAAGACATTAATATAAATAAATTATGGATAGGTACATAAGTGCTGTGGGGATGAGGGAGTGGTAAATAAAAGTGCAAATTCAAGTGCACGGGTGATGCAGAAGGGAGTGGGAGAAGAGGAAAGGGGGGCTTAGTCTGGGAAGGCCTCTTGGAGGAGATGTGCCTTCAATAAGTCTTCGAAGGTGGGGAGAGTGATCATCTATCGGATATGAAGAGCGAGGATGTTCCAGGCCAGAGGCAGGACGTCGGTGAGAGATCTGCAGTGAGATAGTCGAGATTGAGGTCCTGTGAGTAGATCAGTGTTAGAGAAGGGAAGTGTGTAGGCTGGGTCGTAGTAGGAGAGCAGCGAGGCGAGGTGGGAGGGGACAAGGTGAATGATGACGTGCTTTAAAGCCGATGGGAAGGAGTTTCTGTTAGACGTGGAGGTAGATGGGCAACCACTTCAGGTTCTTGAGCAGTGTGAAAATGTGGACTGAACGTTTTTGTAGAAAAAGGATCCGGTCAGCAGAGTGAAGTGTGGACTGGAGTTGGGAGAAACAGGAGGCTGGGAGGTCAGCAAGGAGGCTGATGCAGTAATCCAGGAAGGATAGGATAAGTGCTTGGACTAACGTGATAGCAGTTTGAATGGAGAGGAAAGCACACTGTAGGTGCTCAATAAATACCACTGTTTGATCGATCAATAAATAATAAATCAATAAGGGAACTATTCCTTCCATCAAAAAACTCTTGGCTTCACTATAATGGAATCCAGTTCAGTCTGCTTTGTTGGCACTTTTTTATGATTTTTGTTAAGCACTTTATGTGTCAAACACTGTTCTAAGCACTGTGGTAAGTACAAGCAGTACAAGTAGAAGCAGCGTGGCTCAGTGGAAAGAGCACGGGCTTGGGAGTCAGAAGTCATGGGTTCAAATTCCAGCTCCGCCGCTTGTCAGCTATGTGACTTTGGGCAAGTCACTTAACTTCTCTGTGCCTCAGTTACCTCACCTGTAAAATGGGGATTAAGATTGTGAGCCCCACATGGGACAATCTGATCACCTTGTATCCTCCCCAGCACTTAGAACAGTGCTTTGTACATAGTAAGCACTTAACAAACACCAAAATTATTATTATAATTATTATTATTACAAGCTAACTAATTTGGACACAATCCCAGTCACATTCTAATGGGTAGGGAGAACAGGCATTTAATCTCTGTTTTCCAGTTGAAGGAACTGAGACAGTGAGAGTAATAATGATAATTGTGGTATTTGTTAAGTGCTTATTATATGCCAAGCACTGTACTAAGCCCTGGGGTAGATAGGAGATCATTGTATAGAAGCCACATGGGGATCAGAGTCTAAGTAGGAGGAGAACAGGTATTGAATTCTCATTTTACAGATGAGGACACTGAGGCTCAAGAGATGTCAAGTGACTTGTCCAAAGTCATACTGCAGGCAGGAGGCAGAGCCAGGAATGGAACCTGGGTTCTATGATTCCCAGGCCCATGCCCTTTCCACTCAGCCACAAAGCTGGGATTTGCCCAAGGTCACACAGCAGACGCGTGACTGAGCCAGGGTTTAGAACCAAGGTCTCCTCTCACTAGGCCATGTTGCTGGGACTTGTCCAAGGTCACAAAGCTGGCAAGTAGCGGAGCTCAGAATCGAACCCAGGTCTTCTGATTCCCACACCCAGGCTCCTTCTAGTAGACTCCTAAGACTGCTTCTACTCCTGTTCTATGCTCATTCTCTTGGGGAGCACTGAATTTCCTTGTGGCTTCAGCTCTGGTGTCTATGTGACAAGTCCCAAATTTACATCTGCAATCCCAACTTCTTCTCTGCATTATAACCTCATAGCTCCTCTTGCCTCCAGGACATTTCCACAATATGTCAAAACCTGAACTCTTCATCTTCCCTCCTTAAACCGACTCTTCCTCAAAACTTTTCCATCACAGCTGACAGCCCCATTATCGTCCCCATTCCAAAAACTAATAATCTTGGCGTCATCATTGACTCCGCTCTGTCATTGATCACCTACGTTCAGGCTGCCGCTAAATCTTGCCTGCTTTTACTGGACAGTATTTCCCGGGTTTCCCTCTTTTTCTCCACCCTTGTGGCCACCCCTGCAGGCTAAGTTTTGAGGGAAGCAGCCTGGCCTAGTGGGTAGAGCCCGGGCCTGGGAGTTGGAAGGTCATGGGTTCTAATCCCAGCTCCACCACTTGTCTGCTGTGTGGCCCTGGGGAAGTCACTTCTCTTCTCTGTGTCTCAGTTACCTCACCTCAATGGGGATTGAGACTGTGAGCCCCAAGTGGGACAGGGACTGTGTCCAACCCAAATTGCTTGGATTCCCTACGCCTAGGAGCTATCCCGGCCCCTACCATAGGAACAGGTCAGCTGCACTGACAAAGATGGTGATTTTTACATAGGGAGAAACTCATTCGAATGGTCTACTAAGCCCCACGTGGGACAGGGACTGTGTCTGACCCAATGATCTTGAATTTTCCTAGTATTTAGTACAGTAGAAAGCACTTAGCCAACTCCAGAATTATTATTATTATTATTTGTAATCCTGGCTCCACCACTTGTCTGCTTTTTGACCTTGGGCAAGTCACTTCACTTCTCTGGACCTCAGTCACATCATTAGCAAATCAATCAATCATATTTATTGAGTGCTGACTGTGTGCAGAGCACTGTTTTAAGTGCTTGGGAGAGTACAATGCAACGTGGCTTAGTGGAAAGTGTCCCGAGGGCTTGGTAGTCAGAGTTCGAGGGTTGTAATCCCAGCTCTGCCACCTGTCAGCTGTGTGACTTTGGGCAAGTCACTTAACTTCTCTGTGCCTCAGTTACCTCATCTGTAAAATGGGGATTAAAACTGTGAGCCCCACCTGAGACAACCTAATAACCACGTATTTCCCCTAACATTTAGAACAACGCTTGGCACACAGAAAGCACTTAACAAATACCATCATTATTATCGCAATAGAACAATATAGTACAGTTGGTAGTCACGTTTCCTATCCATGATAACCTTACAGTCTAAAGGACTGTAAATCAGGGATGAAGACTGTGAGCCCCATGTGGGACATGGACTGGATCCAACCTGATTACCTTGAATCTATCTCAGTGCTTAGTACAGTGCCTGGCACATAGTAAGTGCTTAACAAATACCGTTTAAAAAAAAAAACAGAGGGCAGTGCGAGTAGACAAGGAAGTAACCGACATGGCTTCGCTCTCTAGGTGGTATTCAAGTGAACAGCACAAGGTAAAATGTGAACCCAAGTGTGGGACAAATGCCCTTGTCTCTCATGGCCAGGCTGTCTTCTTTTTTATTTAGTGGTATTTGTTAAGCACTTACTAGGTTCCAGGCACTGTAACAAGTACTGGGGTGGATAATGCCAATAATAATAATAATTCTGGCCTGTGTGCTAGCCATTAGACAACATGGCTTCTTCTTGTTTTATTGGGCTCAGAGTCTGGATTGCTATGGGTCTGGGCTCTAGAGTTGGGGGGCTGGGGACCTGGGACTCTTGGACTTTGGGTCTGTAAGCAGAGAGGGCTGCATCGCTGGGGGTCAGAGGTCTCTGGGGAAGCAGCCTAGCCTAATGGAAAGAGCACGGGCCTGGGAGTCCGAGGACCTGGATGCTAATCCCAGCTCTGCCAAACACTTGCTGTGTGACCTTGGGCAAGTCACTTAACTTCGAATCTCAGTTCTCCTTTTCTCCCTCCTACTTAGACTGTGAACCCCATGTGGGACAGGGACTGTGTCCAACCTAATTTGCTTGTATCTTCCCCAGTGCTTAGAACAGCATTTGACACATAGTAGGCGCTTAACAAATATGGTTAAAAATAAATCTGGGCAAATAAAATCAGCCCTGTTCACATAACAAACTTCTCCGGCTGTCACATCACTCCCTGTTCACATAACAAACTTCTCCGGCTGTCACATCACTCCTCAGACAGGGAACTAGAGAAGACTTCATGTGGAGCCCTTGGCTAATGTAGTCTTTAGGGGCCCAAGCAAGAGAGTGCACTAAATGATGCCCTCTCACTCTAGAAACCTCAGTTGACCTCCCCTGTCATACATGTTCATTGCCTGTATGTGCTGTGTTCCTGGAGTACTTTATGTCTCTAGAGCAGTTTAATAAATGATTATTTTTGGGTCAAATTATTCATCTTTTTGCCAACTTGTACTTCCCAAGCGCTTAGTACAGTGCTCTGCACACAGTAAGTCCTCAATAAATACAACTGACTGACTGAATGAATGAATCTTTGCAATGTGCTTTTAGAAGCAGCATGGCGTAGTGGATACAGCAGGGGCCTGGGAGTGAGAAGGTCACGGGTTCTAAGCCCAGTTCCGTCACTTGTCTGCTGTGTGACCTTGGGTAAGTCACTTCTCTTCGTTGTGTCTCGGTTACCTCATCTGTAAAGTGGGGTTTGAGACTGTGAGCCCCATGCGGGACAGGAACTGTGTCCAACTCCATTTGCTTGTACCCTCCCCAGGGTTTAGTACAGTACCTGGCACATAGTAAGCACTTAACAAATATCATCACCATTATCACTGCTTTCATTATTATTATTGGATATTATATTATCCAAAATTGTACAATTTTAAATCATCCCACTGTTCTGATGTAGTGGAGCTTCGTTGTCCCCATTTTACAGATTTGGCAACTGAGGAAGGAAAGAGCATTCATGAAAACCTATTGATTTTCATTCCCTGTTACTGCTGCTAAGGCGAGGATATGCCAAGTTTATACTGTAATAATAATAATAATGGTATTTGTTAAGCGATTAATATGTGCCAAGCACTGTTCTAAGTGCTGAGGGGGGGATGGATACAAGGTAATCAGGTTGTCCCACGTGGGGCTCACAGTCTTAATCCCCATTTTACAGATGAGGTAACTGAGCCTCAGAGAAGTTAAGTCACTTGCCCAAAGTCACACAGCTGACAAGTGGCAAAGCCGGGATTAGAACCTATGACCTCTGACTCCAAGCCCGGGTTCTTTCCACTGAGCCATGCTGCTTCTCTGTAATAGTGGGTCACCTTCAGGGCTGTGTTCTGCAGTGAGAGGGGGGCAAGTTGATTTTTGGGCTGTTAATCCTTGTAGCTCTGTAGTGAGTAGGGAACATGTCTACCCAATCGTACTGTATTCTCCAAATCACTTAGTGGAGTGCTCGGCACAAAGTAAGAGCTCAATAAATACCATCGATTGATTGATAGTAAGCCGAGGTGACCCAAGGCTGCTAGCCACTCCCCTGCCTACCCCATTATTAACCCTCTTCCTTCCCAACAGACTACATGGGTAAGACTAAGTTGGTAAAGGATGATTTCTGCTTTCTATTGGTTTGAATTTGAAAAAGACCCTTCCCACTCTCAACTTTTGAAAGTGCTACATAAAATGGCCTGTAAATTTGCAGCAATTATCATCAGCACCTCAGCTAACTCCGGCAGAGTGAAACGCCAGATCAACTCATCATTTCTGAGCTCCCATCCCTTTTTAAAAAAATGGTATTCATTAAGTGCTTACTGTACTAAGCAGTGAGGTAGATACAAGACAATCACATTGGATGCAGTCCATGTCCCATATGGACTTCATCCCCAATTTTACAGAGGAGATAACTGAGGCACAGAGGAGGGAAATGACTTACCCAAGGTCACACAGCAGAGAGGGGGCAGAAGAGGGGTAGAGCTGGGATTAGAACTCAGATCATCTGACTCCCAGGCATGTGCTCTTTCTACTAGGCTATATGGCTTCTCTAGGTCATGCTGCTTTTCTACAATCAATTGATCAATTGTATTTATTGAGCAACTACTGTGTACAGAGAACTGTACTAAGCAGGTGGGAGAGTGCAGTATAACAGAGTGGGTTGATACATTTCCTGCCCACAACAAGCTTCCAGTCCAGTCTTCACTTCTGTCTTTCTTTCGACTAGTCTCTTTCATCGACACTCATGTTTCATTCATTCATTCAACAGAATGTACTGAGCTCTTACTGTGTGCAAAGCACTGTACAAAGCGCTTAGGAGAGTACAATATAACAATAAACAGACACATTCAGGCATTGTTTTGGATCCCTAGTATGTGTAGAGCACCGAACTGAGCAGCTTCGGAGAGCAGAGCATGGTCCTTGATCCCTGTTACGTGCAGTTATTTTGAACTACGCTTGAGCATGAAAGGAAAACCCCAGCCCGAAATCCACAGAGTTCTTACAAATGCATTAACATGCAATGCTGTTGACCTTTAGGGATTCATTTATCCAGGGTAGTCCCTGACAAACCTCATAGCCTTGTATCCGGTATGCAGGACCCACAACAAAATGAAATGGACAACCTGCTCCTTCTTTAAATCGCAACTGCAAATGCACCCTGAGAAAAGTAGCTCTAGTGTGTTCCCCCGAAAGGCAGAGTTTTGTGAACCACTGTAATTCAAGTGAGCCTGGCCTCATGGCAAGAGCACAGGCTTGGGAGTCAGAGGATGTGGGTTCTAAAATCCCGGCTCCATCACTTGTCTTCTGTGTGACCTTGGGTAAGTCACTTTACTTCTCTGTGCCTCAGTTACCTCATCTGTAAAATGGGGATGAAGACTGTGAGGCCCATGTGGGACAGGGACTATATCCAACCTGATTACCTTGTAGCTACCCTAGCGCTTCGTAGAGTGCTTGGAACATAGTAAGCACTTAACAAATGATAATAATAACTGTGAAGGAATAATGTGTTGTTACTGCTATGACCCAATATCAAAAGCCTGTTCGGGACATTTTTAAGAGGAAAACCTCCCACTGAAAGATTCCAAAGGAATTTTGCAGGTGTCACTTCCTCGAGCTTTGGAGGAATTTCCATTTCCCCTCTTTGTTATTTACCTCTCCATCTCCCTCCTTGCCTAGACTGTAAGCTCCTCATGGGCAGGGATCATGCCTACCGACTCTACTGGTACTCTCCCAACTGCCTAGTACAGTGCTCAGCAGACAGTAAGCGTCCAATAAATACCACTGATCAATTGACTATAGTCGGCCCCTCTAGGCTGTAAGCTCCTTGTGAGCAGGTAATGTGTCAGCCAACTCTGCTGTATTGTTCTCTTCCAAGTCCTTAGTATTCATTCATTCATTCATTCAATCGTATTTATTGAGCGCTTACTGTGTGCATAGCACTGTACTAAGCACTTGGGAAGTACAAGTTGGCAACCTATAGAGACGGTCCCTACCCAACAACGGGCTCACAGTCTAGAAGGGGGAGACAGGCAACAAAATGAAACATGTGGACAGGTGTCAAGTCATCGGAATAAATAGAAATAAAGCTAGATGCACATCATTAACAAAATAAATAGAATAGTAAATATGTACAAGTAAAACAAATAGAGTAATAAATCTGTACACACGGCATGGCATAGTGGATAGAGCACGGGCCTGAGAGTCAGAGATTATGGGTTCTAATCCCCATTCCGTCACTTTGCTGTGGTCCTTGGGCAAGTCACTTCACTACTCTGGGCCTCAGTTACCTCATCTGTCAAATGGGGATTAAAACTGTGAGCTCCATGGGAGACAGGGACTGTGACAAACCTGATTTGTTTGTATCTACCCCAGCACTTAGTACAGTGCCTGGCACATAGTAAGCGCTTAACAAGTACCACTACCACCTCCGGATCACCGTTCTGAGCACTTGTGGTTTGCAGAACACTGTACTGGGTGCGAAGTAGAGTTCAAAAAAGTAAAAAAACCTAATTCCTGCCCTCCGGGAGCTTCCAGTCTAAGAGTTTGATGATCTAAAATTTACTGAACACCTCTCAGGAGAATGGGCAATGTTGCTAATGAGGATGCCAACATTTCCTTCCAGGGCTGGAATGCAAGTGCTCTCAGGCCTATTCTCAAGCCACAGTAGTCCCTAAGCTGGCAGAGTGGGCATACTTTACCTTGGGCTAGCAGATGCCCATCGTGACCCTCTTCCTTTTCTGGCAACCAAGCCAGACATGGGAGATCTTAGCCAAATCAATCGATCAGTGGGACTTATTGAATGCTTACTGTGTACAGAGCAGTGTACTAAGCACTTCAGAGAGTATCCTGAAGAAGGTAGGCATGATTCTCTGCAAGAGGGGCTGGTAGGGTAGGAAGCCACTGTGCTCAGAGCCCTGGGAGAGGCCTGAGATTTCTTCCAAGAAGGCCTGGAACTCCTGTCCACATAATAGTCTGACAGACCACTGCCCTCTCCATCTTCATAGCCCTGTGAAAAGTCCACCTCCTCCAGGAAGCCTTCCATAACTACTCAACTCCCCCCGCACAACCCCTTTTTCCCTGTAGACTGTCAGCTCCATTTGCCCAGGGATTGTGTCTACCAGCTCTATTGTATTTTACTGTCCTAAGCATTTAGTTCAGTGTTCTGCACATAGTAAGCCCTTAATAATAATAATAATAACAACAATAATTGTGGTTCTTGTTAAGCACTTACTATGTACCAGGCACTGTACTAAGCTCTGGGGTAGATCCAAGATAGTGGGGTTGGACACGGTCCTTGTCCCACATGGGGCTCACAGTCTTAATCCCCCATTTTACAGTTGAGGAAACTGAGGCAAAGAGAAGTGAAGTGACTTGCCCAAAGTCACATAAGTGGTGGAGCCGGGATTAGAACCCAAGTCCTCTGATTCCCAGGACCATGCTCTTTCCACTAAGTCACGCAATAAATACCATTGACTGATTTATGCATCACCTAGCAACTAGGGTCCCAGGAAATTCATATAATTTCCCCCATCCCCACCCCCACAGCCCTTATGGACACATCTTTATACTCAGATGCTCCCCTTTACCTGAAATTTATTGTAAGGTGTCTCTCCCATTAGACTGTAAGCTCACTCAGGGCAAGGATCTTGTCTCCCAGCTGTACTGCTCTCTTCCAAGTGCTTAGTACAATGCTCTGCACACAGGGAGTGTTCAATACTCATGACTGTAAGTTCACTGAGGGCAGGGAAAATGTCTACCAACTCTGTTGCACTGGATTCCCCCAAGTGCTTAGTTCAGTGCTCCGCATACAGTAAGTGTTCAATAAATAGCATTGATTGATGGATTGACTGGCTGACCGGGTCGCTTGAACCCTTGAACCTAAGTATCAATGACAATGCACGGGGATGAGATTTGATGTTGACAGTGTAGTGGATAGGGCCTGGGCCTGGGAGTCAGAAAGTCATGGGTTTTAATCCCGGCTCCACCACTTGTCTTCTGTGTGACCTTGGGCAAGTCACTTCACTTCTCTGGGCCTCAGTGACCTCATCTGTAAAATGGGGATGAAGACTGTGAACCCCACGTGGGACACAGACTGTGTCCAATTTGATTTGCTTGTATCTACCCCAGTGCTTAGTACAGTGCCTGGCACTTAATACTTGCTTAATAAATACCAGAATTATTATTATTATTAACTCTCCCTCTCCCGCATTCCATGGGAGTGGGCTATTCTGCAGGCAGACAGGAGGGGTTGGGGAGGCCGTCCCGAATCAGAACTGGGGGAACCCGTAGTCAGGCAAGCCTTAGAAACTGGGGCAAGTCATTTCATTTCTCTGTGCCTCAGTGACCTCATCTGTAAAATGGGGATTAAGACTGCTAGTCCCATGTGGAACAGGGACAGACTGTGAGCCCGTTGTTGGGTAGGGACTGTTTCTCTGTGTTGCCGACTTGTACTTCCCAAGTGCTTACTACAGTGCTCTGCACACAGTAAGCGCTCAATAAATATGAATGAATGAATGAACTTGTATCTACCCCCGCACTTGGAACAGTGCTTGACACATAGTAAGTGCCTAACCATAAAAAAAAAGAAAGTTCCCGAGCCCAGAAGTCATTGCAAAAATCAGAAACGGAGACCTGAACTGGTTGAGTTGTGCCACGCTGGAAAGCGGGATTCTTGGCAGGCCAAACGTGAAGTGAGACAGGGACCACATTCCCAGATGGGTGGTACTCTTTCATTCCGTGGTTTCTGCCACTGTACGTGGCGGCTGCCTTGTCTGGGTGTGTTGGGAATGTGGTGGTTTAGCCCAAGGTCCCAGAGGCTTCAGAGCTGGCTCTCACACCTCTCCTCCTGACCTGTGTGGAGACAGAAATCCCTGCTGTAACCAACTCTTTCTCCCTGTTTGGCCTCCAGAGGTAATCGAGCTATTTTCATCCTCCGCATAAGGAACGATCATTTATTCAGCTCTCACACTGGCTGTACGGTACAGAACTAGTTCATTCATTCATTCAATTGTATTTATTGAGGACTTACTGTGTGCAGAGCACTGTACTAAGCACTTGGGAAGTACAAATCGGCAACATATAGGGATGGTCCCTACCCAACAATGGGCTCACAGTCTAGAAGGGGGAGACAACAAAACTAAACAAGTAGACAGGCGTCAATATTATAGCTATATACACATCATTAATAAAATTAATAGAGTAATAAATATGTACAAATATATACAAGTACCGTAGGGCAGGAAAGGGGGTAGGGCAGAGGGAGGGCGGGGGGGGGGGGGCAATGGGGAGGGGAGGAGGAGGAGAGGAAAAAGGAGGGCTCAGTCTGGGAAGGCTTCCTGAAGGAGGTGAGCTCTCAGTAGGGCTTTGAAGGGAGGAAGAGAGCTAGCTAGTTCTGTTGTTGGCTGTTGTTCCCAAGGAGCTGAAAGTCTAGAGGGGAAGTGGAGTCAGACGGGTATACTAAAAACACCCCAATAACACACAGAGACGTGCGAAGACTTTATTATTATTATTATTATTATTAAGCACTTACTGTGTGCCAGACACTGTACTAAGTGCTGAGTGGTTATAAACAAATCAGGTTGGACACAGGCTCCCAGTCTCAATCCCCATGATGAAATAACTCAAACACAGAAAAGTGAAGTGATTTGGCCAAGGTCACACAGCAGACAGAGCCAGAATTAGAACCTATGACCTTTTGACTCTCAGGCCCATGCCATAATTCAAAGAAACATATTCATAGATGAGTGAAGGATGGGCAGTCAATCAATCAGTAGTATTTACTAAGTGCTTAACAAATGCAGAGGACTGTACTAAGTGCTTAGGAGAATATGGTGCAACAGAGTTGGAAGCCATATTCCCTGTCCACAAGGAGCTTAAAGTCCAGTGGGGGAGACAGACATTAGAATACATTACGGATATGTACATAAGTGCTGTGGGGCTGAGAGTAGGGTGAATTAAGGATAAATATCCAAATGCAAGGGTGGGACAGAAGGGGGATATGGTGGTCTGTAGGATTCAAAAGGGTGGCAGGGAATTCCAGGCCAGAGAGAAGATGCGGGCAAGGGGTCTGTAGTGGGATAGATGAGATCAAGGTACAGTGAGAGGAACAAAGTGAGCAGGTCATGAGTTACGGTCTCTCTGAGAAGATCATGACACTGAGAAAGACAAAGTAAGGTACTGTGAAGAATAAATCCAACAGGGAGACAAGGAACACGATGTGGACAGTACGGCCAGTCACTCATTGATCTTACTGGTCACAGTTCCGCACACCAATTAAAACCTCACCCTCAGTAGAATTCAAGCAAAAAATGGAATTTATTGAAACTGTCAGGCGTGCTCTCCCTAAAATCAATTAATCAATTGTATTTATTGAGCACTTACTGTGTGCAGAGCACTGTACTAAGCGCTTGGGAAGTACAAGTTGGCAACATATAGAGACAGTCCCTACCCAACAGTGGGCTCACAGTCTAGAAGGGGGAGACAGAGAACAAAACCAAACATATTAACAAAATAAAATAAATAGAATAGATATGTACAAGTAAAATAAATAAATAAATAGAGTAATAAATATATATACATATATACAGGTGCTGTGGGGAAGGGAAGGAGGTAAGATGGGGGGATGGAGAGGGCGACGAGGGGGAGAGGAAGGAGGGGGCTCAGTCTGGGAAGGCCTCCTGGAGGAGGTGAGCTCTCAGTAGGGCCTTGAAGGGAAGAAGAGAGCTAGCTTGGCAGTTGGACAGAGGGAGGGCATTCCAGGTCAGGGGGATGACGTGGGCTGGGGGTCGACGGCGGGACAGGCGAGAACGAGGCATGGTGAGGAGATTAGCGGCAGAGGAGCGGAGGGTGCGGGGTGGGCTGTAGAAGGAGAGAAGGGAGGTGAGGTAGGGGGGGGCGAGGTGATGGAGAGCCTTGAAGCTGAGGGTGAGGAGTTTCTGCCTGATGTGCAGATTGATTGGTAGCCACTGGAGATTTTTGAGGAGGGGAGTAACATGCCTAGAGCGTTTCTGGACAAAGACAATCTGGGCAGCAGCATATGAAGTATGGATTGAAATGGGGAGAGACACGAGGATGGGAGATCAGAGAGAAGGCTGATGCAGTAGTCCAGACGGGATAGGATGAGAGCTTGAATGAGCAGGGTAGTGGTTTGGATGGAGAGGAAAAATCTCCCCTGCTCCTTTCAGTCCCTCCCCACTCCTGCCCCTTCACCTTTCCCATCTTTCCCAGCACTATCTCTAGAGATTTCCTGCCTTCTCTCAAAATCCACCCCCTCCACCTGCACATCTGACCCCATTCTTTCACACCTTATAAAACCACTGCCCTCTCTCTTCTTCCCTCCCTAACTGCCAGCTTCAACTCTTCGCTCTCCAACGGCTTCTACCATACTGCTTTCAAACATGTCCACGGATTCCCTATCCTACAAAAACCCTCCCTTGATTCCAAGGCTCCCTTCCAGTGAAAACCCCATCTCCCTCTTACGATTCCTCTCCAAACTCCTTGAGTTGTCTACACCTGCTGTCTCAAGTTCCCCTCCTCCAATTCTCTCCTTGACCCCCTCCAATCTGGCTTCCGTCCCCTTAACTCCAGAACCCACCCTCTCAAAGGTCACAAATGATCTCCATCCTGCCAAATCCAAAAGCTTCTACTCCATCTTAATCCTCCTCAACCTCTCAGTTGCCTTCAACACTGTCAACCATCCCTTTCTCCAAGAAACATTATCCAACTTCATCTTCACTGATACTGTCCTTTCTTGGTTCACCTCCTATCTCTCTGGCTGCTCATTCTGTTTTTTTTTCATGGGTTCCTCCTCTGGCTCCCACCCCCTAACTGTGGGGGTCTCTCAAGGGGTTCTGGGTCCCCTTCTACTCTCCATCTACACCCACTCCCTTGGAGAAATGATTCACTCCACTGGCTCCCACTACCATCTCTATGCAGATGATTCCCAAATCTCCATCTCCAGCCCTGATCTCTCTCCCTCTCTTCAGTCTCACATCTCCTCCTGCCTTCAAGACATCTCTACTCAGATGTCCTGACATCATCTCAAACTTATCATGTATAAAACAGAACTCCTTATCTTCCCAACCAAACCCTGTCCTCCCCTTGACTTTCCCATCACTGTAGTTGGCACCACCATCGTTCCTGTCTCTCAAGCCTGTAACCTGGGCCTTATCCTTGACCTCTCTCTCTCATTCAACCCACATGTCGGTTCAACCTTCACGACATTCCTCAAATCCACCTTTTCCTTTCCTTCCAAATGGCTACCACTTTAATCCAAGCACTTATCCTATTCAGCTTTTATTACAGCATCAGCTTCCTTGCTGACCTCTTTGCCTCCTGTCTCTCTCCATTCCAAATCATACTTCACTCTGCTGCCCGTGGTTTCAGTCCATGTTTCCCTACTCCTCAACGACTGCCAGTGGTTGCCCATCCTCTTCCACATCAAACAGAAACTCCTTACCTGTAGCTTTAAAGCACTCAATCAGCTTGCCCCCTCTTACTTCACCTCACTGCTCTTCTACTAAACAACCTGCACACTTCGCATCAGCCAACCTATTCACTGTACATCTATTTCATCTGTTTTGCTGCCAACCTGCCTCCACCTGGAATGGCCACCCTCTTCGACAATGCCCTCATTTCCTCTTTTCCCACTCCCTTCTGTTTCACCTTGACTTGCTCCCTTTATTCACCCCACTCCCACAGCACTTATGTACATATCCATAATTTATTTATATTAATGTCTGTCCCCCACTCTAAACTATAAGTTCACTGTGGGCTGGGCCTGTGTCTGTTATATTGTTGTGTTGTATTCTCTCAAGTGTTCTGAACACAGTAAGCATTCAGTAAATATGATTGACTGATAATTTATTATGTGCAGAGCCCTGTACTAAGTGCTTGGGAGAGTAGATTGTAGTTGCCCACAATCCTTGCCCACAAGGATCTTATAATCTAGTGAACTTGAAGAGGCTTAGGGGTGGTCTTATTGAAGCTTTCAGTAGTGGGGTTACTGGTCATCATACAAATACACTATTGGCTAAAATATCAACTGCTTTAACCTTAATTCTGATACATACTCTCTGCCACTGACTTTTTCAGAACCCCCATATCCCTTCACAATGTTACATTCCTGCTTTTCCATCGAGCATTAAAATGCAGAACAAATTTTCTCTGTAATTTGACTGTAATTCATAGTTCTTGCCTTGGAAAACACACTATGGTCTTTCACTATATTCTAAAAACTCCATCTCATCTCAACCTAAAAGACACCCTGTGCTTGCTCAGACCTTAAACACTGACAGCTGTAATTCCAACTTTTAACCCAAATTACACCCTTTTCAGGCATTTCTGTCCCTCCCTTCACCTGCTTTGATTTCTTCCTTTCTCTCTTCAGTTTCTTTCCAACCTCCTTCCCTCCCTTGCCTTCCTGCTAGGCTCCAGGCCTCCTTTACCAGTGGCTTTGGTCCTTTGCTTTTCCTCTAGATCATAAGCTCATTGTGGGGAGGGAACAGGTCTCCAACTCTGTTACATGATACTTACTCTCCCTAGCACATAGTACAGAGCTTAGTCAGCACTTGATTGATTGATTCCATTTCCTCCCATCCTATTCTCCATTATCTTTGTCAACCTCACCTATTGTTGCTTTCACCCTTGATTTTCCTCTAATTATACTTCATACTGTTATTAATAATAATAGTAAATCATGGTGCTTGTTAAGTGCTTCTCTGGCCCTGCACTAAGCGCTAGGCTAGATGCCAGATAATCAGGTTGGACACAGTCCCTGTCCCACATGGGGCTCATAGTCTAAGTAGGAGGGAGAAGAGGAAGGCAGGAGGTAATGAGAGACTGCAGAGAGGAAGAGAGATCAGGGCTGGAGATACAGATTTGGGTATCATCTGCATAGAGATGGTAGTGCCAGTTCTCCCTCCTACTTAGAATGTGAGCTCCAATGTGGGACCTGATTATCTTGTAACTGCCCCAGAGCTTAGTACAGTTCTTGACATATATTAAATGCTTAACAAATACCACGATTATTATTATTACCATTTGGCTGCCAATGATGACAGCAACTCTCTTTCCTCCATCATCTCTTCCTCTTTATCATACTTCCTCCTACTCAGGGGCTCTGATCTCCAACTCCAGTCAATCCTTCAATGGTGTTTACTGAGCAGTTTCTGTATGCAGAGCACTGTACTAAGGACTTGGGAGAGCATACTATTAACACAGTTGGGAGACACGTTCCCTGCCCACAAAGAGTTTAGAGACTAGATGCATCATCGTTGATGCAGTTTTGGAGAATCGTGGGAGTACCAAATATTTGCTGGTAGTGAGGGTTCATGATTTTGGTTGAGAATATCAAATCGCACAAGGTATTTCATCTGGGCATGAAGAAGTACTTTCTGGCAGAAAGCAGTGTGGTCAAGTGGAAAGAGCACAAGCCCCGGAGTCGGAGGACCTGGGTTCTAATTCTGACTCCACCACTTGCCTGCTGTGTAACTTTGGGCAAGTCTCTGTGCCTCAGTTATCCTATCTGTAAAATGGGGATTAAGAGTGTGAGCCTCAGTGGGGGACAGGGACTGTGTCCAACCTGATTAGCTTGTGCTTAGCTAGTGCTAAGTCCCAGTGCTTAGAACAGTGCCTGGCACTTAGTAAGCACTTAACAAATACCATTTTTTTTTTTAAAAAAGCAAGACTCCAGGGTTGAAAGATTCCTTGGGCAGGTGGGAAAGTGCTCAATAAATCCTACTGATTGACTTAACAGTAAATAGTCATCAGTGGTATATATGGAGTGCTTGCTGTGTGCAGAGCACTGTATTAAAGCTCCTGGAAAAGGATGAAACAACAGAGTTAGTAGACAGGAATGGGTGCTGTATGCAGAAGGCCTCTGAGAGCATTTCAAAGTGCTGCATCCCTGCCCGTCTACATCTTTGTTGCGCTCTGTACCCCAGCAGGCATGGAGACACAGCCCGCACAATTGTGAGAAATCACCATTCCTCAATTCCTCAAGCCAAGTTCTCAGTCCAGAACTCTTCAGTGAAGAGACCAAGCCTTTTTTTCCCCCTATTTGCAATCACCATGTTTAGGAACCACCTAGTCTACCCATTTTTTTGTTTTCAGCCTGTTTGCTGGGTGACCGTGGGCAAGTCACTTCACTCGTCAGTTTCCTCAACTGTAAATGTGGGGATAAAATACCTGCTCTTCCTCCTATTTGGACTGTGAACCCTGTGAGGAACAGGAACTATGTCTGATCTGATTATCTTTTATCTACCCAGTACACTGCTTGGTACATAGAAAGTACATAATGACTACCAAAGGCATTATTATGGATTATTATGTATTAATAGATTAAGATCCATGCCTGGAAGGAGACTCAAATGCATGTTGTACAATAAATATGATTCCTGGAAGCAACTCCTACATTTTTAGTGTCTCTGAAAACTGGTTTCTCTTTGTTGTGGCATTTGTAAAGTATATTATTATTTTTATCACATTTGTTAAGCACTTAATAGGTGTCAAGCACTGTTCTAAGCACTGGGAGAGATACAGATTTACCAGGTTGGACACATGGGACTCACAGTGAGTCTAAATCCTTAGCCTCCTCTCCCACTACACCTCAGCTTGTACACTTTATTCCCTGTGTCTTTTTTTATGGTCTTCTTAAGAGCTTACTATTTTTCAAACACCATACTAACTGCTGCAGTATTTATAAGCTAATCAGGTTGGACACAGTCCCTGTCCCACATGGGGCTCAAATTACTTTACCGATGACCCCTAGAGAAGCAGCGTGGCTCAGTGGAAAAAGCACGGGCTTTGGAGTCAGAGGTCATGGGTTCAAATCCTGGGTCCCCCACTTGTCAACTGTGTGACTTTGGGCAAATCACTTAACTTCTCTGTGCCTCAGTTACCTCATCTATAAAATGGGGATTAAGACTGTGAGCCCCCTGTGGGACAACCTGATCACCTTGTAACCTCCCCAGTGCTTAGAACAGTGCTTTGCACATAGTAAGCGCTTAATAAATACCATCATTATTATTATTATGAGGAAACTGAGGCACAGAGAAGGTATATAACTTGCCCAAGGTTACCCACAGCAGACAAGTGGCAGAGCAGAAATTAGAACCCAGGTCCTTTGACTCCCAGGCTCGTGCTCTATCCACTAGGCCAGGCTGCTTCTGAATTCTCAATTCTGTTTTCTGTTTCATCACTGGAAATTCAAATAGAAATTAATTATGGAAAGGAACTGGGAAATATAAAAGGCCAAGACCAAGTTTGATGATATCTGTTTCCCTTCCTAGGCACAGCCAGGGGGAATCTGCCTCTTTCATGGAGTCTAGTGGAAACAGCAGGGGGGTGGAATTATTATCATAGTCTATGTTAAGCACTTACTATGAGAAGCAGCATGGCCCTACTGGAAAGTCGGTAGACTTTGGAGTCAGAGGAACTAGGTTCTTATCCCGGCTCTTCCACTTTTCTTTTGTGTGATCTTGGACAAGTCACTTAACTGCTCTGTGCCTCAGTTCCCTCATCTGGAAACTGTGGGTTCAATTCCTGTTCTCCCTCCTACTTGGACTGTGAGCCCCATGTGGGATCTGATGATCTTGTATCTACTCAGTGCTTGGCACATAGTAAGCACTTAACAAATACTATGTTTCAAGTAACATCGTAAGCACTGAATTAAAGCAAATTAATCAGGTATTCTGCCCAAGCCTTGGGACCAACAGCACTTAAGAGAAAGTGTTAACTTTATCATATAACTCTGGACTTTGCTCCTACAACTGTGCCTCATATAGTCAGATTTATTCTGAAATCGAGACTCTAAACCTTCTAATAATAATAATAATGATGGCATTTATTAAGCGCTTACTATGTGCAAAGCACTGTTCGAAGCGCTGGGGAGGTTACAAGGTGATCAGGTTGTCCCACGTGGGGCTCACAGTCTCAATCCCCATTTTACAGATGAGGTAACTGAGGCACAGAGAAGTTAAGTGACTTCTACTTTCCATTCTCTTCCCTGCTTTCAGCTGAGATATTCTTGCTGACATTCTGAAAGAGATCCACCAGGAATTTTCAGCTCAGGGGAGAGCTCACTCATCCGAAAGCAACTTCCATGCAGCTATGATGTTGGGCTAGTGGCTACAGCCTGGGAGTGGGGGTCAGAAAGACCTGGGTTCTAATCCCAGCTCCCCAATTTGCCTGCTGTGTGACCTTGGGCAAGTCACTTCACTGGGCCTCAGTTCCCTCATATGTCGAAAGGGGATTAAGACTGTGAGCCCCATAATAATAATAATAATGATGGTATGTGTTAAGTGCTTACTACATGCCAAGCACTGTTCTAAGCACTGGGATAGGTAAAAGGTTGTCCCACGTGGGGCTCACAGTCTTAATCCCCATTTTACAGATGAGGGAACTGAGGCACAAGGAAGGTACATGGCTTGTCCAAGGTCACACAGCAGACAAGTGGCAGAGCTGGGATTGGAACCCATGTCCTCTGACTCCAAAGCCCATACTCTTTCCATTAAGCCTCACTGTGCCTAACCTGATTAGTATGACTCTACTCCAGCGCTGAAAATGGTGTGCGAGACATAGTAAGTGCTTAACAAATACCATCATCATCATCATCTTCTGGTGGTAAAACAGGTTGAGGAAGTGGTCTATGTCACTAACATAATCCACCCCTAGGCTTAGAACAGTGCTTGGCACAGAGTAAGCACTTAACAGGTACCATAATTAATTAATTAATTAATTAATTAATAACCCTCCCCATCTGTCCTTTTGTCAGGTTCATGAGCTTTGTGTCATCAGGGACATTCTTCAAATAGCCCTAAGAAACCTCTGTCCCATCTTTGTACAAACACAGTCAGTAATCAGGGAAGGGAAGCTGGAATTTCTGGCAGCCCCTCTCAAGAATTCCATTGCAGCTCATGCCCACCACCTCTTTTTTATGGTATTTGTTCAGCATTTACTCTGTGCCAGACACTGTTCTAAGTGCTGGGGTAGATACAAGCTAATTAGTTTATGTTCTACATGGGATTCAGGCTTAATCCCCATTTGACAGATGATTGAACTGAGGCACAAAGAAGGGAAGTTGCTTGCCCAAGGTCACAGAGCAGCAGACAAGTGGTGGAGTCAGGATTAGAACCCAGATTCTCTGACTCCCAGGCCTCAGCTCTATCCACTAGGTCGTGTGCTTCCCTACAGCCTCGTACATATTCTGGCTGTCTAAGGCCCATGGTTTGAAGGTCTTGAGTCTTGGTATCTACAGGCCTCTGGAGTTGGAGTGCTGGGGTGCGGTGGGATGGCAGCGGCTGAGACTAGACTCAGAAGGCCTGATTCCTACTCACGACTTTGCCACTGGCCTGTTTTGTTCTCATCATTGATGGTATTTACTGAGCGCTTACTGTGTGTCAAGCACTATTCTACGCGCTGGGGTACATAGAAATTGGACACAGTCTCTGTCCCGCATGGGGCTCACAGTCAACCGTATATTGAGCACTTGCCTTGTGCAGAGAACTGTGCTAAGTGCTTGGGAGAGTACAGTATAACAATATAACAAACACATTCCCTGCCCACAGTGAGCTCACAGTCTAGAAGAGGAGACAGACATGACTATAAATAAATAAATTACAGTTATGTACAGAAGTGCTGTGGGGCTGGGAAGGGGGATGAAAAGGAACAAGTCAGGCCGAAGTAGGAGGGAGTGAGAAAAGAGGAAAGGAGGAGTTAAGTCAGGGAAGGCCTCTTGGAGGAGATGTGTCTTCAGTAAGGCTTTGAAGGGGGGAGAGTAGTTGTCTGTTGGATATGAAGAAGAAGGGCTTTCCAGGCCAGAGGCAGAGGTTAATGGTAAAATAGACGAGATTGAGGTAACAGTGAGGAGTGAAGTGTGTGGGCTGGGTTGGAGATGAGGTAAGAGGGGGCCACTGGTGTGGGATTTCTGTGAGGTAGAAGGGAGAACAGGAAAACTGAGGCACAGAGAAGTTAAGTGATTTGCTCCAGGTCACACAGAAAGCATTTGGCATTGCCAGGATTAGAATCCAGGCCTGCACATTTTCCATTAGGCCATGATGCCGATGATTCGTCATCATCCTCAATGGTATTTATTGAGCACTTTTTGTGAGCAGATCACTGTACTAAGCTCTCGGGAGAGTACAGTGTAACCGAGTTGTTAAGCACCACCCCAGCCCACAACAAATTTACAGTCTAGCGGACGAGCTTACTGTTTAGATGACCTTGTTCAAGGACTTTGAGAAATAGCAATGGCGTATGGATAGAACATGGGCCTGGGAGTCAGAAGGTCATGGGTTCTAATCCTGGCTCTGCCACATGTCTGCTGTGTGACCTTGGGCAAGTCACCTCACTTCTCTGGGCCTCAGTTACCTGTAAAATGAGAATTGAGACTGATAGCCCCATGTGGGACAGGGACTGTGTTCAACCCTATTTGCTTTGTCCACCCCAGCACTTAGTACTGTGCCTGGCACATAGTAAGTGCTTAAAAATACCATAATTATTATTATTATCACCTTGTTATGTTACCTTGAGCAAGTCACAAACTTTCTGAATCCAGTTCTGACTTGCTTCTCAGATGATAAACTCCCTGGGTGTGTTTAGTAACTTAATAATGCCAACTAGATCTTGTCATTGATTTTTTGATTTTGCAAAAGGTCACTTAGATTATCCTTGAAAATTACTGGTACATTCCTTTAATCTTCTATCACTAGAATGTAGTCTTTCTTTAGCTCAATTTGTGACTTGCCCAATACCTTCAAATGTCTTGATACCTATTTTGAATATTTACATCAGTTTTTTGTGGCAAGCATTACATTTTCTTCATTAGTCTAAGTACTAAGTGATTGCTATGCTATTCTCCTTAACAGTTGTCTCATCTGTAAAATAAGGATTAAGACTGGATCTGGACGGTATCTCTGGCCTGTTTGTCATGTGTCTGCCCCAGTGCTTAGTACAGTACCTGGCACATAGTAAGCACTTGACAAATATTATTAGGAAAAAAATCCAACAAAACTTTCCCAGTAAATTGCAGAATTTCCTCTTTGTCATCAGTGTACTGACTCCATAAAACTCATGGTTAGAATATTATTTTCTGTGTACAATCTTAGTTTTACCATTAAACATTCACATATATTTCTAACTGCATTTTTAATTCATGGCATAGAATTTACAATGGCAACTGTGCATGTTGAAAATGACTTCAATTCCATTCAATATTAGCTCTTTCTCCAGTCGGCTCTATTTCCCATCATCAGTTCTGTCTTTACAAAGCAACAGCTTCTCATTTCTTTTCCCCGGTAAATTGTCCAAGTAAACCATTGCCAGTTTTAATCCAGTGTGCATACAACTCTTTTTTATGTTTTCGGTATTCTTTTCCTGTTAATTTCATCCTTTCTCACCTGTAATATATTTCCAAGTCCAAGACATTTTGGGGGAAAAAGATACCACCACATTTTTGACAGTTCCACTTTCATTTGCAGTATCATTCTTTTTTTCATCTGAACCATTTTCAACCACATTCTAGTTACTCTCTGCCAGGTAACGTTTTCTGTTGATCAATTTTATACCTAAAGATGTAGCTTTAGCCAGATACATTATAATGAATTTGTTTGAATCCACTTACTTCACTTCTGGTAGTTTTTTCAGGTTTGTAACTCTGATTTGAAACACTATTTGATTTCTAATGAAGGGATCTACTAGAGCTCTGAAATTTCAGCAATAATTAAAAGCTTTAGTTCTATTAGGCAGGCTGCAAAATGTTCATTTTCTGCTTGAGATTATACCCAAAATTTGACTTTATTTTTACCTATCTCACCATGGCATAGTGGAAAGAGTGTGGGCTTGGGAGTCTGAGGACTGTGTGTGACTTTCAACAAACCCTTTTACTTCTGGGTGCCTTGGTTTCCTCAACTGTGTAATAGGGATTAAATAATTAAGTGGAGAAGCAGCGTGGCTCAGGGGAAAGAGCCCTGGCTCTGGAGTCAGAGGTCATGGGTTCAAAACCCGGCTCCCCCACTTGTCAGCTGTGTGACTTTGGGCAAGTCACTTAACTTCTTTGTGCCTCAGTTACCTCATCTGTGAAATGGGGGTTAAGACTATGAGCCCCCCATGGGACAACCTGATCACCTTGTAACCTCCTCAGCACTTAGAACAGTGCTTTGCACATAGTAAGTGCTTAATAAATGCTATCATTATTATTATTATAACTATTCTCCCCCTTCCTCAGACTGAGTCCCAGTGGGACGAGGTCTGCATCTGATCTGATTATAGTGTATCTACCCCAGTGCTTGCCCCACAGTCCTTTCCTCTCCGTCCAAACTGCCACCATGTTAATCCAAACACTTATATACTATCCTGGCTCGATTACTATATCAGCCTCCTTGCTGACCTCCCTGCCTCCTGTCTCTCCCCCTTCCAGTCCATATTTCACTCTGCTGCCCGGATCATTTTTCTACAAAAACATTCAAGCCACACCTCCCTGCTCCTTAAGAACCTCCAGTAGTTGCCCATCCACCTCCGCATCAAACAGAAACTCCTTACCTTTGGCTTTAAAGCACTCAATCACCTCACCTCCTTCTAATCTCATTTGGCTACACACTTACTGCAGCCCAGTCCATACACTTTACTCCTCTAATGCTAACCTCTCACTGTACGTCAATCCCATCTATCTCATCGCTGACCCTCGCCCGCATCCTCCCTTTGGCTTGAAGGCCCTCCTTCCTCAAATCCAACAGACAATTCACTTCAAAGCTTTATTTAAGGCATATCTTCTCCAAGAGGCCTTCCCAGATTAAGTCCTCCTTTCCTTTTCTCCCACTCTCTTCTGGGTCACCTTGACTTGCTTCCTTTATTCACGCCCCTCCCAGCCCTTCAGCACTTAAGGACATATCTGTAATTTTATTTATTTGTATTATTGTCTGTCTCCCCCTCTAGACTGTAAGTTCACTGTGGGCAGGGAATGTGTCTGTTATATTCTTATATTATTTTCCCCCAAGCGCTCAGTACAGTGCTCAGCACAAATTAAGCGTTCAATAAATATTATTCATTCATTCAGTTCATTCAATCATATTTACTGAGCACTTACTGTGTGCAGAGCACTATTCTAAGTGCTTGGAAAGTACAATTTGGCAACAGATAGAGACAATCCCTAACCTGACTGACTAGATTCCACAGTTATTATTATCTCATTGTTCCTTGGTGACAGTAGTTCTGAAAATCTCTTGAATTCCAGAGGAGAATTCCTCTTTCCAGGCTCTGATAGATTAAAGCTGTTAAACAAGACAGCTCCTCCCTCTGCCAAATTTAGAAATGTTGCCTCCTTTTGTGGATTGTCTTTTAAATTTAGCTCCTTTGCACACAGGAACAAGTCATACCCTGGATTTAAAAAAAAAACCCTTCCCATCATGATCAACGTTTACAGTCAGTTCCATAACCTAAAGAAACTTTGGCTGTTCTGTATCAAAATAGGAATATTTTCTCACTCATCAGCTTGTATATTTGGTTTTCATTCAACACCAAGCACCTGATGTGTAGCTTCATTCATAACCAAGGCAGTTACTGCATCTTCAACTAAGTACTCCACTACCTTAGCATAACTGGTTTCGTGGGGAAAAAAAAGGGTGAGGCAAACAATAGTTTTCCAAAAGAGTTCATTAATGCATTTCTAAAATCCACAAAATTAGAGGAGTGGCCTAATGGATAGAGCACAGGTCTGGGAGTCAGAAGGACCTGGGTTCTAACCCTGGCTCTGCCACTTGACCACTGTGTGACCTTGGACAAGTCACTTAACATCTCTGGGCCTCAGTTCCCTCATCTGTAAAAATAGAGATTAAGCTCTGAGCCCCACATGGGACAAGGACAGTGTACAATGTGATTAGCTTGTATCTACCCCAGTGCTTAGTATTCATTCATTCAATCATATTTATTGGGTGCTTACTGTGTGCAGAGCACTGTATTAAGAGCTAGAGAAGTACAAGTTGGCAACATATAGAGATGGTCCCTACCCAGCAACGGGCTCACAGACTAGAACAAAAACAAAACACAGACAACAAAACAAAACATGTGGACAGGTGTCAAGTCACCAGAACAAATAAAAATAAAGCTAGATGCACATCATTAACTAAATAAATAGAATAGTAAATATGTACAAGTAAAATAAATAGAGTAATAAATCTGTACAAACATATATACTTAGTAGATTTTGAGAAGGGGTGTATATATACCCAAATCTACATCTCTGCCACTGCTCTCTCTCCCTCACTTCAGGCTCGTGTCTCCTCCTGCCTTCAAGACATCTCCATCTGGATGTCTGCCTGCCATCTAAAACTCAATATGTCCAAGACTGAACTCCTTATCTTCCCTCCCAAACCCTGCCCTCTCCCTGACTTTCCCATCACTGTAGACGGCACTACCATCCTTCCCGTCTCACAAGCCTGCAAACTTGGTGTCATCCTCGACTCTGCTCTCTCGTTCACCCCTCATATCCAATCCGTCACCAAAACCTGCCGGTCTCACATCCACAACAACGCCAAGATCCGCCCTTTCCTCTCCATCCAAACCGCTACCCTGTTGGTTCAATTTCTCATCCTATCCTGACTGGATTATTGCATCAGCCTCCTCTCTGATCTCCCATCCTCCTGTCTCTCCCCACTTCAATCTATACTTCAAGCTGCTGCCCGGATCATCTCTGTGCAGAAATGCTCTGGGCATGTTACTCCCCTCCTCAAAAATCTCCAGTGGCTACCAGTCAACCTATATGCATGAGGCAAAAACTCCTCACTCTCGGCTTCAAGGCTCTCCATCACCTCGCCCCCTCCTACCTCACCTTCCTTCTTTCCTTCTACAGCCCAGCCCACACCCTCCGCTCCTCTGCCGCTAACCTCCTCACTGGGCCTCGTTCACGCCTGTCCCGCCGTCGACCCCCAGCCCACATCCTCCCCCTGGCCTGGAATGCCCTCCCTCCGCACATCTGCCAAGCTAGCTCTCTTCCTGCCTTCAAAGCCCTACTGAGAGCTCACCTCCTCCAGGAGGCCTTCCCAGACTGAGCCCCCACCTTCCTCTCCCTCGCTCTATCCCCCCCGCCCTACCTCCTTCCCCTCCCCACAGCACCTGTATATACGTTTGTACAGATTTATTACTCTATTTATTTTACTTGTACATATTTACTATTTTATTTATTTTATTTTGTTAATATGTTTTGTTTTGTTGTCTGTCTCCCCCTTCTAGACTGTGAGCCCATTGTTGGGTATGGACCATCTCTATATGTTGCCAACTTGTACTTCCCAAGTGCTTAGTACAGTGCTCTGCACACAGTAAGTGCTCAATAAATACAATTGAAAGAAAAAGAGAGAAAATAAATAAGATTGAATGACTGACTGACTGACTGACTGAATATATAGTACATACAGTACTTACTTTGGAAAGTCTAATCTTTTGACATCCATGTCCACAAAAAGACATCCTGTGCTAACAGGTCTTTCATATCTTTGCCAAGCAGATGTCAATATCTAATAATAATAATAATAATAATGATGGCATTCAAGTTTATCCTTTCCTGCCTTCATCATCATCAATCGTATTTATTGAGCGCTTACTGTGTGCAGAGCACTGTACTAAGCGCTTGGGAAGTACAAGTTGGCAACATGTAGAGACAGTCCCTACCCAACAGTGGGCTCACAGTCTAAACTGCCTTGACTCTGTCCTCTCCTCTGCCAGGCAAAACTATTTCTCCTCCCTTATTGACACCCCTGCCCCTCATCCCCATCAGCTCTTCCATACATTTAACTCCCTTCTCAGACCCCTGTTCCTCCCCCTCCTCCTTCCCTCACCCCCAATGATCTGGCCTCCTACTTCATTAGTAAAATTAACTCCATCAGGTCTGAGCTCCCCAAAGTCACTCCTCCCCCTTCTCTGACCCCCGGCTCTCAACCCTCTCCGCTGCTCTACCATCCTTCCCGGCAGTATCCTCAGGTGAGATCTCCTCCCTCCTTTCAAGTGCTACTCCAGCCACCTGGGCTTCCAACCCCTTTCCCTCTCATCTTATGAAATCTCTCACCCCGTCCCTCCTCTCCTCCTTAAATTCCATCTTCAACTGCTCACATTCCATGGGTTCCTTCCCCTCTGCCTTCAAACAAGCCCACGTCTGCCCCATCCTAATAAAACCCTCTCTTGACCCCACCTCACCTTCTAGTTATCGCCCTATCTCCCTCCTACCATTCCTTTCCAAACTCCTCGAACGCGTCATCTACACCGCCACCTCGAATTCCTCAACGCCGACTCTCTCCTCGACCCCCTCTAATCTGGATTCCATCCTCTACATTCCACTGAAAATGCCCTCTCTAAGGTCACCCATGACCTCCTGCTTGCCAAATCCAGCGGCTCCTACTCTGTCCTAATCCTCCTCGACCACTCGGCTGCCTTCAACACTGTGGACCACCCCCTTCTCCTCGACACGCTATCCAACCTTGGCTTCACAGACTCTGTCCTCTCCCGGTTCTCTTCTCATCTCTCCGGCCATTCATTCTCAGTCTCTTTTGTGGGCTTCTCCTCCCCCTCCCATCCCTTCTAGACTGTGAGCCCACTGTTGGGTAGGGACCATCTCTATATGTTGCCAACTTGTACTTCCCAAGCGCTTAGTACAGTGCTCTGCACACAGTAAGCGCTCAATAAATACGATTGATTGATTGACTGATCCCCTTACTGTAGGGGTTCCTCAAGGGTCAGTTCTTGGTCCCCTTCTGTTCTCTTTCTACACTCACTCCCTTGGTGAACTCATTTGCTCCCATGGCTTCAACTATCATCTCTACGCGGATGACACCCAAATCTACAACTCTGCCCCTGCTCTCTCTCCCTCCCTTAAGGCTCAGGTCTCCTCCTGCCTTCAAGACATCTCAATCTGGATGTCTGCCTGCCATCTAAAGCTCAATATGTTCAAGACTGAACTCCTTATCTTCCCTCCCAAACCCTGCCCTCTCCCTGACTTTCCCATCACTGTAGACAGCACTACTATCCTTCCCGTCTCACAAGCTTGCAACCTTGGTGTCATCCTCGATTCTGCTCTCTCGTTCACCCCTCACATCCAATCCGTCACCAAAACCTGCGGGTCTCACTTCCGCAACATCGCCAAGATCCGCCCTTACCTCTCCATCCAAACCGCTACCCTGCTGGGTCAGTCTCTCATCCTATCCCGACTGGATTACTGCATCAGCCTCCTCTCTGATCTCCCATCCTCCTGTCTCTCCCCACTTCAATCTATACTTCACACTGCTGCCCGGATCATCTTTGTGCAGAAATGCTCTGGGCATGCTACTCCCCTCCTCAGAAATCTCCAGTGGCTACCAGTCAACCTACACATCAGGCAAAATCTCCTCAATCTCAGCTTCAAGGCTCTCCATCACCTCGCCCCCTCCTACCTCACCTTCCTTCTTTCCTTCTACAGCCCAGCCCACACCCTCCGCTCCTCTGCCGCTAACCTCCTCACTGGGCCTCGTTCACGCCTGTCCCACCGTCGACCCCCGGCCCACGTCCTCCCCCTGGCCTGGAATGCCCTCCCTCTGCACATCTGCCAAGCTAGCTCTCTTCCTCCCTTCAAAGCCCTGATGAGAGCTCACCTCCTCCAGGAGGCCTTCCCAGACTGAGCCCCCACCTTCCTCTCCCTCGCTCTATCCCCCCCGCCCTACCTCCTTCCCCTACCCACAGCACCTGTATATATGTTTGTACAGATTTTTTACTCTATTTTACTTGTACACATTTACTGTTCTATTTATTTTATTTTGTTAATATGTTTTGTTCTGTTGTCTGTCTCCCCCTTCTAGACTGTGAGCCCATTGTTGGGTAGGGACCATCTCTATACATTGCCAAGTTGTACTTCCCAAGGGCTTAGTAAAGTGCTCTGCACACAGTAAGCGCTCAATAAATACGATTGCATGAATGAATGAATGAATTTATTAAATGCTTACCATGTGCAAAGCACTGTTCTAAGCACTGGGGAGGCTACAAGGTGATCAGATTGTCCCATGGTGGGGGCTCACAGTCTTAATCCCCATTTTACAGATGAGGTAACTGAGGCCCAGAGAAGTTAAGTGACTTGCCCAAAGTCACACAGCTGACAATTGGCGGAGCCGGGATTTGAACCCATGAACTCTGACTCCAAAGCCCATGCTCTTTCCACTGAACCACACTGCTAAATTGCTAAATTGAAATGGGTTTTAGTCACTCAAAGTCATTAAAAATACTGTAAAGGCAGTGAAAGATCAACTTCGTTGTGGGCAGGAATATGTCTGTTATATTGTATTCATTCATTCAATCATGTTTATTGAGTGCTTACTGTGTGCAGAGCACTGTACTAAGTGCTTGAGAAGTCAAATTCAGCAACAAAGAGAGCCAATCCCTGCCCACAATGGGCTCACAGTCTAGAAGGGGGGAGTCAGACATCAAAACAAGTATACAGGCATCAATAGCATCAATATAAATAAATCTACATTATACTCCCCCAAGTGCTTAGCACAGCGCTTTGGACCCAGCACTCAATAAATATGATTGAATAAATGAGTGAACTTGGCAGCATTATCTCTGAGAGATCCTAATAAGCCCCATGTGGAACAGGGACTGTGTCCAACTTGATTAACTCCTATCTACCCTAGCACTTAGTACAGTGCTGGACACCTAATAAGCACTTAAATACAATAATAATACTGATACTTATAGCATTCAACTATGTATCTACCACATTCCACTCTAAAGTTTAACTCCCTGGAAAATGCTTAGTTATTTTGTGCATGATTCAGTGTATAATATTACCAGTTCTCCCCACTAGGAATTTAAGAATGGAAGACCGTCACATATAGTCCTCTGGACTGTAAGCTCATTGTGGGTGGGGAAGGTGTCTACCAGCTCTGTTGTACTATACTCTCCCAAGCACTTAGTACAGTTCTCTGAACACAGTAAGCTCTCAATCAATACCATTGATGACATCTAGGCTTCTTTTCAGAATCTCTAGGAAGGCAAAAACATGTAGACATTTGTGGGTATCAGTGAAAATCTTGTGGACAAACTAAGCACAGATGTGAAACTGCCTTGAAGCAAATAATCTCACTTATACTTTCCCCAGTGCTTTGTAGTGTTTCCTACACACAAGTGCTCAATAAATACCATTGATTGATTGATTATGCAGGTTTTCATAAGCCCACAATTAATTTTAGTGCCTGTCTCTTCTCTGCTATACTGTAAGCTCCTCAAGGGCAGGGATCTTGTCAACTAACTCTATAGTTCTCTCCCAAGTGCTTAGTTCAGCGCTCTACACGCAGTCAGCTCTCAATAAATAATATTGATGGTGATGAGCCTGGGCTTGGGAGTCAGAGGTCATGGGTTCTAATCCCGGCTCCACCGCTTGTCAGCTATGTGACCTTGGGCAAGTCACTTGACTTCTCTGTGCCTCAGTTACCTCATCTGTAAAATGGGAAGTAAGACTGTGAGCCCCACGTGGGACAACCTGATAATCTTGTATCCTCCCCAGCACTTAGAATAGTGCTTTGCACATAGTAATGGCTAATAAATGTCATTATTATTATTATTATTATTATTATCATGATGCTCTCATCAGGAAAAAGCATGTGTGATATTTCAAAAGGGAAGCTATTTTCCTTTGCATCATTAGAGATCCAAGACTCTCTGTCCAAATCCTAAGAGAAATTGGCTCTAAGCAGTTTTCCCAAACTTTGCCTCTCCTATTGGTTCTTATTATCATTATTATATTAATAATAATATTTGTTAAATATTTACTATGTGCAAAGTACTAAACTAAACTCTGGGGTACATTCAAGATAATCAGGTCAAACATGATCCCTGTCCCACAAGGGACTCACAGTCAAAGTAGGAGGAAGAACAGGTAGATATTGGATCTCCATTTCAATCAATCAATCAATCAATCAATCGTATTTATTGAGCACTAACTGTGTGCAGAGCACTGTACTAAGCACTTGGGAAGTACAGGTTGGCAACATATAGAGACAGTCCCTACCCAACAGTGGGCTTACAGTCTAGAAGGGGAAGACAGAGAACAAAACAAAACATATTAACAAAATGAAATAAATAGAATGGATATGTACAAGTAAAATAAATAAATAGAGTAATAAATATGTACAAACATATATATATATATATATATATATATATATACAGGTGCTGTGGGGAAGGGAAGGAGGTAAGACGGGGGGATGGAGAGGGTGACGAGGGGGAGAGGAAGGAGGGGGCTCAGTCTGGGAAGGCCTCCTGGAGGAGGTGAGCTCTCAGTAGGGCCTTGGAGGGAGGAAGAGAGCTAGCTTGGCGGATGGGCAGAGGGAGGGCATTCCATCATCATCATCATCAATCGTATTTATTGAGTGCTTACTATGTGCAGAGCACTGTACTAAGCACTTGGGAAGTACAACTAAGCACTTGGGAAGTACAGGCCAGGGGGATGACGTGGGCCGGGGGGTCGACGGCGGGACAGGCGAGAACGAGGCACGGTGAGGAGATTAGCGGCAGAGGAGTGGAGGGTGTGGGCTGGGCTGTAGAAGGAGAGAAGAGAGGTGAGGTAGGAGGGGGTAAGGTGATAGAAAGCCTTGAAGCCGAGGGTGAGGAGTTTCTGCCTGATGCACAGATTGAGTGGTAGCCACTGGAGATTTTTGAGGAGGGGAGTAATATGCCCAGAACATTTCTGGATAAAGACAATCCAGGCAGCAGCATGAAGTATGGATTGAAGTGGGAAGAGACACAAGAATAGGAGATCACAGAGAAGGCTGATGCAGTAGTCCAGACGGGATAGGATGAGAGCTTGAATGAGCAGGGTAGCGGTTTGGATGGAGATCTTGGCAATGTTGTGGAGCTGAGACTGGCAGGTTTTGGTGGCGGCTTGGATGTGAGGGGTGAATGAGAGAGCGGAGTCGAGGATGACACCAAGATTGTGGGCTTGTGAGACAGGAAGGATGGTAGGGCCGTCAACAGTGATGGGAAAGTCAGGGAGAGGGCAGGGTTTGGGAGGGAAGACAAGGAGTTCAGTCTTTGAGTTTTAGGTGGCAGGCAGACATCCAGATGGAGATGTCCTGAAGGCAGGAGGAGATGCGAGCCTAGAGGGAGGGGGAGAGAGCAGGGGCAGAGAAGTAGATTTGGGTGTCATCAGCGTAGAGATGATAGTTGAAGCCGTGGGAGTGAATGAGGTCACCAAGGGAGTGAGTGTCGATCGAGAACAGAAGGGGACCAAGAACTGAACCTTGGGGAACCCCCACAGTAAGGGGATGGGAGGGGGAGGAGGAGCCTGCAAAAGAGACTGAGAATGAATGACCGGAGAGATAAGAGGAGAACCAGGAGAGGATGGAGTCTGTGAAGCCAAGGTTGGATAGCGTGTTGAGGAGAAGGGGGTGGTCCACAGTGTCGAAGGCAGCTGAGTGGTCGAGGAGGATTAGGATAGAGTATAAGCCATTGGATTTGGCAAGCAGGAGGTCATTGGTGACCTTTGAGAGGGCAGTTTCTGTGGCATGTAGGGGATGGAAGCCAGACTGGAGGGGGTCGAGGAGAGAGTTGGTGTTGAGGAATTTGAGGCAGCGCGTGTAGACAACTCGTTCAAGGAGTTTGGAAAGGAATGGTAGGAGGGATATGGGGTGATAACTAGAAGGTGAGGTGGGGTCAAGAGAGGGTTTTTTTAGGATGGGAGAGACATGGGCATGTTTGAAGGCAGAGGGGAAGGAACCAGTGGAGAGTGAATGGTTGACTATGGGAGTTAAGGAGGGGAGAAAGGACGGAGTGAGAGATTTCATGAGATGAGAGGGAATGGGGTCAGAAGCACAGGTGGCCGGAGTAGCACTTGAGAGGAGGGAGGAGAGCTCCTCTGAGGATACTGCTGGGAAGGATGGGAGAGTAGCAGAGAGTGTTGAGAGCCGGGGGGTTGGAGAAGTGGGGGGAGTGACTTTGGGGAGGTCGGACCTGATGGATTTAATTTTGTTAATGAAGTAGGAGGCCAGATCGTTGGGGGTGAGGGAAGGACGAGGGGGAGGAACCGGGGGCCTGAGAAGGGAGTTGAATGTACGGAAGAGCTGATGGGGATTATGTGCATGGGTGTCAATAAGGGAGGAGAAGTAGTTTTGTCTGGCAGAGGAGAAGGCTGAGTTAAGGCAGGAAAGGATAAACTTGAAGTGAACGAAGTTGGCATGGTGTTTAGACTTTCGCCAGCAGCGTTCGGCAGCTCGAGCATAAGAGCGAAGGAGGCGGACAGTGGCAGTGATCCAGGGCTGTAGGTTTGTGGTATGAGAGCAGCGAAGGGAAAGGGGAGCGAGTGAGTCTAGCTGAGTAGAAAGGGTAGAGTTGAGAGCAGTAATCTGATCATCAAGACTGGGTAGAGAGGAGAGGAAGGCGAGGCGGGGTGTGAGGCGCTCAGAAAGATGGATGGGGTCAAGAGAGCGGAAATCTCTTTGAGGGAGTAATATGGATTTACAGGGGAAAGGAGTGTGAGTGAGGAGGCAGGTGAGAAGATTATGATCAGAGAGAGGAATTTCAGAGTTGGTGAGGGTGGACACAGTGCAGCGGTAGGAGATGATGAGGTCGAGGGTATGACCAAGTTGGTGAGTGGGTGAGGTGGGGTGGAGCAAGAGGTTGGCAGCATCAAGGAAAGATAGAAGGCGGGCGGCAGAGGAGTCATCAGGGATATCCATGTGGATGTTGAAGTCTCCGAGGATCAGAGTGGGCATGGAAAATAATAATAATAATAATAATAATAATAATAATGGCATTTATTAAGCACTTACTATGTGCAAAGCACTGTTCTAAGCGCTGGGGAGGTTACAAGGTGATCAGGTTGTCCCACGGGGGGCTCACAGTCTTAATCCCCATTTTACAGTTGAGGGAACTGAGGCCCAGAGAAGTGAAGTGACTTGCCCAAAGTCACACAGCTGACAATTGGCAGAGTCGGAATTTGAACCCATGACCTCTGACTCCAAAGCCCGTGCTCTTTCCTACTAAGCCACGCTGCTTCTCCGAAAAGGAGAGAAGGAAGGTGAGGAAGGGGTCAAAATCGTTAAAGAAGTTGGAGGTGGGGCGGGGGGGGGGGGGGGGGGAGGCGGTAGATGACGGCTACAAGAATCCGGAGGGGGTGGTAGAGGCAAATAATGTGGGCTTCAAAGGAAGGGAAGGAAAGGGAAGGGGGAGGAGGGATAGTGCGAAAGCGACATTTCACAGATGAAGAGGCTGAGGGCCAGAGAAGGGAAGTGACTTGTGCAAGGTCACAGAGCAGGCAAGTGGCAGAGCTCGGTTTAGAACCCATGACCTTCTGACTCCCAGGTTATGTTAATTGCAAATCCCATGGGACAGGGACTGTGTCCAACCAGTACAGTGCCTGGCACATAGTAAGCACTTAACAAATATCATTATTGGTAGTAGTAGCAATGCAAGTACTGTGGGGTGGGGAGAGGGGTAGTAGTGTTATTATTACTACAATTAATAAAAAGAACAACAAACAGGACAAATACCATTTTGAAAAAAAACAAACAGAAAAATCCAAACAACTTTCTACGTTCAGTATGATGGCTGGAAGCAGATGTTCGTTTCTCCTAACCTAGATTCCAGAATGGGAGACAAGGCAAGAAAGCCAGAAGTCATTAGCAAATGCAACTATTACTAACCAAGGGAAATCTTACAGGCCTGTGGATATGTCTGTGGGTCAGATGACTGTTCATAGCCATTGAATGCTATGACCTTTGGAGGTTTCATACAAATTTATTTGCACCACTTCTTGTCCCATTATTTGTTAATCATTTTTGTCTGTTTCCCTCAGGAGAATGTCAGCTCTTTGAGGGGAGGAACTCTCTCTTTATGCACTCCCCCAAGTGCTTAGTATAGTGCTTAATACTCAGAGGGCAATCAGTAAAGACCATTCATTCATTCATTCATTCAGTGATACCAGTGATACCATACCAGTGATTGTGGTATTTATTAATCATTTTCCAGGGGCTTTGAAGATTGCTTTAAACCATTCATTCATTCAATCATATTTATTGAGTGCTTACTGTGTGCAGAGCACTGTACTAAGTGCTTAGAAAGTACAATTCATCAACAGAGACAATCCCTGCCCACAACAGGCTCACAGTCTAGAAGGGGGGAGGCAGACATCAAAACAAGTAAACAGGCATCAGTAGCATCATTATAAATAAAAATTATAGATATATACACCTCATTAATAAAATAAATAGAATTATAAATATGTACATGTATACACACAAGTGCTGTGGGGCAGGGAGGGGGGGTAGAGCTGAGGGAGGGAGTGGGGGCATTGGGGAGGGGGTAAATCATCCCATAAGGAAGACTTCCTGCTCTAGCTATCATGGGGCCCCAGGAAAAATGAGGGTTTTGAAAGCTTGGCTAGAAATTGAGAAACCAATCAATCCATCAGTGGTATTTACTGAGGGCTTGCTGTGTGGCAAGGACTGTACTCAGTCCTTGGGAAAACACTCTATGATAGAGTTTGTAGACCTTATCTCTGCCCTCAAGGAGCTTAGAAGCTAGTGGAGATGTAGTCAAGACATGACCAGTTCAAAAGCACAGCCAATGCTACCAAACAACAGTGGAACATTAAAGGCAAGGGAAAGGAAACACATTCTAAATGGTTCTTTCTTTTTGGAACTTGCAAAGGGCTTACTATTTGCCAAGCACTGGGGTCGACAAGCTGGTGAGATACAGACCGGAGAACAGTGATTTTATCTCCATTTTACAGATGAGGAAACTGAAGAAAAGTGAAATGACTTACCCAAGGTCATACAGCAGGCAAGTAATGGAGGTGGGATTAGGACCCAAGTTTCCTCACTCCCAGTTCTGTGCTCTTTCCACTGGGTCACCGTTCAGAAGTGGTGATAGCATTCATCGACATTTTTATTGGTCTGTACTTGTTTCAAGAAAGTAGAGGTTGAGACAGGGAATTACTGCCTAAGAAACTGGGGGCTTCTAACACGTATGTGGAGGATTGCTCAGGAACTCACTGTACCCACTGTACCTCGTTCTCCTCACTGTACCTTGATCTCGCCTGTCCCACCGTTGACCCCCGGCCCACGTCCTCCCACTGGCCTGGAATGCCCTCCCTCCACACATCCACCAAGCTAGCTCTCTTCCTCCCTTCAAAGCCCTATTGAGAGCTCACCTCCTCCAGGAGGCCTTCCCAGATTGAGCCCCCTTTTTCCTCTCCTCCTCACCATCCCCCCGCCCTACCTCTTCCCCTCCCAACAGCACCTGTATGTATGTATGTACAGATTTATTACCATATTTATTTTACTTGTACATATTTACTATTCTATTTTGTTAATGATGTGCATTTAGCTTTAATTCTATTTGTTCTGACGACTTGAAACCTGTCCACATGTTTTGTTTTGTTGTCTGTCTCCCCCTTCTAGCCTGTGAGCCCGTTGTTGGGAAGGGACCTTCTCTATATGTTCCCAACTTGTACTTCCCAAGCACTTAGTACAGTGCTCTGCACACAGTGCTCTGCTCGATAAATATGATTGAATGAATGAATGAATGAGTGAACTCAGTGACAGAAATTATCAAGATGCATAGAGATGCACATGGGAACTGGGAGAAGAGCTCCTCCTTTCCCCTCCCCGTGTTTCTATTTGATTATTACTTTTTTATTACTGATTAGCTACTCTGAATGGGACATGTGAAGAGGAAAAAGCAACAGCAGGAGACCCAAACAGCTCCCAGATGGAGTGCTGGAATCAAGAGACCGAAAGCTGGGAGGGTAGAGGAAACATTCTAAGGACCCAGTAAAATAAAGGCTCAATCAATACTGGATTCCAGCTGAAAACCGGGAGTCAGTCACTGAGGACGGACCGGCAAACCTCACTGCTGTCAAGAATGGAATGGTCTCTTCCCCAAAAAGCTTTATAAGGAACGAGAGACAAGGAGGCAAAAGAGAAAACAGCACCAGGTGCTGCAAATAATAATAATAATGATGGCATTTGTTAAGCGCTTACTATGTGTGAAGCACTGTTCTAAGCGCCGGGGGCGGGGGGGATACAAGGTGATCCAGTTGTCTGACGTGGGGCTCACAGTCTTAATCTCCATTTTACAGATGAGGTAACTGAGGCACAGAGAAGTTAAATGACTTGCCCAAAGTCACACAGCTGACAAGTGGCGGAGCTGGGATTAGAACCCATGACCTCTAGCTCCCAAGCCCGTGCTCTTTCCACTGAGCCACGCTGCTTCTCTTAATGCAAACATTAAGACAACACAAGAGGCAGGTTTTTTGTGCATCTGATATTCTAAGTCCCCTTTGGCCTTGTCAGCCACACACAGCCACTCACATGCGGATCATCACTGGTGGGGTCTTTGAATAAAAAGGACAACTCTGTGTGATTAAGTAGCTTGTCTATATCCATCAGCGATATTTACTGAGAACTAACTGTATACAGAGCACTGAACTGAGTTCTTGGGAGACTACAATATAACGGAGTGGGTAGACATGTTCCCTGCCAACAGTGAGCTTACAGTCTGGAGGGGGAGATATATATTAATAGAAATAAATTACAGATGTGTCCATAGTGCATAAAGAGTACAATAAAAGGGAGTACTGGGCTAGAGTTCCTATTGGAAGGAGACAGTCTGAAAGGAGTTCTTTCTCCCACCAAGACTGAAATGAAAATCATTCTATTTGGTCTCATCTATTCCCCATTGTATCCACAGAGAAAAGATACGGCCTAATGGATAGAGCATGGGCTTGGGAGCCAGAAGGATCTGGGTTCTAATCCCAGCTCTGCCACTTGTCTGCTGTGTGACCTAGGGCAAGTCACTTTTTCTCTGGGCCTCAGTTACCTCATCTGTAAAATGAGGTTTAAGACTGTGAGCCCATGTGGGACAAGAGACTGTGTCCAACCTGGTTAACTTGTATCTACCCCAGTGCTTGGCACACAGTAAGCACTTAACAAATAACATCACAAAAAAAGCACATAACCCCAGGACAGCTTTAACATACCAAGTAATGTTCATCTTTCTCACTCCCCAGGCTTCAATAACCAACTCTGTTTTGATGTTAATGCTCCATCCCTCTTGTGGAAGAGAAGAAAATTTCTATTTTTCACAGAATTTAGCAATTTGATCTTCGTGTTCCGGACACTGTCTCTGCCTTGCTGTTTGTCCCACATCTCTTCCTCCAGGATGGTACCTTAAAGAGGGAAAGGGTAAAGAGAAGGAATTCACAATTATCAATTATCTGAAAAGTAGAGGGAGCAGTCTTCAGTAGATAAACCATTTTTTATGGTATTAAGCACTTACTCTGTATCAAACACTGTTCTAAGAACTGGGGTTGATACAAGAGAAACAGGTTGAGTCCTCCGTATTTTTCCATTAGACTATAAGCTCTGTTCTTTCCCAAGTGCTTAGACAGCCTGGTAAACATAGGGTTTACTCAAAGCTGGACGTAGTAGATAATAATAATAATAATGACGGCATTTGTCCAGCACTGCGCTGTGCTGAGCACTATAGATGCCCTGTACAGGGTAACTGCTCAGAAAAAATGTTCTGCACACAAGAACACTGAAATTTCATGGAAACAATAAGGGATTGGAAGTCAGGAGACCTGGATCCTAGTCAGTCTGTCAATAGCATTTATTGAGTGCTTACTGTGTGCTGAGCACTGTACAAAGTGCTTGGGAGAGTACACTATAACAATAGACACATTCCCTGCCCACCGTGAATTTACAGTCTAGAGTGGGAGAGAGACATTAATAAAAATAGTCCTGCCTCTGACACTGGCATGCTCTGGGCCTCCATTTTTTTAACTGTAAAATGGGGTTAAGATGGACCATAAGTCCTGAATGAGACAAGCACTGTTGTCAGGCCTTGAGAACATTGTATTTAGCCAGAGTTTAATCACGGCTATAAATTACTAAGAGGAGCTCAGTAAATACAATTTTTGAAGAATTTTGAACTTTCCTCTCCTGTAGGAAGGGCACATTGCCACTGATTTGCCACCTCCCTCAGGAACAACTGCCCCAGCTTCCTAGAGCTCCATCCATCGACAAACATTATCTCTGGAAGCCCTGACCAACGTGACCTCTGGAGAGATGATGCTCATATCTGTGGCAGAGAAGGTTCTGGGTACAAAAGGCAGCCTCGGTGGCAGGAAGCCTGTCAGCTGACCATGAGGACGAATCATCCTCTTCCCCTCTGCCCCACCCAGCTCTCAGGCATGATAGGAGATGAACCAGCATCTGAAGGTTAAGCACATCACAAGGCAGGGTGGTGATTTTTACTGGGAGCATGCAGAAGTAGTTCTTCTTGGGAAAGGTGACCTTCCCATGAGAAGCAGCATGGCTCAGTGGAAAGAGTGTGGGCTTTGGAGTCAGGGGTCATGGGTTCAAATTCCGGCTCCACCAATTGTCAGCTGTGTGACTTTGGGCAAGTCACTTAACTTCTCTGGGCCTCAGTTCCCTCATCTTTAAAATGGGGATTAAGACTGCAACCTGATCACTTTGTAACCTCCCCAGTGCTTAGAACAGTGCTTTGCACATAGTAAGTGCTTAATAAATGCCATTATTATTATTATTATTATTTTAATCATCTGAGTCTCTGATGATCTCTAAGTGCACTCAAATGAACTTAGTCTCTCAAGAACACACTATCAGTGTCTGTTCTCCCTCCTACTTAGACTGTGAATCCCATGTGGGACAGGGACTGTGTCTGACCTGATTAGCATGTAGCTACACCAGTGTTTGACACATAATGAGAACTTAATAAATATCATAATAACAGCAAATGTGTCTGTTCACTGTTATATTGTACTCTCCCATGTGTTTAGTACAGTTCTTTGTGCAAAGTAAACTCTCAGTAAATACAGTTGAATGAACAAATAATAACAATAATAATAATATCACAGCAATAACCCAACTGGGCCAAGATGATAAAAGTTATAGCAATAGTGATAATGGTGGTATTTTTTAAATGCTTACTATGTGCCAAGAACTGCGTACATAATCAGGTTACACACAAGCCCCTGTCCTATATGGGATTCACAGCCTGGAAGATGGTAGAATCAATCAATCAATCAATCAATCAATCGTATTTATTGAGCGCTTACTGTGTGCAGAGCACTGTACTAAGCTCTTGGAAAGTACAAGTTTGCAACATATAGAGACAGTCCCTACCCAACAGTGGGCTCACAGTCTAGAACAGCTATTAAATCCACATTTTTACATTTGAGGAAACTGAGGTACAAAAAGGTGAAGCCACTTGCCCTAGGTCACACAGTAGACAAATGGCAGAGGCACGATTAAAACCCAGGTCTCATAACTTCCAGGACCATGTGTTTTTCACTGTCACCCTACTTGTGCTATTATCACTTTGGCTGACAAGATTCTCAAATCAGGATTCATGTTTGATGTTACCTTCATATCCCAAAGTCTCCCTCATGCTTTTCACGTAAGCTCGTTTTGGGCAGGGAATGTGTCTGGTAATTCTGTTGAATTGTACTCTCCAAAGCACTTAGTACACTGCTCTGCACATAGTAAGCGCTCAATAACTACGATTGTTCATTTGATCATTTTTATTGTGTTTTCTATGTGCAGAGCACTCTACTAAGAGCTTGAGAGAGTACAATATAACGAACATTCTAGCCTACAGTCTTGAGAGGGAAGTGATTGATCGATTAATTAAAACTGTGAGTGATGAGACTATCAGTGAAGACAGCAAAATCCAGTAGAAAACGCACAGATCAGGGAGTCTGGGGATCCGGGTTCTAATTCTGATTTTCCACTGGTCTGCTGTGTGACCACAGGAAAATCACTTATCTTCTCTGCATCTCAGTTTCTGCATCTGTAAAATGGGGAATAAATATCCATTCTCCCTCCTTCTTGGCCTGTAAGCCCCATATTGGACAGGGTTTGTATCTCATCTACCCTAGCGCTTAGCTCTGTGTGAGGCACAAAGTCAGGTCCTAACAAATATAGCCATTATTAATTGATATTTTTTCCTCAACTGTAATTTTGGGATTACTATACCTGCCTCTCCCCAACTCACAGGGACGTTGTGAAGACAAATGAAATGAATAATGTAAACGTGCATGGCAAATTCAAGGGATTTATATTGGTACAGTTAAATCCAAAGCCAGGTAGTCCAGATCTGAGGATGAAAAAAGTCTGTGGAGGCTCAGGCATGGGAGAGGGATAATAATTATAACAATAATTATGGTACTTGTTAAGTGCTTACTGTGTGACATACACTGTTCTAAGCGCTGCTGTAGATACAAGTTCATCAGGTTGGACAGAATCCCTGTCCCATATGGAACTCACACTCTGAATCACCATTTTGCAGATGAGGTAACTGAGACACAGAGAATGACTTGGTAATGACGTACCCAAGGTCACACAGCAGACACGTGTCTGCAAATTCAATCAATTAATTGATAGAGTAATCAATCATATTTATTGAGCATATACTGTTTAAAGAGCACTGTACTAAGCACTTGAGAGAGTACAGGTCTTCCCCAACTAAACCCTCATTTCCTCTTCTCCCACTCACTTCTCCGCCACCCTAGTAAGCGCTTAGTAAGCACTTAGTAAGCACTTACTAGTAAGCAGCACATAGTAAGCACTTAACAAATACCAAAATTATTATTATTATTATCTCTGTCATGTATTTATTTATATTAATGCTTGTCTCCCTCTCTAGACTGTAAGCTCACTGTAGGCAGGGAATGTGTCTACTAACTCTGTTATACTGTACTCTCCCAAGTGCTTAGTACAGCACTCTTCACATAGTAAGCATGCCACAAATATCATCAATTGATCGACTGATTTTTAGGGGGGTCTAGATTCATATAGGAAGCTGGTGGATGAGAAACTTAAAATACAACAAGGGGAGTCATAGGCCGGCAGATGGTTCCGTTCAACTGACCATGGATGTCTTCCAAGAAGGTAATGACCCCAATACAGAAAGCCTCAAGGCTCATAGTTCCCCCCCGAAAATAGGACTGAAAGTAATTCTGAGTGAATTACTTATGGTGTGCAGTAAGTGATTACTGTATGCCAAGCACTATGCTAAACACAGGGATGGGCACAAAGGGAGGGAGAGCACATATTTTATCCCCATTGTATAGATATGGTAACTGAGGCAGTGACTCATCCAAGTTTACACCAGAGGCGAGGTGGGATTAGAGCCTGGGTCCCAATGCCCTTTCCACTCAGTAGCACTACACATTATCCCCTTTTCCTGTTAAGTAAACAGGGACATTGAGGGGTTAAGTGGTCTAATCTGAGCTCCACCACTTGTCTGCTGTGTGACCTTGGGGAAGTCACTTTCCAACTCTGTGCCTCAGTTCCCTCATTGTAAAATGGGGATTGAGACTGTGAGCCCCACGTGGGAAGGGGACTGTGTCCTACTAATTAGCTTGCATCTACCCCAGCGCTTAGTACGGTGCCTGGCCCATAGTAAGCGCTTAATAAATACCATTATTATTATCATTATTATGTGACTTTCCAAAGACCACGCAGCAGGCCAGTGATAGGGCTGGCGCTAGAACTCAGGGCCCCTGAATCCTCACACTGTACTCTTTCCCCTTGATCACACTGCCCCTGTGATCCCCAGAAAGGACCACCATCCAGATGATTCTAGGGGAAGCAGTGTGGTTTACTGGATAAAGCAAAAACCTGGGAGTCAAGAGACCTGGGTTCTAATCCCAGCACTGCCATTTGTCTATTGTGTGACCTTGGTTTAGTAATAATAATAATGATGGCATTTGTTAAGCACTTACTTAACAAAGTGGGGGTGGGAGGCAAAGCACTGTTCTAAGCGCTGGGGTAGATACAAGGAAATTAGGTTGTCCCACGTGGGGCTCACAGTCTTAATCCCCATTTTACAGATGAGGTAACTGAGGCATAGAGAAGTTAAGTGACTTGCCCAAGGTCACACAGCCGACAAGTGGCGGAGCCGGGATTAGAACCCATGACCTCTGACTCCCAAGCCCAAGCTCTTTCCACTGAGCCATGCTGCTTCTCAGAAGCTAGTGACCTAACTTCTCTGGGTCTCAGGTTATTTCATCTGTAAAATGGGGGTTAAGACTGTGAGCCCTATGTGGACAAGGACTATACCCACCCTGATGAGTTTAGTACAGTGCTTAGTACAGTGCTTAGCAAATACCATTAAAATAAATACAAAAATAAAAAGGATTCACATATCCTGACAGCAAGTGTCAGGTTAACTCCACCAGACACTTGAGAGAAGCATGGCCTACTGGAAACTCACTCATTCATTCTTTCAATCATTCAGATTGCTGTACTAAGCACTTGGGAGAGTACAATATGACAATAAACAGACACCTTCCTTGCTCACAGTAAGCTCAGAGTCTAGAGGGGGAGACGGACATGAATATAAATGAATACATTACAGATATGAACATAAGTGCCGTGGGACTGGGAGGGGGGATGAATAAAGGGAGCATGTAAGGGCAACACAGAAGGGAGTGGGAGAAGAGGAAAGGGGGGCTTAGTCAGAGAAGGCTTCTTGGAGGAGATGGGCCTTCGATAAGGCTTTGAAGCAGGGGAGAGTCACTGTCTGTCGGATTTGAGGAGGGAGGGCATTCCAGGCCACAGGGAGGATGTGGGTGAAGGGTCAGCAGCGAGAAAGATGAGATCGATGCACAGTGAGAAGGTTAACATCAGAGGAGCGAAGTTTGAGGGCTGGGTTGTAGTAGGAGAGTAGAGAGCGGAGGTAGGAGGGGGTGGATTTTAGCGATGTGGTGAAGATGGAATTAACAGGATTTAGTGATGGATTGAATATTTGGGATGGATGAGAGATCGGAATACAGGATAATGCCAAGGTTACAGGCTTGTGAGACAGGAAGAATGGTGGTGCCGTCTACAGTGATGGGAATGTCATGGGGAGGACAGGGTTTTGGGTGGGAAGATAAAGAGTTTTGTTTTAGACAAGTTAAGCTTGAGGTGACGGGAGGACATCTGAGTAGAGATATCTTGAAGGCAGGAGGAAATGTGAGACTGAAGAGAGGGAGAGAGCGATCAGGGCTGGAGATGTAGATTTGGTATCATCTACATAGAGGTGGGAGTTGAAGCCATGGGAGTGAATGAGTTCTCCAAGGGAGTGGTTGTAGATGGAGAATAGAAGGGGATCCAGAACTGAACCTTGAGGGATCCCCACAGTTAGGGGGTGGGAGGCAGAGGAGGAGCCCGCGAAGGAGACAGAGAATGAGCAGCCAGCAAGATAAGAGGAGAACCACGAGAGGACAGAGTCAGTGAAGCCAAGGTTGGATGACGTTTCCAGGAGAGGTAGGTGGCCCATAGTGTCGAAGGCACCTGAGAGGTCAAGGAGGATCAGGATGGAATAGAGGCCATTGGATTTGGCAAGAAGGAGATCATCGTTGACCATTGAGAAGGTGGTTTCTGTGGAGTGAAGGGGATGGAAGCCAGATTGAAGGGGGTCAAGGAGAGAATTGGAGGAGGGAAATTTGAGACTGTGGGTGGAGACAACTCGCTCATGGAGTCCGGAGAGGAATGGTAGGACAGAGATGGGGCGAGAGGTGAAGGGACCTGGGGGGCCCAGGGAGGGTTTTTTATGATAGGGGAGACATGGGCATGTTTGAAAGCGTGGGAAAGAAGCCGTTGGAGAGCAAACAGTTGAAGATGGCTGTTAGGGAAGGCAAGTGTTTTGATAAGGTGTGAAGGAATGGGGTCGGATATGCAAGTGGAGGGTGTGGATTTTGAGAGAAGGCAGGAAATTTCCTCTAGAGATACTGCTGGGAAAGATGGGAGAGTTGAAGAGGGGGCAGGAGGTGGGGAGGGACTGAGGAGGGGGAGGGGAGATTTTAGGGAGCTCATGCCTGATGGTGTCAGTTTTCTTAAAGTAGGTGTCCAGCTCACTGGGGGCAAGGGATGGGGGACGGGGCGGTGGACAGGGGGCCTGAGGAGGGAGTTAAATGTCTGGAAGAACTGCTGAGGGCGATGGGCATGGGTGTCAATAAGACTGAGCCCGTTGTCGGGTAGGGATTGTCTCTGTTGCCGAATTGTACTTTTCAAGTGCTAAGTGCTCAATAAATATGATTGAATGAATGATGGAGAAATAATTTTGCCGGACAGAGGAAAGGGCAGAGTTAAAGCATGCAAGGATGAACTTGGAGAGGACAAAATTGGCTGATAGCTGATTTGCACCCAACAGCGCTCTGCGGCTCGTGCACAATAGCGAAGGAGGTGGACTGTGCAGGCGATCCGGGGCCTGGGAGTCAGAGGGCCTGGGTTCATTCATTCGTTCAATCATATTTATTGAGTGCTTACTGTGTGCAGAGCACTGTACTAAGCGCTTGGGAAGAACAAGTTGGCAACATATAGAGATGGTCCCTACCCAACAACGGGTTCTGGAAGGGGGAGACAGACAACAAAACAAAACATGTGGACTAGTGTCAAGTCATCAGAATAAATAGATGTAAAGCTAGATGCACATCATTAACAAAATAAATAGAATAGTAAAATAGTAAGTGCTTAATAAATGCCATTATTATTATTTATTACTAAATATATACAAGTAAAATAAATAGAGTAATAAATCTGTACAAACATGTATATAGGTGCTGTGGAGAGGGGAAGGAGGAGAGGAAAAATGGGGCTCAGTCTGGGAAGGCCTCCTGGAGGAGGTGAGCTCTCAGTAGGGCTTTGAAGGGAGGAAGAGAGCTAGCTTGGCGGATGTGTGGAGGGAGGGCATTCCAGGCCAGGGTGAAGATGTGGGACAGGGGTCGGCGGCGGGACAGGCGAGAACGAGGCACAGTGAGGAGGTTAGCGGTGGCAGGGGAGCGGAGGGTGCCGGCTGGGCTGGAGAAGGAGAGAAGGGAGGTGAGGTAGGAGGGGGCGAGGTGATGGAGAGCCTTGAAGCTGAGAGTGAGGAGTTTTTGCTTGATGCGTAGGTTGAAAGGTAGCCACTGGAGATTTTTGAGGAGGGGAGTAACATGCCCAGAGCATTTCTGCACAAAGATGATCCGGGCAGCAGCATGAAGTATAGAGTGAAGTGGGGAGAGACAGGCTCTGACAATTGCTTGCTGTATGATCTTGGGCAAGTCATTTCATTTCCCTTTGCCTCAGTTTTCTCAGCTGTAAAAAGGGAATTCAGTACCTGAACTCCCTCTAATTTAAGACTGGGATCTCACCTGCAGGACAGGGACTGTGCCCAGTGTAGCGACCTAGAGAAGCAGCATGGCATAGTGGATAGATAATGGGCCTGGGAGTCAGAAGGTCCTGGGTTCTAATCCTGCTCTGCTACTTGCCTGCCGTGTTACTTTGAGCAAGTCACTTCACTTCTCTGTGCCTCAGTTATCTCATCTATAAAATGGGGATTGAGAGTGTGAACCCCAAGGGGAACAGGGACTGTGTCCCACCTGACTTGCTTGTATCCATCCCAGGGCTTAGAACAGTGCTTGGCACATAGTAAGCACTTAACAAATACCAAAATTATAATAATTATAACTTATACCTATTCCAGCACTTAGAACTGTGTTTGACAAAGAGTAAGTGCTTAACAAGTACCATCAAACAAACAAACAAACACAACACTGGTTTTCCTCTCAGTTGGTTCCAGTTGCCCTCTTGGAACCAGGTAAGGTCCAGAAAGGTTCTTTCAGGCCCAAAGGGCAGAAGGCGCTAAGGTCAAATGACAAGTCTCTTGGCATCAATCAATCAATCAATCAATTGTATTTATTGAGTGCTTACTGTGTGCAGAGCACTGTACTAAGTGCTTGGGAAGTACAAGTTGGCAACATATAGAGACGGTCCCTACCAAACAGTGGGCTCACAGTCTAGCAGGGGGAGACAGAGAACAAAACAAAACATATTAACAAAATAAAATAAATAGGATATGTACAAGTAAAATAAATAAATAGAGTAATAAATACGTACAAATATATACATATATACAGGTGCTGTGGGGAAAGGAAGGAGGTAAGGCGGGGGGATGGAGAGGAGGAGGAGGGGGAGAAGAAGGAGGGGGCTCAGTCTGGGAAGGCCTCCAGGAGGAGGTGAGCGCTCAGTAGGGCCTTGAAGGGAGGAAGAGAGCTAGCTTGGTGAATGGGCAGAGGGAGGGCATTCCAGGCCAGGGGGATGACGTGGGCCGGGGGTCGATGGCGGGACAGGCGAGAACGAGGCACGGTGAGGAGATTAGTGGCAGAGGAGCAGAGGGTGCGGGCAGGGCTGTAGAAGGAGAGAAGGGAGATGAGGTAGGAGGGGGCGAGGTGATGGAGAGCCTTGAAGCCAAGGGTGAGGAGTTTCTGCATGATGCATAGGTTGATTGGTAGCCACTGGAGATTTTTGAGGAAAAAATTTAGGCATCACCTAAATCCTACATGCTCCTGAGAAGGGCTCACAGTTTTAATCTCGAGAGATGGTGGGAATTATATGCCATGCCCACCCTGGCACCCAATAAGTGTTCAAAAAATACCTTTGATTCTTCTTATTAATTAATTAATAAAAATTGTGATATTTGTTAAGGGCTTACTATGTGCCGGGCACTGTACTGGAGAAGGAGCATGGCCAAGTGGATAGAGTATGGGCCTGGGAATCAGAAGGACCTGGGTTCTAATCCCAGCTCCGCCATTTGTCTGCCGTGTGACCTTGGGCAAGTTACTTCACTTCTTTGTGCCTCAGTTTCCTCATCTTTAAAAAGGGGATTAAGAATGTGAGCCCCAGTCAGGGACAGGGACTGAGTCCAGCCTGATTACTTTGTATCTACTCCAGCACTTAGAACAGTGCTGGACACATAGTGCTTAACAAATACCATAATTATTATTATTATTACTAAGCACTGGAGTAGATATAAGCAAATCAAGTTGGACAGCATCCCTGGTCCACATGGGTCTCACAGACTTAATCCTCATTTTGCAGAGGAGATAACTGAGGCCCAGAGAAGTAAAGCGACTTGCCCAAAGTCGCACAGCAGACAAGTGGTGGAGCTGGGATTACAACCCATTCATTCATTCATTTAATCACATTTACTGAGCACTTACTGTGTGAAAAGTACTGTACTGAGTGCTTAGGAGAGTATGCTAAAATAACGAACAGACACATTCCCTGCCCAAAACAAGCTCAAAGTCTAGAAGGGGAGACAGACATTAATAGAAATTGATTAATTACAGATATATACAGACCATCTGACTCCCAAGCTGGGACTCTATCCACTAGGCCACGGAGATTGATTGATTGGGAGGACAGGAACTGTGTCCAACCTGATTACCTTCTACCCAGTCCTGTGTGGCTAAGACACTTGGCAGGATTTTCCCACCTGGGTAGTTCTGAATCCCCTGTGCCTGAAATCGGGGCCCTGATTTCCTCATCCTGTTCAATTCATTCAATCATATCGATTGCTTACTGTGTGCAGAACACTGTACTAGACACTTGGAAGAGTACACTACAAGAATAAAAGGACACATACCCAGCCCAAAATGAGCTTACAGTCTAGAGGGGGAGACAGATACTAATTTAAATAAGTAAATTATAGTTATGTATATAAATGTTGTGGGGCTGGGAAAGGGGGATGAATAAGGGGAGCAAGACAGGGTGATGCAGAAGGGAGTGGGAGAAGAGGGAAGGAGGACTTAGTCAGGGAAGGCTTCTTGGAGATGTGTCTTTAGTAAGTCTTTGAGGGAGGGGAGAGGAGTTGACTTAATGCATATCAGTGTGTTGCCCCCAAGGGGGCCGTCCATTGTCAGGTGATGGCGGCTCATCCACACAGCAGGCAGTGAGGCCTGGGCCAAGATAGAGTGGGCCTTGTGCTGCTGCCATCTCTACTGCAGGTCCCCTGGCTCTTTAGGATAGAGCCCCTTCTTAGAAGACAAATCAAGCGATCCATCCCTGGTATTTATTGAGCACTTACCGAGTTCAGAGCACTGTACTAAGTACAGTACAGTAGAGTTGGTCATGCAGGAAAATCCTGAGGTCAGCCTGGTTTCCTTATTCCAAGACTGTAATCGTTTAGTTCAGTGCTCTGCACACAGTAAGTGTTCAAGTACCATTGATGAGGACTGTCCCGGGCATAGAAATGTAGGTTTTGGTTCATTCATTCATTCTGATGAGAGCAGCATGGCTCAGTGGAAAGAGCATGGGCTTTGGAGTCAGAGGTCATGGGTTCAAATCCTGGCTCTGCCAATTGTCAGCTGTGTGACTTTGGGCAAGTCACTTAACTTCTCTGTGCCTTAGTTACTTCATCTGTAAAATGGGGATTAAGACTGTGAGCCCCTCGTGGGACAACCTGATCACCTTGTAACCTCCCCAGCACTTAGAACAGTGCTTTGCACATAGTAAGTGCTTAATAAATGCCATTATTATTATTATTATTATTATTCAATCGTATTTATTGAGTGCTTACTGGGTGCAGAGCACTGTACTAAATGCTTGTGAAGTACAAATCAGCATCATATAGAGACGGTCCCTACCCAACAACAGGCTCACAGTGTAGAAGGCGGAGACAGACAACAAAACAGAACAAGTAGACAGGTGTCAATACCATCAGAATTGGTCCAACCATGTCTTTGGGGTACCGGGGTACTGGGACTGAGGAGGTAGAATCTTCTGGCTGGCCCAAGCTGGTTACACCACTTGTCTTCTGAATGACCTTGGGCAAGTCACTTCACTTCTCTAGGCCTCAGTTCCCTCATCCGTAAAACAGGGATTAAGACTGTGAGCCCCATGTTGGACAGGAACCGCGTCCAACCTGATTACCTTGTATCCACCTCAGTGCTCAGTACAGTGTTTGGCACATAGTAAGTGTTTAACAAATACCACAATCATCGTCATTATTATTTTCATTGTTATTATGAGAAGCAGCACAGCCTAGTTGATACAGCATGGGCATGAGAGTCAAAGGACCTGGGTTCTAATTCCAGCCCCACCACTTTGCTGTGCGACCTTGTGCAAGTCACTTCACTTCTCTGGGCCTTAGTTCCCTCATCTGTAAAATGGTGGATTAAGACTGTGATCCCCATGAAGGACAGGGACTGTGTTCAACCTGATTACCTTGTATCCACCTCAGTGCTTAGTACAGTGTTTGGCACATAGTAAGTGCTTAACAAATACCACAATCACCGTTATTATTATTTTCATTGTTATTATGAGACGCAGCACAGCCTATTTGATACAGCACGGGTATGAGAGTCAAAGGACCTGGGTTCTAATTCCAGCCCCACCACTTTGCTGTGTGACCTTGTGCAAGTCCCTTCACTTCTCTGGGCCTCAGTTCCCTCATCTGTAAAATGGTGGATTAAGACTGTGAGTCCCGTGGAGGACAGGGACTATGTCCAACTTGTGTCTATCCCAGCACTCAGCACATAGTAAGCACTTAACAAATACCATAAATAAATAAAAAAAGAGAGATAGAGAAGGGAATGGCACCTCGGTTTGCTGCCTGCAGAGAAAGAAGGATGAGAGAGTTCCTTCTGGTGCAGTGCCTCTGCATCACAGCTGCCTAAGGCGGACGGTGGCTTTAAGTTCCAAAATCAAGCTTAGTTTTTCTCTCCACCTTTCTGGCCTTCAGTCTGCCCATATGCAAAATAGATAACAATAATAATAATAATAATGGCATTTGTTAAGTGCTTACTATGTGCAAAGCACTGTTCTAAGTGCTGGGGGAGATACAAGGTGATCAGGTTGTCCCCATGGGGCTCACAGTCTTCATCCCCATTTTACAGATGAGGTCAATGAGGCTCAGAGAAGTGAAGTGACTTGCCCAGTGTCACACAGCAGACATGTGGCGGATCTGGGATTCAAACCCATGACCTCTGACTCCAAAGCCCGTGCTCTTTCCACTGAGCCACGCTGCTTCTCTACTTTATTTTACTTGCACATATTTACTATTCTATTTATTTTGTTAATGATGTGCATATAGCTATAATTCTATTTGTTCTGACGATTTTGACACCTGTCTACATGTTTTGTTTTGTTGTCTGTCTCCCCCTTCTAGACGCAGCATGGCCTAGTGGATAGAACCCGGGCCTGGGAGTCAGAAGGACCTGGGTTCTAATCCTGCCTCCGCCACTTGTCTGCTCTGGGACCTTGAGCAATTTACTTCACGTCTCTGCGCCCCAGTTGCCTCATCTGTAAAATAGGGATAAGGCTTGTGAGCCCCATGTGGGACAGGGACTGTGTCCACCCTGATTAGCTCATAAGTATCTCAGTGTTTATTACAGTTCCTGACATAACAGGACTTAACAGATACCATAAAAAATTTGGTGCCTCCTTACCCTATAAAACTAATATGAAAAAAAGAATTAAGCATCGATGGGACACAGACTGGACCAACCCCCTTTTCCCTCTCCTCCTCCCCATCCCCCCATCTGCCCTACCTCCTTCCCCTCCCCACAGCACTTGTATATATTTGTACAGATTTATTACTCTATTTATTTTACTTGTACATATTTACTATTCTATTTATTTTGTTAATGATGTGCATAGAGCTAAAATTCTATTTGTTCTGATGATTTTGACATCTGTCTCCATGCTTTGTTTGGTTGTCCGTCTCCCCTGTGAGCCCATTGTTGAGTAGGGACCGTCTCTATATGTTGCCGACTTGTACTTCCCAAGTGCTTAGTACAGTGCTCTGCACACAGTGAGTGCTCAATAAATACGATTGAATGAATGTATGAATGACTGTCTTAGAAATAGAAAGATGTTGGATAAATCTGAGGTGCAGATTCTCCATGACTGGTTCTCTCTGGGGGTCAGCCCAAAAGGGAGTATTTGAAGACCTAGGGGCAGTTGAGGTAAGATAAGGCCCACAGAGGTGAGATGAGGGAACAATGTGGCCTAGTGGTAAGAGCATGGGCCTGGGAATCAGAGGACCTGGGTTCTAATCCTGCCTCTGCCGCTTGTTGTGCTGTGTGACCTTGGGCAAGTCATTTCACTTCACTGGGCTTCAGTTTCTTTATCTGTAAAATGGGGATTTGATACCTGTTCTCCCTCCTACTTAGCCCGTGAGCCTTGTGTGGGATAGTGTACTCTGTCTGACCTGAATCACTTGTATCTACCCAAGCATTTAGACCAGTGCTCGACAGGTAGTTAAGCGCTTAACAAAAACCACAATTACTATTATAAGGTTGGGACAGCATCTTGGCTGGCATCACAGGGAGAGAAGCTCACCGTACCACTAAACTCTGACCAACAGTAAACCTTTTAAGAGAGGTCTCCTTTCTTTCCAAAGACTGAAGCTGTAGATTTTCAATCAATCAATCAATCAATCAGCTCTTACTGTGTTCAGAGCAATGTACTAAGTGCTTAGGAGAATACAGTACAACAGAGTTGGTAGACATCCCTGTCCATGAGGATCTAATTAATAATAATAATAATAATAATAATAATAATAATAGTGTTATTTGTTAAGCACTTATTATGTGCCAGGCACTGTACTAAGCGCTGAGGCAGAGACAAGGTAATTGGGTTGGACACAGACCTTGTCCCACATAGAGCTCACAGCCTTAATCCCCATTTTAGAGGTGTAACTGAGGCCCAGGGAAGTGAAGCATCACAAGGAAGGTCACGCATCAGATAAGTGGCAGAGCCGGGATTAGAACTCAGGTCCTTCTGATTCCCAAGCCTATGCTCTATCCACTAGGCCATGCTACAGCCATTAATATAAATAAATTACAGAATGTATGTAAGTACAGTGGGGCTGAGGGATAGGTGAGAACCAAGCTCCCAAAGGGTATAGATCTAAGTGCATGAACGACACAGATGGGAGAAGTAGTTGGGGAAAGGGGGCTTCGTCGGGGAAGGCCTGTTGGAGGAGATTTTAAGACTTTGAAGGTGAGGAGGGTGATGGCCTGGCATAAACGAAGAGGAAGGGAGTTCCGGGTCAGAGGGGATGTGGGGAAGGGGTCGGTGGCGAGAGAGATGAGATCAGGACCCAGTGAATAAGCTGGTACTAGAGGAGCGGAGCATGCGGGCTGGCCTGGAGTAGGAGAGCAGCTAGGTGAGGTAGGAGGGGGACAGCTGATTGACTGCTTTAAAGCCCATGGTGAGGAGTTTTTGTGATGTGGAAGTGGATGGACAACCCCTGGAGGTTCTTGAAGAGTGGGGAGACATGGCCTGACCTTTTTTTTTGCAAATCATCTATTCCTTCATTCAGTTGTATTTATTGAGCACTTACTGTATTAAGCGCTTGGGAGAGTACAATATAACAATAAGCAGATACGTTCCTTGCCCACAACGAGCTTACAGTCTGGGGGGAGACAGACATTAATGACAGAAATGTACTTAAGTGCTGGGAGGCTGTGGAAGGGATGCATTAAGGGAGTAAGTCAGGGTGACACACAGAGGAATGGGAGAAGAGAAAGGTGGGGCTTAGTCAGGAAAGGCGTCTTGGAGGAGATGTGCTTTCAATAAGACTTTGAAGCAAAGGGAGAGTCATTGTCTGTCGGTTTTGAGGAGGAAGGGCAATCCAGGCCAGAGGGAGGTTGTGGGCAAAATAGAAGCAATAGACAGTGAGAAGGTTAGCGTTAGAGGAGGGAAGTGTGCGGGCTGGGTTGGAGTAGTTATGCTTCCCTAGGTAATCATGGGAGGAAAATTAGGGACAGAAGGGCCCCCATACTGGTATTCTAAGGAGAACTGAAATTGAGAAGTAGAAAGCAAGGAGGGGCATGAGAAGCATTTTAAGGACATGTTAAAACAAAGCCTTAGACAACGCTGTAAGCTCCTTTGTGGGCAGGGAGCCTGTCTATCAATTTTGTTGCATTTTTCTCTTTCTGTGCTCTCAGTACAGTGCTCTGCACACAGTGAATGTTCAATAAATACCATTGATTGACTGATTGATCATTTGCTGAGGATAAATCTTCACGGCGCACAGTCATCAGGGAGAACATGGCTCTCTGAGCGAAGGCTTCGGACGGAAAGAGTCAAGGAGGCAAAAGAGAAAACAGCACCAGGTGCTACAAACACTAAACTCAGCACAACAAGGGACAACCTGATTGTGTGCCCACTGTGGCTGGGACTGTGGATCTCACTCTGACCTGTTCAGCCACATGCGCGTTCACACTTTAGCTTCACCATCAGTGACTTCTTCTTCAAATTCAAAGGATGATATAGAAGCTGAATGTATTCCAAGACCACACTGTTGGTAACCTCCTCCTGCCATCTGATACTGAGCATAACTGGTAGATGATTCGGGTGAAATTGTTCTAGAAACTGGATGTGTATAGCCATATGGGAGATTGGAAACACAGAGCCCATATGCTGTCAATGCCCAGCCAGTGTCCTATTCCTACTGCTTTCAGAGAACAAAGAAAATTTCTCACTGCTCTAATAGTGAGGATGATCGTAGTATTTGTTAAGTGATTATTATGAGCCAATGACGGTTCTAAGCACCAGCATAGATAAGAGTCGATTGCACAGAGTCCCTGTCTGACATAGGGCTCACAGGCTAAGGGGGAGGGAGAGTAGAGGAATTTTGTCCCCACTGTACGGATGAGGAAACTGAGGCCCACAGGCAAGTGGTGGAGCCAGGATTAAAATCCAGGCCTCTTGAGTCCCAAGCCCGTGCTCTTTCCACCAGACCCCGCTGCTTCTCTGCATTTTCCCTTGCCAATTTCATGGGGCATAGATGAATGTTAGCTGAGAGTTTCGCTCTGCCCATTTCTCTGCTCGGCTTAGGTGAAAGCCCAAACTGGATTCTGCCAAGGAAGTCAGTGTCACGGAACAGCTTCAGTGATATGCCCATATCCCATCTTTCACACATTGCTTCTAGTTGACTCTTTAGGAAAAAAACACCCAACATCATTACAGATACTTATCTTATCTGGGTGATAAGAGGACTTTCGAAATGAAAAAGCGGGCATAGGGTTTACCCCAGGAACTGGGATGGAAGCTCTGTGATCTTCAGATAAACAGCTCTTCTGTGAACAACAGAATGAGAACGTTTGGATTTTTAGAACTTCCCAGTAAGGTAAAGGGTTGGAAGAGTGTGGCCTAGTGGGTAAAGCACAAGGCCTGGGAGCTAGAGAACCTGGGTTCTAATCCCGCTTCTGCTGCTTGCCTGCTGTGTGACCTTGGGCAAGTCACTTACTGTCATTGTGCCTGTTTCCTCAACTGTAATTGGGGATTTGATCAATATCTGTTCTCCCTCCTACTTAGACTGGAACCTGATTATTCTTGTATCTACCCCAGCACTTAGTACACTGCTTGGCATGTTGTAAGCATTTAACAAAATACCACTATTATTGTTATTATTGTTACTATTATTAAGAGGGCCCACTGGTGTCTGGAGAGGGGGAATTAGGCTCTAATGAAGGAGCCAGGGCTAGTAACTCAAGAGTTTGGCCACTGTGCCACTAGCCAGAGGCACATCCTGGCAGGGAGGGAGAGCAACTATGTGACAGTCAAATCTGCCATTCCCAAAGGGGAGGGAGAAGGTTGACTTGAACTTTTATGTCCATGGACCCAAGACTTGCTGTTCACTTCTCTGCTGTGTGACTTTGGGTAAGTCACTACGTTGGGCCTCAGTTACCTCATCTGTAAAATGGGGGCAAAGACCATGAGCCCTAGGTGGGACAGGGACTGTGTCTAACCTGGTTAGTTTGTGTCTACCTCAGTGCCTGGCACATAGTGAGTGCTTAACAAATACCATTAAAAAAAAGGAACTTCTGCATCTTGGGGAAGTTGACTGTCTAGGCAAGTCAACTCCAGATTAGGGGGGCCAACTGTATTGGAAGAGGGCGGGTTAGGAGGGGGGCAAGCACTACAGGAAAGAGAAAACCAGAATAAGGGAAAACGCAATGCAGATGGGCATGGTTTAGAAGGGAAAAAAAAAGAAATCCAGCAATTGACAGATGGAATTTGTTCACTCCAGGTAATACAGTCATTGTCCCAGATCACTCTGGGTAGCCCAGTTGGCTACCGCCAAGTCAACACCCTGGATTCTGTCGTGTAACTTCTGGAGTCTCTCAGCAGTTACAGCCCCTTACATTGTAAGAGGCCAGGTGGGAAAGGCTGGGAGGAGACCACCGAACAAAAACATCAAGTGCCAGTTTGGAATACTTGGCCAACAAATGCTCATTGTGGCCAGGGAATGAGTCTGCTAATTCTGTTGTAGTGGACCTTCCCAAGTGCTTAGTACAGTGCTTTGCACATAGTAAGCACTCAATAAATACCATTGATTGATGGATACAAGTGGCACTCAGACGAGCAGAGTAGAGGGAGCAAGGAATTAGGAGTCATGGGAACTGGGTTCTAATCTTGGCTCCTGCACTGGCCTGCTGTGTGACCTAGGGCAAGTTCCTTAGCTGCACCGGGTCTCAGTTTCCTCATCTGTAAAATGGGGAAAAAATCCTGTTCTCTCTCCTAAGATACAAGATAAGCAGTTGGACACAGTCCCTGTTCCACATAGGGCTTTCACTCTTAATCCCCATTTTCCAGATGAGAGAACTGAGGCACAGAGAAGTGAAGTGACTTGCCCAAGGTCACCCAGCAGACAAGGGGTGGAGCCGAGATTAGAACCCATGACCTTCTGACTCCCAGGCCCGTGTTCTATCCACTAGGTCATGCTACATTCAAAGTCCTTAACAAATACCATCACAATTATTACTACTGAGTGATAAGGAAAATCTGCAGAACCATGATGATGTGATGACTGTCACTTGCATTTATTAAGCACTGACAACGTATGCAGCACTGTGCTAAATCCTGTGCTACATTCAGGAAAGTCAATTAAAGCCACAGTCTCTGCCAAGAAGAAACAGTGGAAAGCAAAGCTGACCAGGTTATTTCAAGTAATGAATGGTATTTATTGAGCACATACCATGTGCTCAATATGTTTTGAGCACATATATAAACACATATATGTGTTTATATGTTGCCAACTTGTACTTCCCAAGCGCTTAGTACAGTGCTCTGCACACAGTAAGCGCTCAATAAATACGATTGATTGATGTGCAGAGCACTGTACTAAGCGCTCGCATTGTACTTCCACTGTCTAAATGGTAGTACCATCTTTAAAGCTTGTATCCACCCCAGCACTTAGTACAGTGCCTGGCACATAGTAAGCATTTCACAAACTCCATAGTTATTATTATTATCATCATCATCATTATTGTTAAAGCTGATTTTAATCCGTAGATCTCAGAGACCAGAGTTCTGGTTAAGTGGGTCAGGTTAGCCATGGACAATACGAACTGGTCCAAAATAAGAATATAACTCACGGGCCGGCAAAATCCAGAGACACAAAAGGACGGATAGTAAATCAGAGAACCATTGTGAAGGTTAGGGAGTTCACACTTGGACCCATCTTTGTTTCAGGCTAAGTGCTATGAGCAGCTTCCTCCCAACATAAAAATGAGTTCTGGCCTGGGTTGTTCTCTTGGCAGATCGAAACCCAGCAGCAAAAGCAAAGCACTTTGAAATGCAATGGATGCAGTGCAGGAAAAGTCCCTGCCAGATTGCAGGACAAAAAGAATTTGGGAGCTTAAAAGGAGCCTCGCTTAATTGATTTTTGTGGATTGATTTTAACAGCATTTTCCTGGGAAGGATATTTTATTTTTTCCATAAAGGCCTCTGGGTTCCGCTGCAGAGGTGGAAACTCAATTCTGTCCATAGGAACCTTGGGTACTGAGAGAGAAAGTGAAATGACATAGTTATATGACTGTCTGCTCGTTATGGGCAAGGGACTTGTCTACCATCTCTGTTGTTACTGCTCCCTCCCACGTGCTCCACACACAGTAAGTACTCAGTTCGTGCCACTTATTGACTGTGAATGTGAAGCAAAGCTGACACCACCATCTCTTTCACTGTCTCAACTGTAGTACCATCTGTAAAGCTGATTTAAATCTGTAGATCTTGGAGACCTAAATTCTAATCCCAGCTCAACTTGGGTGAGTCACAACTTTCCTGTGCCTCAGTTTCCTCATCTGTAAAAAGGGGATGATGTATCTGTGCTCCCTCCCCCTTAGACTGTGAGCCCCACATGGGACAGGGATTGCGCCTCATCTGACTTTGCTGTAGAGAACCCAGCACTTGGTGCAATGCTTGGCATTTAGTAAGCCCTTGACAAATACCTCAGGTATCGTTATTGAACTGCATGCATTATTCCCAGTGCAAGTGTTTCTGTGTTCTAGTGAAGTAGCAGAGTCATGACTTCTATTTTACTTCTCTCCCCTTCCAGTTGGTGCCCAACTTTTGTCTGACCTCTTTGGCCCTCCATTGCAGATTGGGCCAATGATTTGAACAGTCAACAAGCAGTGTAGCCTAGTGGGTAGAACCCGGGGCTGGGAGTCAGAGAACCTGGGTTCTAATCCTCGTTCTGCCCCTGGCCTTCGGTGTGACCTTGAGCAAGTCACTTCATTTCTCTATGCCTCAGTGTTTGCATCTTTAAAATGGGGATTTGATATCTGTTCTTCTTCTCAGTGTGGGGTGGGGAGGAAGGGGAATGACAGAGAAAGAGAAGTTCAAGGAGAGATGGGTCCATGGAGTCGCTATGGGGTAGGAAACGACTCGACGGCTAAGACAAGAGATAGATTCATTCATTCATTGTCGCATTTATTGAGCGCTTACTGTGTGCACAGCACTGTACTAAGCACTTGGGAAGTACAAGTTGGCAACATGTAGACACAGTCCCTACCCAACAACAGCTCACAGTCTAGAAGAAATAGAAACCCGAATCTGGTGGGACTTGAACCCACAACCTTGAATGCCTTCCACACGTTAGAAGTCCAATGTGCTATCCATTGTGCCACAGAGCCACAGAGGTCTATGTGATTCCTACCCACAAGGACCTTACAGTCCAGAGGGGGAGACAGCCACTGAAGTACACAGACCAGTTCCAGGGGAGCTGATAGCTTGAAATTGGGGGACTGGGGAAGGGGGTGAGTGGGAAAACCACCCTCCCACCCTTGCAATCAATCAATCAATCAAGTGCAGGGTACTGTACTAAACACTAGCGAGAGTACAATATATCAGAGTTGGTAGACACAATCCCTGTGAGCTGTATATATGTATAAATGTTTGTACATATTTATTACTCTATTTATTTTACTTGTACATATTTATTCTATTTATTTTATTTTGTTAATATGTTTTGTTTTGTCTGTCTCCCCCTTCTAGACTGTGAGCACACTGTTGGGTAGGGACCATCTCTATATGTTGCCAACTTGTACTTCCCAAGCTCTTAGTACAGTGCTCTGCACACAGTAAGCGCTCAATAAATACGATTGAATGAATGAATGAATGAATGAGCTTACAGTCTAGAGGAGAAAACAGACATTAATGTAAATAAACAAATGATGGATATGGACATAAGTGCTGTGAGGCTGATCGCAGATGCAAATAAAGCGTATGAATCCAAGTGGCGTAGATGGGAGTGGGAGAAGAAGAAGGAGGGCTTAACCTTGGAGGAGGTCAGTGTTTAATAAGGCTCTGAAGGTGGGGAGAACGATCGTCCGTTAGTTATGAAGCGAGGAGGGAGTTCCAGAGCAGAGGCAGGATGTGGGTGAGGGGTCGGCAGTTGGATAGATGAGACTGAGGTACAGTGGCTAGGTTGGCATTAGAGGAGCAAAGTGAGTGGGCTGAATTGTAGTAGGAAATCAGGGATGTAAGGTAGAAGGGAAGCAGCGTGGCTCAGTGGAAAGAGCCCAGGCTTTGGAGTCAGAGATCATGGGTTCAAATCCTGACTCCGCCACTTGTCAGCTGTGTGACTTTGGGCAAGTCACTTAACTTCTCTGGGCCTCAGTTCCCTCATCTGTAAAATGGGGATTAAGACTGTGAGCCCCCTGTGGGACAACCTGATCACCTCGTATCCTCCCCAGCACTTAGAACAGTGCTTTGCACATAGTAGGCACTTAACAAGTGCCATCATTATTATTAAGGGGGCAAAGTCATTTAGTGCTTTAAAGCCAATGGGAAGGGTTTCAGTCTGATGAGGAGGTGGAGGTTTTTGAGGAATGGGGAAACATGGATTGAATGTTTCTGGAGAAAAATGACCCAGGCAGCAGAATGAAGTATGGACTAGAGTGGGGAGAGACAGGAGGCAGGGAGGTCAGCAAGGAGGTTGAAGCAGTAATCAAGGTGAGATAAGTGCTTAGATCAGCGTGGTAGCATTTTGGATGGAGAGGAAGGGGTGTGCTTACTGTGTGCAGAGCACACTACTGAATGGCTGGGAGAGTACAAAACAATAGAGTTGATTGACTCCCCGTCTGCAAGGAACTTACAGTCTAGAGGGAGCTTTCCAATCATTTTACCTTGCTCCCTCCTACCTCACCTTGCTACCCTTCTACTACAATCCAGCCCACACACTTCACTCCTCTAATGCTAACCTTCTCGCTGCCCCTCCCACCGACCTATTGCCCACGTCCTGTCTCTGGCTTGAAATGCCCTCCCTCCTCGTACCTGACAGATAATTACCTTACCTTAGTTCAAAGCCTTATTGAGGGCACATCTCTTCCAAGAGGCCTTCTCTGACTAAGCCTTCTTTTCTTTTTCTTCAATTCCCTTCTGTGGTGCCCTGACTCATTCCGTCTGTCTCCCCCTTCTAGACTATGAGCCCGTTGTTGGGTAGGGACCATCTTTATATGTTGCCAACTTGTACTTCCCAAGCACTTATTACAGTGCTCTCCACACAGTAAGTACTCAATAAATATCAGCGCTCCCCACTCCCAGCCCCACAGCAGTTATGGGCATATGTCATATATTTATTTCTATTAATGCTTTCTCCCCTTCTAGATTCTAAACTCATTGAGGGCAGGGAATGTGGCTGTTATATTGTACTCTCCCAAGCGCTTAGTACAGTGCTCTGCACACAGTAAGTGCTCAGTAGATATTTATTCATTCATCCATTCAATCACATTTATTGAGCACTTCCTAAGTGCAGAGCACTGTACTAAGTGCTTCGGATTGACTGACTGACTTTTAGCACCTAGAGCCTCATGGGATTAAGGTTTCATCTAAAGAAGACTACTCTTCCTCCCTCTGTTCACTCATTCATTCAATCGTATTTATTGAACACTTACTGTGTGCAGAGCATTCATTCATTCATTCAATCATATTTATTGAGTGCTTACTGTGTGCAGAGCACTGTACTAAGCACTTGAGAAGTACAAGTTGGCAACCTATAGAGACGGTCCCTACCCAACAACAGGCTCACAGTCTAGAGGTGGGAGACAGACAACAATACGAAACACGTGGACAGGTGTCAAGTCGTCAGAACAAATAGAATTAAAGCTACTAAGCGCACACGAAAGTACAATACGACCACATACAGACATGTTCCTGGCCCACAATGAGCTTACAGTCTGGAGGACTCTGTCCCCGTCAGCCTTGCCCCTCTACATACAGAGAAGACGTATATACTAGAGTTGAACCAGTGATGATCGTTTCAGACATTCCTGCTCCTGCAGCTTCTGAAGCCATTTTCCTAGGCTTCCAGCAGAGTCTTGGAAAGTCCAGACAGAAGGCCCGGACACAGTGACCCCTGTGCCCGGGGATGTCTTGTCTATCTGCTGTGTGATCTTGGGCAAGTCACTTCACTTCTCTGGGCCTCAGTTCCCTCATCCATAAAATGGGGACTGAGACCACATGGGACAGGGATTGTCCAACCCAATTTGCTTGTATAATAATAATAATAATAATAATAATAATGGTATTTGTTAAGCACTTACTATTTGCCAAGCACTGGGGTAAGATACAAGGTAATCAGGTTGTCCCACGTGGGGGTTCACAGTCTTAATCCCCATTTTACAGATGAGGGAACTGAAGCACAAAGAAGTAAAGTGACTTGCCCAAGGTCACATAGCAGACAAGTGGCAGAGCAGGGTCTGCCTTCAAACATGCCCATGTTTGTCCTATCCTAAAAAAACCCTCTCTTGACCCCACCTCACCTTCTAGTTATCGCCCCACCTCCCTCCTACCATTCCTTTCCAAACTCCTTGAACAAGTCGTCTACATGCGCTGCCTTGAATTCCTCAACAGCAACTCTCTCTTCGACCCCCTCCAATCTGGCTTCCATCCCCTACATTCCACGGAAACTGCCCTCTTAAAGGTCATCAATGACCTCCTGCTTGCCAAATCCAACAGCTCATACTCTATCCTAATCCTCCTCGACCTCTCACTCTCCTTTGACACTCTGGACCACCCCCTTCTCCTCAACACGCTATCCAACCTTGGCTTCACAGACTCCATCCTCCCCTGGTTCTCCTCTTATCTCTCCAGTAGTTCATTCTCAGTCTGTTTTGCAGGCTCCTCCTCCCCCTCCCATCCCCTTACTGTGGGGGTTCCCCAAGGTTCAATTCTTGGTCCCCTTCTGTTCTTGATCTACACTCACTCCCTTGGTGACCTCATTCACTTCCACAGCTTCAACTATCATCTCTACGCTGATGACACCCAAATCTACATCTCTGCCCCTGCTCTCTCCCCCTCCCTCTAGGCTCGCATATCCTCCTGCCTTCAGGACATCTCCATCTGGATGTCTGCCCGCCACCTAAAACTCAACATGTCCAAGACTGAACTCCTTGTCTTCCCTCCCAAACCTTGTCCTCTCCCTGACTTTCCCATCACTGTTGACGGCACTACCATCCTTCCTGTCTCACAAGCCCGCAACCTTGGTGTCATCCTCGACTCCGCTCTCTCATTCACCCCTCACATCCAAGCCGTCACCAAAACCTGCCGGTCTCAGCTCCGAAACATTGCCAAGATCCGCCCTTTCCTCTCCATCCAAACCGCTACCCTGCTCATTCAAGCTCTCATCCTATCCCGTCTGGACTACTGCATCAGCCTTCTCTGTGATCTCCTATTCTTGTGTCGCTCCCCACTTCAATCCATACTTCATGCTGCAGCCCGGATTGTCTTTATCCAGAAACGTTCTGGGCATATTACTCCCCTCCTCAAAAATCTCCGATGGCTACCAATCAATCTGCGCATCAGGCAGAAACTCCTCACCCTGGGCTTCAAGGCTATCCATCACCTCGCCCCCTCCTACCTCACCTCCCTTCTCTCCTTCTACAGCCCACCCCGCACCCTCCGCTCCTCTGCCACTAATCTCCTCACCGTACCTCGTTCTCGCCTTTCCCGCCATCGACCCCCGGCCCACATCATCCCCCGGGCCTGGAATGCCCTCCCTCCGCACATCTGCCAAGCTAGCTCTCTTCCTCCCTTCAAGGCCCTACTGAGAGCTCACCTCCTCCTGGAGGCCTTCCCAGACTGAGCCCCCTCCTTCCTCTCCCCCTCCTCCCCCTCTCCATCCCTCCCACCTTACCTCCTTCCCTTCCCCACAGCACTTGTATATATGTTTGTACATATTTATTACTCTATTTATTTATTTTACTTATACATATATATTCTATTTATTTTATTTTGTTAATATGTTTTGTTGTGTTCTCTGTCTCCCCCTTCTAGACTGTGAGCCCACTGTTGGGTAGGGACCGTCTCTATATGTTGCCAACTTGTATTTCCCAAGCGCTTAGTACACTGCTCTGCACACAGTAAGTGCTCAATAAATACAATTGATTGATTGATTGACCTCTGACTCCCAAGCCCGTGCTCTTTCCATTAAGCTATGCTCCTTCTCAGTAGAAGCAATTGTATCCACCCCAGTGCTTGAGACAGGGCTTGGCACATAGGAAATGTTTAACAAATACTATAATCATGATTATTATTATTATCACCCCCTGAAATCCTTTGATGGATTCCTTCCATGTTGCCCTTGCACTAGTATTTGCTTCTTTTATTCACCCCTCCTTCCGCCCCACAGCCCTTGTGTGCATATCCATAATTGATTAATGTCTTTCTCCCCCTCCAGACTATGAACTCGCTTTGGGGAGGGACGTGTCTGCCAACTCTGTTGTTCTCTCCTAACTGCTTAGTACAGTGCTCTGCACACAGGAAGTGCTCCATAAATACGATTGATTGTTTGATTGACCCCTGGGCACCCTTACTGAAAACCTCCATCCGTGTCCATTACATGGAATCAACTCAAGAGGTGCAGCAAGGGTGAAGATGTGGGTGAACAGGTTGAAGGCCAGGCAGGATTCAGGGCTGGAGAATCAATCAATATTAATCAATCATACTTATTGAGCACCTATACTGAGCAGAGCACTCTATTACGGTTGGCCTAATGGAAAGAGTAGGAACTTGGGAACCAGGAGACCTGAATTTTTCTTTTACAGTATTTTTTCAGTGCTTATTCTGTGTCAGGAATTCATTCATTCAATTGTATTTATTAAGCGCTTACTGTGTGCAGAGCACTGTAATAAGTGCTTGGGAAGTACAAATCGGCAACATACAGGGCCGGTCCCTACCCAACAACGGGCTCACTGTTCTAAGCCCTGGGGTAGACACAGGGTAATCAGGATGGATATAGTCTCTGCCCCTTATGGGACTCACAATCTAAGCAGAAGCACGGAATCCCGATTTGGCAGTGGAGGAAACTGAGGCCCAGAGAAGTTAATTGACTTGCCCAAGATCACACAACAACAAGTGGCAGAGCTGGGATTAGAACCCAGGTCCTCTGGCTCCCAGGCTCGGGCTTTATCCACTAGGCCACACTGCTTCCCTAATTCTACCTACGGAATTCTAACCATGTGGATTCTAATCAAATTTTTCTAATTCTAATTTTTGTTGTCTGTCTCCCCCTTCTAGACTATGAGCCCATTGTTGGGTAGGGACCGTCTCTATATGTTGCCAACTTGTACTTCCCAAGCACTTAGTACAGTGCTGTGCACACAGTAAGCACTCAATAAATAAATACAGTTGAATGAATAAATGAATGAATGAATAATCACAGCTCAGCCATTGGTCTGCTGTGTGACCTTGGGCAAAGGTCAACGTTTAGTACAATGCTTGGTACATAGTAAGTGCTCAACAAATACCGTGATTATTAAGTCACTGCACACCCCTGTGCCTCAGGTTCCTCATCCGTAAAACAGTCATTAAAGACCAGTTTTCCCTCCCTCTTAGATTATGAAAACCATGTGGGACAGGGACTGTGTCTGATCTGATTATCTTGTATCTACTCTAGCACTTAGTACAGTGCTTGGTATATGGAAAGTGCTTCACCAATACAACCGCTATTATCAATAATATCAATAACTGATCCCTGCCCTCAAGGAAATTTTAGTTGGTGAAACACAGGATCGTGGTAAGAACACTGCTCTGTTGGCAGTCAGAACTCCTGTAATCCATGCCCAAGTCTTTCTCCACCTTACAGTGTAAACCTGGGCAATTCCCTTAACCTCCCTCTGCCTCAGTTTCTCTAGCCGTTCATTAGGGATGGCAGGGCTGATGCCTATTGGTGGTTGAATTCGGAAAAAGTGTGTTTAGCTTTCCACAGGAGAGTTCCATGTAAATACAGAGAATTTAAGGTAACAAAGCATCAATTAATTGTGTTTACTGAGTGCTTAGCACTACGACAGAGTTCCTGCCCACAAGGAGCTTACAGTCTGGGGTTGGTGGGGGGAGGCAGAAATTAAAATAGATTATGGATATGTATGTAACTGCTATGGCGGGGTGAAGGAAGGGTAATAATAAGAATAATAATTGTGGTATTCTTCAAGGGCTTATTGTGTGCCAGGCACTGTACTAAACGCTGGGGTGGATATAAGCAAATCGGGTTAACACAATTCCTTTCTCACGTGAGGCTCACAGTTTCAACCTCATTTTACAGATGAGGGAACTGAGGCCCAGAGAAGTGAAGTGACTTGCCCAAGGCTACACAGCAGAAACGTGATGGAACCGGGATTAGAACCCATGACCTTCTGACTTCTAGGCCCATGCTCTACTCATTACACCATGCTGTTTCTCTGAGTCCCTTGCTCACCATTTAGAACAGTGCCAGACACATAGTAAGCGCTTAACAAATACCATCACCATAAAAATCCAAGTTCAAGGGTAATGCAGAAGGGAGAGGCGGAAGGGAAAATGAGGGCTTAGACAGGGAAGGCCTCTCGGAGGAGATGTGATTTGAATATTTCATCACAGCTGGGAGGGAAGACAGCATGATCCTGTGGATTCTGGTTTGAGTTGGTTATACTGCATTCTCTCGAGCACTTAGTATAGTGCTGTGCACAACAGTAAGTGCTCAATAAGTACAACTGACTGGCTGACTGACTGAGGCTTCAAGGCTCTCCATCACCTCGCTCCCTCCTACCTCACCTCCCTTCTCTTCTTCTACAGCCCAGCCCGCACCCTCTGCTCCTCTTCCGCTAATCTCCTCACTGTGCCTCATTCTCGCCTGTCCCGCCGTCGACCCCCTGACCCACGTCCTACCCCTGGCCTGGAATGTCCTCCCTCCGCACATCCACCAAGCTAGCTCTCTTCCTCCCTTCAAAGCCCTACTGAGCGCTCACCTCCTCCAGGAGGCCTTCCCAGACTGAGCCCCCCCTTTCTCCCCCTCCATCCCCCTGCCTTACCTCCTTCCCCTCCCCACCTGTATATATGTTTGTATGTATTTATTACACTATTTATTTATTTATTTTTACATATTTATTCTATTTATTTTATTTTGTTAATATGTTTTGTTCTGTTCTCTGTCTCCCCCTTCTAGACTGTGAGCCCGCTGTTGGGTAGGGACCGTCTCTATATGTTGCCAACTTGTACTTCCCAAGCAATTAGTACAGTGCTCTGCACACAGTAAGTGCTCAATAAATACGATTGAATGAATAAATGAATGAGAGAGAAGGATTCCTACCATTTCAGAGGCTAAGCCTGGGTCAACATTTGGGCCCTGGGGGCAAATGAAGGCTGATGGCATTTGTTAAGTGCTTATTACGGGGCACTGCTCTAAATAATGATGGCATTTATTAAGCGCTTACTATGTGCAAAGCACTGTTCTAAATGGTGAGCAAGGGGCTCAGACCCCTGGGAAAGGGGTTGGGATAAGGCAGGGTCTACTTCCTTCAGCTCCAAGTTCTTGCCCGGTGGTGCCACTTGTCTGCTGTTTGAACCTGGGCAAGTCACTTCACTTCTCTGTGCCTCAGTTACCTCAGCTGTAAAATGGGGATTCAGACTGTGACACACACACCTGCCCCCCACCCCCCACTCCATCCACAATGTGGAGCAGGGACTGATTAGTTTGAATCTCTCCCAGTGCTTAGAACAGTGCCTGGCACATAGTAAGTGTTTAATGAATACCTTAAAAGCAAACAAACAAAAAAGCAAAACCCCTCAAAAGTGTCTAGCTCCTCCCAGCTAGGCTAGAACCCATGGGACAATTCACTGGTTAGTAATAATAGAGGCAATAGTATTTATAAAGCACCTCCAAAGGCAAAACACTCAAAAGTGTTAGAAGAGAATACAAGGGTGAGAATTAGATATATCCTCTACCCTCAAGGGACTCACAATCTAAGAATAAAGTGAAGGAGAGGGGATTGGCAATAGATACTCGAGGAGAGATGGAACAATGAAAACACAAAAAAAGAGCCTAAAAGACAAGGACAAAAACACAACACAATGTCAAAGAAGCATTAGGGCACTGTGGCTCAAGGAGCAAAGTTTTGGGCTACTCATGACTTTGAGTCCACCATCACAACCACGACAACAGAGATCCCAAAATCATTTATAGATAAATCCTCTCCCTCAGCATCCTAGATCATCAGTCTGGTGCCACGAAAATGCAAGTGTGGCCATTTTCCAAGGGCCAAAGCAAAACCAAAGCAGGATGGATTGAAGAGGCTAATCCCTCAGCCCCTAGTGAGTTCAAAGTGAGACATGGTCCAGGCCATAGATTCCAGGCTGGCTTGAGTGCACTAAGGCCAAACCCAGTTCAAAATCAATGGTCCGCTCAGTTCTGACATCCAGATTTTTTTTTGAGTGGTATTTGTTAAGCGCTTACTAAGTATTAGACACTGTACTAAGCGCTGGGGTACACACAAGCTAATCAGATTGGGCACAGTCCATGTTCCGCACGGGGCTCACAATCTCCACCCCCATTTTACAGATGAAGGAACTGAGGCCCAGAGAAGTGAAATAACTTGCCCAAGATCACGCTGCAGACAAGCAGCAGAGCCAGGATTAGAACCCAGGTGCCTCCAGCTCCTGGGCCCGTGACTCTATTCACTAGGGCACGCTGCTTCTTGAGATTCCCAAATCAAGATCTCTCGACAAGGGCAAGTCTTGGCTCTTCCATTCTTTTCCAACAACAGGATTGGAGTATCTAATGGAATCCCGGCTCCACCTGCTGTGTGACTTCGGATAAGTCACTTCATTTCTCTGGGCCTCATCTTCCCTCATCTGTAAAAATGGGGATTGAGACTGTGTGGCCCACGTGGGACACGGACTGTGTCCAATCTGATTACCTTGTACCTATCCCCAGCGTTTGGTTGGTACCAGTGACTGGCACATAGTAAGCACTTAAGTACCACGGTAAAAAAAAAAGACAGCCCAAACCATCTGCCTTTTTATCCATCCAGTTCCACCCAACCCTCCCCCGTCCTGCCAGGCTTGGCCAATTCAGAGAAAATTTCACTGCCCTGGGTTACCATGTGGCTTCTGTGGAGACATTTTGTGTCTGAAACCAAGCCCCAACCCCGTTGCCTAAGCTCTACAAACTCTTCAAAGAACCTCCATCCCTCTTCTCCCCCTCCCCCGCACCGCACCAGACCAAACAGCAACTTGTGAGGTTTCCCCTTATTTTTAGACTTGGACTCACCACCAACTCATGGCTTGTTATTTGCCTTTGATTGAGAAGATGACAGAGTAAAGTTTGCCAACTAAGGAGGAAAGGAAGAATGTGGAGAGGAGGAGGAGGAGAAGGAGAAAGAGAAAAAAGAGGAGGAAGAGAAGGAACAAGAGGAGGAAAAGGAGAAAAAAGAAGAAGCTGCAGGAAAAGGAGAGGAGGATGAAGAAGAAGAGGAGGAAAAGGAGGAGGAGGAGGAAGAGGAGCTGGGGAGGAGAGGAAGTAAAGGAAGAGGAGGAGGAAGAAGAGCAAGGGAGGAAGAGGAAGAGCAGGAGGAGGAGGAGGAAGAGGAACGGGGAGTAGGAGAAGGAGGAGGAAGAGGAGGAAAAGGAGGTGGAGGAACAGGAGGAGGAAGCAGAGGAGGAACAAGAGGAGAAGGACGAGGAAGAAGAGGAGGAACAGGAGGAGGAGAAGGACGAGGAAGAAGAGGAGGAACAGGAGGAGGAGGAGGAGGAGGAGGAAAAAGAGGAGCAAGGGGAGGAGGAGGAGGAATAGGAGGAGGAGGAGAGAAGAAACCGCAGTTCCCTAAGCAGGGCGGTCTGTCTCTGAGTAATTGCTGCTCGCTCGATTTCAACCCGCAGATGTGGATGGCAGAGCCTTTAATTTCAGATCGTCGGCCGGCATCTTCTGATGACAGAGGGAAGCCTCTTCAGCGCTCCCGGTCTCCCCTCGCCCTCCTCCCTCCTCATCCTCCTTCCTCCTCCTCCGTCCTCCCCTCGGGCCCTCCCCCTGCCCGCCGGCCAGCCCCGCTTTCCAAAAAGCCCAAGGCAAAATCCAGGTCAGGACACACACACTCGGGCCCGGGCGGGGGGCGCCCGGGGGCGGCGGCTGGGGGGGGGGGGGGGGGCGGTCAGGGCTGGATTGTCCTGCTTTGGTTGGGTTTTTTTTTCTCCCCTTTTTCGAAGGGGGCGGGAGGAGGGGTGTGTGTGTGTGTGTGTGTGTGTGTCCCGGGTGTTGCGACGGGTCCGGCCGGGGTCCGGCGCAGGCCGAGGCGGGCCGCCCATCGGGGGTCGGGGGGCTCGGAGGGTCGAGCGGAGATCGGGAGCGGAGAGCGGGCGGACAGGAGGAGGGGGTCGCCGGGCGGGCGGGGGGACGGACCGACGGACGGACGGAGGGTCAGGAGGAGGGGTCGGCGGCCCCGGCCCAGGCGGCTCCCAGGCGGGGGGGGGGGCTCCAGGACCCCCCCCGCCCCCTCCTCACCCCCGGAGGTCGGTGGGTCGGGGGCCCCTCCCCTCCCCTCCCCTCCCCTGCCCCGCCCTTTACCCGCCCCGGAGAGGCAGACACAGAGAGAGAGAGAGCGGTGGCCCGACAGGTAAGGAACGGGGACCCTCCTGTGCCCCCCCTCTCCGCCCGGGACCGGCTCCGGGGGGAGCGGCGGGCCCGGGTGGGCCCGGGGCACAGCCATCCTGGAGGGAGCGGGGTCTGGGGGACGCATGGGTGTGGGGGTGTGTGTGTGTGGTGTGTGTGTACGTGTGTGTGTGTCCGCGTGTGTCCGCGTGTGGTGGCGTGTGCCTGGGGGCGCGCGCGCGCGCGCGTGCGGCGGGCCGCTTCTGGGCGCCTTGGCCGGGCGGCTGAGCAGCCCCGGGGCGCTCCCTGGGCAGCAACCTGCGCCTGTCGGCAAGCCGGCCCCTGCGGCCACCGCGGCCACCGCGGGCTGCATGGGCGCCTTTCGGTAGGTCCGGGGCGGGCCTGAGCGGGTCGTTCTCGCCCTGGTCCCCGGAGAGTTTGTGTAGCTGTGCGTGCGTGCGTGTGTGTGTGTGTGTTCGGGAGGGGAGTCGGGGGTCTCCCGTGGCTGGTCGCCTGGGTCTCGCGTTTGCTCTCGGGCTGAAGCTCGAGTGCGTTTCCGGGCCGCGTTTTTGCGGTCTGTGTGTCTGCCGGGCGGCGGGCGCGCACGATCCGAGGAAGGAGGGCCGCCCGCCCGGGGGCCCCCACCAAGCCCGGCTCCCGGAGCCTGAGTGATGGGGATGGGGACGGGGCGGGAGGCAGGCGGGCTGTCCGGGAGAGAAGAGCCGCCCGGGAGGGCCCCGAGGGAGGCGAAAGCGTCCCCGGCCCCGCTTCTCCGGCTCCGTGCCTTTCCCCTCCCCCGCCATCACCGCAGACACTGCCACCACCACTACTACTACCACCGTCACCACCATTTACTACCACCAGTAACCCCACGCCCCACCGCCCAGGCGCTGCAAAGGGAGCTGAGAGTGTGGCACCGGGCCTGCCTGATGGTGTAAAGTCACCCCAGGTCCAGTTGGGCCCCTTCCGGTCTTTGGTCGCTGCTTCTTTTATTTTCTGTTTTTCCCCCGGGGGTCAGCGGGCCTAGGAAGCCCTCTTTCCCCCTGTGCCCTCTCCCTTCTGCGTCGTCCATGCACTTGGATCTCGGACCTTCCGACGTGTGACATTCGCCCCGTCCTCAACCTCACGGCACTTATATTTGCTATATTATGAGGTACAGAAGTACCATCCATGTCCGTCGCCATGTCCGTCGCCACCTCTAGACTGTAAGCTCGTTAGGGGCAGGGGACGGGTCTGCTCATCCCGTGGCACCGTCGTCTCCCAGGCGCTGGGTACGGTGCTCTGCACACAGTAAGGGTTCAATAAATGCCATTGATTGATGGCTGGATAGATTGACAGTGCAGTGCTGAACCCTTCCTCTCTCCCCGCACCGATAGGCACACACACAAACACTCTCTCTCTCTCTCCCTCTCCCCCCCTCCCTCTCCCTGGAAGGGGTCGGGGGTGTAAGGGGTGGGCGGTGAGGACAGGGGTGGGCGCAGGGCCGGGGGACTCCCAAGTCCCCTCCCCCCCGCCCGGTGTCCTCTCCCAGGGCCGGGGTCGCCGGAGGGTCCGGGCGATCGGAAGAGGAGTGCGTTTGAACCCACTGCGACACGCTCGGCCCGAACCACGGCAGGAGGCCTTCCTCCAGAGGAGCGAGCCGGGGCCCCGCAGCCCGCACGGGGATGCCCACGGACCCGCCTGGGACCCAAACCCCACGCTCCGCCCCCTGCCCCCTTCCCAGCTCTGCCCCTTTCCCTTCCCCCAGCTCCTCCTCTTTACCTCTCCCAGCTCATCTCCTTCCCCCCTCCCAGCTCCTTCCCCTTCGCCCCTACCAGCTTCTCCCCTACCAGCTTCTCCCCTACCAGCTTCTCCCCTTTCCCCCCTCCTTTAGAGAAGCAGCATGGCTTAGTGGAAAGAGCACGGGCTTGGGAGTCAGAGGTCATGGGTTCTAATTCCGACACCTTCACATGTCTGCTGTGTGACCTTGGGCAAGTCACTTCACTTCTCTGGGCCTCAGTTACCTCATCTGTTGAATGGGGATTAAGACTGTGAGCCCCAAGAGGGACAACCTGATCACCTTGTATCCTCCCAGCGCTTAGAACAGTACTTCACACATAGTAAGCGCTTAACAAATGCCATTATTATTATTAGCTTCACCCTTTCCCCCCTCCTAGCTTCGCCCCCTTTCCCCTCTCAGCTACTCCTCCTTCCCCCGGCCCAGCTCCCTCCTCCCCCCCAGCTCTGCTCCCTTCCCCGGCCTGTCTCTGCCCCCTTATAATAATAATAATAATAATGATGGCATTTGTGAAGCACTTACTATGTGCCAAGCACTGTTCTAGGGGTGGGGTAGATACGAGGGAATTGGGTTGTCCCACGTGGGGCTCAAAGTCTTAATCCCCATTGTACAGATGAGGGAACTGAGGCACAGAGAAGTGAAGTGATTTGCCCAAGGCCACATAGCAGACAAGTGGCGGAGGTCACATTCGAACTCATGACCTTTTGACTCCCAGGCCATTACTCTATCCACTACGCCATGGACTATGTCCAACCTGATTAGCTTAATACAGTACAGCGCTTAGTACAGTACCCAGCACATAGTACCTGCTTAACAAATACTGTAAAATAAAGAGTCTGCTTGCACTCAGGGTGTCGGCGAGGCCTCTTTGCCCAGCGCTTAGAACAATGCTTGGCACATAGTAAGCGCTTAACAAATGCCATTATTATTATTATCCCTAAGGACGTGCCCGTGTGTCTGACTGAGGCTCGTACGGCTCCCCGCCTCCACACACAATGGCCGGTATCGTGTGTTCTCATAACTGCGATGTGCCTTGTTCCCAGGTCCTGCTCTGGTTGTGTTGGTGTCCTCCTGCCTGGCAGGGATCGCCCCTTCCCCCTCCCCTTTCCCCCAGCAGCTGGGCATCCCTGCTCCTTCTGCTGCGTAGATGGTTGTACCACCGTGCCACATGGCTGAGGGATGGCAGAAGAGGGAGGAACCCCCCCAGCCCAGCCTGGCTGAAGTGTCTGTCCCTAGAGCCTGTTGAAGCTCTGAAGAGACGCAGAGCAGCACTGGGAGAACAGCTGTTAGCTCTGGAGGTCCTCTTGGCACCAGGTAGTTCCAGCTCCCTGTAATAATAATAACGATAACAATGAGGTGATGAGATGATTATCACTAATCATCATATCATTGTTATTATTATTCATAATAATGAGTGTAGTATTTGTTAAGCGCTGTGTGAGACCCACATGGGGCTCAGAGTCCAAGTAAGAGGGTTAACAGGGATTGAATCCCCGTTTTGCAGATGAGAGAACTGAGACACAGAAACATTAAGTGACTTGCCCAAGGTCACACAGCTGCCAAGAGGTGGAGCTGGGATTAGAGCCCAAGTCCTTCTGACTCCCAGGTCTGGGTGCCTTCTACTAGGTCATGGTGGTCTCACACACGCACACATGCACACACACGCACACACAAACACGCACACATGCACACATACGTGCACAAACTCCATTCCACTTACTCTGCAGCTGCTGGTAATATAAACATTTTGTACTACCTGCCTGCAATACCAACATTTTACTCATGCCAGTGGGAGGGCAGAGAGAGCCAAGTGGCATTCAGAAGTGGGAACAAGAAGAGCAGCTATTTCCAGCCCACCCTGCTGTGTCCTAAGAATCAGGGGGCTGAGGATGGGCACACCTCGGGCCGGACTCGTGGCGTTCTACTCTCCGTGGCTCTCAGGAGGCTGATGAAGATTCCCCTCGCCCTGGTTCAGGGCTCAGATCGGGAGCCATTTGTCATTTGTTCACACCTGGGGTGCTCCTGGGGCGATTGAGGGGGGTAGGGGGAAATTGCCATAGTAGTCTTGGGGAGGTGGCCCTTTCGATTTCCAGTCCTGCATGAGGTCGTCACAAAGAGGGAAGCCATTTGTCCCTCCCTGGGAGAGCCATAAGGGCTGAGGCAGGAACAGAATTCCAGGCTCCAGGTGCCCAAATCACTCCAGTTACCACAGGCAGAAGTAGAGTTCTGTATTAACCTCAGATTGGAGCCAGGGACCATGTCTATCTCACCTGAGTATTTCTTTCCCACTGTTTACCACACTGCTTTGCACAGAGTAGGTGCTAAATAAATGCCATTACTACAACTGCTTGGATTTGGACCCTTTATTCACCCCTCCCTCAGACCCACAGGAGCAGCATGGCATAATGGGTAGAGCTCGGGCCTGGGAGTCTGAAGGTCATGGGTCTGAATCCTGGGTCCACCACTTGTCTGCTGTTTGTCCTTGGGCAAATCACTTCACTTCTCTGAGCCTCAGTTACTTCATCTGTAAAATGGGGATTGAAACTGTGAGCCCCATGTGGGACAGGGACTGTGTCCAACCCGATTTACTTGTGTCCACCCCAGTGCTTAGTACAGCCCCTGACACGTAGTAAGTGCTTAAAAAATACCATAATTATTATTATTATATCTGTAATTCAATTATTTATATTAATGTCTGCCTCACCCTCTAGACTGTCAGCTCTTTGTGGGCAGGGAATGTGTCTACCAACTTTACTCTCTCAAGTGCTTAAGAATAATAATAATAATGATGATGATGGCATTTGTTAAGCACTTACTATGTGCCACGTACTGTTCAGTGGCCTGCATAACAAATACGATTGATAGTTTGATTGAGAAGCAGCGTGGCTTGGTGGAAAGATCACAGGCTTGGGAGTCAGAGGTCATGGGTCCTAATCCTGGCTCTGCCACTTGTCAGCTGTGTGACCTTGGAAATGTCACCTAACTTCTCTGTGCTTCAGTTACCTCATCTGAAAAATGGGGATGAAGACTGTGAGCCCCACGTGGGACAACCTGATTCCCTTGTATCTACCCCAGTGCTTAGAACAGTGCTTGGCACATAGTAAGCGCTTAACAAATACCAACGTTATTATTATTATTCTACTACTAACTACTACCATTACTCAGCTACTACTACCATCAATCGATGATTATTTATCAAGCACTTATTCTGTGCAGAGTACTGTATTTAGCAGTGAGAAAAGTACAATGTAATAAAGTTGATAGAAGCGATTTCTGCCTGCAAGAAGATTGCAGACTAGAAGGGGAGACAGACATTAAAATTGCTTATAGGTAGGGGAAATTGTAGTGTATAAGGAAAATAACCCTATTACTACTACTGCCCCGTCCTACTTGGCCACGAAATGCCACAAGTTAGAGCAACATCTCTGCTGTCCCTGGGACTAGAACGGGGCTGCTTCCTCTTCTGTTCTCCAGAGTCGAGGAGAGCTGCTTGATGATATTTGTTTTGATGATGTTTGTTAACCACTTACTAGGTGCCAGGCACTGTACTAAGTGCTGGGGTAGATACAAGCTAATCAAGTCAGTCACGGTCCCTTCTCCCACATGAGGCTCACAGCGTCACTCCCCACTTTACAGATGAGTTAACCGAGGCCTAGAAAAGTTACGTGACACCCGAGGTCGCACAGCAGCAGACAAGTGGAGGAGCTGGGATTAGAATCCAGGTCCTGTGATCTCCAGGCCGGGGCTCTATCCACAAGATTACACTGATTGGGGTGTTGCTGAGTTTGGGGTTCCCAATGCTTGTCCAGGCCCTACCTTGTTGGTCCCCTTTCCCTTCTCTTGCTTGCTGAGGAACTCAGCTTAGTCTGTGCCTCAGTCAACTGATTAGTGGTATTTATTGAGTGCTTACTGTGTGCAGAGCACTGTACTGAGCACTTGGGAGAATGCCATGTCATAGGTGTGGCTCCTCAAAAATCTCCAGTGGCTACCAATCAATCTGCGCATCAGGCAGAAACTCCTCACCCTCGGCTTCAAGGCTCTGCATCACCTCGCCCCCTCCTACCTCACCTCCCTTCTCTCCTTCTACAGCCCACCCTGCACCCTCCGCTCCTCTGCCGCTAATCTCCTCACCGTGCCTCGTTCTCGCCTGTCCCGCCATCGACCCCCGGCCCACGTCATCCTCCGGGCCTGGAATGCCCTCCCTCTGCCCATCCGCCAAGCTAGCTCTCTTCCTCCCTTCAAGGCCCTACTGAGAGCTCACCTCCTCCAGGAGGCCTACCCAGACTGAGCCCCTTCCTTCCTCTCCCCCTCGTCCCCCTCTCCATCACCCCCATCTTACCTCCTTCCCTTCCCCACAGCACCTGTATATATGTATATATGTTTGTACATATTTATTACTCTCTTTATTTATTTATTTTACTTGTACATATCTATTCTATTTATTTTATTTTGTTAGTATGTTTGGTTTTGTTCTTTGTCTCCCCCTTCTAGACTATGAGCCCACTGTTGGGTAGGGACTGTCTCTATATGTTGCCAACTTGTACTTCCCAAGTGCTTAGTGCAGTGCTCTGCACACAGTAAGCACTCAATAAATACAATTGATTGATTGATTGATTGATCCTTCTTGTCCCCCTCCTCCCCTTCCTCCCCCTCCCCATCCCCCCGCCTTACCTCCTTCCCCTCCCACAGCACCTGTATATATGTATATATGTTTGTACGTATTTATTACTCTTTATTTTATTTGTACATATTTATTCTATTTATTTTGTTAATATGTTTTGTTTTGTTGTCTGTCTCCCCCTTCTAGACTGTGAGCCCGCTGTTGGGTAGGGACCATCTCTATATGTTGCCAACTTGTACTTCCCAAGTGCTTAGTACAGTGCTCTGCACATAGTAAGCGCTCAATAAATATGATTGAATGAATGAATGAAAGACCCCGCTTCAGAGAGTCCCTCAGCATGGTGAGGGGAGCCAGCTTGGACCTTTGCCAAGTGGGGGAGATTTGCTTTGGAAATTCCCTGGGAAAAGATTGGATCCACAAGTAGGTTCAGTTGGCTTTTGACGGGGAAGACTGAGAGCCCATTTCACGTCCGCCTCCCTGAAAATGGGGCTCAAGGTCTCACTCTGTCAATCAGTCAATCGTATTTATTGAGCACTTACTGTGTTCAGAACACTGTACTAAACACTTGGGAGAATTTATTATTAAGTGCCATCGAGTCATTTCCGATTCATAGTGTCTCCATGGATGGACTGTTTCTGCAGAAGGTCCTGTCCTCTGCCATAATCCGCAACCTAACAGTTCTTCCGTTATCGTTGTTATGGTCTCTGTCCTTCTGGCTTCCGGTCTGCCTCTTCCATGTTTTCCCTGGACTTTTCCTAGCATTAGTGTCTTCTCCAGAGAATTAGTCCTCCTGTTGATGTGTCCAAAATATGCTAATCTAAATCTTGGGAGTCTTAATCTTGGGAGAGTACAATATAACAATGTAACTGCCCTGCCCACGATGAGCATACAGTCTAGAGGGGGACTTCAGAAGCAGCATGACCAAATGGAAAGAGCCCGGGCCTGGGAGTCAGAGGACCAGGGTTCTAATCCCGGCTCCGTCGCTGATCGGCTATGTGACCTTGAGCAAGTCACTTCACTTCTCTAGACTGTAAACTCGTCCTCTAGACTGTATGGCAGGGAACATGTCTGCTAATTTTGTTGTATTGTACTCTTCCAAGCACTCAGTAAAGTGCTCTACCCAGAGTAAGCACTCAGTAAATACTGGTGATTGATTCTCTGTTACTCAGTTACTCATCTGTAAAATGGATTGTCTGTAAGCCCCATGTGGGACATGGACTGTATCCAACATGATTAGCTTGTATCTACCCCAGCGCTTAGAACAGTGCTTGGCATACAGTAAGCCTGTAGCAGGTACCAAAAAAATTAATAAAGGACTGAACTGGGTGGGGAGGAGGCCTTGGGAGGCCCCAGTGCCTTGCCAGATGTCAGTTGCTCCTCAGGCGACACGAACTGATCCGATTCCACGGTTCAACCTTAAGAAAATGAAAGGAAATTAAAGTACATTAAAGTAATTCAGCTTCATTGTCGGGGAAAGCATAGAGCCCTTGGGACCAGACATCTGTTCTCTGGTGGCCTTCAGGGAGAGAGAGAGGCCCTAATTGGTTTGGGGAGCTCATCCTGGCTACGAGAATGAGGAATAAACTCGGCTTAGTCTCAGTCAGGACTGTCACCTTCCACCTTCCACGATAATAATCATCAATGAAGTAATTGTTAAGGACTTACTAGGTGCTAAGCATTGGGGTTGACACGATAAAATCAGATCAGACACAGTCCTTGTCCCATACTGGGCTCACGGCCTAAGGGGAAAGAACAGAGTCCGTTGTTGGGTAGGAATTGTCTCTCTTTGTTGCTGAATTGCACTTTCCAAGTGCTTAGTGCAGTGCTCTGCCCACAGTAAGCGCTAAATAAATACGACTGATTGAATGAATGAATGAATGAATGAATGAGTAAATGAATGAATGCATCTCCTCCAAGAAGCCTTTCCCGTTGATGCCCTCTTTTTTTCCCAGGTCGCTGTCTCTTCTCTATCATCTATGCCCTTGGATCTATGGCCTTTGGACATTTGATATTCGCCCTGACCCCTACCCCACAGCACTTATAATAATAGTAATAATGATGGCATTTATTAAGTGCTTACTATGTTCAAAGCACTGTTCTAAGCACAGGGGAGGTTACAAGGTGATCAGGTTGTCCCATGGGGGGCTTACAGTCTTAATCCCCATTTTACATATGAGGTAACTGAGGCCCAGAGAAGTTAAGTGACTTGCCCAAAGTCACACAGCTGACAATTGGCGGAGCTGGGATTTGAACCCCTGACCTCTGACTCCAAAGCCCATGCTCTTTCCACTGAGCCACGCTGCTTCCCTTTCCCACTTATCTGCATATTCAATCATATTGAGCGCTTACTGTGTGCAAAGCACTGTGCTAAGCGCTGTATATATCACTAAATTATATTTGATGAATTATTTATTTATATTAATGTCCGTCTCTCCCCCCGACCCCCCCCGTAGACTGTAAACTTGTTACGGGTAGGGAACGTTTCCGCTAATTCTGTTGTACTGTACTCTCCCAAACAGTACCGTGCTCAAATAGTAAGCGCTCAATAAATACTACTGATTGATTGGACAGGTATTTAGTCCCCATTTTACAGATGTGAAAACTGAAGCACAGAGAAGTTAAGTGACTCGTCCAAGGTCACCCAGCAGGCACATCATGGAGTTGGGATTAGACCCCAGGCCTCCTGTTTCCCAGTCCTGTGCTCTTTCCACTAAACCCCACTGCCTGAATGCTCTCCCTGATTTGGGCGGACTTCCCAATTCTTGGCAAATCAATCATTCAGTTAATCAATGGCATTTTTGGAGTATTTGTGTCTAGAGCACTGTACTAAGCACTTGACAATGCCGGGAAAGGCCCAGAGTCTTCCAGGGATACCTGCTGTTCTGATCTCGACTCTCTACACACTTCACCTCATACTGGGACATAAAACCATGAACTGACACCGGTTCTTGTCCCAGCCTCAAAGACCCCCTTTTTTCCCCAAAGGCCAAACCTGTTCACATCACCTTTAATGTGGTATTTGGTTCGTGCTTGCTATGTGTCAAATACCGTTCTAAACTCTGGGGTAGATACAAGTTAGGTCGGACACAGGCCCTATCCCACATGGGGCTCTCAGTCTAAGCAGGAGGGAGAACGGATACCCCATTTTACAGTTAGGAAACTGAGGCCCTGAGAAGTGAAGTGGCTTGCCCAAGGTCACACAGCAGGCAAGTGATGGAGCTGGGATGAGAACCCAGGTCCTTCCGACTCCCAGGCCTAGGCTCTTTCCACTAGGCTACGTTGCTCTGAGTCTCCTGGGCCTACACGCTGCTCTGTATTCCCAAGCTGGACCCAAGATCTGGCATGGAGCCTCCAATCTGGGCTGCTGGTAGACCGGGAGCCTGGCAGTGTCACTCACAGGGAGAGTGGTTTAGAACAGCCAGAACAGCCTTGCCTAATTCCTTTCCTTCCCGCCGAGATGAGGGAATTTGTGCCAGGAAGTCAGATGAACACCCTCCTGTTGGCCCGGTAGATTTTTTTGGGATCCACCTGTATTCAAGTCTTTGTTGAGAAGCAGCCTGTCCTAGGGGAATGATCCCAGGCCTGGGAGTCTGAGGACCTGGGTTCTAATCCCGGCTCCACCGCTTGTCTGCTGTATGACCCAGCAGCGTGGCCTAGTGCAAAGAGCCCAGGCCTTGGAGCCTGGAGACCTGGGTTCTATAATCCCGGCTCCTCCACAGACCTGCTGTGAAACCTTGGGCAAATCACTTCATTCTCTGGGCCTCAGTTTTCTCATCTGTAAAATGGGGGTTTCAGTTCCTAGTCTCCTTTTCCCTTTTACTGTTAGCCTTTTGTGGAACATGGCTCGTGACCAGTTTGATTATCTTCTGTCTATCCAGTACTTAGTACAGTGCTTGGCACATAATAAGAGCTGAACAAATACCACAGTTATTGTCTTTCTAATCTAAAGCAAACGATCACAGTTTTGTCTCAAGACTATTAACGCTATGCCTTTAAATTAATATAAGAACATTCTGTGGTTCCATTTCAGTCTTACAACAAGAAGAATATAATTTTAATTCAGTGCAGCCTAGACTAAGCCACAGACCCAATGGAAGTGATAAGAAATGTCATGAGATTGGATTTAATCATTTTTTTATGATACTTGACAAGCGCTTACTAAGTGCCACAACTGTACTAAGCCCTGGAATAGATCCAAACTAATCAGGTTGGACACAGTCTATAGCCCTCCTGGGGTTTACAGTCTTAATCCCCATTTTATAGTGAGTTAACTGAGATATAGAGAAGTGAAGTAGCTTGCCTAAGGTCAAGGAACAGATATGTGGTGGAGCAGGATTAGAACCCAGGTCTTCTGATTCCCGGTGCTCTTTTCACCAATAGGCCTTGCTGCTTCCTTATGATAATTACGATCAGGAAGTTGTTTTAATAAGATATGCTGGAAAAATAAATTTGTTCTACCCCAAACCATGCGTATCTCTATTTTCCAGGAGTATAATTATGCATTTACTTGGGTGAGAGGTTGCCTGTTGTTCCCTACAGCCCAGCACTAATCTAACTCCGGTTTGTATCTCGGCAGGAGCAGAGAAGTGAAGGAAGTAGTGAGAAGTTGGAATTAGTCTAGTGGATAAAGCCCAGGTCTGGGAGTCAGAAAGACCTGGTTCTAATCACACTCTTCTGCTCTGTGCCTTTAGGCAAGTCACTTTACTGCTCAGGGGCCTCAGTTCTCTCATCTGGAAAACGGGGATTAAGGCTGTGAGCCCCATGTGGGACATGGACTGTGTCCAACTGGTAACTTGTATCCTCCTCAGCACTCAGTACAGTGCGTGGCACATAATAATCACTTAACAAATGCCATTAAAACACACACACACACACATATGCAGGGGTAGATAAACTGGTCTCAGATCAAGGGCAATAATGGCATTTATTAAGCACTTACTATGTGCAAAGCACTGTTCTAAGCGCTGGGGAGGTTACAAGGTGATCAGGTAGTCCCACGTGGGGCTCACAGTCTTCATCCCCATTTTACAGATGAGGTAACTGGGGCACAGAGAAGTGAAGTGACTTGCCCGAAGTCACACAGCGGACAATTGGTGGAGCCGGGATTTGAACCCATGACCTCTGACTCCAAAGCCCGTGCTCTTTCCACTGAGCCACGCTGCTTCTCAATCAGATGTGGTCTGTTTTTTTGGGAGCTGAGTAGCAGAGGATAGGGAAGGATACCCTAGAGTGCCATGGGGAAAGTGGGGAATCCAAACTGGATTCTCAGCCAAGGTCCAAGCAGCTTCAGTGACAGAATAATAATAATAATGATGATGGTATTTGTTAAGCACTTACTCTATGTCAAACACTGTTCTAAGCGCTGGAGTAGATACTAGATAATCAAGTTGGACACAGTTCCTGTCCCATATGGGACTCAGAGTCTTCATCCTCCTTTTACAGATGAGGTAACTGAGGCAAAGAGAAGTTAAGTGACTTGTCCAGGGTCACAAGACAGACAGGTGACAGAGCCCAGATCCTTCTGACTCCCAGGCCTGTACTCTATCCACAAGGCCATGCTGCTCTCTACTGACATCTGTCAATAGATTGATGGAGCGCTTACTGTGTGCAGAACACTGTACTAAGCCCTTGGGAGAGTACAGTACTATAGAATTAACGGACACGTTCCCTGCCCACATAGATCAAGGGCGACTCCCCCTTCTCCCCTGGTTCCGTGAAGAGTGTGTTCAGAGCCTTAGCGGTGCCCGGCTCCAGTTTCACTAACGAAGGAAAACACTTGGGTGAAGACACTGAGCATGTCAGTTGCCCCTTTTGGGCATATACTTATGAATTTGTGATTCGAGCGCCAAGAATTCGTAATTATTTATCCTAATGTTTGCCTCCCCCCTTATACTGTATGCTCTTTGTAGGCAGGGAATGTACAAATAATATAAATAAATTGAGGATATGTACTTAAGTGCTGTGGGGCTGACAGTGGGGTGAAGAAAGGGTAATAATAATAGTGATATTTATGGTACTTGTTAAGCACTTACTATTTGCCAAGCACTGTTCTAAGTTCCAGGCACTGTTTTAAGTACAAAGGTGCCACGGAAGGGAATGGGAGAAGAGGAAACGAGGGCTTAGTCAGGGAAGGCTTCTGGAGGAGATGTGCCTTCAATAAGGCATTGAAGGTGGGGAGAGTGGCGGACTGTCGAATATGAAGGTGGAGGGCAAACCAGGCCAGAGGCAGGATGTGGGGAAGGACAGGGAGATAGATGAGATTGAGGTTCAGTGAGAAGGTTGGTGTTAGAGGAGTGAGGTATGTGGGCTGGGTTGTAGTAAGACATCAGGGAGGGGCAAAGTGGTTGAGTGCTTTAAAGCCAATGGTGAGGAGTTTCTGTTTGATGCCGAGGTGGGTAGGCAACCACTGGACGTTCTTGAGGAGCAGGGAAACATGAACTGAACGTCTTTTAAGACAAGTGATCCAGGCAGCCGAGTGAAGTATGGACTCGAGTGGGGAGAGACAGGAGGCAAGGAGTTGAGCAAGGCGGCTGAAACCTTAGTCGAGGCAGGAGAGGATAAATGCCCCAATCAAAGCCTCTTGCCAGTCTCACCCACACTATTGCCCCCCAACACCCACCTTCACCCTGGCAGCTACAGGCTGGGTCTGACTCAACCTCATACCTTTCACAGATGGCTTCTGATACCAAACCCATTTTGATAAAAGGACACTTCTTTCCTTCTGCTTCTGTTAGATTTTCACACCGGTCTGGTCTTCCTAGTCTTCTGGCCTGGGGAGATTAAGACGGTGAGCCCCATGTGGGGCAGAGATGGGACAGAGCCCCATGTGTCCAACCTGATGAGCTTAGATCTACCCCAGTGCTTAGTTCAGTGCCTAGCGCATAGTAAGTGCTTGTCAAATACCAAAAAAATAAATACCATTGACTGACTGATTGATCGATCCACTCCAGTGCCCACTGCAGGAGATATGACATCATTCCATTTACCTATTTGAAAATTATTTTTCTGCCTTGTCCCCTTGCCTCTTGGACACCTTGAGATAGTGTCCAAGACCCAAACCGGAGGGTCTCCTGGAAAATTGCAGTCAACCTGCAGAATTGGAGCCAAACTTTCAGTTACCCAAAATGTCCATTATCGTGGGGCCTCAAACAGACAATTTTCTGCCAATCCCCCAAAAATATGATGGAAAGAACAAATTCAACCCTGTTATTGGGTTGAGCGTGAGGCTGTGTCTCATCAATCAAGGGTATTTACTGGGGGCTTACTGAGAACTGAGCACTGTACTAAGTGCTTAGGTACCAAAAGGAATCATGAGAGTTTAAGGGGATTAAAATAGGGATTAAATCCTACTCCCTCATACTTAGATTGGGAGTTCCATGTGGGACAGGGAGTGTGTCCACCCTGATTATCTCGTTTCTACCCCTGTGCTTAGTACAGTGCTTGGCATAGAGTAAGATCTTAATGAGTACCATAATCATTATTAATATTATTATGCGTTTTCCAAATAAACCTCAAGGATTGGGTTTCCAACTGTGCCTGGTAGATCCTGCAGGGGATGATGATGATTATGGTATTCATTAAGCATTACTATGTGCCAAGCACTGTTCTAAGTGCCAGGGTACAGACAGGGGAATCAGGTTGGACACAGTCCCTCTCCCATGTAGGGGTCAGAGTCTTATTCCCCTTATACAGATGAGGGAACTGAGGCAAAGAGAAGTTAAGTGATTTGCCCAAGGTCACACAGCAGACAAGTTGTGGAGGCAGGATTTGAACCCATGTCCTCTGACTCCCAAGCCCGTGCTCTTGCTACTAGGCCATGCTGTGTCTGATCCTGCAGGTGGGAGGATCAGCAATCAGTCAACAAGAAGTGATTGTATTGTGATTGTATTCGCAGTGATTGTGTACAGTACTCTGCACACAGTAAGCGCTCAATAAATATGATTGAATGAATTGTACTGTACTCTCCCAAGCACTTAATTCAGTGCTCTGCACGCAGTTAATGCTTAATAAATACCACTGATTGATTGATTCATTCAATTGTATTTATTGAGCGCTTACTAAGCACTGTACTAAGCGCTTGGGAAGTACAGGTCGGTAACATAGAGACAGTCCCTACCCAACAATGGGCTTACAGTCTAGAAGAGGGAGTCAGACAACAAAACAAAACATGTTGACAGATGTCAAAACCTCAGAATGAATAGAATTATAGAAAGGAGAAGAATTGGAGAAGAATTGGAGAAGCAGTGTGGCTCAGTGGAAAGAGCCTGGGCTTTGGAGTCAGAGGTCATGGGTTCAAATCCTGGCTCCTCCGACTGTCAGCTGTGTGACTTTGAGCAAGTCACTTAATTTCTCTGGGCCTCAGTTACCTTAACTGTAAAATGGGGATTAAAACTGTGAGCCCCCCGTGAGACAACCTGATCACCTTGTAACCTCCCCAGTGCTTAGAACAGTGCTTTGCACATAGTAAGCGCTTAACAAATGCCATCATTATCATCATAATTAATTATAGCTATATGCACATCATTAACAAAATAAATAGAATAGTAAATATATACAAGTAAAATAGAGTAATAAATCTGTACAAATATATACAAGTGCTTTGGGAAAGGGAAGGAGGTAGGGCAGAGGGGGGTGGGATGGGGAGGAGGAGAGGAAAAAGGGGGCTCAGTTTGGGAAGGCCTCCTGGAGGAGGTGAGCTCTCAGTAGGGCTTTGAAGGGAGGAAGAGAGCTAGCTTGGCGAATGTGTGGAGGGAGGGCATTCCAGGCCAGGGGAAGGACATGGGCCAGAGGTTGACAGTGGGACAGGTGTGAACGAGGCACAGTGAGTAGGTTAGCAGCAGAGGAGCGGAGGGTGCGGGCTGGGCTGTAGAAGGAGAGAAGGGAGGTGAGGTAGGAGGGGCGAGGCAATGGAGAGCCTTGAAGCTGAGAGCAAGGAGTTTTTGCTTGATTCCTAGGTTGACAGGCAATCACTGGAGATTTTTGAGGAGGGGAGGGACATGCCCAGAGCGTTTCTGTACAAAGATAATCCGGGCAGCAGAGTGAAGTATAGACTGAATCGGGGGGAGACAGGAGGTTGGGCGTTCAGAAAGGAGGCTAATACAGTAATCCAGTCGGGATAGGATGAGAGATTGAACCAGCAAGGTAGCAGTTTGGATGGAGAGGAAAGGTTGGATCTTGGCAATGTTGTGGAGGTGAGACCAGCAGGTTTTGGTGACGGATTGGATGTGTGGGGTGAATGAGAAAGGGGAGTTGAGGATGACACCAGGGTTGCGGGCTTGTGAGATGGGAAGGATGGTAGTGTTGTCTACAGTGACGGGAAAGTCAGGGAGAGGACTGCATTTGGGAGGGAAGATAAGGAGCTCAGTCTTGGACATATTGAGCTTTAGATGATGGGCAGACATCCAGATGGAGATGTCCCGAAGGCAGGAGGAGATATGAGCCTGGAGGGAGGGAGAGAGAGCAGGGGCGGAAATGTAGATTTGAGTGTCATCAGCATAGAGATGATAGCTGAAGCCATGGGAGTGAATGAGTTCACCAAGGGCGTGAGTGTAGATAGAGAACAGAAGGGGACCAAGAACTGACCGTTGAGGAACCCCTACAGTAAGGAGATGGGAGGGGGAGGAGGAGCCCGCAAAGGAGATTGAGAATGAATGGCTGGAGAGATAAGAGGAGAACCGGGAGAGGACGGAGTCTGTGAAGCCAAGGTTGGATAGCGTGTTGAGGAGAAGGGAGTGGGGGGGTCCACAGTGTCGAAGGCAGCTGGAGAGGTCAAGGAGGATTAGGATAGAGTAGAAGTTATTGGATTTGGCCAGAAGGAGGTCATGGGTCACCTTTGAGAGGGCAGTTTTGGTGGAGTGGAGGGGACAGATTGGAGAGGGTCTAGGAGAGAGTTGGAGTTGAGGCATTTGAGGCAGCGCGTATAGATGACTCGTTCTAGGAGTTTGGAAAGGAATGGTAGGAGGGAGACAGGGTGATCACTAGAAGGGGCAGTGGGGTCAAGAGAGGGTTTTTTTAGGATGGGGAAGACGTGGGCCTGTTTGAAGGCAGAGGGGAAGGAACCCATGGAGAGTGAGCGGTTGAAGATGGAAGTTAAGGAGGGGAGGAGGGAAGGGGCGAGAGTTTTCATAAGATGAGAGGGAATGGGGTCCGAAGCCCAGGTGGATGGAGTAGCATTTGAGAAGAGGAAGGAGATCTCATCTGAAGATACTGCCAGGAAGGATGGGAGAGTAATAGAGAAGGTTGAGAGCCAGGGGGATGGGGAAGCGGGAGGGGTGACTTTGGGGAGCTCAGACCTGATGGGGTTAATTTTACTCATGAAGTAGGAGGCCAGATTGTTGGGGGTGAGGGATGGAGGTTGGGGAGGAACAGGGGGCCTGAGGAGGGAGTTAAATGTATGGAACTGCTGACGGGGATGATGGGCATGGGTGTCAATAAGGAAGGCAAAATAATTTTGCCTGGCAGAGGAGAGGGCAGAGTTAAGGTAGGAAAGGATAAATTTAAAGTGATTGATGAATTAATTGAGCACCATCATGGAATATATGACTGTTCTGGATGCCAGAGGTCACTTTAAAAGCTAGCTGTGGTCTCCATCAATCAATCAGTTGTGTATTTGTTGAGTGCTACCGTGTACCGAAAACCATATCAAGTGCTTGGGAGAATGCAGTAGAATTAGTAGACATTAGCCTTGCCGTCAAGGAGCTTACATTCTAGTGGGGAAGAAAGACATTAAAAGTCAACTGCGGGTAGGGGAAAACAGTGGAATGTACATAAGACGTGAGAAGCAGCATGGTCTAGGGGACAGAACCCCGGCCTGGGAGTCAGAGGGACCTGGGCTTTAATCCCAGCTCCACCACTTGTCTGTTGTGTGACCTTGGCCAAGTCACTTCACTTGATGATGATGATGATGATGATGATGGCATTTATTAAGTGCTCACTATGTGCAAAGGACTGTTTTAAGCGCTGGGGAGGTTACAAGGTGATCAGGTTGTCCCATGTGGGGCTCACAGTCTTAATCTCCATTTTACAGATGAGGTAACTGAGGCACAGAGAAGTGAAGTGACTTGCCCAAAGTTACACAGCTGACAGTTGGCGGAGCCGGGATTTGAACCCATGACCCCTGACTCCAAAGCCCATGCTCTTTCCACTGAGCCACAACTTCTCTGGGCCTCAGTGACATCATTCGTAAAACGGGGATTGAGACTTTGAGCCCCAGGTGGGACAGGGACTGTGTCCAAACTGGTTAGCTTGGATCTACCCCGGTACTTAGTACAGTGTCTGGCACAAACTAAGTGCTTAACAAATACCCCGATGATAAGGTCATTGGCAGGGGAAGGGAAGCATGCTTGGACGTGGAGTGATGGGCGTGAGTCCCCAAGTGGTTAGGTAATTGGGAAGTGCTCAGGCTCACTAGGTGGGGAAATATGGAAGAGACATGAGAGAAAGGAAGGAATCAAGGAAGGCCTCCTGGAGGAACTGTGCTTTCTGCAGGGCTTTGAAGAAGGGAAGAGCAGCGGGTTGGCCAGATGTGAAGTGGAGGGAGTTCAGACAGAAAACAGAGAAACTTTCGGCTAGAGAGAGAGGAGGCAGAAATTAAATAAGGCAGAAATTAATGAACAATTAATCTCGTAGTCCTAGACTATCAGCATGTGGTGGGCAGGGATTGGGTCTACCAACTCTGTTATATTGTTCTCTCCCAAGTGCTTAATGCAGTGCTCTGCACATAGTAAGCACTCAATAAGTACAATTGTGGGTAGGGACTGTCTCTGTATGTTGCCAACTTGTACTTCCCAAGCGCTTAGTACAGTGCTCCGCACACAGTAAGCGCTCAATAAGTACGATTTGATTGATTGATTGAAATCTGCCTCTATAGACAGCTTGGAATTCTAAGAGTCTGTTAGATGGGAACACGATGATTGAAGTGGGTGGTAGAATGGGTGAGTTACTGGGGAAGGAGGCATAGAGCTGCAGTTTAAGAGGGTGGATTGCTTGTTTTCTCTGGCTCCATCTCATTTATGTCACCTCCGACCCCCTCCCCACATCCTCCCTCTGCCCTGGAAAGCCCTTCCCTCCCTACACACCAGACCACAATTCTTCTCCCTTCAAAACATTATAAAGTTCACATTTCCTCCAAGAACCCTTCCCTGTCTCCCCTCTAGACTGTAAGCTCAATTGTGGGCAGGGAATAGATCTACCAGTGCTGTTGTATTGTGCTCTCCCAACCGCTTAGTACAGTGCTCTTCTCACGGTAAGCGCTTAATAAATACGATTGAATGAATGAAGCACTTAGTACAATGCTCTGCAACCACTAGCACTCAGTAAATGCTATCGATTGATTGATTAAGTGGAGAATATGGATGATGAACAGAATGAGGTGATTTTCCCCAGTGTGCAAGAGGGCATTTGGACATGGCCAGGAAGGTGGGAGAGAGAGGTCGGATTGGGGAGAGGGGAGTCTAGGCTGATGATTGGAAGTTCCTCCTTTGGATTGCATGCTCCTCAAGGACCGGGGTCTTGTCTCCCAACTGTATTAAATTCTCTCAAGTGCTTAGTACAGTTCATTCATTCATTCAATCAATCATATTTATTGAGTGCTTACTGTGTACAGAGCACTGTACTAAGCGCTTGGGAAGTACAAGTTGGCAACATATAGAGATGGTCCCTACCCAACAACGGGCTCACACCTCTGCCCAGAGTAAATGCTTATTAAATATCACTGGTGGATGGATTGTGAAGGTCTGTTGTGTGACTCTGGACAGGTCACTTAGCTTATCTGTGCCTCAGTTACCTCATCTGTAAAATGGGGATTATGACTTTGAGCGCTGTGTGGGACAGGGACTCTGTTCAACCTGATTTCCTTATATCCACCCCAGGGCTTAGTACTGTACTTGGCACATAGTAAGTACTTAACGAATACCACAATTACAATTACTATTTATCCGGATGGGGATAGAGGGAGATGACATCATGCTCCCAGAGGAGGAACAGCAAGCTGGAAGTTGGATTGTTACTATCAGAAAAGCCTGTGTTTAAGTAATAGTGTTAATAATGATATCTGTGGTCTTTCTTAATACTTATTATATGCCAAACACTGTGGTAGATGCAAGAGAATCAGATCAGACACAGTTCCTGGCCTACAGAGAGCTCACAGTCTGAGAGGGAGAGCAATTACTTAATCCTCATTTTACTGATGAGACTTGGAAATTTTAGTGACTTGCCCAGGGTCACGCAGCAAATGGGGTAGCTGGAATTAAAACCCAGGGCCTCTCTTCTCTGATCCCCGCTCTCATAGCAACAAAATGCCCCCAGGCCTCTCCCGTGGGCTAGTCCTAGTTCCCCACAGCCACCAAGGTCAAGATGGACATCAGCTCCCTGTCTGGAGGCCTGATAAAGGCTCTTTGGCCACTTGTCTGGAAGCTGGGGCCCATCCACAGCACTTAGAACAGTGCTTTGCACATAGTAAGTGCTTAATAAATGCTATTATTATTATTATTATTATTATCATTATTATTATTATTATTATCCAACCTCCTGCTTCGGGGCCAATTTTCTCCCCCACCCAGCCCTCAATCCCTGGGCCTCGGTGGCTTTAATAATAATAATTAATAATGATGGTATTTGTTCAACGTTTACTATGCGCCGGGCACTGTACTAAGTGCTGGGGTGTATACAGGCAAATTGGGTTGGACACAGTCCCTGTCCCAAGTGGGACTCACATTCTCAATCTCCATTTTACAGAGGTAACTCAGGCCCAGAGAAGTAAATCCACTTGCCCAAGGTCACACAGCAGATAAGTGGTAAGTCTCCTGTGATGAGTTTCTAGTCCGCCCTGGCTCCCCAGGTCAGGAGTCCCAGCCTCCGCCTCTACCCTGTCACCTCCCGGGAATGTTCCAACACCTCTGCTGTGCCCAGGGGATTCCTGGAGGCTGAAATCTCGGGCAGGCCGTTTAATAGAGGGGCTCCCTCTGCTTCCCACCTGTCGATCGGGGCCTGGAGGTAGGGGGGCATCAGAGCCAGGCCTGCCCCCTCCCTTGTGGCTGGCATGCAGGGATTTAGTGTGTGGGCCAAGCCAGGGCATGGCTGGGGAGTGAGATCAGAGCTGTCATAAATAATCACACAGCATCGGCTCACATAGCTAGCATGCTCAATCCCAGAGGCCTCAGCTCAGGGAAATGGAGTCTCCCTGCCCTGCCCTGCCCTGCTGAGTTGCAGCCATCTCCTGGATGGACTAGGGCAGCTGTTCAATAACAGCCCTGTAGCAAGGTAGAGATTTGTTTTATGATTGCTTTATCCACCCCACTACTTAGTACAGTTCTTGGCACCTAATAATAATAATAATGATGGCATTTGGTAAGCACTTACTATGTGCAAGGCACTTTCTAAGCTCTGGTGGGGGTATACAAGGTGATCAGGTTGTCCCACGTGGGGCTCACAGTCTTCATCCCCATTTTACAGATGAGGTAACTGAGGCACAGAGAAGTTCAGTGACTTGCCCAAAGTCACACAGCTGAGAAGTGGCGGAGAACCCATGACCTCTGACTCCCAAGCCTGGGCTTTTTCCTCTGAGCCACACTGCTTCTTAGTAGGTGCTTAACAAATACCATAATTGTTACTATTAAAGGAGCTCCTGGGAGGAGCATTGTGACATGGTGGAAAGAGCACGGAACTGGAGTTGGAGGACCTGAGTTCCAATCCTGTCTCTGCTGTTGGCCAGCTGCGTGGCCTGGGGCAAATCACTTTCTGGGCCTCCGTTTCCTCATCTGCAAAATGGGGATTGAGTACCTGCTCTCCCTCCCTCTTGTACTAATTCATTCAGTCATATTTATTAAGCATTTACTGTGTCCAGAACACTGTACTGTACTTGGGAAAGGATGATACAGTAATAAAGAGTAACTATCCCTGCCCACAATGAGCTCACAGTCTAGACGGGGGTGGGGGGGGGCAGACATCGACACAAATAGACAGCAATATAAATAAATAAAATTACAGATATATACATAACTGCTGTGGGGCTGGGAAGGAGGGGGAAGAGCAAAGAGAGTCAGGGTGATACAGAAGGAAGTGGGAGATGAGGAAAAATGGGGTTTAATCTGGGAAGGTCTCTTGGAGGGGATGGGCCTTCAGTAAGGCTTTGAAGTGGGGGAGAATAATTGTAGGGCAGATTTGAGGAGGAAGGACATTCCAGGCCAGAGGTAGGATGTGGGCCAAGGGTCAGCGGCAAGACAGGTGAGATCGAGACACAGTGAGAAGGTTAGCACCAGAGGAGCAAAGTATGCAGGCTGGGTCGTAGAAGGAGAGAAGCGAGGTGAGGTAGGAGGGTACGAGTTGATGGAGTGCTTTAAAGCCAATAGTCATTTTTGTTTAATGCAGAGGTGGATGGACAACCACTGGAGATTTTTGAGGAGGGAGGTGACATGTCCTGAACGTTTCTGTAGAAAGATGATCCAGGTAGCGGAGTGAAATGTGAATTGGAGTGGGGAGAGGCAGAAGGTTTGGAGGTCAGCAAGGAGGCTGATGCAGTAATCTAGGTGGGATAGAATGAGTATTAACATGATAGTTTGGATGGAGAGGGAAGGGCAGATTTTAGCAATGTTGTGAAGGTGGGACTGACGGAATTTGGTGATGGATTGAATATGTGGGTTGAATGAGAGAGAGGAGCCAAGGATAACGCCAAGTTTATGGGCTTGTGAAGCAGGAAGGATGATGGCGCCATCTACAGTGACGGGAAAGTCTGGGAGAGGACAGAGTTTGGGTGGGAAGATAAGGAGCTCTGTTTTGGACATGTTAAGTTCTGTTTTGGACGTGTTAAGTTTGAGGTGATGGGAGGACATCCAAGTAGAGTTGTCTTGAAGACTGGAGGAGATTCGAGCCTGGAGAGAGGGAGAGCAATCAGGGGTTGAGAGGTAGATTTGGGTATCACTTGCATAGAGATGGTAGCTGAAGCCTTGGGAGTGAATGAATTCTCCAAGAGAATGAGTGTAGATGGAGAATAGAAGGGGACAGAGAACTGAACCTTGAGGGAACCACACAGTTAAGGGGTGGGAGACAGAGGAGGAGCCCATGAAGGAGACTGAGAATGAATGACCAGAGAGATGAGGAGAACCAGGAGAAGACAGTCAGTGAAGCCAAGGTCGGAAAACATTTCCAGGAGAAGGGGGTGGTCCACAGTGTCAAAGGCAGCCGAGAGGTTGAGGAGCATTAGGATGGAGTAGGAGCCTTTGGATTTGGCAAGAAGGAGATCATTGGTGACCTTTGAGAGGGCAGTTTCAGTGGAGCGAAGGGGACGGATTGTGAGCCTCGTCAGTGACAGGGAAGCACCGTGGCCTAGGGGATAAAGCATGGGTCTGGGAGACAGAAGACCTGGGTTCTAATCCCAGCTCCACCACGTACCTACTCTGTAATCTGGGGAAGTCACTTAACTTTCCTCTGTCTCAGTTTCCTTAACTGTAAAATGGAGATTAAATACCTGTTCCCCACTTAGACCGTGAGCCTGATTAACTTGTGTCTACTCCAGTGCTTACAGCAGTGCTGGACGCATAGTAAGTGCTTAACAAATGTGCTCCTTGTGGGCAGGTAATATGTCTGTCTATTGTTGTACTGTTCTCTCCTAAGTGCCTAGTAACAGTGCTCTGCACACAGTACGCGCTCAATGAATACGATTGAATGAGTGAATGAAATACCATTTAAAAAAAAAGGATTGTGTCAGATCTGATGATCTTGTATGTATCCCAGTGCTTGGCATACAGTAGATGCTTAATAAATGACATGATTACTTTTATTGGAGGGGGGGGTCAGACAAGCTGGAAGCAACTCTTTCAAAAACATATTTTTTTTTTTACCTTCTCCACTGTAAGGGTAAAAGGAAAGAAAGGGAAAAGAGCAGGAGTGGAGAAATAGAAATGTAGAATCCTTCACCAATGAACAAGGAAATCAGCGATGATGCATCAATCAATCAGTCAATCCATCAATGCTATTCATTAAGTGCTTACTGTGTGCAAAGCACTGTACTATTTATTTATTTCTATTAATGCCTATCTCCCCATCCAGGCTGTAAGTTCGTGGGCAGAGAATGTATCTCCGATTCTGTTATATTGTTGTATTGAACTCTTCCAAGTGCTTAATTCAGCACTCTTCACAAAATAAGTATCGAAAAATATTATTGATTGATTAGATCAATTGATCGATTACTAAGGGCTTGGGAAAGTACAATACAATACAGTTGGTAGATACGATCCTTGCCTACAAGAAACTTATGGTCTGTAGGGGAGATGGTCATTAGAATAAATTACAGACAGGGAAAATAGTGGGGCATAAAGATAAGGGGGGGCTGAAAGCACAGATAGCACAGCTGAGGTTCTGGCTCCCTAAAGGCCGGGAAGGTTGGTGAGTGACAGGAGGAAAAGAGACTGTAAACTCCTTGTGGGCAGGGAATGTGTCTGCCAACTCTATTGTTCTCTACTCTCCCAAGCGTATGCTTTGCACAAAGAAAGCACTCAGTATGGGCTAGTGTTTACAGCATGGGCTTGGGAGTCAGAAGGACCTGGGTTCTAATCCGGGATCCACCACTTGTCTGCTGTGTGTCCTTGGGCAAGTCACTTCATTTCTCTGGGCCTCGGTTACCTTATCTGGAAAATGGGGATTAAGACTGTGAGGCTTATGTGGGACAGGGACTGTGTTCAATCTTATTCTGTTGTTTCTACCCCAGTACTTAAACAGTGCCTGGCATATAGTAAGTGCTTAACAAATACCATAAAAAATGCCATTGATTGATTGATTGATTGATTGAAGCAGGGGGAGGAGGGAGAGAGGCAGGCAGGAGAATTGTTTCCCCCTTCTAGACTGTAGGGCACTGTGGGCAGGGAATGTCCTTACCAACTCAGTTGTACTGTACTCTCCCAGGCGCTTAATCCAGTGCTCTGCACACAGGAAGTGCTCAGTGACTACCATTGATTGATTGATTGGTTGGTTGATTGATAAACCAGTTGAAGCCTCCAGCAGGGGAGGAGCTCTGGAGAGAAGGGGGTTCGGGAGTGGGGAATGGGTGTTTAGTGGCCAGATGGAGTCTGAGCTCTGAGGTGGCCCCAGTTGAAGAAGAATCTTCCAAGATGTAATCGTAACTGTGGTATTTCTTCAGTGTTACTATGTAAGAAGCATTGAGGTAGTTGCAAGATAATCAGGGCAGACACAGTTCCTGCCTCACAGTCTAATTAGGAGGGAGAACAAGTATTTAATCACCATTCTGTAGGAGGAAACTGGTATGCCTAAGGTGATACGGTATGTAAGTGGTAGAGCTAGGATTAGAACTCAAGTCCTCCGACTCCCAGGCCTGTGCTGTTTCCACCAGGCCATGCTGCTTCTCTAATTGTGGTATTTAATTCTTAGGGCATTTGTTAAGTGCTTACTTTGTGCCAAGCACTGTACTAAACAGTGGGGTGAATACAAGCAAATCTGATCAGACAGTCTCTGTCCCATGTGGAGCTCACAGTCTCAATTCCCATTTTATAGATGAGGCACCTGAGGCACAGAGAAGTGAAGTGACCTATCTAAGGTCACACAATAGACAAGTGGTAGAGCTGGAATTAGAACAAGTCACTTAACTTCTCTGTGCCTCAGTTACCTCACCTGTAAAATGGGGATTAAGACTGTGAGTCCCCCCTTGGGACAACCTGATCACCCTGTAACCTCCCCAGCACTTAGAATAGTGCTTTGCACATAGTAAGTGCTTAATAAATGCCATTATTATTATTATTATTACTACAAGCCCAGACTCCTGCACCAGACATGTTCCCATCAGCCATTTTTCCAGTGAAGTTCAATCAATCAATCAATCAATCAATCAATGGTATTGAGTGTATTTTGGGTGCAGAGCACACTTGGAAGAATACACCACACCAGAGTTGGTAGACATGTTCCCTGCCACAAAGAGCACAAAGTTCAGAGTCTGGGCCCTTCGGGTCATGTTTCCATCATGCAACCTGGAGGTCTGAGGGCTGAAGGGGATTCCTGTAAGAGAACCAGGATCCATCTTGGGAAGACAGGAACCTAGCCCTATAATTTTCTTGTTGTCTGTCTCTCCCTTCTAGACTGTAAGCCCATTGTTGGGTAGGGACCGTCTCTATATGTTGCTGACTGGTACTTCTCAAGCACTTAGTACAGTGCTCTGCACACAGTAAGCGCTCAGTAAATATGACTGACTGACTGAATGAAACTTAGGTCCTTAGAATTAGGTCCTTCTGACTCCCAGACCCATGCTCTAACCAGTAGGCCACACTGCTTCTCCTCGTGCTGGCTACCATCCTCTGCTCTAATTCTGCTTCTAATCTCAGCTCCAACTCTTGCCTGCTGTGTGATGTTGGGCAAGTTGCTTAACTTCTCTGAGTTCCAGTTTCCTCATCTGTAAAGTGGGGGTAAAAGACCTTGTTCTCCCTCCCCCTCAGCCTGCGAGTCCCAAGAGACAGAGGGACTGTGTCTCCTCACTGTGCCTCGTTATCGCCTGTCCCGCCGTCGACCCCCGGCCCACGTCCTACCCCTGGCCTGGAATGCCCTCCCTCCGCACATCCGCCAAGCTACCTCTCTTCCTCCTTTCAAAGCCCTACTGAGAGCTCACCTCCTCCAAGATGCCTTCCCAGACTGAGCCCCCTCCTTCCTCTCCCCTTCCTCCCCCTCCCCATCCCCCCCGCCTTACCTCTTTCCCCTCCCCACAGCACCTGTATATATGTTTGTACATATTTGTTACTCTATTTTACTTGTACATATTTACTATTCTATTTATTTTATTTTGTTAATATGTTCTGTTTTGTTGACTGTCTCCCACTCCTAGACTGTGAGCCTGCTGTTGGGTAGGGACCGTCTCTATGTGTTGCCAACTTGTACTTCCCAAGCGCTTAGTACAGTGCTCTGCACACAGTAAGCGCTCAATAAATACAATTGAATGAATGAATGAATGATTAGATTGGATTGTATCCACTCCAGTGCTTGGCATGTAATAGTAAGCACCTAAAGTCACTTAATCAATCAGTGATATTTATTAAGTGCTTACTATGTGCAGGGCACAGTGCTAAGCACTCGTACGATGCATTGGAATTAGTAGACATGTTCTCTGCCCATAAAGAACATTTTACTTCTCCTTGCCTCAGTTTCCTCATCTGTAAAATGGGGAATTAGCCAGACAGTGGAATACCAGCCATCTAGACACAAGCTCTGATAATAATAATAGTAATGGCATTTGTTAAGTGCTTACTATGTGCAAAGCACTGTTCTAAGTGCTGGGGGGATATAAGGTGATGACGTTGTCCCGCATGGGGCTCACAGTCTTAATACCCATTTTACAGATGAGGTAACTGAGGCTCAGAGAAGTTAAGTGACTTGCCCAAGATCACACAGCAGACGTGGGGAAGCTGGAATTAGAACTCATGACCTCTGACTCCCAAGCTCATGCTGTGATAGGGAGCATCCCTCTGAGAGAGCATTTGGGAATGAGGAATATTGCAACTCCCAGTTCAGGTCTGACCTCAGATGGTTTGTGCCTCCTCCTGCCATTGTAGATGCCAGAGTAAAGGCAGCCTACTTTCAGCAAAGATGTTTTTGTTCTGGGCCAAACCATTGTGACTGGTGATTCCAGCAGGAGTCCTTGCAAACCGAAGGTTAAGAGAGAAGGCTACTAACCAGTTATCGATTGACTGGTTAGGTAAAACTGATCCCAATCTCCACCACCTAGCAGGTTTGAAAGCCAAAATACTCACAATTTTGTCTCACCCAAAAGTGCGCTGAATTTTTAGGAGGTTTGACTGGGTGAAATGCTGGCTTAGATGTGTCACCATCTCCAGGGTTCCCTCCGTACGGTAACTTGAAAATTTTGTCCATCAATCAGTCCTATTTATTGAGTGCTTACGGTGTGCAAAGCATTGTACTAAGTGCTTGGGAGAGCACAATGCAATAGAGATAGTTGAAAAGAATTGTAGTTGCTGAATTGTACTTTCCAATCGCTTAGTACAGTGCTCTGCACAGAGTAAGCGCTCAATAAGTACGACTGAATGAAAAGATACCTCCCCATTAGGAGCTTACAGTCTAGAGTGGGAGACAAGCATTATAATAAATTACAGATAGGGCAAATATCAGTCAATATTCGCTGAGTGCTTACTGTATGTAGAGCAATGTTCAGACCTCTTGGGAGAGTACGATACAACAGAGTTGATAGATACGGTCCCTGCCCATGGGGGGCTTACAGTCTAGTTATGATTTCAGAATGTGGTGGAGGAACTATGAGTTTTTATTAAATTTGCAAATGGAAGTGTTAGGAACACCATAGAGGAGGGGGCAGACTTGGCTCGAAAATGGTCCTGAGAGGCTAGGAACAAAGGCAGGAAATAAGAGAGGGTCCAACATGGGGAAATTCCATTTAGCAGAGGATCACCAAGGGAAATCATCTATATCAAGGTTATTGATTGAGTGCTTACTATGTTCAGAGCACTGTACTAAGCGTTAGGATGAGTACAGTACAACAGAGTTGGCTGACACGGTCCATGCCCACAATGAGCTATAGAGAATATCCAACTACAGGGATTGGAAGAAGAGAGAGGATTGTTGGAAATGTACAGAACTGTGGCTCTCAAGGAGTCAGATGCTATTTGGCTAGAGAAGGCAAAGCAGTTTTAGCTGTGGGGTGGTATTGGTTAAGTGCTTACCATCTGCCAAAGGCTATGGAAGATATGAGATAATCACAGCAGACATAGTCCCTTTCCCACCCAGGGCTCACAGTCTAAGAGGGAGGGAGAACAGAGATTGAATCCCCAATTTACAGATGAGGAAACTGAGGCACAGAAAAGCCAAATGACTTATCCAGGGTTACACAGCAGACAAGTGGCAGAGCTAAGATTGGAACCCAGGTCCTCTGATTCCCAGTCCTGGGCTCTTTCCACTAGGCCATGCTGCTCCTCTAGAGAGATGGGCTATCATGAACAAACCGCTATCACTACAATCAACTTCTTAGCCCTGGTTTTCAGTCCCAAAGTCCTGAGACTCCGTTCATTCATTCATTCAATCAATCATTTATTGAGCACTTACTGTGTGCAGAACACTGTACCAATTGCTTGGGAGAGTGCAATATGACAATAAACAGACATCAAACAGTGGCAAAGATATTTGGTACCCAAATCTCTCAAGTGCCACTACGTATATTCACCTGAAGTAAGATCACTTCTCATCCCGAAATGGTGAAGAGCCAAGGTTAGGGCTCTTTCCGTCAAAACTGTTCAGGTTGCCATGACCAATCTATTTCTTCATCTCAGCTGGATGACAAACAAGAAGATTACCATGGCAATATTTGCGTTATCAGAGCAGGATTAAAGCTGCTTATGAACCGTGAGATGGTAACACGATTGGTCTGAATTGGTTTGGGAGAGCAACACATCGTCACGGCCCCAAACCTGACAGCGGAACCCTGATGGCTCCTCCTGACCAGTGGAGTGCTGTGAAAATAAATGTTTTGCAACTGAGAATATCTGCTGGCAGTTCCCCTCTACACCCTTCCTTCTCCACTGCTCACCTTGGCCATGATCAGAAATGCTGAACCTCAGATCATATGTAACTGTACAGATATATAGATTGAGAAAGAAAGAAAGAGAGAGGGAGAGAAATAGGTAGAGGAGGAAGAGTGAAGGGGGTAGAGAAAGTAGGAGAGAGAGTGAGAAAGAGTAGAGAGAGAAAAAGGGAGAGAGGGAGAAGGAGAAATAGGGAGGGGGAAGAGAGGGAGAGAGAGACAGAAGGGAGAGAAAAAGAAAAAAGGGATGGGGGAGAGAGAGGCAGAGTTGTCCTTCATACTTGTAGAAACTCTGCCTTCTCATTCATTCGTTTATTCATTCATTCATATTGAACGTTTACTGTGTGCAGAGCACTGTACTAAGCACTTGGAAAGTACAATTCAGCTCCAAACTTTGAGTCTCATGCAGCAACAGGGACTGTGTCCAGCCTCATTTATCTTATTTATCCCAGTGCTTAGTAAAGTGCTTGGCACATAGCGAGCACTTAACAAATACTATAATTGCTATTATTGAACAGTGCCTGGCACATAGTAAATGCTTAATACCATTACTACTATTATTGTTAATAACTGTGAAATTCACTAGTGGGCATGTGCTGGCTCTATCAATCAATCACATTTATTGAGTGCTTATGTGTCCAGAACACTGTACTAAGAGTTTAGAAGAGTACATTACAACAAAGTTGGTAGAAGCAATCCCTGCCCACAAGGAAGTTACAGTCTAGAGGGGAAGATGGACATTAATAGAAATAAATTAATCATGGATATGTACGTAAGTGCTGTGGGTCTGAGGGAAGGGTGAATAAAGGGTGAAAATCCAAGCACAAAGGTAATACATGAGGGAGTGGGAGAAGAGGAAATGAGGGTTTAGTTAGGGAAGGCCTCTTAAAGGAAATGTGCTTTTAATAAAACATTGAAGGTGGGGAGAGGTATCGTCTGTCGGATATGAAGGGGGAGGGTGTTCCAGGATGTGCGAGAGGGATCAGAGGTGAGATAGACGAAATCGAGATACAGTGGGTAAATTGGTGTTAGAGGAGGAGTGTGCAGGCTGGGTCATAGTAGGTAATCAGGGAGGTAGGGAAAAAGGGGGCAAGGTGATGGGAAGCCAATGGGAAGAGGTTTCTGTTTAATACGGAGGTAGATGGGCAACCACTGGAGGTTCTTGAGGAGTTGGAAAGTTCAGTCCAAAACCATAGACTGAGTACCTTTGTGGAAAAATGATCCAGGCAGCAGAGTGAAGTATGGACCGAAGTGGGGAGAGACAGGAGGCTGGGAGGTTAGCAAGGAGTCTGATGTTAGTCAAGGAGGGATAGGAAAAGTGCTTGGATTAAGAGAAGCAGTGTGGCTTAGTGGAAAGAGCACAGGCCTTGGAGTCGGAGGTCATGGGTTCAAATCCCGGCTCCGCCAATTGTCAGCTGTGTGACTTTGGGCAAGTCACTTAACGTCTCTGTGCCTCAGTTACCTCATCTGTAAAATGGGGATTAAGACTGTGAGCCCCCCATGGGACAACCTGATCACCTTGTAACCTCCCCAGCGCTTAGAACAGTGCTTTGTACATAGTAAGTGCTTTATAAATGCCGTTGTTATTATTATTATTAAAGTGGTAGCAGTTTGGATGGAGATGAAAGGGTGGGTTTTAGCGATGTTGTGAAGGTGGAACCAACAGGATTTAGTAACAGATTAAATATGTGGGTTGAATGAGAGAGATGAGTCGAAGGTAATGCCAAAGTTATGGGCTCGTAAAACAGGGTGGATGGCAGTGCCATCTACAGTGATGGGAAAGTAAGGGGGGAGGACAGGGTTTGGGTGGGAAGATTCATTCATTCATTCAATCGTATTTATTGAGTGCTTACTGTGTGCAGAGCACTGTACTAAGCGCTTGGGAAGTACAAGTTGGCAACATATAGAGATGGTCCCTACCCAACAACGGGTTCACAGTCTAGAAGGGGGAGACAGACAACAAAACAAAACATGTGGTCAGGTGTCGTCATCAGAATAAATAGAAGTAAAGCTAGATGCACATCATTGACAAAATAAATAGAATAGTAAATATGTACAAGTAAAAGATGAGGGATTCTGTGGACTTTCAGATCCACAGCCCTGAATACCCTTGCCAACATTAGTCCTTGCCGAACTGTCATGTTTCTCAGTCAGGATGCCTGGCTCTGCTTTCAGTTTTGCTACCTCTGCGTGATCCTCACAAAGTTTTTGGTTGGAAGGATTCATTCCAGTTTTGATCTCCAGTGCACCATGTTTGATCATCATCATCATCATCATCATTATTTATTATTACGTTTTAAGCGCTTATCATGTGTCAAGCACAGTTCTAAGTGCTAGGTAGATACAAATTAATTAGGTCAGACACAGTCCCTGTCCCACATGAGGCTCACAGTCTAAGTAGGAGGGAGAACAAGTATTGAATCCCCACTTTACAGTTGAGGAAATCAAGGCATAGAGAAATTAAGTGACTTGCTCAAGGTCACACAGCAGACAAGTGGAGACAGAACCCACATCCTCTGACTCCCAGGCCTGGGAACTTTCCACTCCATCTTTCTGCTCCTGTTTATGTGACATTTCTCCTAGTTTAGTATTGTACTCTCCCAAGCACTCAGTACAGTGCCCTGTACACAGTAAGTGCCCAATAAATACCATTGATGGATTGACTGTTAGTTTTCAGCTGAGCTGCAACATTATTTACGGGTTTATATTATTGTATCCTTAAAATATTTCCTCTGTCCTTGCTTTCTTTCCCAATTTCAGCTCACCATACATAGACTGTTTGGGTATCTTGCTGTTCATTTTCCTCACGAGAAGTATTGTGGCCTAGTGAGAAGCAGCGTGGCCTAGTGAATAAAGCACAGGCCTGGGATTCCAAAGGACATGGGTTCTAATCCTGACTCCGCTTCTTGTCTGCTTTGTGACCTTGGGTAAGACACTTATCTTCTCTATGCCTCGGTTACCTCATTTTTAAAATGGGGATAATGATTGTGAGCCCCATGTGGGACATGGACTGTATCCATCCTGATTAGCTTGTATCTACCCCCAGTGCTTAATACAGTGCTTAGCACATAGTAAACTCTTCAGAAATACCTTTAAAAAGTTAGAAAAAAACCATAGCCCACTCAATGTTGAGGAGGGCATAATTTCAATGCTAGAATGACTTTATTCCAGAGTGTCATTGTCCGACATCCTGTCTTGACATTTGGTGTAGACTTGTAGTCTGTGAGGGATCCTGATGGAACTGCTTGAGTGCCCCCCTTGTGGGCAAGGATCTTCTAGTATATTTTACGCTCCAAAGCAGTTAGTACAATGTTCTGCACACAGTAAGTGCTCAATGAATAAGACGGCTCAGAATCTTAATGACCTATTCAGGGCAGGCAAATTGATGGATTAGTTTCCAGAATCCAGATTTATTGATAATGCCAAATAATCATAATAATCATAATAATAATAATGATGGCATTTATTAAGCGCTTACTATATGCAAAGCACTGTTCTAAGTGCTGGGGAGGTTACAAGGTGATCAGGTTGTCCCGCAGGGGGCTCACAGTCTTAATCCCCAGTTTACAGATGAGGTAACTGAGGCCCAGAGAAGTCAAGTGACTTGCCCAAAGTCACAACTGACAGTTGGTGGAGCCAAAATTTGAACCCATGACCTCTGACTCCAAAGCCTGTGCTCTTTGCGTTGAGCCACACTGCTTCTCTAATTGAAATGCATTTTCAATAGTAGTTACTGTGCTAAGCACTTACTCTGTACCAAGCACTGTTCTATGCGCTGGAGTAGATATAAGGTTATCGTGTCCCACATTGGACACCCATTGCAAGTAGGAGGGAGAACAGATATTAAATCCCCATTTTACAGATAAGGGAATTGAGGTACAGAGAAGCGAAGTGACTTGTCCAAGGACACGCACTAGGCAAATAGCAGAGGTAGAATTAGAACTCGGTCCTCTGATGCCCAGGCCAGTGCTCTTTCCACTAGGTCATGCTGCTTCTCAAGATCTATGAAAACGAGATAGAGGTCTTGGTGATGTTCACCACATCTTTCCCATATCTGACATGCTGCAAAGATTGTGTCCTCTGAAGCCATATTGTAATTCTGGGAGCATGTGGCCAGTCATCTTATTCAGTAATCAATCAATCAATCGTATTTATTGAGCGCTTACTGTGTGCAGAGCACTGTACTAAGCGCTTGGGAAGTACAAGTTGGCAACATATAGAGACAATCCCTACCCAGTAGCCAATCCAGGAGTACTTTGGCTAAGGGGAATGAGATGCCTCAGGAATTACCCTAATCTGATCTTTCACCTTTTGGAAGATGGTGTGGATGGGGTATCTTTGAAATCCTGGGTCATCTCTTCAGGGTTCAAGCAGGGTGCCCATTAATCAATGAATTGATCAGTGATATTTATTGACAACTTACTGTGTGAGGAACACTGTGCTAAGCACTTGAGAGTCCAATGATTCAGCAGATCTGCCAAAGAGTCCACTTGTTTGTCCATTTTTCATGACTCTGAGTGCTTTGGTGACTCCCTTAGTCAAAATGAGGGCCTTGCCTTGGCATGCTGGCTTTCTGTGAGTTGAAATCTTGTGTAGTAAAAGATGTGTTGAGAATATTGAAATGCCCTGGCCAACTCTTCAGACTCCTTCGGGAGTCAGAAGGTTATGGGTTCTACTCCCGGCTCCACCACTCGTCTGCTGTGTGACCTTGGGTACATCACTTCATTTCTCTGTGCCTCAGTAACCTCATTGATAAAATGGGAATTGAGACTGTGAGCCCCACACGAGACAGGGACTGTGTCCAATTCTATTTGCTTGTATGCACCCCAGCACTTAGTACAGTGACACATAGTTAGCACTTAACTTATGCCATCATTATCATTGTTTCTACCTTAGTCCTTAGTAGAGAGCTTGGCACATACTAAGTGCTTGACAAATTCCACTACTATCATGATTGCTGATGAGGTTGGAGCCAACTTCTGTCTTTGGAGGTGCCATGATTCATTCATTCATTCATTCATTCACTCATTCATTCAATCGTATTTATTGAGCGCTTACTATGAGCAGAACACTGTACCAGGTTCCTGCTTAGTAAGGTCATGATGGTGACAGGGGTCACTTATGTCTATTAATAATGTCGACTTGGACTGTGAGCCCTGGACTGAGTCCAATCCGATTAAGCTTAGAGCAGTGCTTGAATCAGAGTAAGCTCTTAAATATAATAATAACAATAACAATAATAATAATAATAATAATAATAATACAGAGAAGTTCTTGATTTAGTGGTGGTCTGCATGGCCTTAGCTCTCTCACCATGATTTCAATTAATCAATCAGCGGTATTTATTTGAGCACTTACTATGTGCAGAGCACTGTACTAAGCACTTGGGAGAGTATAATACAATAGAATCAGCAGACACATTCCCTGCCCATAACGATTTGTTTGTTGTACTAACCATTGGGATGCAAATGGACACTCAAAGGATCTAAAGACTGAAGAATTTACATCAAACCAATCTCAGCCACTTCCCTGCCCTTATCTCTCATCTAGATGGCTACCTGATAGTCAATAGAGGAATTCCCATTTTTGTTTATATTTCCTTTCCCAACTGGTCTACAGTATTACTGAGTCAGGCATCCTTGTAAATGACTTTGTTCTCCAGGAACTTAGCACTTAGTTGTTGGGTCAGGAGGGAGACCACATTTTGAGTCTGTGACTGCATCCTCTCCCCACCCCCACCCCCTTACCTCCTTCCCCTCCTCACAGCACCTGTATATATGTATATATGTTTTTACGTATTTATTACTCTATTTATTTATTTTATTTGTACATATTTATTCTATTTTATTTTGTTAATATGTTTTGTTTTGTTCTCCATCTAGACTGTGAGCCCACTGTTGAGTAGGGACCGTCTCTATATGTTGCCAACTTGTACTGCCCAAGTGCTTAGTACAGTGCTGTGCACACAGTAAGCACTCAATAAATACGATTGAATGAATGAATGAATGAATAGTCACTGTGAGCCGAACAATAATAGTAATTATGGAATTTGACAGGTACTTACTATGTACCGTGCTCTAGGGTAGATACAAGATAATCAGGTTGTACATGGGGTTCACAATCCAAGTTGAAGGGAGAGCAGATATTGAATCCCCATTTTGCGGTTGAGGGAACTGAGGTGCTGAGAAGTGACTCGCTCAGGGTCACAGCAGACAAGTGGCGCAGCCAGGATTAGAACCTAGGTCCTTTGACTCCCAGGCCCGGGCTCTCCCAACTAGGCCATGCTGCTTTTCTGGAAAGTAGTAGAGGTTCTTCCAGCAGCCAGGCAGTAAATCAGTCATAGGTGTTGAGCACTTACTGTATGCAGAACACTGTACTAAGTGCTTGGGAATCTCACAATTGATTGAGATACCCATGTTTTGATCATGAAGGCATCAAGGATATTTTTCCTTGTTCTGGCAGGAGAAAATGGCTTGGGTGAGTATGAGATATCACTCATCAGGTTTACACTTTTCCTGTGAGTCTCCCATTCCCATCCAACCCAATGACTTTCTTCCATGCACAGGCATCACTATCAACTCTAGGGTTTAATCTGCCTAATGTGACTCATTTTCTTATGATATTTGTTAAGCGCTTACTATGTGCCAGGCAGTGTACTAAGCCCTGGGGCGGATACAAGGAAATCAGGTTGGACAAAGTCCCTGTCCTACATGGTGCTCAGTCTTAATCCCCATTTTACAGATGAAGTATCTGAGGCAACAGAGAAGTGAAGTGACTTGCCCAGATTCACATAGCGGATAAGTGGTGGAGCTGGGATTAGGACCCAGGTCCTCTGGCACCCAGGCCCTTGCTCTTTTCACTAGGCAACACTACTTCCCTCATTTATTCAATGCTGTTAAGCGCATACTAAATGCCGGGCACTGTCCTAACCACTGGGGTAAATCCAAGCTAATCGGGTTGGACACAGTCTGTGTCCCACATGGGGCTCACAGTCTTAGTCCCCATTTTACAGATGAGGGAACTGAAGCCCAGAGACATGAAATGACTTGCCTGAGGTCAAAGAGCGGAGAACCAATCAATTTTTATTGATTGATACATCAATAATTTTTATTGATTGATTGATTGAGAGCTTACTATGTGCAGTGTGATGAGTTTGTCTAAATGTTTGTTGAAACATTCTTTTTCGTTCATTTCCGTATGTCATTGTGGGAGTTTATGCAGTCAGGAAGATTGTACTTTTGCTTCAGAGGCAGGCAGAGGAACATCAGATGGTCAATTATATCTCTGGGCATATTTGAAAAGCCCAATATTAGTAATAGAAGTAGTATTTATTGGACACCTACTCTGTGCCACACACTCTAATAAGGGCTCAAGAGAGGCAATAATAATAATAATAATAATAATAATAATAATAATAATAATAGTGTAATCATATTTGTTAAGTGCTTACTATGTGCCAGGCACTGTACTAAGTACTGAGGTAGATACAAAATAACCAGGTCAGACACAGTCCCTGTCCCATATGTGGGAGTGTCCAAGTAGAAGAGAAAACAGGCATTGAATCCCCATTTTTCATTTGAGGACACCAAGGCCCGGTGAAGGTAAGTGATTTGCCCAAGGTCACACAGAAGACAAGTAGTGGAGCTGGGATTAGAACTCAGATCCTCTGTGAGCCTCCACCTTCTCTGTATGTCAGTTCCCTCATCTGAAAAATAGAGATTTAATCCCTGTTCTCCCTCCTACATAAAACTGTGAGCCCCATGTGGGACCTGATGAACTTGTATCTACCCTAGCAATCAGTACATTGCTGGGCACACAGTAAGAGCTTAACAAATACCAAGCAAAAAAGAAAAAAAAAAAAGATGGTCTGCTTGTAAAGCCTGAGGTTTGACCAAGACTGGGCCAGCCTAGGGCATAGTGAGTCCAGGGGCTGTTGGACTTACTCGAGAAGCAGTGTGGCTTAGTGGGAAAGAACATGGGCTTGGGAGTCAGAGGTCATGGGTTCTAATTCTGGCTCCGCCACTTGTCAGCTGTGTTTCCTTGGGCAATTCACTTAACAATTCTCTGTGCTTCAGTTACCTTATCTGTAAAATGGGGATTAAGACTGTGAGCCCCACATGGGACAACCTGATAACCTTGTATCCATCCCAGTGCTTAGAACAGTGCTTGGCACATAGTAAGTGCTTAACAAATACTATTATTATTATTATTAAATATAGCTCCTGCTGCTCTGCAGAGTCCAGTGATTTAGGCTGATGCTTGCTCTCAGTTTTCAAACCCCTCCAGAGGCAGCCTAAACTCCCAAAACTCATGTCTGTTTTCCTCAAGATTACAGGGAAAAGCCAATTACCTGCAAGCATTAAAGCTGGATTTGCCCAGATAATCAAAGGTTCTGGGCAGGGCCCTCGCCCAATTTGGGACAGTTATCTAAACTTTCTTTTCATTATCACAGTTGGCTGTGGTTCAGTTACCTCACCAGTCCAGTGACCAACATTTGGATAATTGGATTGCTATCAGAAGTAGCCCAGGAACTTATCTTCTCTGTTCCTCTCCAGCAACTGAGGAAACAATTGGGTTTTCAATGTTTCCTGAACCTTCATCCGACCTGAAATCACGCTAATGGGTAGCACTGGAGCTCTCCCAATATTTGTAATTATCGTTTATGTAGTTGATGCTGTGTTCTGTATTCTTGGCTGCATCTAGTGGGAAGGAACACATTAACTGTTCCATGTTTGCGTGTTTATGTGAGTGTGTGTGGTATTTGTTAAACACTTGTTTTGGGCCGAGCACCGTACTCAGTGCTGAAGTAGATACAAGGTAGTTAGGTGGGACACAGTCCCTATCCTTCATGGGGTTCACAGTCTAAGGCAGAGGGCGAATGGATATTGCATCCCCATCTTGCAGATGAAGAAATTGAGGCACAGAGAGCCTGCCCAAAGTGACATAATGCCTACTTGAGTGACAGTAGTAATAGTATTTATTAAGCCCTTACACTGCTCAGAGCACTTTTCTGAGGGACAGAATATACAGGTGGGAATTAAACATGGTGTCTGCTAACTGCTAACTGTCCACAGGCCCCAAAGTGTTCAGTTGCTAATGCAGCATTTTGCTTCCTGGGTCTTGGAAAGCAGACCAGGAGGCAGCCTGCCCTAATCGATAGAGAAGCAGCATGGCTCAGTGGAAAGAGCATGGGCTTGGGAGTCAGAGGTCATGGGTTCAAATCCCGGCTCTGCCAATTGTCAGCTGTGTGGCTTTGGACAAGTCACTTAACTTCTCTGGGCCTCAGTTACCTCATCTGTAAAATGGGGATTAAGACTGTGAGCCCCCTGTGGGACAATCTGATCACCTTGTAATCTCCCCAGTGCTTAGAACAGTGCTTTGCACATAGTAAGCACTTAACAAATGCCATTATTATTATTATAGGCCTGGGAATCAGGAGGTTCTAGCCACAGCTCTGACACTTGTCAGCTAGGTGACCTTGGGCAAGTCACTTTGCTTGTCTGGGCCTCAGGTACTCATCTGTAAAATGGGGATTAATCAATAAATCAATCAATCGTATTTATTGAGCGCTTACTGTGTGCAGAGCACTGTACTAAGCGCTTGGGAAGTACAAGTTGGCAACATATAGAGACAGTCCCTACCCAACAGTGGGCTCACAGTCTAAAAGGAGGAGACAGAGAACAAAACCAAACATACTAACACAATAAAATAAACAGAATAGATATGTACAAGTAAAATAAATAAATAGAGTAATAAATATGTACAAACATACGTATATACAGGTGCTGTGGGGAAGGGAAGGAGGTAAGATGGGGGGGATGGAGAGGGGGACGAGGGGGAGAGGAAGGAAGGGGCTCAGTCTGGGAAGGCCTCCTGGAGGAGGTGAGCTCTCAGTAGGGCCTTGAAGGGAGGAAGAGAGCTAACTTGGCGGATGGGCAGAGGGAGGGCATTCCAGGCCCGGGGGATGACGTGGGCCGGGGGTCGATGGCGGGACAGGTGAGAACGAGGCACGGTGAGGAGATTAGCAGCAGAGGGTGCAGGGTGGGCTGTAGAAGGAGAGAAGGGAGGTGAGGTAGGAGGGGGCGAGGTGATGGAGAGCCTTGAAGCCGAGAGTGAGGAGTTTCTGCCTGATGCGCAGATTGATTGGTAGCCACTGGAGATTTTTGAGAAGGGGAATAACATGCCCAGAGCATTTCTGGACAAAGACAATCCGGGCAGCAGCATGAAGTATGGATTGAAGTGGGGAGAGACATGAGGATGGGAGATCAGAGAGAAGGCTGATACAGTAGTCCAGACGGGATAGGATGAGAGCTTGAACGAGCAGGGTAGCGGTTTGGATGGAGAGGAAAGGGCAGATCTTGGCAATGTTTCGGAGCTGAGACCGGCAGGTTTTGGTGACGGCTTGGATGTGAGGGGTGAATGAGAGAGCGGAGTCGAGGATGACACCAAGGTTGCGGGCTTGTGAGACGGGAAAGATGGTAGTGCCGTAAACAGAGATGGGAAAGTCAGGGAGAGGGCAGGGTTTGAGAGGGAAGACAAGGAGTTCAGTCTAGGACGTGTTGAGTTTTAGGTGGCGGGCAGACATCCAGATGGAGATGTCCTGAAGGCAGGAGGAGATGTGAGCCTGGAGAGATGGGGAGAGAGCAGGGGCAGAGATGTAGATTGGTAATCAACCAATCGGTGGCATTTATTAAGCACTTGCTATGTGCTGAATGCTGTTTTAAGTGTTTGGGAGAGTACAGTTTAAGAGAAATTAGGAGACATGTTCCCTGCCCATAATTCATTCATTAATTCAGTCGTAGTTATTGAGTGCTTACTGTGTACAGAGCACTGTACTAAGTGCTTGGAAAGTACAATTCAGCAACAAATAGAGACAATTCCTACCCAACAACGGGCTCTGTTCTAAGAGTTTACAGTCTAGAGGGGGGTGACAGACATTAATACGAAATTCCAGTGGAGTCCTTAAGATGGTGAGCCCCATGCGTGAGATGGACTGTGTTCAACCTGATTACTTTGTATCTACTCTGGCACTGAGAACTGTGTCTGGCACATAGTAAGCACTTAACAAATACTATAAAAAATTATCTGTGGATGATCGATTGAGTTTCCCGGTTACATTTTCCATGGGTTTTGTGTCTTCAGTCAAGCAAACCGACTCAAACCAATAATTTAATTGCTAACATTTCTAAATTCCAAGCCCAGCATGTGAAAGCCGTTTGTATCACAAAATTGTGACCCCTGGATAGAAAAGTATGATGTGCAGGTTTTCGTTTTTATTTTTTTAATCACACAGCTGTGTCAGGTTGGATCCCAGTGCCTGCCTTAATCTGAAACACAGTTGAGCTTCAGGCAGTTTAACTGCAGCTCAGGCAAGCCGTGTTGCATAACTCTGGCCTTCCCGCAGCACTTGTGTATATTTGTACATATGTATTACTCTATTTTATTAATGATGTGTATATAGCTACAATTCTATTTGATGGTATTGACACTTGTCTACTTGTTTTGTTTTGTTGTCTGTCTCCTCCTTCTAGACTGTCATCCCGTTGTTGGTAGGGACCGTTTCTATATGTTGCCAATTTGTACTTCCCAAGCACTTAGTACAGTGCTCTACACACAGTAAGTGCTCAATAAATGTGATTGAATGAATGAATAGTTTCAGTGGCCTCCCGAGCAGTCCCATAATTCAGAGCACCACACCTCCAAGGAACACATGTGCTGAGGGCTTCTTTCCAAGTCAGGGGTGCGCATGCTTTAACAGGAAAAGAGAAATGCAAGTGCCCAAAGTCCCTTTCAAAGCGAACTCTTATGAAGGGGTTTTCTCTTTTCTTGCTCACCCCAAAAATGAGCAACGGAATATAAGAGTGACGGATCTCTGAGTTCATTCCACACAGGGAGAATCCAGGGTCAGGATGCTTGGGTTTTATCCCGCGATGTGAACTACGGAGGAAATTCCTTCCGCTTCTCTACCTGTAAAAGGTCTGGTTTAACGAGAGGTGATTGGAACCTTGTTTATTATCCCTCCATCTCACGTCTCTTATTGCCGACCCCTCTCTCATGCCCTCCCTCCTCACAACTCCCCCTCATCTTCAAAGTCCTACTAAAATCAAGTCTCCTCCAGGAAGCCTTCCCTAATTAAGGGTCTCATCCCCCAACTCTAACTTCCCTCCCTGCTACTTATCCCGCCCCCCACCCCACAAAATCAATTAGTGGTATTTATTGAGCACTTAAGTGGTTGGGAAAGTACAGTACAATATTCATTCATTCATTCATTCATTCAATTGTTCTTATTGAGCACTTACCATGTGCAGAGCACCGTACTAAGTGTTTGGGAGAGGACAATACAACAATAAATAGACACAGTCCCTGCCCACAATGAGCCTACAGCCTAAAGGCAGGGAGACAGACATTAATACAAATAAATAAATAACAGATATGGACTTAAGTGCTATGGGGACTGGAAGCGGGGAAGAACAAAGAGGGTGGGTGGGCTGGCAGCTTGGTACCTGGGTGATGTCCTTTGTGCCTCCAAAGGAGGCCGAACTGCCCGTTGATAATCATTATAATGGTACTTGTTAAGCGCTTACTATGTGCCAAGTGCTGTTCCAAACACTGGGCTAGATACGAGTCAGTCTTGTTGGACACAGTCCCTGTCCCCCATGAGTTCACAGTCTTAATCCCCATTTTTCAGCTGAAGGACCTGAAACACAGAGAAGTTAGTACAAAACAACAGAGTCAGTCAGTAGATGTGATCTCTTCCTACAAGGAGCTTACAGTCTCCAGAAGGTGACAGGCATTAAAATCAGTCACAGATTTAGGGGAACTAGCATAAGGGAAATAGTAGCATATAGACTCACAGAACTTCTATACATAGCTTTATACTCCATTGCTTCCCCTCCCTGTAATTTATTTTAATGCCTGCCGAAGCAGTTCTTTGAAGGCAGGGAGAGTGCCTACTTACTGTATTCATTCATTCAATCGTATTTATTGAGCGCTTACTGTGTGCAGAGCACTGTGCTAAGCGCTTGGGAAGTACAAGTTGACAACATATAGAGACGGTCCCTACCCAACAATGGGCTTACAGTCTAGAAGGGGGAAATAATAATAATGATGGCATTTGTTGAGTGCTTACTATGTGCAAAGCATTGTTCTAAGCACCGGGGAGGATACAAGGTGATCAGGTTGTCCCACATGGGGCTTGCAGTCTTAATCCCCATATTACAGATGAGGTAACTGAGGCACAGAGAAGTTAAGTGACTTGCTCAGTCATACAGCTGACAATTGGCAGAGGCGGGATTTGAACCCATGACCTCTGACTCCCAAGCCCGTGCTCTTTCCATTGAGCCACGCTGCTTCTCGCTGCTTATTGTATTCTCCCAAACACTCCTAAGTAGTCTCCTAGTGCTCTGCACAGAGTACCCACTCTATAAATGCAATGGATTAATTGATTAATTAATATCAATTATTAACTACCCCTCAAAGCTTCTTAAACTCCATCAATATTTCCTACATACAGTCCTTTTTTTAAATGGTATTTGTTAAGGGCTTACTTTGTCCACTGAACTAAATGTGGGGTAGATGCAAGCCAATCAGGTCAGACAGTCCGTGTCTCACAGTATTAATCCCCATTTTACAGATGAGGTAAATGAGGTCCAGAGAAGTGATGTGACTTGCCCAAAGTCACACAGCAGGCAAGTGTCAGAGCTGGGATGAGAACCCAGGTCCTTCTGACACCCAGGCCCCTACGTTAGGCACTAGGCCATGGTACTTCTCAATTCCATTTTTCTCGAGTAGTCTTTGGACCAGCACACACTTAGGAAAACTGAGATCTTTGCCCCTTTTCTTTCTTCCCTGCCTTCAGCCTCATGTTTCACTAGCAGTCCTGGCTGTTTCCTCCCCAAGGGTGTTTAGTCAGTGTACTTTCAGGATGTTATTTGGGAGAGCGAGGGGGCATCCTCCTGAAAACCTAGACAGTCATTTATGTGTCAAATGCAGATCACAAGCTGATACAGGTAGATTAGGTAATAATTGATAATTATGGTGTTTGTTAAGCATTTACTAAGTCAGTCATATTTATTGAATACTTTCTGGGTGCACAGCACTGTACTAAGTGCTTAGGAGAGTACAATATAACAATATAATAGGTACATTCCCTGCCCACAATGAGCTTACAGTCTAGAAGGGGAGACAGACATTAATACAAATAAATAAAATTACAGATATGTACATAAATGCTATGAGGCTGGGAAGGGAGATGAATAAAGGGAGCAAGTCAAGGTGGCACAGAGGGGAGTGGAATAAGAGGAAAGGAGGGCTTAGTCAGGGTAGGCCTCTTGGAAGAGGTGTGCCTTCAATAAGGCTTTGAAGAGGGGGAGAAAAATAGTTGGATATGAGGAGGGAGGGCATTTCAGGGCAGAGGCAGGATGTGGGTGGCAAGGTGATGGACTGCTTTAAAGCCAATGGAGAGGAGTTTCTGTTTGATGTGGAGGTGGATGGGCAACCACTGGAGGTTCTTGAGAAGAGGGGAAACATGGCCTAAACATTTTTGGAGAAAAACGATCTGGGCAGCAGAGTGAAGTGGGGAGAAACAGGAGGCAGGGAGGTCAGCAAGGAGGCCTATAAAATGATCAAGGCAGGGTAGGATGAAAGCTTGGATAAATGTGGTGTCAGGCACTGCTGTAAACACTAAATAGGATTTGATGATGGAACAAACGATTGTGTGTGTGTCCAATGCCCGATACTGCTAAGTTTCCCAGCCTTGGGCAGAGGTTCAATGCACAGGTATCCATATTTTATATTGAGCACGGGGAAAGAGGGGGCAGAGATTGTAGTGGGGACTGGAGGGGATGGACTGAAAAGCCAGAAAGCCACCATTTTGAGCTCTTTTTCAACCCTGACTGGAAACTCTCTCAAGTCTTGTCAGAGATCTAGGATTTACAAATCTAGTACTCCAGCTCAGAAAACTCTGGGGACGATTACCCCTGTCACCCCCATGGAGCGCATATCTAGGCTTTTATGCATTCTAGCCTTCCTGGTAAGCATGGAAAGTAGCCCCTGTGGCTGTGACAGGAGCTGGAATCAGGAGCGGGATGTGAAAATCCAAGTTTGGTACTCGGAGCATCTTGCAAAATTATCAAATGTTTCCCCCTCAGAGAAACACTGATGGGGTGGTGCCAGAGGCCTGTCAGGTGGGCGTGTCTAATGCCACTAGGAGGGCACAAAATCCACTGCAGCATCCGGGACAAGCACAACCCAAGAGTGACGAGACTAAAATAAAAGATGGGACCATGGGACCCTGGGGAGGTACAGGAGGGACCATGGGAACAGGGTGAGGATCAGTCGGCGCAGACATCTGTGCACTCTGATATTATATTTTAACAGCATGGCTGAGTGGATAGAGCATGGGCCTAGGAGTCAGAAGGACCTGGATTCTAATCTCAACTCTGCCACTAGTCTGCCATGTGACCTTGGGCAAGTCACCTCACTTCTGTGGACCTCAGTTCCTTCATCTGTAAAACAGGGTTTAAAACTGTGAGCCCCATGTAGGACAGGGACTGTGTCCTCCCTGCTTAACTTGTATCTGTGTTGGCTTAGTGGAAAGAGCATGGGCTTGGAAGTCAGAAGATATGGGTTCTAATCCCAGCTCCACCACTAGTCTGCTGTGTGACCTTGGGCAAGCCACTTAACTTCTCTGTGCTTCAGCTACCTCACCGGTAAAATGGGGATTAAGACTGTGAGTCCTACGTGGGACAACCTGATTGCCTTTTATCTACTCCATAGCTTAGAACTGTACTTGGCACATAATAAGCACTTAATGAATACCATAATTATTATTATTATCTATCCCAGTGCTTGGAGCATAGTAAGAGCTTAAGAAGCTGTGTGGCTTAGTGGAAAGAGTATAGATTTGGGAGTCAGAGATCATGGGATCTAATCCCGGCTCTGCCGCTTGTCAGCTATGTGACTTTGGGCAAGTCACTTAACTTCTCTTTGCCTCAGTTACCTCATCTCCAAAATGGGGATTAAGACTGTGAACCCAACTTGGGACAACCTGATTACCTTGTATCAACCCCAGCTCTAAGAACAGTGCTTGGCACATAGTAAGCACTTAACAAATACTATTATTATTATTATTGTTATTATTATAATCTACCCCAGTGTTTACAACCATGCTTGGCACATAGCAAGTGGGAAGGCCCCACAGCGGGAAGATGTCAGAGCTGGGATTAGAATACTGGTCCTCTTGATTTCCAGGCATGTGTGTGCTTTTTCCACGCTTGGCCACACTTTTGTGACCCAAAACCACCAAGTCCATCCACTGTCTCAGCCCAGAAAAGGGGACTTGGGTGTTGGGGGATGCATCTCTGCCCCCTGACGAACATGAATCATATCTTCTGTGTGACTGTGGGCAAGTCACTTAGATTCTTTGTGCTTCAGGCACCTCAACTGTAAAATGGGGATTCAGGTTGTGAGCCCTTCCTGGGATAAGGAGTATGTCCAAACTGATTATTTTGTATCTGTCCCAGAATACAGTATCTGGCACACAGTAAGTGTTTAATCAACGCTATAAAAAAAAAGAGTGAAGTTCCATGTTCTATGGTGTGTGCTGACAGTACAGATTTTAATTGTTTCCCACTCTTTTCTTCTCTGCATCTAAGCACCTCTAATTACTGAATTCCTTCCCAGGGCCAACATGTTAGTTATCAGTAGTGAGATTCTCACTCAACAACAGTTTACTAACTGGATTTAGGCAACGGGAGGGTGATCAGGAGGAGAAGCCGTATCTCTTTCTGTGTGTCTTTTTGAGAACTGGTCAGAAGAAATCTTTCTCTATCCGACCCACAGATCTCCAAGCCAGGGAGGGGCCTCCTTCTCTTCCCGGCCTTTTGTACACAGACCTAGGTGTCAGGGGACCTGGGTTCGAATACACCACTTCCCTGCTGTGTGACCTTGGACAAGTCACTTCATTGTGCCTCAGTTTCCTCTTCTGTAAAATGTAAATAGAATACCAGTTCTTCCTCCCCATTAGACTGTGTGCCCCTTGTGGGACAGGGACTGAATCTGACCTGATAATCCATCAATGGTATTGAGTGCTAACTGTGAGCATAGTACTGTACTAAGTGCTTGGGAGAGTATGATGCAACAGAGTTGATAAATACATTCTCTGCCCACAAGGAGTTTACAAGAATGCTTAGTGTAGGGCTTGATGCAGAGGAAGTGGTTAACTTATTATTATTATTATTATTAATAAGGATTTTGCTACAAATGTGGGCTACTCATCAACCTTGTACATATTTATTATTCTATCTTTGTTAATGATGTGCATCTAGCTTTACTTCTATTTATTCTGATGACACCTGTCCACATGTTCTGTTTTGTTGTCTGTCTCCCCCTTCTAGACTGTGAGTCCTTTGTTGGGTAGGGGCCATCTCTATTTATTGCCAACTTGTACTTCCCAAGCACTTAGTACAGTGCTCTGCACACAGTAAGCGCTCAATAAATACAGTTGAATGAATGAATGAACCTATTCCCTAGCCTGGGCCTCCTGGATTGTGTTTTGTGTCCATTTCAGCTCTCCTCCTCCTCCCCAACTTCACTTGTCTCCCACAAAAACCCAGCCCACACACTTTGCTCCTCTGACAAAAGCCTACTCACTGCCCTTGGCTCTCCACACCCTGACTGCCAACCCCTTGCCTTTACCCTGGCGCTCCCTCCCTGTTTAGATCTGCCAGGTCACATTACTTAACAATCTTGAAAGCCATACTGAAAACCTTCCCCCAGGAGACACTACCCTGCTAATCTCCATCATCCTAGGTCAGACAGCCCAAAAGCCACCCTTTGCATTTAACCTATATATAATAATTTATAAATATAAGAAGAATTTATGCACTTCTTTCATTCCTTTGTTCTTTTCTTCATACTCTTGCTTTTTCCAGTTTGAGTTGTTTTATCTGCCTCCTCCTGTCTCATGCCTACAATTTATATCTGTCTGTCCTGCTTTAGATCATAAGCTATATATCTACAATTATTTATATATGTTAATATCTGTCTCCCCCTCTAGAGTGTAAGTTTGTTGTGGGCAGGAAACATGTCTACCAAGGCTGTTCTGTTGTACTCTGTACTGGTCATGGGTTCAAATCCCGGCTCTGCCAACTGTCAGCTGTGTGACCTTGGGCAAGTCACTTAACTTCTCTGTGCCTCAGTTACCTCATCTGTAAAATGGGGATTAAGACTGTGAGCCCCACATGGGACAACCTGATCACCTTGTATCCTCCCCAGCACTTAAAACAGTGCTTTGCACATTGTAAGTGCTTAACAAATGCCATTATTATTATTATTACTCTTCCAAGTACAGTGCTCTGCACCCAGTAAGCCCTCAATAAATATGATTGATTGTTCAGCTCCTTGAGGGCAGGGACTTTTGTGTCTATTGGACATTCCCAAGCACCTGAAACAGTTCTCTGAGGTTGCACAATACAGTGCTCTGCCCTTAATATGCAGCCAGTGCAATGTTCTGCACCCAGTAGGTGTCCAATACAGTGGTCTGCACCTAGTCTGCAGCCAGCACAATGCCTTACACCCAGTAGGTGTCCAGTATAGTGCCCTGCACCTAATATGCAGCCAGTGAAAGAATCTGCATCCAATAAATTAGAGAAGTAGTGTGGCCCAGTGGAAAGAGCACGGGCTTTGGAGTCAGAGGTCATGGGTTCAAATCCTGGCTCTGCCAATTGTCAGCTGTATTACTTTGGGCAAGTCACATAACTTCTCTGTGCCTCAGTTACCTCATCTGTAAAATAAGGATTAAGACTGTGAGCCCCCTGTGGGACAACCTGATCACCTTGTAACCTCCCCAGCGCTTAGAACAGTGCTTTGCACATAGTAAACACTTAATAAATGCCATTAGTATTATTATTAATAGATGTCCAGTACAGTGCTCTGCACCTAGTACACAGCCAATGAAATATTCTGCACCCAATAGGTGTTCAGTGTAGTACTCTGCACCTAGTATGCAGCCAGTGCAATGTTCTATACTCAGTAAGTGTCCAGTACAGTGCTCTGCACGTTATATGCAGCCAGTGCAGTGTTCTGCAGTCAGTAAGTGTATAGGAGAGGAAGAAGACCCAGACATTGGGTGAGGTGACCTGCTCAGAGCTAATCTGAGAAGCAGAAGCAATAGTATGGAGAAGTAGCACGGCTTAGTGGATAGACCACGGGTTCAGGAATCAGAAGGACCTGTGTTCTAATCTTGACTCTGCCACATGCCTTCCATGTGACCTTGGGCAAGTCACTTCACTAAACTGTGCCTCAGTTACTTCGTCTGTAAAATGGGGATAACAGTGGGAGCTCCATGTGGGACAGGGACTGGGTCCAACCTGCTTAACTTGTATCTACCCCAGTGCTTAGAACAGTGCTTGGCATATAGTAAGCACTTAACAAGTACCATAATCCTCATGATTACTATTTTTAGTCCCAGCAGGGTGCTGAGCCAGGCACAGAAGCTTGGCCGGAGGCAGAACCCTCCTAAGCCTTAACCCTGGGGGCATGGAAGGCTGTGCTCTGGTCTCCAGTGATCCCGGAATGAGCACAGGCCTCTGGGTGCCAGCTGAGCTGAGGAGAAACTGGCCCCATCAGCTCAATTTGCCTTTGGGTGGGGGCAGATGAGAGGTTGGTCCCCTTTTGAGACACCTTAGCTTTCCTTAGGGAGGTACATTGGGCCACTGGACAGTTTTAGAAAAGCAGCGTGGCTCAGTGGAAAGAGCCCGGGCTTTGGAGTCAGAGGTCATGGGTTCAAATCCCCGCTCTGCAAATTGTCAGCTGTGTGACTTTGGGCAAGTCAGTTAACTTTTCTGGGCCTCAGTTCCCTCATCTGTAAAATGGGGATTAAGACTGTGAGCCCCACATGGGACAACCTGATCACCTTGTATCCTCCCAGCGCTTAGAACAGTGCTTTGCACATAGTAAGCGCTTAACAAATACCATCATTATTATCATTATTATTGTAGGGGAGCGGGGGCAGAAGGATAGGAAATACAGAGAGCAGGGCAGTTTGAGCTCCTTGGGGGAGGGGGTTCGGGTCTGAACACTGAGGACCCAGGCCTCAGTTACCGCATCTGTAAAATGGGGATTCAGTACCTGTTCTCCCTCCTCCTACTTAGACAGCGAGCCCCACGGGGCGACAGGGACTGTGTCTACCCAGATTCTTGGTGCAATGCTTAGTCCCAAGAAACCTCTTAACCGATACCATAGAAAGAAAGAAAAGAAAAGAGAAGAAAAAGGAACCTCAGTTTCTGTGCTTGGGACACATCAGGGCGCCCCACATTATCCTATCTTTCAGACAGCTAAGAGAATAGAACTCTGGCACTTGGGGAGATAATAATAACAGTGATGATGGCATTTGTTAAGTGCTTACTATGTGTCAAGCACTGTTCTAAGTGCTTGGGTTGATACAAGGTAATCAGGGTGTCTCATGTGGGGCTCACAGGCTTCACCCCCATTTTACAGATGAGGTAACTGAGACACAGAGAAATGAAGTGGCTTGCCCAAGGTCACACAGCAGACAAGTGGAAGAGCCGGGATTAGAACCCATGACCTCTGAGTCCGAAGCCTGGGCTCTAGCCACTGAGCCATGCTGCTTCTCTGAGATGTGATAACGAGAAATATGTTAGGAAGGTTTTATTGTTTGTTGATTGCTGCCTTAGGTATTTAATGAGGGTTTGGGGATCCAGGAGGCCAAGAGCTATTGAGTATTTGGCTACTAGAGTCATTTCTTCCTGGGAATTTGCTGGCTAAAATGTCTGATCTGCCACTAAGCCAGGCTCCAGTTGGGAGAAGCAGAGCAAGCTGGGCAGTGGGAAGAGAGGTTGGGGCTGGAGACTTGGAATCCCAGCTTTTCCAGCTGCTTTGACCCATGACTCTTCCATCTCTTTTGAGGCCACAGTTTGCCCATCCATGAAATGGGGTGTCTGGGAAGCCCGGCTGGCCAGCCGAAGAAGTTCGGGACACCAGAGACGATTGACTTAGCTTATTGCTTCCCTGGTGGTCAGCGGGCAAGAGTGGAGGCAGGGAGGGGATGGCAGAGGTGGATTTTCAGCTGCTGAGCCCCAGGAAACCTGGAGAACTAAACAGAGAGGGAGGGCGGTGGGATACTAAAACCAGGGCCCCTGCGGCAATAATAATAATAATGAATAATTATGGAATTTGTATGTGCCAAGTACTGATCCAAGTGCTGGGGTAGATCAAGCTGATCATGTGGGACACAGCCCCTTTCCCACACAGGGCTCACACTCTTAATCCCCATTTTACAGATGAACTAATTGAGGCCCAGAGAAGTTAAGTGGCTTGCCCAAGTTCACACAACAGACATGAGGTGAGGTGGAGCCGGAATTAGAACCCATGTCCTTTGAGAAGCAGCGTGGCTCAGTAGAAAGAGCACAGGCATAGGGGTCAGAGGTTGTGAGTTCTAATCCCGGCTCCACCACTTCTCAGCTGTGTGACTCTGGGCAAATTACTTAACTTCTCTGTGCCTCAGTTACCTCATTTGTAAAATGGGGATTAAAGACTGTGAGCCCTACATGGGACAACCTGATTACCTTGCATCTCCCCCAGTCCTTAGAGCAGTGCTTGGCACATAGTAAGTGCTTAACAAATACCATCATCATCATCATCATCAACATCATCATCACCATCATTCTAGCTCCCAGACCCATGTTTGAGCCACTAGACCGTGCTGCTTCCCTGCTATATGTAGAAAGCAGTTTGGTTCAGTGGAAAGAGCATGGGCCTAGGAGTTAGGAGGACCTGGGTTCTAATGTTGGCTCTGCCACTTACTTCTTTGTGACCTTGGGTAAGTCACTTCACTCCTCTGTGCCTCAGTTACCTCATCTGCAAAATGGAGATTCAGTAACTGTTCTCCCTCCTACTTGTAAGTCCCGGATGAGACCTTTGTGGCTTAGTGGAAAGAGCACAGGCTTGGGAGTCAGAGATCGTAGGTTCTAATCCTGGCTTCGCCACTTGTCAGCAGTATGACTTTGGGCAAGTCACTTAACTTCCCTGTGCCTCATTTACTTCATCTGTAAAATGGGGATTAAGATTGTGAGCCCCAAATGGAACAATCTGATTACCTTGTATCTACCCCAGGTCATAGAACAGTGCTTGGCACGTAGTAAGCGCTTAACAAATACCATTATTATTATTATTATTATTATTATATGGACCCTAGCACTTAGTAAGGTGCTTGGCCTATAATAAGTGCTCAACAAATACCACAATTATTACTATAATGATCATGGAAATTGTTTAGAGCTTGCTGCTTCTGAATCAGGTCAGAAAGAGGTCCCGTCTCATCGTATAATAATAATGGAAAATATTAAAAGCTTACCATTTGTCATGGACTAGGGTCGATAAAAGAAAAAGGGCTCATAGTCTGAGGAGTAGTGGGGGAGATCAAGTATAGAATCCCCATTTTACAGGTGATGAATCTATGGCACAAAGAAGCAAGGTGACTGACCCCAGGTCACACAGCAGGGAAGCAACTGAGCAGGGATTAGAAGCCAGGTCCTCTGCCGTAATAGTACTAATAATAATATTTGTTAAGCACTCATTATGTGTCAGACACTGTTCTAAGCGCTGGGGTAGATACAACATAATTGGGTTGAACATAGTCCCGGTCGCACATAGGGCTCACAGGTCATAATCCCACATATATTTACATATATACATATATATACATATATATATATATATACATACATACATATATATATAATATTTATTTATTTATTTATTTATTGGTATTAAGTGCTTACTATGTGCCGCATAGTCCCTTTTCCACATGGGGCTCACAGTCTTTGTCCCCCCATTTTACAGATGAGGAACTGAGGCTCAGTGAAGTGAAGTAACTTGTCCAAGGTCCCACTTCATTCATTTATTGAATCATTTTTATTGAGCGCTTACTGTGTGCAGAGCACTGTACTATGCGCTTGGGAGAATATAGTATAACAATATAACAGACACATTCCTTGTCCTCAATGATAATGATAATAATGATGGTACTTGTTAAGCGCTTACTATGTGCCAAGCATTGTTCTAAGCACTGGATCTTACAGGAGGCAAGTAGCAGAGCCTGGATAGGAACCCAGGTCCTTCTGACTCCCAGGCCCGTGCTCTGTCCATTAGGCTATGCTGCTTCTCTAGACCTGCCATCCTGCCCTGTGCTCTTTCCACCGGCCACTCCGGAGTGGGCGTGGATGGGCCGGGCCTCTGCTCTGGCTGCTTCTCAGGATTCCCAAGGGTCCGAGAGCAGAGGGTACTGGAAGACAGGCCTGGCCTAACATGGAGTTGGGGGCAGGACCGGGTTGGGGGGGTTGGGGCGGTGGTGAGGGTCCTGAGGGAAGTTGGGGGTGGAACTTCACTGCCAGGGAAGACTTGGGGCCCTCTCCCAGCCGCGGGGCGACTGCCATCGCTCCCCACCCCCCCAACTGGCCATCGCTCCCAGCGTCCGAGGGAGGCGGTCCCCCCGTGGGTTCGCGCGCTTGGTCGGTGGGGCGGGGCATTCCCTGGCCCGTCTGACCCGTCTCCCTGTCTTATTCGTGTCCCATCTGTTGCAGGTGCCTGGCCGGCTGGAGGACCCGCCCCAGGCACGGCGGGAGCCGGCCGCTCAGCTTCGTGCATGGCGCGGTCCGGGCTGCGGCCCCTCGCCTCCGCCCTGCTCCGCTGCGGCCTGCTCACGGCGGCGCTCTTCTCGGACGGGCTGTGGGCGGAGGCCGGGGCCCCCGCGGCTGGGGCCCGCCCGGGGCCAGCCAATGAGTCCTGCTCGGGGACCTCGGACTGCAAGGAGGGCGTCATCCTGCCCATCTGGTACCCGGAGAACCCGTCCCTGGGCGACAAAATCGCCCGGGTCATCGTGTACTTCGTGGCCCTGATCTACATGTTCCTTGGGGTCTCCATCATTGCGGACCGCTTCATGGCCTCCATCGAGGTCATCACATCCCAGGAGAGGGAGGTGACCGTCCGGAAGCCCAACGGGGAGACCGGCACGGCCACCATCCGCGTGTGGAACGAGACGGTCTCCAACCTGACCCTGATGGCCCTGGGTTCCTCGGCCCCAGAGATCCTCCTTTCCCTGATCGAGGTGTGCGGCCACGGGTTCGCGGCCGGTGACCTGGGCCCGTCCACCATCGTGGGCAGCGCCGCCTTCAACATGTTCGTCATCGTGGGCATCTGCGTCTACGTGATCCCTGAGGGGGAGGCCCGGAGGATCAAGCACCTGCGGGTCTTCTTTGTTACGGCCGCCTGGAGCGTCTTCGCCTACGTGTGGCTCTACATGATCCTGGCCGTCTTCTCGCCGGGGGTGGTCCAGGTGTGGGAGGGCCTGCTCACCCTGTTCTTCTTCCCTGTCTGCGTCCTGCTGGCCTGGGCGGCCGACCGCCGGCTCCTCTTCCCCAAGTACGCACCCAAGAGGTACCGGGCGGACAAGCACCGGGGCATCGTCATTGAGACGGAGGGCGGCCCCCCCAAGGGTATCGAGATGGACGGCAAGGTGGCCAATGATGCTCACTTCCCGGGCGGGAGCCCGGGCCCCATTGACGGCCGGGAGGCGGACCGGTCTCGCCGGGAGATGATCCACATCCTCAAGGACCTGAAGCAGAAGCACCCGGACAAGGACCTAGACCAGCTGGTGGAGCTGGCCAACTACCATGCCTTGTCCCACCAGCAGAAGAGCCGGGCCTTCTACCGCATCCAGGCCACCCGGCTGATGACCGGGGCTGGGAACGTCCTGAAGAAGCACGCAGCCGAGCAGGCCAAGAAGGCCTCCGGGCTGAGTGAGGTGCGCCCCGAGGAGCCCGAGGACCCCAAGGTCTCCAAGGTCTTCTTCGACCCGTGCTCCTACCAGTGCCTGGAGAACTGCGGAGCCGTGCTCCTGACTGTCGTCCGGCGCGGGGGCGACCCCTCTGAGACCCTGTACGTGGACTACAAGACCGAGGATGGCTCGGCCAATGCCGGGGCCGACTACGAGTTCACCGAAGGCACAGTGGTCCTGAAGCCCGGGGAGACGCGCAAGGAGTTCTCTGTGGGCATCATCGACGACGACATCTTCGAGGAGGATGAGCACTTCTTCGTCAGGCTCAGCAACGTCCGCCTGGCCGAGGAGCCCCTGGGGGATGGCCCACCCCCGGCTCCGCGGGCCGCCCTGGCCTCCCCCTGCATGGCCACCGTCACCATCCTGGATGATGACCATGCCGGCATCTTCACCTTCGAGCGCGACCTAGTCCGCGTCAGCGAGAGCGTCGGCATCATGGACGTCCAGGTCCTCCGCACCTCAGGTGCCCGGGGAACGGTCCTAGTCCCCTTTAGGACGCTGGAGGGCTCGGCCAAGGGCGGCGGCCAGGACTTCGAAGACACCTATGGAGAGCTGGAGTTCAAGAATGATGAAACCGTGTAAGTGACCTTTCCCCTCTCCTCCGCCCATTCCCCGGGCCCCAGTGGACTTCCGACATTCCGTGGGGAGTGGTCCACCAGCTCTGGGCCAATTCCGCCTCCCGGTTCCGCCTCCCGGCTCACTTTCCGTCTGTCTATCCGTCTGTCTGTCTGTCCGTCTCCCCCATCTAAGCCTCCTCCTAAGCAGGAAACCCCACAGCAGGGTCTACCGGAGTCAGCATCTCCAGCCCAGGCCAAATTCAGGGGGCGGAAGAGGGGAAGGGTGTGTCGGGGTGGGAGAGAGGCAGACTTTGGGAGTGCCCTCAGGCCAAATGGAAGGACGCCCCAGAGACAGCCGAGTTCAAGCGCCCCTGTAAGAGTGGGGGGCTCCGTTGTAGATTGAGGCCCCCGCCAGGACAGTGACCAGAGGAGACCCAGGCTAGTTCCAGGTCTTTCCGGTTGCCACCGGGCCCCTTTGTTTTGTGTCTGGCACAGCGGGCCTAGGGGCGTGGAGTTCAGGGCTCAGGGTAGGCACTGCTTGAGTATACCTCTCAGGGACTCTGGTCTTGGCTCCGGAGAGGCTTCTGAGAAATCCCAGGATCGGCCTTCTTCTATTGAGACCATCTCCTCCCACAGTCCAAGAGTCCTCCCTTTAAAGTCACCTTTCCCTCAGGGCCTTTCCTCCAGGCAAAACACCCCTGGGAAAGAGGACTTGATTTTTGTTCTTTTTTCATGGTATTTTGCTAAGCGCTTACCATGTGCCAGACATCGTACTAAGCGGCTGGGTCAGATACAAGCCCATCCGTGTCCCTCATGGGACTCACGGTCTTCATCCCCATTTTACAGATGAGATAACTGAGGCCCCGAGAAGTGAAGTGACTTGCCCAGGGTCACACAAGAGACAAGTGGTGGAGCTGGGATCAGAACCCCGGTGCTTCTGACTCCCCGGCCCGGGCCCTCTCCGCCAGGCCACACTGCTTCTCTTGATGCCTTCCAAACTTTGCTCTGAGCTTTCCACCCTCAGGCCCCTGGCCTCGTTCCATCACAAGTGGGTGGGGAAGACCAATGAGAAGTGTTGAAAGGAATAGATGGTAGACCTAAAGAACAGAATGAGCCAAGAGAGAGAACCAGGAAACAAACTCTCCTAAACAATGACATTTTAGGGACCCGGCAGGTTGACTGAAGCAGATGTTACCCCTCATCCTCCCGTAGTAAAGCCAACTTTAATGGTGGCTTGTCAAGGTGTCCTTGATAGACCTAGCTTCCCTGGTAGTGACAGAGAGAACCTCAACACTGCTTCACGCAACTTGCCCATCAGGCCTGTGTACTCTCCCCTCTTTTCGGCAGCGGCCACCAAGAGAAAAAAGAGAAAAGCTATGTTTTCCCAGCATGACTTGACATTTTCCTTGATTAATCCCAGTTTTGTCAGACAGTTTTTTTTAAGGTATTTGTTAAGTGCTTACTATGTGCCAGGAAACTGTACTAAGCACTGGGGTAGTTACGAGCTAATCAGGTTGGACACAGTCCATGTTCCACATGGGGCTCTCAGTCTTAGTCCTCATTTTACAGATGAGGTAACTGAGGCTCAGAGAAGTGAAATGACTTTCCCAAGTTCACCCAGCAGACAAGTGGCACAGTCAGGATTAGAACCCAGGTCCTCTGACTCCTAGGCTTGTTCTGTATCCATTAGGCCATGCTGGATCTCCCCATTGTTTTCCCAGAGTGCCTTCCAATTAATTACCCATTTCCAGCATCACGATATTCCTGTGAAGTGTGGCCTAGTGGAAAGATTACAGTCCTGGGAGTCAGGAGGCCTGGGTCCTCTCCTGCTTGCCCACTGGGTGACCGTGGGCAAGTCACTTACTTAACTTGTCTGGGCCTCAGTTTCCCCACCTGGGAAATGGGGGTGAAATACCTCATCTCACTCCCCCTTAAGAGGGTGAGCTTCATGTGGGACTCTATCCAATCTGCTTATATTGTATCTACCTCATTGCTTAATTCTGTGCTTGGCACCGAGTAAGCACTTTGCAAATACCAGGAGTATTACCGATCTCTCCATTTTACAGATGAGGCAACTGAGGTGCAAAGAGATTTAAGGACTGTCCCCCAATCTCATAGCAGGTCAGGGTCAGAGTTGGGACACGAACTGCCACTAGGTAACTTTACTCTTCCCTCATCCCTCTGCCTTGGGGGAGAAGAATGCTCAAATGTCCTTATGTGCTCCCATGACAGCCCATGCCTCCCTGTCCTTTCATTTGCCTCAGGGAATTTTGTGGCCCAGTGGAGAGAGCAAGGGTCTGAGAGTCAGAAGGACCTGGGTTCTAATTCTGGCTCCTCCACTTGTCTTCCACTTGCCACTTGAAGTGAAGTGAAGCTCAGGTGTAAAATGGGGACTGACTTTGAGCCCCATGTGGAACATGGACTGTGTCCAAGTATCTACCCCACTGCTTAGTTCAGTGCCTGGCACATAGTAAGCGCTTAATAAACACCAAAAAAAAAAGAATCCAGATTTTGCCTGAATTTTGGTCCAATTGGACACATGTAGTACAGTGTTAAGCACTCAGTATGGTGCTCTCCATACAGAAAGTGCTCAAAAAATACCATTGATTAATTGATTGGAAAGAGCAAAACACTGAGAGTCAGGAGTGGCTTTGTCACTGCCTGCCGTATTACCTTGGGCAAGTCACTTACCTGCTCTGGCCTTCAGTTTCCTCATCTGTACAATGGGGAATACCTGTTCTCCCTCCCTTCTGGAATACGAGCCCTATTTGGTTCAGGGACTGGGTCCAGTCGTATTCCATCTATCTCAGCACTTAACGCAGTGCTTGGCTACCATTATAATAATAATCATTATTATTACTAGAAAAAGCAGTAGCCCTGAGCTTGTTCCCTGATCCCTGAGCTGGTAGGCTTTACTCCCCGACCAGCTCACTCCCATCTGAGCCTGACAGGAGGTTAGAGCCTTTGTGTTTTAGTAAAAAGGATGAACTCTGAATACCACGGTTTCCCCAGAGGGCAGATTAGAAACAGGACTATCAACTCCCCAGACCTAATTGGCCAGGGTCCAGTCCAAGTGTTGGTTGCCACGTGGCTTAGTGGATAGAGCATGGACCTGGGAGTCAGAAGGACGTGGGTTCTAATTGCAGCTCCTCTACGTGTTTGCTGTGTGACCTTAGGTGAGTCACTTAACTCCTCTGGGCCGCGGGTCCCTCACCTGTAAAATGGGGGTTAAGACTGGGAGCTCCATGTGGGACAGGGACCGTGTCCAATCTGATTAACTTGTATCTACCCCAGCATTGAGACCAATGCTTGGTACATAGTAAGTGCTTAACAAGTACTATCATTGCTATTATTAGTCTGCGATGCCGCTACCCGGGTCTGCAGTCACATGGGCAAGAACAGACACCCAAAACCCAGGGGGATTCTGGGGACACCTGTATCACGCCCTTCAGAGAGCCCCTCAGTCCAGTGATCTGAGGCACCATCTTGTTTAGTCTCTTTCCCCCAAGCAGGATCACCCACAAAGCTCCAGAAAAAAGAGACCCACCCTGTCTATCGAGGCCTTCTAGGGTCCCTGCCGGCTGGGTCCGGAAGCTGTAGGCTTCTGTGGGGTGGCAGGGAGCCCTGGTCAGAGAGAAAGGCAGGTCATCCCAACAGACTGCTGAGATTGAGCCCCTAGGAGATGGAAGCACTGTGCTTGGAGTCGGTTGCTCATGGCCTGAGTCCCGGAAAACGAAACCAGATGACATGAGAGAGCCAGAAAATTCTCATTGCTGCTGCCTCTTCACCTAATGAAGAGTTTGGGGTTCAAAGGGGAGTCGAGGCGAAAACGTTTTTTCCCTATCTCTGGAGATCCTGAGGGGATGCTAGAAACCGCCCCTCCTACTGAGTTGCTGAGAGAGACCCTGCCGTGGAGCTTCTTCATTTTGGATGGTTTCCTCTCTTGGCTCCTGAGGTCAAAGTTTCCTTGCTTGAGAATTAGGGTGAGGCTCTGGGGAGACCAGGGTTGATGAGTAGGTGGGGGAGATGGGTGGGGGCTCCTGTAGGCTGGCATGGCCAGGGACCACTTCCTCCCTCCCCCTTCCCTCTCTGGATTCGTCCCAACTGCAACTGGAGAACAAAGCATGGGGAGCAGGGAGGGAAGGGGGAAGGGACTCAGGGTTAGCTCTGAAAAAAGGGAGTCGGGCCTGACCAGATCCGAGTTGTGAATCATCCTGCAGAGATCTTGACCAGGGCGGTCAGCTGGTGATGGAGGTAAAAAGGCATAAGACGGGATGCGCCCTAGGAAGAGTCTGAAAGTGCCTGCCCATTTACAACAGGACTTGGATCACTTCAAGAGCAATGTACAATGTAGGAGGGAGTAGGATGGAATCCCCATTTTCCAAATGAGGTAACTGAGGCATGGAGAAGTGAAGTGACTTGCTCCAGGTCACATGGCAGACAAGATTAGAACTCAGGTCCTCAGACTCCCAGCCCCATGCTCTTTCCACCAGGTTCAGCTTCTCCTCAGCATGCACCTGCCTGCTGTGTGACCTTGGGCAAGTCACTTCACTTCACTGGGCCTTGTTTCTTCCTCTGTAAAATGGGAATTAAACACCCATCCTCCCTCCTTCCTGTAATGTGAGCCCCAAGTGGGACAGGGACTGTGTCCAATCTGATCATCTTGCATCTGCCCCAGTGTTTTGCATAAAGTGAGTTCCTAATACATACCAAAATTATTGTAACTATTATTATTATCTTCTAGACTGTGAGCCTTCTAGACTGTGAGCCCACTGTTGGGTAGGGACCATCTCTATATGTTGCCAACTTGTACTTCCCAAGCACTTAGTACAGTGTTCTGCACACAATAAGCGCTCAGTAAGTACGATTGATTGATTGATTATCATTATTAAATTTAGAAAATTGTTTTTTTGGGAAAAATCTTTCGCGATTTCTGGATCCATTGTGTGTGTTGCATTCATTGAAGGCATCTTTGTTCAATCAATCAATTGTACTTATTGAGCACTTACTATGTGCACAACACTGTACTAACCGTTTGGGTGAGTATGATATAACAGAGTTGGTAGACACATTTCATGCCCATAAAGAGTTTTGGAGGCCTAGAAACCACTCAGAAAGAGCATCTGGGTCAATACCTACCTTGTGGAGATAAAGAGTTTGGCCCCTGTAAATCCTGGTGCAACCCAATTATAGGGCAACACTCTGTGGGGATGGAAGGTGCCACATCTGTTGAGCTTTGTTGAAGACTAATGGTAATAATAATATTATTATTATTGTAGTATTTGTTAAGCGCTTACTGTGTGCCAGGCACTGAACTAAGTGTTGAGGTATATACAAGCAAATCGGGTTGGACACAATCCCTGTCCCACGTGAGACTCACAGTCTCAGTCCCCAATTTACAGATGAGGTAAGTGAGATCCAAAGAAGTGAAGTCACTTACTTGCCCAAGGTCACACAGCTACACATGGAGGAGCCTGAATTATAACCCATGACCTTCTGACTCCCAGGCCCGTGCTCTATCCATTACACCACGGTAATATCACGTGGTGTGATCCCATCTTTAGGACAGGGATTACTGAGAACCGAGCCCTCTTTGTTAGCAATTTGAATAATTCCACTGGCCTTTTTGTCAATCAAAATAGATCCCAGAGAAGCAGTGTGGCGTAGTGGATAGAGGATGGGCCTTGAATCAGAAGGACCTGGGTTCTAATGCTGACTCTGTGACTTGTCTGCTGAGTTATCTTGGGCAAGGCACTTCACTTCTGTGGGCCTCAGTTTCCTCATCGGTAAAATGGGGATTAAAACTGTGACCCCCGTGTGGGACAGGGGATGTTCATCCTGATTAGCTTGTATCTACCGCAGTGCCTGGCCCATAGGAAGTGCTTAATAAATACCATTAATAAACCAAAAAACTGTTGAAATTTGGACCTTAGCCTGGGAATGAAATACCAGGAGGAAGTGTATCTGCTAATTTTGTGATATTGCAGTTGTCCAAGTGCTTAGTACAGTGTCCTGCACATAGTAAGTGGTCAGTAAGTACCGTTGATTGACTGATTGATTCGTCTGGAAGAGGGCTCTCCTAATGGATAAGGCACAGGCCTGGGATTCAGAAGGACCTGGGCTCTAATCCTGGCTCTGCCACTTGCTTTCTGTGTGACCTTGAACAAGTCACTTCACTTTTCTGGGCCTCAGTTCACTCATCTGTGAGACAAGGATGAAGTCTATGAGCGCTGTGTGGAAAGAGGACTGTGTCCAGCCTGATAAGCTTCAATCTACCCCAACACTCAGTACACTCAGTATACTCAGTACAGTGCCTGGCACATAGTAAGTGCTTAATAAATACCCTAATTACTATTATTATTATTTTTATCATAAGCCCTTAAAAATACCATAACAAAGATAGAGAAACTGTATGGCATAGTGGATAGAGCCTGGGCCTGGGATTCAGAAGGTCAGGTCATGTGTTCTAAGCCTGGCTCTGCCACTTGTCTGCTGTGTGACCTCGGGCAAGTCACTTCACTTCCCTCATCTGTAAAATGGGGATTGAGGCTGTGAGCCCCACGTTGGGGAGGGACTGTGTCCAACCTGATTTGCTTGTATCCACCCCAGCTCTTAGTGTGGTGCATGGCACGTAGTAAGTGCTTAATAAATACCATAATAAATACCATAACAAAAATATTTCTGAAGATTAGATCAGGTGGATTTTGATCAGCTGTTGGGGTGGGGACTGACAGGGAGGCGCTTCATAAAGTCTCCCTTATCTTTTCCTCTTCTAGAGGCTTGCTTGATTATTGACATTTATGCAGAGGACTGGCATACAAGATTTTAGATTGTAAGCTTCTCATGGACAGGGAACAGATCACTTTATTCTGAAACTTCTCAGGTGAGTAGTACAGTGCACACTACCAAGTGGGCACTCAGTAAATGCTCCCACTCCCAGTGGAGCTCAAAATCAAATGGATTAGTGAAGTGAGTTCCAGGGATCTGAGAGGAGCCCCTAAACTGCTGGATGTTTAAGGGTTGTTTAGGATCCCTAGCACCTTTGGGGATTCCTTACCTTTAGAAAGTGGGGAAAACAAAGTGACCCTTCTAGCTCTGGAAGAACGTGCCCAGATCAGGGTCAACTCTGGGCCAGGGTCAGGTCAGCCTCCGCTTGGGTGGGCGGAAAGAGCTCCCGGGGGCTGCCCCACTTTGGCTTCCGCGTCCCCCCTGTAATGGGAGACTGAGATCAGAAAAGACAGCTGCCTCCGTACTCACGTAGCCTGCCATGGTCCCATCTCCTTTGGAAAGTCTGTGTCCGGGCTGCGCTCCCATAGCAAAGCAGAAACTCTCCCTCTGACTGTGCCAAAGCCATGATGGAATGTCCCCCTGGCCTCCCTCTGCCCCTCCCCTGCGGGACAACTGTTTACTGGGGTGGGGGTGGAGCTGGGGTTGGCAGGCAGGCAGGCACCCCCTCTCTTCCCCGGGGAGTTGTAACCTGATGACTTTCTAGGAATGGCGGGGGAAGCCAGGGGATTCTCACCATGAGGTGGTCCATCAGATGACATGCGGTCAGGCGGCCCTTACCGGAGAAGCCGGGATCCCTCACCCATCCCCCTACAATCGCCGGTTGTGTTTTGCTGAGCCTCCTGGGCCTGGAGTCTGACTGACCTGAACTTCTCTGCTCCTACGCAGAGGAGCGGTGGTCCTGAGAAGAGATCCAGCCTGGCTCTGGCCTCAGAACTGGATACATCTGTGTCCATAGTGGATTTCTGGCTATATTGAGAACTCCATCTTGAACCCCGGTGGGGCTGGACCTGCAACAGTCCCCTCAGTTGCCCTTGGGGGGTCAGGGTTGCCTGACCCCTCAGGGATCAAGATCCCTCTAATAATAATAATGATAGTAATTGTGGTATTTGTTAAGCACTTACCGTGTGTCAGACACCGTATTAGGCGCTGGGGTGGATTCAGGCAAATCAGGTTGGACCCAGTACCTGTCCCCCTCTGGGGTTCACAGTCTCAATCCCTAGCTTACAGATGAGGTAACTGAGGCCCAGAGAAGGGAAAGGACCTGTCCAAGGTCACACAGCAGACAAGTGGCTGAGTGGGGATTTGAATCCAGCTGTTTTTGACTCTTGGGTCTATGCTTTATCCAGTAAGCCACACTGCTACCTGGATTTTTATGTAGTTCGTTTATTTTTACATCACTTAGTTTATTTTTGCCCTCTCAACATCCCCGTGAAGTAGAGAAAGGCAAGGATTATTATTCCCATTTTGCAGATGAGGAAACTGAAATTATTTGAATATGTAGTATAAAAAGTTTATGTTTCCCTGAATTGTGGAGATAATTGCTTCAAATCTTTACCAGGCTCTGTTTGTGGAGACTGGTACCCAGGAAGTGTTGAGTATTGGGTAGAAAAGAGAATCTGGCAGTCTCCTTCTTCTGGTTTCCATATGGGCAGGGATCTTCTCTATTTACTCTATTGTACAGTACTCTCCCAAGTGCTTAGAACAGTGCTCTTCATATAATAAATGCTCAATATATACCACTGACTGATTGCTGGTGAAGAGCATGGCCTAGTGGAAAGAGCACAGACCTGGGTTCTAATCCCGGCTCTGCCACTTGCCTGCTGTATGACCTTAGGCAAGTCACTTAACTTCTCTTTGCCTCAGTTTCCTCAACTGTAAAATGGGGAGCCAATGCCGGTTCCCTCTCCTGCTGAGACTGTGAGTTCCATTTGGGACAGAAACTGTGTCTGACCTGATGAAATTGTATTTACCCCAGTGGTTAGTACAGTGCTTGACACCCTGTAGTACTTAACAAATACAATAAGAAAGGGCTGCACAGAAAACACTGGGTGTGATCTTATACCTCTCTAGTCCCTCCTTCCTCTTGCCCCTTCATCAACTCTTCCATTTTTCCAAGTAGTATCCCCAGAGGAAATTTCCTGCCTTCTCTCAAAATCCACCCACATCTTCAACCCCATTCCTTCACATCTTAACTAAGCACTTGCCGCCTCCCTTCTTCCCTCACTGACTACTATCTGCGGCTGTTTACTCTCCAGTGCCCTTTCCCCCACTGTTTTCAAACATGGTCAAGTCTCCCTTATCCTAAAAAAGCCCTTCCCTTGAACCCACAGCTCCCTCCAATTATCACCCCGTCTACCGTTCCTCTCCAAACTCCTTGAGCAAATTGTCTACACTCAGTCTCAAGTTCCTCTCCAGAATTTCTCTCCTTGACCCCCTCTAGTCTGTCTTCCGCCCCCTTCACTTCATAGAAACTGCCTTCTCAAAGGTCATAGATGATCTCATTCTTGCTAAATCCAACAACCTCTACTCCATCCTAATCTTCCTTGACCTCTCAGGTGCCTTTGACACCAGTGACCACCCCCTTCTGGAAACATTATCCAACCTTGGCTTTACTGACACTGTCCTCTCCTGGTTCTCCCCCCATCTCTCTGGCCGCTTATTCTCAGACTCTTTCATGGGCTCCTCCTCACCTCCCACCCCATAACTATGGGGGTCCCTCAAGAATCAGTTCTGAGTCCTCTTTTAGTCTCCACGTACACTCACTCCCTTGAAGAACTCACTCACTCCCATGGCTTCAACTACCATCTTTTATAAAGGAGGATTCCCAAAGCTATCTCTGACCTCTCTCCCTCTCTACAGTCTCACAATTCCTCCTGCCTTTAGGATAATCTCTACTTGGATGGCTCGCTGACACCTCAAGCTTAACATATCCAAAAGAAAACTCCTTGTCTTCCCATCCAAACCCTGTCCTCCCGTTACCTTTCCTGTCACTGTAGACAGCACTACCACCCTTCCTGCATCTCACAAGTCCCTACTTGGCATTATCCGTGACTCATCTCTCTCATTCCACCCACATATTCAATCTATCACTGACTCCTGTCAGTTCAACCTTCACAACATCGCTAAAATCCACCCTTTCCTCTTCATCCAAACTGCTGCTACGTTAATCTGAACACTTATACTATCCTGCCTTGATTACTGCATCGGCCAACTTGCTGACTTCCTAGCCTCCTGCCTTTCCCCACTCCAGTGCATACTTCACTCTGTTGCCCTGATCATTTATCAACAAAAATGTTCACTTCACGTCTCCCCAGTCCTCAAGAACCTCCATTGTATTTGCCTGTCCACCTCTGCATCATCATCATCAAAAAGAAACTCCTTACTATCGACTTTTAAGTAGTCAATCACCTCCTTTCTCCTACCTCACCTTACTGCTCTCCTACTCCGATCCAGCCCCCACACATCACTCTTCTAATGGCAACCAACTCACTGCACCTCTATCTCGACTGTCTCCCCACCAACCACTCGCCCACGTCCTGCCTCTGGCCTGGATCGTCCTCTCTCATCTTATCCGACAGATGATCACTCTCCCCTTCTTCAAAGCCTTATCGAAGGCTCATCTCCTCCAGGAGGCCTTCCCTGACTAGGCCCTCATTTCCACTTCTCCTACTCCTTTCTGTGTTGCCCTTACACTTGGATTTGGACCCTTTATTCACCCCATCCTCATGCCCACAGCACGTATTTACATATCTGGAATTTATGCCTACTACTGCCTGTCTCCCCCTCTAGACTGTAAGCTTGCTGCGGGCAGGGAGTGTACCTACCACTTTCTTTATATCATACTCTCCCAAGTGTAAGCACATAGTAGTCTCTCAATAAATACCACTGAATGGTGTATAAGAAACCTTAATCAAATGACGGACCTTCCTGAGAGCCTACTATACTAAACACTTGGCAGAGAACACCAATTACAATGGTCACGATCCCTACCCTCAAGGAGCTTCCACATGAGAGCAGGAAGCCATAAATTGAGCCGCATGTGGGAAAAGTATTATGTCCGATTTGATTATCTCGTATCTGCTCCCAATGCTTATCATATGGGAGGCCCTATAATAAATACAATTACTATGATTATTTTTAAACAGCGAAGGAAAGAAGAAATAAAAGCAGGTAGCAGCCTAAGTTAGGATGAAACAGCTGCATAAATAATTGAATGTCCAGCTGAATTTACATCTATACCTCTCTCTCCTGGTTTTTGCTATTATTTAGTTCCATGACAATAGATTTTTAGATTGTGAATCCCCTGAGGGACAGGGACCATATTTAATTTCTAACTGTGTATTCTTTCCCAGCACTTAGTACAGTGGTCTGCACACAAGAAGCACTTAATAAATATTTCTACTACTACTACTACTACTACTGTTACTATTCATTCATTCATTCAATCATATTTATTGAGCACTTACTGTGTGCAGAGCACTGTACTAAGCACCTTGGAAGTACAAGTTGGCAGCATATAGAGGTGGTCCTTACCCAGCAACGGGCTCACAGTCTAGAATGGGGAGACAGACAACAAAACAAAACATGTGGACAGGTGTCAAGTCACAGTAGTATTAGAGCATTAATCCCAAGAGCGGTAAACCAGGTATAGTTTCCCATAAAAAATATAAAATACATCCATGTGTACCTGAGATCCAAAAAATGTTCCCAAATAATAAAAATGTTTTATACTGAATAAAAATACAATAAATATTATTAGTCTGCATGATTAAATTGTGATATAAATATGGCCCCCAAATAAAACACAATTTATTTGAACAATTAAATGCTGACATGTGTCAGCACAAAAACATCTTCTAGAAAAACTTTCCATGCATTGATTTAATGCTCACTGAAGAAGCAGAATGGCCTAATGGAAGGAGCATGGGCCTGGGATTAAGAGGACCTGGGTTCTAATTCCACCTCTGCCTGCTGTGTGACCTTAAGGAAGTCACTTAACTTCTCTGTGTCTCAGTTCCCTCATCTGCAAAATGGGGGATTCAGTACCTGGTCTCCCACTTCCTTAGACCGTGAGCCCTGTATAGGACAGGGATTGGGTCTGACCTCATTGAATTGTATCTATTCCAGCACTTAGTATAATACTTGACACAAAGTAAGTGCTTAACAGATATCACAATTATTATTGGTGTAGGCCCTCTGCTCAAAGTGGCATCTGATTGGTCAAAGCCAGACTCTGTAATCCTGTGACTTCCCCGAGGAGAGAGCTATTGTCACATGGAATAGGAAGGCTCCTGTTTTCAGCCTATCTATATAAGGCCCCAGGCTCCTTCACACCTGGTATTTTACTCTTCAGGTCCCAGGCTCCCACCTGCCACCAGGTTCCATGACTTGGAATCAGTCAGTCAATGTTACTTATTGAACACTCAGCGCTTGGGAATGTACGATACAACAGAGTTGGTAGAAATGTTCCCTGCCCACAATGGCTCTGCTGCTCAGATCCTGGCTCTGCCACTCGTCTGCTTTGTGATCTTGGGCAAACTGTGCCTCATAACCTCATCTGTAAAATGGAGATTAAGACTGTGAGCCCCCTGTGGGATGTGGACAACATCCCACCTGATTAGCTTGTATCTACCCCAGAGCTTAGTACAGTGTCTGACAAGTAGTAAGTGCTTCACAAATACCATAAAAAACCAAACCAAAACAAAAAAAAAACCTTTTCTCTGTGTCTCGTTCATCTAATCTGCAAAATGGGGATTAAGACTGTGAGCTGCTTATGGGACCTTGACTGCGTCCAACCTGATTAGTTTATATCTGCCCCAGTGCTTAGTACAGTTCCTGTCACATATTATACGCTAAACAAATATCATAAAAAAAAAATGAGTTTACAGTCTAGAGACCTTAGAAGAGGAGTCCTTGTAAGGGAACACACTGGTTGTGGACCAAGTAATGGGGACAACTGTCCCCATCCCCCTCCCCCCCTCCCTCCCTCTGCTGCCGCACCCCCGGTAAAGCTTTGTAGGTTGGGATATCCCTGGGCTGCCTTCCACCGAATGGGGTCTGAGACGTGGGGTATCAGGCTCAATTGCCTGTCCTATATAATAATAATAATGGTATTTGTTAAGCGCTTACTATGTGCAAAGCACTGTTCTAAGCTCTGGGGAGGTTACAAGGTGATCAGGTTGTCCCACAGGGGGCTCACAGTTTTAATCCCCATTTTACAGTTGAGATAGCAGAGGCACAGAGAAGTGAAGTGACTTGCCTAAAGTCACACAGCTGACAGTTGGAGGAGCCGAGATTTGAACCCATGACCTTTGACTCCAAAGCCTTGCTGTTTCCGCTGAGCCATGCTGCTTCTCTGTATGTGCAAGGGCCATTTCTGACACACACCGCTGGCATTATAGGAGGCTTTCTCTGGTGTACTGTCTTCCCCTTCTAGACTGTGAGCCCACTGTTGGGTAGGGACCGTCTCTATATGTTGCCAACTTGTACTTCCCAAGTGCTTAGTACAGTGCTGTGCACACAGTAAGCTCTCAATAAATACAATTGATTGACTGATTGTCATGAAGTATCCTAATGAACCTAATTTATTCATATTCGTATGCAGTTGTATTTGTTGAGCACTTACTCTGCGCAAAGCACTGTACTAAGCACTTGGGAGAGTACAGTACAATAACAAACACATATTCCCTGCCCACAATGAACTCACAGTCTAGAGGGTGAGACAGACATTAATATACATAAATAGATAAATAGATAAATAACAGATATATACATATGTGCTGTGGGGCTGGGAGGGAGGATGAATGAAGGGAGCAAGTCAGGGTGATGCGGAAGGGAGCAGGAGATGAGAAGAAGAAGGCTTAGGGAAGGCTTCTTGGAGGAAATGTGCCTTCAATAAGGCTTTAAAGGTGGGTAGAGAAGTTATTTGTCTGATATGAGGAGGGAGGGTGTCCCGAGACAGAGGCAGGATGTGGGCGAGAGGTCAGTGGCCAAGGTAGACGAGATAGAGGTACAGTGAGAAGGTTAGCATTAGAGGAATGAAACGTGTGGACTGGGTTGTAGTAGGAGAGTAGCGAGGTGAGGTAGCAGTGGGCAAGATGATGGAGTGCTTTAAAGCCAGTGATGAGGAGTTTTTGTTTGATGCAGGGGTGGATGGGCAACCACTGGACTTTCTTGAGCAATGGAGAAACGTGGTCTGAACATTTTTTAAGGAAAATGATTTGGGCAGCAGAAGGAAGTATGGACTGGAGTAAGGAGAGGCAGGAGGCAGGGAGGTTAGCAAGGAGGCTGATACAGTAATCAAGGCGGAATAGAATAATTGCTGGCATTAATGTGGTAGCATCTTGGATGGGGAGGAAGGGGTAGATTTTATTCATTAATTAATTCATTCAGTCGTGTTTATTGAGAGGTTACTGTAGTGCAAAGCACTACACTAAGGTCGTGGGAAAATACTGTACAGCAATAAACAGTGAAATTCCCTTCCCAGAATGAGCTTATAGTCTAGATGGGTGGAGACAGACATCAATACAAATAAATAAAATTACAGATCTGTACATAAGTGCTGTAGGGCTGGGAGAGGGGAAGAGCAAAGGGAGCAAGTCAGGGCAATGCAGAAGGGAGCGGGAGATGAGGAAAAGTGGTGCTTAGTCTGGAAAGGCCTCTTGGAGGAGATGGGCCTTCAATAAGGGTTTGAAGTGGGGGAGAGTGTTATCAGTTGGATTAGAGGAGGGAGGGCGTTCCAGGCCAGAGGCAGGACATGGGTGAGAGGTCAGCAGTGAGACAGGCAAGACTGAGGCAAAGTGAGAAGGTTAGCACTACAGGAGCAAAATGTGAGGGCTGGGTTGAAGGAGGAGAGAAGCGAGGTGAGGTCGGAGGGGGCAAAGTGATGGAATGCTTTAAAGCCAGTGGTGAGGAGTTTTTGTTTGATAAGGAGATGGAGGAGCAACAGGGGATGACATGGCCTGAATGTTTCTGTAGAAACATGATCCGGGCAGCAGAGTGAAGTATGGACTGGAGTGAGGAGAGACAGGATGCTGGGAGGTCAGCTAGGAGGCTGATGCATTAATCCAGGCAGGATAGGATGATTGTATTAACTTGGTAGCAGTTTGGATGGAGAGGAAAGATTGGATTTTAGCGATGTTGTGAAGGTAGAACTGACAGGATTCAGTGATGGCTTGATTATGTGGGTTGAATAAACTTGTAGGGTAACTCACTTTAATATAAAATCTGGCCGCGGTGTGGTACATTGCAGTGCCCAACACACACTATGTCCATATTTTGCTCCCAGTGCCCACACAGAAAAACCAGAGCAAAATCAATTGTATTTATTGAGGACCAGTGCATGGAGAATATTATACTAAGCACTTGGGAGAGGACAATATAACAATATAGCAGGCATATTCCCTGCCCACAATAGGTTTACAAGTCTAGAGGGGGAGGTGTACATTAGTATAAATAAATAAAATTACAAATATGGACATAAGTGCTGTGGGGCTGGGAAGGGGGATGAGTAAAAGGACCAAGTCAGGGTGACGCAGAGTGGAAAGGAAGAAAGGGAAAAGAGGGCTTAGTCAAGGAAGGCCTCTTGGAGGAATTGTACTTTCAATAAGGCTTTGAAGGGTGGGAGGGGAAATGTCTGTTGGAAGTGGGAGAGTGCCATGAGGAATCCTGGTGTGAAAATTCAATAGTGCTGTTTTGATAAAGTGATAAAAGAAGAGCGCTATTATGTGACATTGTTGTGCATAAGGGCTGAGGATAAATAATGAGAATATCATCATTTCTACTATCACGCCAAATTTGTATTCTTGAAGAGCCTGATGCTATGGGAAAATCTTATTACAGTAGCCTTCAACTCAGAGAAAAATATCAATGGGCAAAGAGGACCGATGCCTCAAAGAGGCCACCAGGACAGAAGTGTTTCAGTACAAATTTCTATATTATCATCCTGGCCATCCCTAGCAGAATTCTTGACATCATTTCTGTTCACTGTTAATTTACTGGAGTGAATTCTTTGAACAAACACCGGCTGTTGTTCAGCGTCAACGTCCCGCTGAGGAGCCTCCTGACAAACTGATATATCAGTCTACATAGTTAATGCAGCTGCCAAGATGATCGTTTGGGCCAAATTGACTCCCTGTTTAATAGGATGGTGGGGACTAGAGAAGTAGATTTGGGAATCACCCGTACTGAGGAAATAGAGCCACAGAAGAAGGAATCTCATTCACACATTTTAAGGTTGAAGGTTTGTGGAAAAACTATAAGATCAAAAGATCTTAATGTGTGAGTGTAAATGTATACATTTATGTCTGTGTAAATGTGTGTGTAAATGTGTATGTGCACCTGTGTAAATGTGTAAATGTGTGGAAATATATGTGTGTGTCTGTATAAATGTATATGTGTGCCAGTATGGGACTGGGCACAAATGTTCAAACTTTCAATTCCACAGAATAATTTATATCTGATTTTCTTCCTTGGCCCTCCCATTCCTTCCTTGAACAGTCAACACTTACCCTCTTCCCTTTTCCCCAGGGAGTGCTTCTCAAATTAGGAGTCAAGGAACTTCATCTTTATTCTTGGCTGCAACCCTGCTCTGTCCCCTCAGAGGGCCAAGGAGCAGGGGAAGCTAAATCCTGGGGAGGACCCCCCAACTCCCCAAGGACAATGGGGAGTCCTTGGGTGAATCCCAGTGTGGATCCTATCCTGCTGGGAAGGGGGAAGAAGGAGAGGAAAGAAGGTGAGGGAGAGGGGCCCGAAGGGGGTGAGGCACAGGTCTGTCTTCCCACAGATAATTGCATGTGAAATCAGTCACCAGTGGGACTCTGGGGGCTGTAATTACAGTCCAGGTTCCAGAGAGGATGTGACATGTCTCTACACAAACTGTAAGCCATGTTTTTCTAGTCAGTTCCACATCCCAGCCTGCTGAGTGCATGGTCTCCTCCAAAATCCCTAGCTCAGCTGGTCACAGATCTGGGCCTATTCAGGCTGTGATAAACGGGGATGGGAATGCAATTGGTGAAAACCCCAGCCCCCGGTTTTCCTTGGGATGGACACAAAGAGTGGGTTGGTCTAAAGCCGTAAGTTGGGGAAGCAGCATGGCCTAGTGGAAACAGGAAGGGCCCGAGAGTCAGAATAATAAATAAATAATAATGGCATTTATTAAGCGCTTACTATGTGCAAAGCACTGTTCTAAGCGCTGGGGAGGTTACAAGGTGATCAGGTTGTCCCACGTAGGGCTCACAGTATTAATCCCCATTTTACAGATGAGGTAACTGAGGCACAGAGAAGTTAAGTAACTTGCCCAAAGTCACACAGCTGAAAATTGGCGGAGCCGGAATTTGAACCCATGACCTCTGACTCCAAAGCCCATGCTCTTTCCACTGAGCCACACTGCTTCTCTGCTGCTTCAGAAGACTCAGATTCTAATCCGGGCTCTGCCGCTTGCTTGCTGTGTGACCTTGGCCAAGCCACTTAATTTCTTGGTGCCTCAGTTTCCCCAACTGTAAAATGGGGATTCAGTACTTGCTGTCCCTCCTTGAACAATGCTTGACACTTAGTAAGCACTTAATGAATACCATAAAAAAGCATCCTTTTTTTAGGATTCTAAAAAACCATAAGGTTGGAGCTAAGGTTCCAGCTCTCCCCTTCACCCTCATAATGGCTTCGGTACCATTCTTCGGCCCTCAGTCCTTGAACCCTGGGACAGTGACCTCCCCTATGATCATTCATTCATTCATTCAATCGTATTTATTGAGCACTTACTGTGTGCAGAACACTGTAGTACGCACTTGGAAAATCCAATTCAGCAATAAAGAGAGACGATCCTTGCCCACGTCGGGCTTACAGTCTAGAAGGCATTAATATAAATAGAATTATAGTTGTATACACATCAAAACAGTAATAATAATAATAATTTTGGTATTTGTTAAGCGCTTACTACATGCCAGGCACTGTTCTAAGTGCTGGGGTAGATACAAGGTAATCAGGTTGTCCCACATGGGGCTCACAGTCTTAATCCCCATTTTCCAGATGAGGTAACTGAGGCACAGAGAAGTTAAGTGACTTGCCCAAAGTCACACAGCTGACAACTAAGCAGGCATCAATATAAATAGAATTATAGATATGTACAGATATACACAAGTGATGTGGGGTGGCGGGGTAGAGCAAAGGAGCAAAATCTCCAGTGGCTACCAATCAATCTGCGCATCAGGCAGAAACTCCTCACCCTTGGCTTCAAGGCTCTCCATCACCTCGCCCCCTCCTACCTCACCTCCCTTCTCTCCTTCTACAGCCCAGTCCGCACCCTCCGCTCCTCCACCGCTGATCTCCTCACCGTACCTCACTCTCGCCTGTCCCGCCATCGACCCCTGGCCCACGTCATCCCCCGGGCCTGGAATGCCCTCCCTCTGCCCATCCGCCAAGCTAGCTCTCTTCCTCCCTTCAAGGCCCTACTGAGAGCTCACCTCCTCTAGGAGGCCTTTCCAGACTGAACCCCTTCCTTCCTCTCCCCCTCGTCCCCCTCTCCATCTCCCCAATCTTTCCTCCTTCCCTTCCCCACAGCACCTGTTTATATGTATATATGTTTGTACATATTTATTACTCTATTTATCTTGTACATATCTATTCTACTTATTTTATTTTGTTAGTATGTTTGGTTTTGTTCTCCGTCTCCCCCTTCTAGACTGTGAGCCCGCTGTCGGGTAGGGACTGTCTCTATGTGTTGCCGACTTGTACTTCCCAAGTGCTCAGTACAGTGCTCTGCACACAGTAAGCGCTCAATAAACACGATTGATTGATTGATGTGCGGAGAGAGGGCATTCCAGGCCAGGGGGAGGCCTTGGGTTCTAATCCCTGGCTGTGCCACTTGTCTGCTGTGTGGCCTTGGGCAAGTCACTTCACTTCTCTGGACCTCATCTGTAAAATGGGGATTAAGGCTGTGAGCCCCATGTGGGGTATTGAGTGTGTTCAACCCAACGATCTTGTATCTACCCCCGTGCTTGGTACAGTGCAAATGGGAACTTTTCTGCAGCAAAGGGAACAAACCCTTGAAGAATCTCTGTATGTGTCAAATACTCTTAATTCATTCATTCATTCAATTGTATTTAATGAGCGCTTACTGTGTGCAGAGCACTTGGAGGAGTACAATACAACAATAAACGGTGTCGTTCCCTGCCCCCAACGAGCTCACAGTCTAGAGTTGGGTAGATAGACATGAATACAAATAAATAAAATGACAGATATGAATACAAGTGCTTTGGGACTGAGGGACGAAAGATCAAAGGGAGCAAGTCAGAGTGACGCAGAGCAGAGTGGGAGATGAGGAAAATTTGGGCTTAGTCTGGTAAGGCTTCCTGAAGGAGATGGGCCTTCAGTAAGGTTTTGAAGTGGGGGAGAGTGGTTGTCCATTGGATTAGGGGAGGGAGGGCGTTCCAGGCCAGAGGCAGGATGTAGGTGAAGGGTCGGCAGTGAGACAGGCGAGATCGGGGCATAATGAGGAGGTTAGCACTAGAGGAGTGAAGTGTGCGGGCTGGGTTGTAGAAGGAGAGAAGCAAGGTGAGGAAGGAAGGGGCAAGGTGATGGAGGGCTTTAAAGCCAATGCTGAGGAGTTTTTGTTTGATATGGAGATGGATGGACAACAACTGGAGGTTTTTGAGGTGATATGTCCTGAATATTTTTGTAAGAAAATGTCCCAGGCAGCAGAGTGATGTAAGGACTGGAGTGGGGAGAGGCAGGAGGCTGGGAGGTTAAAAATGGAGACTGATACATTAATCCAGGCTGGATAGGATGAGTGATTGTATTAATGTCATAGCAGTATGGAATGAGAGGAAAAGGCAGATATGAGCTATTGTCCCACAGGGCTCATTCTCGGGCGTCCGCATGACTCTCTGCAGGGCCACAGGCTGAACGCCACTGCTTTTAGAACCGGTGAAAAGAAACCTTCTGCAGAGACTCTATGGATAGAGCAGGCCCCTGGGAGTCTGAGGACCTGGGTTCTCACCCTGGCTCCCCTGCTGGTCTGCTGGGTGACCTTGTGCATGTCATTTCACTTCTGTGTGCCTCAGTTTCTGTAGAGGTAAAATAGGGATTTGTTACCTGGCCTCCCTCATACTTAGACTGTGAGCCCCAAGTGGGACAGGGATTGTGTCTGCCCTGATTACTTGTATCTACCCCAGGGCTTAGTAAAGTGCTCGGCACATAGTATGCATCTCACAAATATGATGGGTATGATCATTATTATTATTTCATTTTGAACAGGGGAACAAACAGGGGACTGGGCAATGATGAAACAGGACAGGGAAAGGGAATGAGGGAGGAAAAGAGAGGGGTAGGAGAGATTCATTCAATCATTCAATCGTATTTATTATTTATTTACTGTGTGCAGAGCACTGTACTAAGCACTTGGGAAGTACAAGTTGGCCATATGGAGGAAGGAGAAGAAAGAGGGGAAGGAGGAGAGGGAGAGGGAGAAGAGAATGAAAGGATAGGGTGGAAAAAAGTTTTCTCCCTCTCTGCCCCTCATTCACCCCTCTCTCACCCCCCTCACTTTTCCAACTGTTTTTCTTGTTCTCCTTAGATTCTGGGGTGGGGTCAGAGGCCCAGAGCCGTGAGAATGAATCACAAGCTCACATGCCCCCAGGGGGCCCAGGGGTCCTAGGGGATGAGTCGGGGTTTGGATCACCAGGCAGCTAAGCTGTGTGGTCTGTAGCAATCCCCACAATCCATTGCTGCTTGCTGGGCTGCAAGGTGATGAAGTGCGCACGGATGCATCCCCTTCCCCCAGGCCCCAACGAAGTTGAGGCTGCTGCAGTGACCTGTGACCCTTTCCTCCTCCCCCCCCCCCCCCCCCCCACCGCATCCCTGGAGAATCCCCCACACTACGTGCAGGGACCATGAGATAACAAAAGCAAGGCCACCCCATGACAGCAGGAGCCCCTTGACTTAGCTACGGAGGTCCCCCTTGACCCCAGGAAGGCAATCATCATCATCATCATCAATGGTATTTATTGAGCGCTTACTATGTGCAGAGCACTGTACTAAGCGCTTGGGAAGTACAAATTGGCAACATATAGATACAGTCCCTACCCAACAGTGGGCTCACAGTCTAAAAGGGGGAGACAGAGAACAAAACCAAACATACTAACAAAATAAAATAAATAGAATAGATATGTACAAATAAAATAAATAAATAGAGTAATAAATATGTACAAACATATATACATATATACAGGTGCTGTGGGGAAGGGAAGGAGGTAAGAAGTGGGGGATGGAGAGGGGGACGAGGGGGAGAGGAAGGAAGGGGCTCAGTCTGGGAAGGCCTCCTGGAGGAGGTGAGCTCTCAGCAGGGCCTTGAAGGGAGGAAGAGAGCTAGCTTGGCGGATGGGCAGAGGGAGGGCATTCCAGGCCCGGGGGATGACGTGGGCCGGGGGTCGATGGAGGGACAGGTGAGAGCGAGGTACGGTGAGGAGATTAGCGGCGGAGGAGCGGAGGGTGCGGGCTGGGCTGTAGAAGGAGAGAAGGGAGGTGAGGTAGGAGGGGGCGAGGTGATGGAGAGCCTTGAAGCCCAGGGTGAGGAGTGCTCCTCGTGATGCTACTGGCATGGCCGCCGCCGCTACCCCAAATAGACTACATCCAGGTGGTTCCTGAGCATGCCCAAGATGGTGGGTGGGCTCAGGGAAGCAGCCACCTCACAAGCTTCTCCCCTGCTCCTAGCTTTCCCTGCCGTCTGGCTGAACCGGGCCTAGCAATAGAGAAGCAGCATGGAGTAGTGGATAGAACATGAGCCTGGGAGTCAGAAAGTCATGGGTTCTAATCCCAACTCCACCACTTGCCCGCTGAGTGACCTTGGGCTGGTCACTTCAGTTCTCTGGGCCTCAGTTACCTCATTTGAGACTGTGAGCCCCAAATGGGACAGATTGTGTTCAACCCGATTTGCTTGTATCCACCCCAGTACTTAGTACAGTGCCTGGCACATAGTAACCACTTAACAAATACCATCATCATCATTATTATTATTCACACAGGGCATTACCAGCTGAGATCTAGACTCTTCAGTCTGGCCTGGGGATTGTGAGAGGCTTAATCCCCAGCTGCTGCAGTCCAGGGTGGCTGATTCAAAGTCCCCCTGCCTCACAAGTCCCCTCTCCTGATACTGTTCAGTTCTAGTGCCCCACGATAGCCCTGGCATGCTCCTCCAACTCAGTTCGTTCCTGTCCACTTCAGGTTTGGCAGCTGATTATCAATGGATCCTTGTGGGAGATCACCAGGGCTTGTTTACATGCCTCTTCCTCCCCTTCAAAGGAAGCAATTTAAAGCAAGAATCAATCAGTCAATCAATCAATGGTATTTATTGAGCGCTTACCATGTGCAGAGCACTGTACTGAGCACTTGGGAAAGTACAATATAACGGAACGAGCAGACATACATTCTGTCCATAATGAGCTTACAGTCTAGAGAAGAGAAGGGGACCCAGAAAGCACCCTTCATGGCCCCCACCATTAGGGAATGAGAGGTGGAGAAAGAACCAGTGGAAAAGACTAAGAAGTAGTTTTAGTCTTTTTATCTAACTTTGGTATCTAAATGTTAAATCTACCTCAGCACTTAGAACTGTGCTTGACATACAGTAAGTGCTTAACAAATTCTATACTTAATTAATTAACTGGGTAGAGAGTCAGTTTGATTACAAGTAGATCTGTCTCAGGGAAAAACTTTTTAATTGCTTCAAGTAATAAATATAATAATTGTAATTGTATTTGTTAAATGCTTACTATGGTACACAGCACTATAATAATTATAATAGTAATAATAATTATGGTATTTGTTAAGTGCTTACCATGTGCCAAGCACTGTTCTAAGCACTGGGGTAGATACAAGGTAATCAGGTTGTCCCACGTGGGGCTCACAGTCTTAGTCCCCATTTTACAGATGAGGTAACTGAGGCACAGAGAAGTTAGGTGACTTGCCCAAAGTCATGCATCTGATAAGTGGCGGAGCAGAGATTAGAACCCACAACCTCTGACTCCCAAGCCTGTCTATACTATACTAAGCACTGGGGTAAATACAAGATAATCAGGTTCTACATGAGGCTTTTAGTCTAAGTAGGAGGGGGAACAGGTATTGAATCCCCATTTTGCAGACGAGGGAACTGAGGCCCAGAGAAGTGAAGTGACTTGCCTAAGGTCACACAGAAGACAAGTGGTAGAGCCTTACTGTTCCTCCAGGACCCATGAGAAAGAATGATTTCTGGACCCTGAATGGTTCAAACAGCTCAAACTGACCCTTCCCACAGCATGACCCTTTCCACAGCACCAATTTCCTTTCACCATTGCCCGACACCTCTGACCCTCCAACTCTCCTTCAGGCTGAGATAAGTCAGGAAAAGATACAGTCCTAAAGAGTCATGTTTCAGAAGTGGGGCAGTCGGGGTGGGGGGGGGGGAGGGGGTGGCAGGGGGGAGAACAAGACATCACTGGGGAAGTGGCAGCATCAAACCTCACCCCAGCTTCTCTGAATCTCCTCCTGAGTGTGATCTTCCATGAAAATGACTGTGTGTCTTATCTCTGAAGGTAAGCCTGGAGGTCTTTCAATGAGTTGGGGAAGTGTTGTTTGCACTTCCTGGCCTCTTGCTGACTTCCAGGAAAGGCTAGGCTTCATGAGGAGAAACTCTCAGTAAGTGGAAATAAATTGCTTTGGATGTTCCCCTCTCCTCATTGGAAGAGGGTGACTAGAGCAGGGAACTTTTCTATCGCTCTGTTGAATTGTACATTCCCAAGTGCTTAGTACAGGGTTCTGCATGCAGTAAGTGCTCAATAAATACCACTGATTGTTGCCGTCCTTGTGGATGTGATGGGAGATCTGGAAACTGGAATCTACACCACCAGAAGTCTCTGGTCAGGTCAGTAGGCTGTGAGCATTATAAAAGAGGTTTGTGACCATTGTTCAGGGCCTGCTTTATACAGTGCTCTCGTCCCTTTCACAAGACGACAAGTACATTTTTTTGAGTTGCTTTCTAGAATTGGCCAGTGCTCTGGACCAACAATTAATCTCCAGAAACCCGAAGTTATGGACAGCCTGTACTTGGAAAACTCTGAGTTGTTCCATCATGTGTGCTAAGCCCTGGAGAGAAGTCAGTAGGGTATCTCTGCCCTCAAAGAGCTGAGAATCTATCAAGGGAGACAAATACCCCCACAGTCTCTGCCTTAGAAATAGTCAAGCTTCCTCCCTGCCCCACCCCCATTAGATGAGATCACACTCCCTCCCCAGCCCCCATCCGGGTCACCCAGACTCGGAGGTGGAACGTTGATGCCTGGGTACAACTGAGAAACAGCAGGGGACAGGTGGGTGGGGGAAATGAGTCTTTAGAAGAATGGGAAAAAAATCATTCAAGGCAGGAGAAAATGGATATTTTCAAGGTTCTCGAGCGTGGCTCAGTGGAAAGAGCACAGGCTTTAGAGTCAGAGGTCAGGGGTTCAAATCCTGGCTCCACTGATTGTCAGCTGTGTGACTTTGGGCAAGTCACTTAACTTCTCTGTGCCTCAGTTACCTCATCTGTAAAATGGGGATTAAGACTGTGAGCCCCACGTGGGACAACCTGATCACCTTGTAACCTCCCCAGCGCTTAGAAGAGTGCTTCGCACATATTAAGCGCTTAATAAATGCCACCATTATGTGTGTGAGGGCACACGAATGTGAGAAGGGGTTAGTGGTGTGGATGGAATGAAATCCACAGCCCTCGCCAAGACTGGAGGCCGTTATCTGTCTCTCAGTCCCGGGAAGTGTCGTGTGATAATGGGACTCTTGATCGTGGACATCGTCTGTCACAGCCTGCAGCCTGCTGGGCTTGCAGGAACTCCGTCTTCATTGTTTGGCTACTGGCCTTGGGACCTATCTGATAGGAATTCTGGGCTGGGCTTCAACTGGTTCAGAGGCCTCTGAAAAGCAGATTTGCTCAGGGGCTGAAAGTGTTATGGGAGACACATCTCTCCAAGAGGCCTTCCCAGACAAGGCTGTCATTTCCTTTTCTCCCACTCTCTTCCAGGTCACCCTTGCTCTTGGATTTGCATCCTTTATTTACCCCTCCCTCAAACCTATAGCACTTTTGTCCATTTCCATAATTTATTCATTTATATTAATGTCTGTTTCCCCCTCTAGACTGTAAGTTCGCTGTGAGCAGGGAACGCATCTAGTAACTTGATTATATTGTACTCTCTCAAGAGCTCAGAACAGTGCTCTGAGCTCTTTCCATCCTAATCCTCCTCGACCTCTCAGCTGCCTTCGACATGGTGGACCACCCCCTTCTCCTCAACACGCTTTCCGACCTTGGCTTCACAGACTCCGTCCTCTCCTGGTTCTCCTCTTATCTCTCCGGTCGTTCATTCTCAGTCTGTTTTGCAGGCTTCTCCTCCCCCTCCCATCCCCTTACTGTGGGGGTTCCTCAAGGTTCAGTGCTTGGTCCCCTTCAGTTCTCGATCTATACACACTCCCTTGGTGACCTCATTCGCTCCCACGGCTTCAACTATCATCTCTACGCTGATGACACCCAGATCTACATCTCTGCCCCTGCTCTCTCCCCCTCTCTCCAGGCTCGCGTCTCCTCCTGCCTTCAGGACAGCTCCATCTAGATGTCTGCCCGCCACCTAAAACTCAACATGTCCGAGACTGAACTTCTTGTCTTCCCTCCCAAACCCTGCCCTCTCCCTGACTTTCCCATCTCTGTTGACAGCACTACCATCCTTCCCGTCTCAGAAGCCCGCAACCTTGGTGTCATCCTCGACTCCTCTCTCTCATTCACCCCTCACATCCAAGCCGTCACCAAAACCTGCCGGTCTCAGCTCCGCAACATTGCCAAGATCCGCCCTTCCCTCTCCATCCAAACCGCTACCCTGCTCGTTCAAGCTCGCATCCTATCCCGTCTGGACTACTGCATCAGCCTTCTCTCTGATCTCCCATCCTCGTATCTCTCCCCACTTCAATCCATCCTTCATGCTGCTGCCCGGATTGTCTTTGTCCAGAAACGCTCTGGCCATGTTACTCCCCTCCTCAAAAATCTCCAGTGGCTACCAATCAATCTGCGCATCAGGCAGAAACTCCTCACCCTCAGCTTCAAGGCACTCCATCACCTCGCCCCCTCCTACCTCACCTCCCTTCTCTCCTTCTACAGCCCAGCCCGCACCCTCCGCTCCTCCACCGCTAATCTCCTCACCGTACCTCGTTCTCGCCTGTTCCGTCATCGACCCCCGGCCCACGTCATCCCCTGGGCCTGGAATGCCCTCCCTCTGCCCATCCGCCAAGCTAGCTCTCTTCCTCCCTTCAAGGCCCTACTGAGAGCTCACCTCCTCCAGGAGGCCTTCCCAGACTGAGCCCCTTCCTTCCTCTCCCCCTCGTCCCCCTTTCCATCCCCCCATCTTACCTCCTTCCCTTCCCCACAGCACCTGTATATATGCATATATGTCTGTACATATTTATTACTCTATTTATTTATTTATTTTACTTGTACATATCTATTCTATTTATTTTATTTTGTTAGTATGTTTGGTTTTGTTCTCTGTCTCCCCCTTTTAGACTGTGAGCCCACTGTTGGGTAGGGACTGTCTCTATATATTGCCAACTTGTACTTCCCAAGTGCTTAGTATAGTGCTCTGCACACAGTAAGCGCTCAATAAATACGATTGATTGATTGATTGCTCTGCACACAGTAAGTGCTCGATAAATGCGACTGATTGATTTAAGCCTGGCAAACCCTTCCCCAGACCTGCAGCAAGCAAGAAGGATGTTGCCTGCCTGCCTGCCTCCTGGGAGAAAGTTGTCTTCTGGGCCCTGCTCCAGGCTGATCCCAGGCAGAGGACCATAGTGATATCAGCTGAGCCATTCCCATGGTAACCAAGTGTTTTTTGCTCAGAAAGCTGAATCGTTTTAACCAGAAGGTGGCTGTTGGCTTTTCTTCCCCATTGGACCACTAGGTTATGTTACAATGGGGAAAATCTATAAACAAATGACATAGTTATCTTTCATTTCTGTGATATCTGTTAAGGGCTTACTGTATGCCAGGCACTGTGCTAAGCGCTGGGGTAATCAATCAATCGTATTTATTGAGCGCTTACTATGTGCAGAGCACTGTACTAAGCGCTTGGGAAGTACAAATTGGCAACACATAGAGACAGTCCCTACCCAACAATGGGCTCACAGTCTAAAAGGGGGAGACAGAGAACAGAACCAAACATACCAACAAAATAAAATAGGATAGAAATGTACAAGTGAAATAAATAAATAAATAAATAGAGTAATAAATATGTACAACCATATATACATATATACAGGTGCAGTGGGGAAGGGAAGGAGGTAAGATGGGGGGACGGAGAGGGGGACGAGGGGGAGAGGAAGGAAGGGGCTCAGTCTGGGAAGGCCTCCTGTAGGAGGTGAGCTCTCAGCAGGGCCTTGAAGGGAGGAAGAGAGCTAGCTTGGCGGATGGGCAGAGGGAGGGCATTCCAGGCCCGGGGGATGACGTGGGCCGGGGGTCGATGGTGGGACAGGCGAGAACGAGGTACAGTGAGGAGATTAGCGGTGGAGGAGCGGAGGGTGCGGGCTGGGCAGTAGAAGGAGAGAAGGGAGGTGAGGTAGGAGGGGGCGAGGTGATGGAGAGCCTTGAAGCTGAGGGTGAGGAGTTTCTGCCTGATGCGCAGATTGATTGGTAGCCACTGGAGATTTTTGAGGAGGGGAGTAATATGCCCAGAGCGTTTCTGGACAAAGATAATCCAGACAGCAGCATGAAGTATGGATAGATACAAGGTAATCAGGTTGGACACAATCCCTGTCCCACAGGGGGCTCCTAGTCTTAATCCCCATTTTATAGATAGGAGAACTGAAGCCCAGAGAAGTGAAATGACTTGCCCAAGCTCACACGGCAGACAAGTGGCATGCTGCAAGGATGAGTGACCAAGAGGGACTGGCCATTGAGTGAGGACCGAAGCTCCCAGGAGGAAAGGGGCTCAAATAATGGTCTTTCAGGCCCAAGATTGTCTCAGTGGCCCTGTCTGACCAGCCTAGCAGCAGGACCTGCTAGGAATGGCAGGAAAGAACCCTGGGAAAGATTTGGATTAGCAAAATAGGAGAAAGCACTGAATTGAAAGCCAAGATCCAAGTTGTTCCTCTACCTTACTTTGGATTCATTATCGGAGTCATCCCTGAGCATTCCAGAATTCCCTTTCACCCATTTAAAAAGAGAATAATGTTATTTTGTGGGCCTGTGGGCCTGCAGGGTTATTGTGAAGGTTAACTACGTTTCTGTGCCTTTAATAAGTCCATCAGTGGCATTTATTGAGTGTTTACCGTGTATATTAAGTGCTTGGGAGAGTACAGTATAACTGTCTTGGCAGACCTGCCCTGCCCACAGTGAGATTGCAGTCTAGAGGCACTTACCATCTAAAGCCTACAGCCTTTAGAAGAAAGGGGTTTTACAAACATTGCGATTACTGCAGCCCCTAGAGCCCCTTATCCTCAAGGACCTTCTCGGTCTCTCCATTTTGTTTATGGGCAAACTGAGGCTGAGAGGGATAAGCAACGTGGCTTAGTGGATAGAGCATGGGCCTGGAAGTCAGAAGGACCTGGGTTCTAATCCCGGCTCCACCACTTGTCTTCTGGCTGACCTTGGCTGACTTCACTTCATTGGGCCTCAGTTCCCCCTTCTGTAAAATAAAGATAAAGAGTATGAGCCCAGTGTGGGATAGGGACTGTCTCCAGCCTGATTAACTTGTATCTACCTCAGCACTTTGCTTGGCACATAGAAAGTGCTTAACAAGTATTATTATTATCATTATTATTATAATCAGAGACGTTCCTGACTTCACACCTCTCAGAACCCACTGGTATCCAATTCTTCTGCAGCTGATCCACGATTGAAGCAGTTTGTCTCCCACCTCCTGGCCCAGATTCTGTATAAACATTTTGGCAGACTGTGAGTTTGCTTCTCTCCCTCTTTGGGGAGAGCAGAGTTGATCTAGGCCGCTAATTACTGGCAGAATTCAGGAGACCAAAGAGTCTAGACTGAAATCCATGCTGTCAGAGGGAAGTGAGGGGGAACATGCTAGCTGATTAAAACGTCAATGGAAAACCATGGGTTTGGGTCCCTGCCCGTCGGAAAAGGCTTGGCAATGACAGAGGTTCTCCCAAGATTTCCAATAGATTCCCTGTGGCCCTGGGACGGAGGGTCGGGGAGGGATATTAGTGGAATCGTTGTGTCACTGTCCTTTTTGGCGGGAAGGGTGAGCAGCCTGGGGAATCCACTTTAAGCTTGGCTTGAGCTCCCAGGACTCTGGTAGCTGTTAGAGTCCTCAATAGATAGCACGCCCACTTGTAAACTTGAGATAAAGGTAGTTTGTTGAGTCTTAGGCGGTCTGGTTAGTGGCAGCATAGCCTAGCGGAAGGAGCACAAGCCAGGGAGTCAGAGGACCTGGGTTCTAATCCCAGCTCCGTCATCTGTCTACTGGGTTACCTTGAGCAAGTCACTTCACTTCTCTGGGCCTCAGTTTCCTCAACTCTGAAATGGGGATTCAATCCTCCTCCCTCCTCTTTAGACTGTGAGCCCTTAGTGGGACAGGGAGCACATCTCCCCCTTCTAGACTGTGAGCCCGTTGTTGGGTAGGGACTGTCGCTATATGTTGCCGACTTGTACTTCCCAAGCGCTTAGTACAGTGCTCTGCACAAAGTAAGCGCTCAGTAAATACGATTGAATGAATGAACGAATGAATCCAAACTGATTAACTTATATCTACTCCAGTGCGAAGAACTTTGTCTAGCACATAGTAATTGCTTACAAATAGAATAATAATAATATGATAATCCAAATTTCCCATTATCATCCCTGAATGAGTGGTTGATGAAATGAGAGTGCTCCTGCTGACCCAGGAATATGTACTGAGTATTGTGGTCACCCAGGAGTTGCCCACCTCAGTGATAGACTCACATTAATAATATGATATCTGTTATGGTATTGGTTAAGCACTTACTATGAGCCAGGTACTGTACTAGGCATGGGGTAGATACCAGTTAATCAGGTTGGACACATTCTATGTCCCACATGGGGCTCACAGCCTTAATCCCCATTTTACAGATGAGGCAACTGAGGCCCAGAGAAGTTAAGTGATTTACCCAAGGCCACACAGCAGACAAGCGACAGTGCCAGGACTAGAACCCAGGTTCTTCTGACACTCAGGTCCATGTTCTATCCACTAGGCAAGGCAGCTTCTCATCTGTAAAATGGGGATTAATATTGTGAGCCCATGTAGGACCTGGACTGAGTCCAACCTGACTACCTTGTATCTACCCGAGTGTTTAGTGTAGTCCCTGGCATATAGTAAGTACTTGACAAATACCGTAAAAAAAAAAGTTAAGTGACTTGACCAAGGTCACACAGCCAACAGGTCAGTATTAGAACCCAGGCCTTTCATTTTTTTATAATATTTGTAAAGTGCTTACTATGTGTCAAACACTGCTCTAAGGACTGGGGTACAGACACAGTCACAGTCCTGCATGGATTTTACAGTCTAAGTAGGGGGGAGAACTGATATTTAATCCTCATTTTACAGCTGGGAAAACTGAGGCACAGAGAAGTTAAGTGACTTGGCCAAGGTCACACAGCAAGCCATTAGTAGAACGAGGATTAGAACCCAGGTCCTTCTGACTCCCAGGAACCATGACCTATCCAGTAGGCCTTGATGTTTCTCATTATTATTATTGTTACTGTATTATATATCATTATATTAATAAGAAGAATAATTGTGGTATTTATTAAGCACTTACTATGTGTCACATGTTCTAAGCACTGGTGTAAATACAGTATATGCAGATCAGACACAGACTTTATCCTACATGGAGCTCACAGTCTAAGGGCTGGGAAAACAGTTAATCCCCATTGTATGGATGAGGAAACTGAGCCACACAGAACAATAATGATGGTATTTGTTAAGCGCTTACTATGTGCAAAGCATTGTTCTAAGCACTGGGGGGATACAAGGTGATCAGGTTGTCCCACATGGGGCTCACAGTCTTAATCCCCATTTTACAGATGAGGGAACTGAGGCACAGAGAAGTTAAGTGACTGGCCGAAGGACACAGAGTAGGTGAGTGATGGAGTTGAGACTAGAACCCAGATCCTCTGACTCGCAGGCCCTTGCTCTTTCCAGTAGACCATGTTGATTTAGCAGGCAAGTGGAAGGGCCGGGATTAGAATTTAGGTCCTATGGCTCCCAGGCCCCAGGCTCTTTCCATGAGACCACCCTTTTTCTGTACAGAAAGCCCAAGCAGGAAACACCCTCCTGGATTCCGGCATCACCCTTGCTCCTTGAGGAGTGTCTCTTCTAGCCAACTCCAGATCATTTAGGTGACTCTCTCCAAGAACTGTGGTATCTCCAGGCTCCCCCTCTAGACTGAAAGCTTGTTGTGGGCAGGGAACTGCTGTTATATTGTAATATTGTACACTCCCACATACTTAGTACAGTTCTCTGCATACAGTAAACGCTCAGTAAATACCACTGATTGATTGATGGATGGATATAGTAGTCTGCACACAGTAAGCACTCAGTAAATACCACTGATTGATTGAAAGGCAATTTTCGCCTCAGGGGTTGTTTTTTAATGGTATTTGTTAAGTATTTACTCTGCGCCAGTCACTGTGCTAGGTGCTGGGTTATAAACAAGTTAATCAGGTTGGACCCAGTCCATGTCCCACATGAGACTCACAGTCTCCATCCCCATTTTACTACTGAGGTAACCGAGGCACAGAGATGCCCAAGGTCGCACAGCAGACAAGTGGCAGAGCTGGGATTAGAACCCAAGTCTTCTGACTCTAGGGCTTTCACTCTTGCCACTAGACTATGTTGCCACTAATCAGCCCTGCTAAGACACTAAGACGTGCTCCTTCTCCTACATTCAGCTGAGGACATACATGTTAGATACATGTTAGGCTGGGGGTCGGTCCTTGGTTGGTATAGAGACTGGAGCTAGGCCTCAGAGTGGCTGGACTCCAGGCTCTCTGTTCCTGATAATAAAAATGATGGTATTTGTTAAGCACTTACTATGTGCCAAGCACTGTTCTAAGCTGATGTCCCCCTTCCTCTGGACTCTTGGTGGTTAGAAACATGTCTACCAACTCTGTTAGATTGCTCTCTCCCAAGCGCTTAGTTCAGTCCTCTGCACACCGTGAGTGCTCAATAAATACAACTGACTGACTAATCCTCTAGTCTGTAAGCTCGTTATGGCAGGAAATGTGTCTGCTAATTCAGTTGCATTGTACAATCTAGAAGGTTAATAATTATGGTATTTGTTAAGTGCTTACTGTGTGCCAGGCACTGTACTAAGCGCTGGGGTGGATACAAGCAAATCGGGTTGGACACAGTCCCTGTCCCACATGGGGCTCACAGTTTTGATCCCCATCTTTCAGATGAGGTAACTGAGGCACAGAGAAGTTAAGTGACTTGCCCAAAGTGGCAGAGTGGGAATTAGAACCCATGACCTTCTGACTCCCAGGCCCGGGCCCTATCCACCACACCATGCTGCTTCTCATAGAGTGCAAACACCTCAAGGTCGGGGACTAAGAGTGTTTACTTTTATTGTACTCTCCCAAGTAGCAGTACAGTGCTCAGTACAGTGCTTTGGGCTCATAAGACACTCTGTTTAGCTTTCTGCCCGCAGTACGTGCCTGGTATAGTTTTCTACACACAGTAGGTGCATCAACATTGATGATGATGATGGTGGTGGTTTTATATATTAAACCAAGCATTGCAGTAAGCACACTAAGAACTGGGGAAGATACACAATCATCAAGTCCCACGTGGAGTTCACAGTCTAAGCAGGAGGGAGAATAAGTAGTCCCAAGGGAACCTGTCTACCAACTCTGTTATATTCACCCAAGGACTAAGTATAGTGCTCTGCACACAGTAACTGCTCAATAAATGCAATTGATTGGTCGATTGATTGATAGCAAGTAGTGGAAAGAGCACGGGCTTGGGAGTCAGAGGTCATGGGTTCTAATCCCTGCTCTGCCACTGATCTTTGTGACTTTGGGCAAGTCTTATTAATGATGCATATATAACTATAATTCTATTTATTATAGAAGCAGCGTGGCTCAGTGGAAAGAGCCTGGGCTTGGGAGTCAGAGGTCCTGGGTTTTAACTCTGGCTCCGCCATTTGCCAGCTGTGTGACTTTGGGCAAGTCACTTAACTTCTTTGTGCCTCAGCTACCTCATCTGTAAAATGAGGATTAAGACTGTAAGCCCCACGTGGGACAACCTGATCACCTTGTATCCCCCCAGCACTTAGAGCAGTGCTTTGCACATAGTAAGCACTTAACAAGTACCATTATTATTATTATTATTATTAAATCCACATCTTGCAGGAGAGTGAGGCCCTGAGAAGTGAAGTGACTTGTCCAAAGTCACACAGCAGCTAAGTGGCAGTGCCGGCATTAGAACCCAGACCCTTCTGACTCCCAGGCCTGTGCTCTTTCCACTGGGCCACACCGCTTCAACTAAAGGTTGAATTGAGCCCCTTTGCCATCAATCCTGGTGAACTGCTTCCAATTATCCGACCTTACTTTGTCTTGCAATCAGTTATCAATAATGGTGTTAGGCTCTAGTTCTGGGTTAGATATGAAATGATCAGAACCGACTCAGCCCTTGTCAAACATGGGGCTCCCAATCTAAGGGGGCTGAGGAGAACAAGACTCTTAGTAGAGGAGGAAACTGAGGCTCAGAGAGGTTAAGTGACTTGTCCAAGGTCACGCAGCAGGTCAGGAAGAGATTCCCAGTCTCACGCTCTTTGCACATGGCCTCCCTCTGCTTTGTTTGGTGAGAGGCCCTCCAAGAAAAAAATCTTTCAGCACCGCTCATCGGGTGGAATGTTAGTCTTCAAACAGCAGGTGGAAAAAGGGAAGGAGAGTCTACGTTTGGGTCAGGGTAGGGAAGGAATTTGGGGTGAGAATTCGATTCACGCTCAGATGGTTAAACGTACTGGGCTGCAATATTGCCTCTCCCAAGGGATTGTGGCTCATTAATGGTCCTGGAGGAACCGCTGCAGAGAATCAATCAATCAATCAATCAATCAATCGTATTTATTCAATCAATCAATCGTATTTATTCAATCAATCAATCAATCGTATTATTGAGCGCTTACTATTTGCAGAGCACTTTACTAAGCGCTTGGGAAGTACAAGATGGCAACATATAGAGACAGTCCCTACCCAACAGTGGGCTTACAGTCCAAAAGGGGGAGACAGAGAACAAAACCAAACATACTAACAAAATAAAATAAATAGAATAGATATGTACAAGTAAAATAAATAAATAAATAGAGTAATAAATATGTACAGACATATATGCATATATACAGGTGCTGTGGGGAAGGGAGGGAGGTAAGATGGGGGGATGGAAAGGGGGACGAGAGGGAGAGGAAGGAAGGGGCTCAGTCTGGGAAGGCCTCCTGGAGGAGGTGAGCTCTCAGTAGGGCCTTGAAGGGAGGAAGAGAGCTAGCTTGGCGGATGGGCAGAGGGAGGGCATTCCAGGCCCGGGGAATGACGTGGGCCGGGGGTCGATGGTGGGACAGGCAAGAACGAGGCACGGTGAGGAGATTAGCGGCAGAGAAGTGGAGGGTGCGGGGTTGGCTGTAGAAGGAGAGAAGGGAGGTGAGGTAGGAGGGGGCGAGGTGATGGAGAGCCTTGAAGCCGAGGGTGAGGAGTTTCTGCCTGATGCGCAGATTGATTGGTAGCCACTGGAGATTTTTGAGAAGGAGAGTAACATGCCCAGAGCGTTTCTGGACAAAGACAATCTGGGCAGCAGCATGAAGTATGGATTGAAGTGGGGAGAGACATGAGGATGGGAGATCAGAGAGAAGGCTGGTACAGTAGTCCAGACGGGATAGGATGAGAGCTTGAACGAGCAGGGTAGCGGTTTGGATGGAGAGGAAAGGGCGGATCTTGGCAATGTTGCGGAGCTGAGACCGGCAAGTTTTGGTGACGGCTTGGATGTGAGTGGTGAATGAGAGAGCGGAGTCGAGGATGACACCAAGTTTGCGGGCTTGTGAGAGGGGAAGGATGGTAGTGCCGTCAACAGAGATGGGAAAGTCAGGGTGAGGGCAGGGTTTGGGAGGGAAGACAAGGAGTTCAGTCTTGGACATGTTGAGTTTTAGGTGGCGGGCAGACATCCAGATGGAGCTGTCCTGAAGGCAGGAGGAGATGCGAGCCTGGAGAGAGGGGGAGAGAGCAGGGGTGGAGATGTAGACCTGGGTGTCATCAGCGTAGAGATGATAGTTGAAGCCGTGGGAGCGAATGAGGTCACCAAGGGAGTGAGTGTAGATCGAGAACAGAAGGGGATATTACATCTTCCTGACTCCACCCTCTCCAAAGCCGCCAATAACATCCTTATAGCGAGGGTCAACGGGCTCTACCCCTCCCTGATCGCATCTGTTGACCTCGCCCTTCCCCTGGAAATTCATTCATTCCGTTGTATTTATTGGGTGCTTATTGTGTGCAGAACACTGTACAAAGCACTTCGGAGAGTACAATTACAACAATAAACAGACACATTCTCTGCCTACAATGAGCTTATAGTCTGTGCTCCTGGATCTTAGTTTCAGATGGTTCCCCTGCCTCCCTGGCCCTGTTCAATGGCTTGCCCATCTCATTGTGTTTGAAGAATCCAAAGTAGAAGCCGAACTTCCCATCTCTGACTGACCATTTTGATGCTAGTGATGCCTGTCGACTTGGTTTGCTTTGTTGTCTGTCTCCCCCTTCTAGACTGTGAGCCTGTTGTTGGGTAGGGATTGTCTCTATCTGTTGCCCAATTGTACTTTCCAGTGTTTACTACAGTGCTCTGCACACAGTAAGCGCTCAATAAATACTATTGAATGAATGAATGAATTCCCTAACTGTGGGTTTCCTGGTACACCCTAGGGTCTAGACTGTAAGCTCACTGTGGACAGGGAATGTGTCTGTTATGTTGTTATATTTTACTCTCCCAAGTGCTTAGTCCAGTGCTTTGCACACAGTATGCCCTCAATAAATACGATTGACCGTTTAACTTGGCTTCAAATACCAGGTCTCTGTAGGTGGCTCCCACACTTACCTCATTAATTCCATCCTCCCATTTCCTCTGGGGTACCTCCCCATCGATGTCCTGCTACGATTTTAAACTCAGCCCTGCTTAGACTTGATCCTCTTATCTTTCCCTCACCCTTAATCCTTATTGAGCACTGTATTAAGTGCTTGGGAGAGTTGATAGACATGTTCTCTGTTCTCCACACTCCTTCCACTAAGTCATGCTGCTTCTCAGGTGAGGAAACTGAGACATGGTGAACTTAAGCGATTTGCCCAAGGTCACAGAGCCCCCTTTTCCTTCACACTGCTCTGGTTGGACAGTATTGGCAGAGTTCCTCCCTCCTCCCACCTCGTCACAGTGTCCACTAGTAGCTGTGTGGAGCCCCAGCTGGGATGAGGGAGGAAGGGAGCTGACCTTACAACACTGAAGGAGGGCTATACAGGTGTCAGTGGCTGTGGTAATGATAATAATAATTATGGTTTTTGTTAAGCACTTACTATGCACCAGGCACTGTACTAAGTGCTGAGGTGGGTACAAGTTGTGGTTGTTGCCTGGGGTCCCCCCTCGTGTCCCAGACAGAAGCACTTAAGGCGAGACCCCAAGTTTCATTTCCCTCGTCCCAACTACGGGTTGAGGTCTCCTCGATCCGTTCTGCCAGCCTCACTTACAGGCCACGTTCTTTATCAAATGTCAAGATCTTGATCAATGACTGAATGGATGAATCAATCAATCGTATTTATTGAGTGCTTAGTGTGTGCAGAGCACTGCGCCAAGTGCTCGGGAGAATAATGAAATCCAGAACATAGTCCACCACCTAATGTCGAAGCCACACTTACTTTAACACAGCTATGCTGGGTAGAACGCGAAGAAACTGAGTAACAGGAGGAAACCCCAAACAATGAATGTATGGAGAGCTGAAACCAGGAAACCAAAATGAGGAGGGCAAAAGAATTGTTTTACAGATACAGTAAACAAAGCCTTAGATGGTACTGCATTCTGGCTGAAAACTGAGAGTCAGTTGCTAAGGACAGACCAGCATGGCCTCCTGTCATCAAGAAAGTAGCTCTTTGATCAAAAGCTTCACTAGGAAGAGAGTCAAGGAGACAAAACAGAATAATACTGAGCCCAACACTACAAATATTGACCACAACAACACGACAAGGAACGGTCCTTTTGTGTGTCCAATGTGGCCGGGACTACAGTTCATTCATTGACCTTTTTAGCCACACATGCACTTAGGGTTGAATAACAGTAATAAATAGTTGTGGTATTTGTTAAGCACCTTCTGTGTGTCAAGCGCTGGGGTAGTCACAAGGTAATCAGATCCCACATGGGGCTCACAGTCTAAGTAGGAGGGAGATGAGGGAACCGAGGCATGGAGAATAATAATAATAATTACGGTACTAGAGAAGCAGTGTGGCTCAGTGGAAAGAGCACGGGCTTTGGAGTCAGAGGTCATGGGTTCCAATCCTGGCTCCACCAATTGTCAGCTGTGTGACTTTGGGCATGTCACTTCACTTCTCTGTGCCTCAGTTACCTCACCTGTAAAATGGGGATTAAGACTGTGAGCCCCCCGCGGGACAACCTCATCACCTTATAACCTCCGCAGTGCTTAGAACAGTGCTTTGCACATAGTAAGCACTTAATAAATGCCATTATTATTATTACTTTTTAGGTGCTTACTATGTGTCAAACACTGTTCTAAGCACTAGGGTAGATACAAGTTTATTAGGTTGGACAGATTCCTTGTCCCACAATGGGCTCGCACTCTTAATCAAATGAAAAAAGTTGCCCAAGGCCACAGAACAGATGAGTGGCCGAGAGGGATTAGAACCCTGGTCCTGTGACTACCCATCAGAGGTGTAGTCTTCGAATATGAACAAACCGTATATGAGTTTGGGTTAGAGAAAACCTGGGTATCTGTCATTTAGGCTGATAGTGGCATGTCCAAGGGAGAAGGATGCAACACTGGCATCCACAGGGGATGTGGGTAGGGGGGATGCTGCCTCAGAATCAGTGTCAGGCCCGAGCAGAACCAGGGCCCTGCCCACTCGACCTGCCCTTTCCCCCCAACCCCTGCGAGGAACTACCGGTCCCCCTGAGCCGGAGCAGCTGAGGCAGGCTAGAACCACGCCGGAACCCAATCCCCAGATCAGCATCCGCCTCCCCGCCTCCCTCCGCACCCACGCCCTGTGTTTGAGTGTCTGAGCGGCGCTGCCTAGTAAATATTTCTCCCGGGGCCTGAAAAGGACTGAGGCTTTTTCCGGCGCTGAGCCCACACAGCGAGGCTGCTCAGCCTCCGCTTCCGGGAGCTCGGAATGGTCCAGCCTGACATGAGCAATGGCTTTCGGATCTAGAGATTTTCCACGAATGCTGCTTTCACCAGAGACAAGGCTTCCTTCCCTGTTTCCTGCCCCAGAAACAACTCCTCCCTCCTTCCTTCTCTTCACTCCCCATTCATCTCCCTCCTCCTCCCCTGTCGAGTCTTCCCTTCCAATGTCCCCCACCCCAGCCCCCAGGCGCACGCGTGTGCCCCCCCCGCCCCCCCCCACACACAATCACAATCTCTTCTGCCTGGCATAGGGAACCTCGTTACCATGGTAGCATCATTAAATCTGCATCTTGCTCAGCCTGGGCTTTATCACTGCTGCCAGTTGTATTTTTAGCTCATGGCCGTTATATAAGGAGATGGGGATAGAGGGGATGGGGAAAGGGAGAGAGAGAGAGACAGAGAGAGAGACAGAGACAGAAGAGAGAGAGAGAGAGGAAGGATGGGGAGGGGGAGAAGAAGGGAGAGGGAGAGCATGTGAATGGTTGCTCATGGGCCAAGGGAGCCCTGTGAGAACAATAATAATTATTAGTAATAATAATTATTAATAGTAGTAGTACAGTGCTAAGCATTCAATAAATACCTTTGGTTGATTATCATTACTATTATTATTATTGTATTTGTTAAGTGCTTACTGTATGTCAAGTACTGTTCTAAGCACTGGGGTTGATACAATTTAATCAGATACAGTCCCACATGGGGTTCACAATCCAGGTAGGTGGGAGGATGAGTATTTAACCCCCATTTTGCAGTTGAGGAACCTGAGGCCTGGAGAAGTGAAGTAACTTGCCCAAGGTCCCACAGTAGCCACATGGGCCTGGAAGTCAGAGGTAGTTGGTGCTAATCCTGGCTCTGCCACTTATCAGATGTGTGTCCTTGGGCAAGTCACTTAACTTCTCTGTACCTCAGTTACCTCATCTGTAAAATGGGGATTAAGACTGTGAGCCCCACGTGGGACAACCTGATTACCTTGTATCTACCTCAGCGCTTACAGCAGTGCTTGTCACATAGAAAATACCATCCTTATTATTACTATTAAGGGGTAGGTCTGGGATTAGAACCCAGGTCTTCTGACTCCCAAGCCCATGCTCTGTCCAGGAGGCCATTGATGTTCCTCTAATGCCTCCCCACATGCCCCCTAGGGTGACCTTTGATGGGCTGGCAGTCCTCAGAACTCCTACCCATAGAATACCAGCTGCCTATCCCCTCCACATGTCACCATCCGTGGCCTCCTGCCAGTGGTAGCCCAAAGAGTGGGGGGTGGGGCGGGATGATGGCAGTCCGTCCACTTTCCACTGTGGTAGTCTCGAGTGGGAAGGGCTCTGGGGTGACCCCAGAAAGAGAGCGCAGAGCTCAGTGGAGCGTCAGTGGAAAGCAGTGTGGCCTAGCAGATAGAGCATGGACTAGGAAGTCAGAAGGACCTGGGTTCTAATCCCAGCTTTGACACTTGTCCGCTGTGTGACCTTGGGAAAGTCACTTCACTTCTCTGGGCCTCAGTTTCCTCACCTGTAAAATGGGGATTAAGACTGGGTTCCCCATGTGGGATAGGGACTGTGTCCAACCTGATTATCTTGCATCTACCCGGTGCCTAGAACAGTGCTTGACACGTAGTAAGCACTTAACAAATACCATCATTATTATTTTCATTAGCCAGGCCCAGGCTGGGCAGCCTGTTGGAAGGAAGCCCAGAGATTGAGCAGTAAAAGCTCTTATGGGCTAGAAATCTGTTCACTGGGCCTCAGTGCTGCCCACAACCAACCCATCAATCAGTCAATACTGAGCTCCTTGTGCAAAACACAGGCTAAACACTTGGGAGTGTACACTAGGATAGGTAGATAGATTCCTGCCTTCAAGAAATTTACAATCTAGCCAGGGTGACAGGCATGTAATCTATCAATCGGTAATAATTATGGTATTAGTTAAGTGCTTACTAGGGCAGCAGCATGGCCTAATGGCAAGAACATGGACCTGGGAGTCAGAGGACCTGGGTTCTAAACCCAGCTCTGCCACTTATGTGCTGTGTGACTTTGGGCAAGTCATTTCACTTCTCTGGGCCTCAGTTTCCTCATCTGTAAAATCAGGATTAAATCCTGGGGAATGGGTGAAAAACCTGAATGCTCAATGTGTAGGGGAGAGTTGGAAATTCAAGGACTGGGGCTGTGAAAGCTGACAACCTGAATAATGAACGTAGATATGTCTGGATATTCTTTTTCTTTGTTTAGAAGTTCAGGAAACATTCAGACTTTCCAGTCATTACACCTGGTCTGAAAGGAAGAGAAAGTGATACCATGTGTCACTGTTTTGGCAGGAACCCCTTGTTTTGCTACTGAGAAACAGCCTGGCTTAGTAATAGAGCACAGGCCTGGGAGCCAGTCCCAGCTCTGGCCCTCGTATGCTGTGTGACCTTGGGCAAGTCACCTCACTTCTCCATACCTCAGTTTCCTCCATTGTAAAATGGTGAATAAGACTGTGAGCCTTACAGAGACTGTGTCCACCCTGATTAGCTTGTATCTACCCTCAGTGTTTAGTTTAGTGTCTGGCACATAGTTAAGCACCTAACAAATACCATAGAAAAAATGAGGCCATTTCTGTCGACTGGATCACTCCACTAATACCATAGAATGGATTTGTCTTGTTATCTTTGGAAGGAAAGAACTGAGGTCTGTCAGAATATTCATTCAGTCTTGGTTCAGTAATAAGGGTAGCCTGGAGATTGGGAATCATGAATCTTTAGTTTCTCATCCATTTTCTAAGGAGTCTTCTGGATTATCGTATTTCAAATGGCTTTGATTATCTTTAAGGTCAACTAAGTCTGGGAAGGGTTTAGACTAGGAAGGTTTTTTTGCTCAAGCATGAAGGGACCTCAGATCCCTGTGGGCAGGGAATGTGTTTACCAACTCTGTTATATTGTACTCTACCAAGTGTTTAATACAGTCCTCTGCTCTCAGTAAGCACTCAATAAATACAGTTGATTGACTGATTGATAGAGGAGGTGGTCTAAATTGACCACAGAGATAGCTGCACAGAGAGTTGGGGAGAGGACTGAAAATCAGACATGTGGAGAGCATGTGCAGTAGGGAAATGGAAGACATTTGGAACATCAGACCTATATCGGGGGTTTTTGTCAGTCAGTCAGTTGTTGTCCCAACTTCTCCTTCCCAAGCGCTTAGTACAGTGCCCTGCACACAGTAAGCACTCAATAAATATGATTGAATGAATCATCATCATCATCAATCGTATCTATTGAGCGCTTACTGTGTGCAGAGCACTGTACTAAGCGCTTGGGAAGTACAAATTGGCAACATATAGAGACAGTCCCTGCCCAGTGAATTCATTGAGCACTCACCATGTGTAGAGCACTATACTAAGTGCTTGGGAGACTACAAAATGACAATATAATAGACTCATTCCCTGCCCACAATGAGCTTACAGCCTAGAGCGGGAGACAGACATTAATAGAAACACGTGAAATTGCAGATATTTACGTAAGTGCTGTGGGGCTGGGGGTGGGCGGGTGGATTCATTCATTCATTCAATCGTATTTATTGAGGGCTTACTGTGTGCAAAGCACTGTACTAAGCGCTTGGGAAGTACAAGTTGGCAACATATAGAGACAGTCCCTACCCAACAATGGGCTCACAGTCTAGAAGGGGGAAATGACTGAAGGATGCAAGTCAAAGAAACACAGAAGGGAGTGGGAGAAGAGGAAAGGGGGGCTTAGTCAGGGAAGACCTCTTGGAAGAGATGGGCCTTCAATTCAGAGAAGCAGCGTGGCTCAGTGGAAAGAGCCCAGGCTTTGGAGTCAGAGGTTGTGGGTTCAAATTCCGGCTCTGCCACTTGTCAGCTGTGTGACTTGGGGCAAGTCACTTAACTTCTCTGGGCCTCAGTTACCTCATCTGTAAAATGGGGATTAAGACTGTGAGACCCCTGTGGGACAACCTGATCACCTTGTAACCTTCCCAGTGCTTAGAACAGTGCTTTGCACATAGTAAGCACTTAATAAATGCCATTATTATTATTATTATTATTATAATAAGACCTTGAAGGTGAGGAGAGTAATTGCCTGTCTAATATGAAGAGGGAGGGCATTCCAGGCCAGAGGCAGAATGTGGGCTAGAGGTCGGTGACAAATAGACGAGATCAAGGTCCAGTGAGTAGATTGGCATTAGAGGAGTAAAGCACGCAGGCTGGGATGTAGTAGAAGAGTAGCGAGGTGAGGTAGGAGGGGGCAAGGTGACTGAGAGGCAGTGTGATTTCATTCATTCAGTCAGTCACATTTATTGAGTGCTTACTGTGTGCAGAGCACTGTACTAAGCACTTGGGAAGTACAAGTTGTGATCTGTTGGAAAGAGCACGGTTCTGGGAGTCAGAGGACCTGGGTTCTAACCATGGCTCTGTCACTTGTCTGCTGTGTGACCTTGGGCAAATCACTTCACTTTTCTGTGACATCTGGAAAATGAGGGTTCAATACCTGTTCACTCTCCTACTTAGACTGGGAGCCCCACATGGGACCTGATGATCTTGTAATAATAATTGTGGCATTTGTTAAGTGCTTACTGTGTGCCAAGGTCTGGGGTGGATACAAGCAAACTGGGTTGGACACAATCCCAGTCCCACATGGGGCTCTTAATCCCCATGTGTTAATCACTATTTTACAGATGAGGGAACTGAGGCTCAGAGAAGTGAAGTCACTTGCCCAAAGTCAGCAGACAAGTGGCAGAGTCAGAATTAGAACACGGGTCCTTCTGACTCCCAAGCCTGAGTTCTTTTCACTAGGCCAAGCTGTTGTATCTACCCAAGTGCTTAGTACAGTGCTAGGCACATGGTAAGCAGTTAACCAATACTATTTTTTTTCTCCTCCTCCTCCTCTTCTTCATCCTACTCTTCCTTTATCATCTCCGCCTCCTTCTCCTCCTCCTCCTCCCCCTCCCCCTCCCCCTTCCCCTCCCCCTTCTCCTCCTCCTCCTCCCTTTAAAAGTACAGAACTGTAGTTGCCCCAGGTAAGGAAAGGTAGCAGGTAAGGAGTTGTCTGAAATGTGTAAGAATTAGGGGAGTAGATGTTTTCAAAAAGAACCAGAATTTGGTGAGAAAAAAAGGAAGAGAAGCCAGGGCAGCCTAATGATTATATTTAGTAAAGATGTCTGAGATGGGAGAAGGAAGGCAGAATTATAGCAAAAATAATACTGAGTATTGTGTTTGTTAAGCACTTGTTGTGTGCTAAACATTGGTGTACACAGGTCAGACACAGCCTCTGTTCCACATGGGGTTCACAGCCTAAGCAGAAGGGAAGACAGAGAAGCAGTGTGATCTAATGGAAAGAGCATGGGTCTGGGAGGCAGAGGACTTGGGTTCTAATCCTGGCTCTGCCACATGTCTGCTGTTTGACCTTGGGCAAGCCACTTCACTTTCCTGTACCTCAGTTCCCTCATATGCAAAATGGGGATTAAATAGCTGTTTCCCCTCCTTCTTAGGCTGTAAGCCCCATCTGGGACTTAGTTAACTTAACACTCCCTTCTATTTCGACCATGAACTCTATGTGGAACAGGGACAAAGTCCAACCTAATTATCTTGTTTCTACTCCAGCACTTGGTACAATGCTTGGTGCATAATAAATGCTTAATAAATATCATAATAAATAATAATAGTAAATAAAGACAGGTATTTAATCCCCATTTTAGCAGATGAGGATTTGGCGACACTGAAAAGTGATTTGGTCAAGATCACCCAGTATGAAAGTGACAGAACCGGGATTAGAACCCAGGTCCTTCTGATTCCTGGGCCCGTGTACTTTCCATTAAGCCAGGCTTCTTCTCGAAACTGGTGGATAAGAAGAAAGGACTCACTCTCAACCCATACACACTGCCAGAACTATTTCCTTCTTTTTTAACACTATAAAGGGAAGAAAGTAGAATGTGATGGAGGGTGTGTGTGCGGGGGGTGCCCTTTAAATCCAATTATCTGAAGAAGAAAAGCAACATGAGAAGAAAAGCAGTGTGGCCTAATGGATAGAGCACTGGTCTGGGAATCAGAAGGACCTGGGTTCTAATCCTGGCTCTGTAACTTGTCTGCCATGTGCCCTTGGGAAAGTCACTTCCCTTCTCTCTGCCTCAGTTCCATCCCCTGCAGAATGGGAATTGAATAGCTGTTCCCTCTCCTACTTGGACAGTGAGCCCATGTGGGACCTGATTTTCCTGTATCTACCCCAGTACCTAGTGGCATATAGTTAAGCACTTAACAAATACCACAGTAGTAATAAGAAAAAGAGACAGATCTACTGGTAAAACCAAGAGCTACAAAAGAGTAGCAAATAATGTATCTTTAGTTAAAGAACCACTGCAGGAATGACTGCACTATCAAATCACTTTTATCAACTTATTTTCAAATAAATGATATGAAAAGGCAATCTTGGCATTCATGTTAAACAGAATAATAAGGAAGAATACTATGGATGACTCAAAGGCCCGTGAGAGCCTCAGAGAAGGAAGGGATGTTACTTTTTTGTTCAGTTTTCATAAATTCCAGGAAATAAACAATTGGGAGAAAGCTCCTGGGATGTTTTTACTCAACAGAGGAAATTGTTGCAGGAGGATAATATGAGGAAGATTAAGAAAAGGAGTTGACATGGATTTATGAGATTAAGATGGGAGATGGGAAGGAAAAAATTCTCTCTAGACTGTAAGCTCCTTGCTAGACTGTGAGCAGGAACTGTCTACCAATTCTGTTGTATTGTACCCTCCCACAAGCTGTTAATAATAATGATGGCATTTGTTAAGTGCTTACTATGTGCCAGTGTTCTGCACAAAGTGTTCAGTAAATACCATTGATTGATAGAAAGATCTTTGACATATCAAATTAAAATTATGGAATAAAATTCAAGAGAATTGAATTTAAGGAGTTAAATTTAAGGAATCCTATAGAATTTTAAAATCCAGGGAAGATTGGTAGATAGGTTGGAGAATATTGGTCTGTAACGGGTTGCTGGGGGAAAAAATCTGGATATTAGAAGGTCCCTCTTGAATCACAAGGATGGATTAAATCCCATTACTACTCCAGTATCCTTTCATGCCCCGGGCACAGACAGAAATCTGGGATGATCTGACCTCTGGTCTGCCTCAGTAGGGCATTTCTTATGTTCTTATTAACTCCCCAAGAAGTGTGAGATCAGGCTGAGGATGAGTCAGCATCATCATCATCAATCGTATTTATTGAGCGCTTACTGTGTGCAGAGCACTGTACTAAGCGCTTGGGAAGTACAAGTTGGCAACATATAGAGACAGTCCCTACCCAACAGTGGGCTCACAGTCTAAAAGGGGGAGAGTGGGAGAGTGCTCCAGTGGGCACCACCATAACACCAGGCTTACTTGTTCTCTTGAAAACTTGGCAGATGTGGGTGAAGGCAGATTTAGAGCCAAAATGGACAGGTCCTTTCCAGGTGATACTTGCTATCCCCACTGCTGTGAAGCTGGAGGGCCAGTCCTCATGGACTCATAACTCACGAAGAATGTTCTTATGAAAACTAACGAGAGTTGCAAGAAAGAGGCTTACAACCAGAAGTTTCTGGTGGAAATCAATGAAGCAAAGGAATGGTTAATTTCTGCAACTGCTAAAGTAGTTAAGTGGCCCATTTGGACATTATCAGAGCAACTGAGAACAGCGAGGCTGCCTCCAGTCTCTGCACAGATAGGGATGGAATTCTGAAGCAATGGCACAAATGATCTCCTCAACACAGTATTCAAAAGAAGATTGTCAAAACAGAAAAGTTATCAACACATAAAGGCATCACCACTTATCCCAACTACCGAGTAAGCCACCACAGCAGTCAGTATCCTGATCAGAGTCACAACACATGGACTCCAGTGGTATATGCCTGCTGAGATCTGCAAATGGAGGGCAAGCATTTCCTAAATCAGTTAGTCAATCATATTAATTGAGAGCTTACTGTGTGCAGAGCATTATACTAAGCTCTTGGGAGAGGACAGTATAACAACGTAACAGTTGGTAGGCACATTCCATACCCAGATGTTTCCTGTCACCATGCAGAACACTGAGGAGAAATGGTGGGGTCTCAAAGATGTTACCCTCATCATCATCTTCAAGAAGAAAGGAGGATTAAAGTGGAGTAACTTTTGAGGCATGCATCACATTACTTTCAATTGCTGGCAAGATCCTAGCCAAAGTCTAGGATCTTGTCAGAGTAGCAAGAAAGACTTATTACTAAGGAGGATCATTGGCCACATGAGAAGCTGCATGGCTTAGTGAAAGAACACGGGTCTGGGAGTCAGAGGATTTGGGTTCCCTGCCCCTTGCCTTCTGTGTGTCTTTGGTCAAGTCATTTGACTTCTCCGGGCCCCAGTTGTCTTGTCTTATGCCGTCAAGTCGTTTCTGACCCATAACGACACCACGGACACATCTCTCCCAGAATGCCTCACTCTCCATCTGCAGTCGTTCCGGTAGGGGATACATAGAGTTTTCTTGGTAAAAATATAGAAGTGGTTTACCATTGCCGCCTTCCGTGCAGTAAACTCGAGTCTTCGCCCTCGACTCTCTCCCGTGCCACTGCTGCCCATTTACCTCATCTGAAAAATGGAATTAAATCCTACTCCCTCTTCCTTAGACTGTGAGCCCCAGGGGGAATAGGGTCTGTGTCCAACCTGATTAACTTATATCTACCCAGTGCCCAGCACAAAGTAAGTGAATAATAAGTATAATCATAATGATGATAGTAATAAGAGCCACATGTTCCCAGAATCCCAGCATAGCACTGGACCGCAGCTTGCCCTGAGAAAATAATCTCTGTGGAGAGTCAGACACTGGAGAAGTTCAGGAAGTGGTTCCAAGTCTTTGGAAGTTTTCTTATCCCCTCGTGGGCTTGGAATGTGTTTTCTTTTTAACTCTGTTGTACTCTCCAAAATGCTTAGCAAGTGCTCTGCACACAGTGAATACTTAATGAATACCGTTGATTGATTACAAAAGTATTTAACAGCATCAGTAGCAGCATGGTTTCATGAAAAGAGGATGGGCCTGAGAGCCAGGTGACCTTGGTTTTAATCCTGGCTCTGCCAGTTGCCTGCTGAATGACCTTGGACAAGTCACTGTGTCCAACCTGATTACCTTGTATCCACTCCAGGGCTTAGAACAGTGCTTGGCACATAGTAAGCACTTAGCAAGTACCGTAATCATTATTATTGTTCTCTGGGCCTCGGTTTCCTCATCTGTAAAATGGGGAATCAGTGCCTGTTTTCCCTCCAACTTTGACTGTGTATTCGACCTGAATAACTGGTCCCTCCCCCAATGCTTAAACAGTACTTGACAATATAGAAAGTGTTTAAAAGGAATCATCATCATCGTTATTAAGTGCTTAGTACAGTGCTTTGTGCCCAGTAAGTGCTCCATAAATATGATTGATTGATTGATCATCATGAGATTCGTACTCTGGAAACCACAAAGGGGATTTGACTGACTTGATAAGTTCATCGAGATTGCTGAATCAGCCAGGTGCTCTGACTGATGATTCCTCTGAAGGAAGGGAAGTGATCTATCGGCTGCACCGGGGAAACCTTACACAGAACAAAAGATCCAGTAGTAGCGCTAGCATTTAATAAGCGCGTACTCTATTCAGAACACTGTACTGAGTGCTGGGAGAGAATATGCAGGTGGGAATTAGACACGGTCCCTGTCCCTTGGGGAACTAACAATCTAAGAGTTCAAATGGGGAGAAGGGTTTGGAGACGGACACTTTAGGAGTGATGAAACATTACAACACAACACAAACAAATACATAGAGTTGGCTCAAAATCTCAATGGGGATGGAGGAGTCTGAGAGCTGTAGGAACATGTTGGGAGCAGTTGGCAAAATTCTTGTTACCTAGGCAACACTTTGGCCAATAATGCAATAAAAATAAGTTCAGAAGGCCTCTATAACTCTTGGGAGTCTAACGGATACTGAGCCAAAATGAATGTCTACAGTGCTTTCTGTAGTACTGTTCTTTCTTGAGCAGTCCCACCACTGTCGAAGACCATACTCAACATCAAATGGCAGGACAGGATCTATCAATCAATCTATCACTTTTTTAATGGTCTTTGTTAAGTGCTTACTATGTGCCAGGCACTGTATGAAGTTCTGGGGTAAGCACAAGATAATCAGGTTGGGCACAATCCACATCCCACATGGGGCTCACAGTCTGAATCCCCATTTTACTGAAGAGGGAACTGAGGCATAGAAATTAAGTGGCTTGCTCAAGGTCACAAAGCAGACAAGTGGATGAGTATTGAATACTTACTGTGTGCAGAGCACTGCACGAAGCTCTTGGGAGAGTACAACAGAGTTGCTATAAACACCCCCTGCCCACAATGAGTTTTACAGTCTGCAGGGGAGACAGTCATGAAAATAAATAATAATGATGATGATATTTGTTAAGTGCTTACTATCGGTCAGGCACTGTTCTAAGTGCTGGGGTAGATACAAGGTAATGAGGTTGAATTCAGTCCATGTCCTATATGGGGCTTATGATCCCAGTCCCCATTTTACAGATGAGGTAACTGAGGCCCAGAGAAGTGAAGTGACTTGCCCCAGTCACACAGCAGACACGTGGCAGAGCTGGGATGAGAACCCAGATCCTTCTGACTCCTAGTACCATGCTCTTTCCACTACACCACGCTGCTTCTTCAATTACTGATTAGTACAGGAGTGGTCTGGGGCTGAGGGGGGGTGGGGTTTAATAAAAGCTCCAAACCAAGTGCAAGGGTGTCTCAGAAGGGAGAGGAAGTAGGGGAATCGAGGGCTGAGTTGGGGAAGGCTTCTTGAAGGAGATGTGATTTGAATAAGTCTTTGAAGGTGGGGAGAGTGATCCTCTGTCAGATATAGAAAGGAGGGGAAATAATAATAATAATGGCATTTGTTAAGCAATTACAATGTGCAAAGCACTGTTTTCAGCTCTGGGGAGGATACGAGGTGATCAGGATGTCCCATGTGGGGCTCACAGTTTTAATCCCCATTTTACAGATGAGGTAACTGAGGCCCAGAGAAGTTAAGTGACTTGCCCAAGGTCATGCAGCTGACATTTGGAAGAGCTGGGATTTGAACCCATGACCAGAAATTCCCAACCAGAGGCAGGATGTGGGCAAGGGGTCGTGGATGAGATAGGTAAAATTGAGCTACAGAGAGTAGTTGGTGTTAGAAGAGAGAAGGGAACGTGCTGGAGTGTAGTAGGAAATCAGCAAGGTAAGATAGGAGAGGGTGAGGTGATTGAGTGATTTAAAGCTGGCGGTGATGAGTTTCTTTTTGATGCAGAGGTGGATGGGCAAGATGGAGGTTCTTGAACAGTGGGGAAACATGGACTGAACATTTTTTTAGAAAAATGATCCAGGCGGCAGAGTGAAGTAGACTGGAGTGAGGAGAGACAGGAGGCAGGGATGTCAGCGCGGAGGCTGATGCAATAGTCAAGGAGGAATAGGATCACAAACAATGGGTCCTGGCTGGTCACCTAGTTTGGATTCTGGAAAGGGACAATTAATGGACATATAATAATAATACTGGCATTTATTAAGTGCTTACTATGTGCAAAGCACTGTTCTAAGTGCTGGGGAGGTTACAAGGTGATCAGGTTGTTCCACGGGGGTTCACAGTCTTCATCCCCACTTTACAGATGAGGGAACTGAGGCCCAGAGAAGTTAAGTGACTTTCCCAAAGTCACACAGCTGACAATTGGCAGAGCTGGGATTTGAACCAATGACCTCTGACTCTAAAGCCCAGGCTCTTTTCCACTGAGCCACGCTGCTTTGGTTGGTGGCCTGGTGGTGGGCTTTGAAGAAATCCTGGGCATCTCACATTCACCTCAGCATAGCTTCTATGAATGGAATGCGAGAAGAAGGGGTCACGGTAGGATTCCTCAGAACTTAGTGTATGGTCACCTGGAAAAGGATCCGTTAGTCTACATAATATATCTGTATAGTGTTCTATGGTACTCTCCTAAGCCCTTAGTACAGTGTTTTGCACACAGTAAGTACTCAATAAATACAACTGAATGCATAAGTAAGTGGGAATGTCCCAGGAGTTTCTAGAGCAAAGAACTGATCATTCCTCTGGTCTTCTTCTCTGAGGAAAACTTGTTTTGTATATGTTGTTTGTCAATCACCGATTCCTGCTGAAGCATAGACAATTGCAGATGAGGATTTGGGCAAGGAGGTGGGGCTAGTTAGGTGGCTGAAGAATCTCTCTTGAACCATAAGAGAAATCCAACCTAAGTTTCTAAAAGAAAAGAGCATGGGAACCAGTGGCTTTTGATAGAGAAGGTAGTATTATTTTAGTGTCTGTCTCCCATTAGATAGTAAGTTCCTTGAATAATAATAATAATAATAATGGTATTTGTTAAGCACTTACTATGTGCCAAGCAGGCAGCAATCATGTCTACTGATTTTATGGTACTCTTTTAAGAACTTAGAATAATGCTGTAACAGATATTAGGGGCTCAATAAATATTATTGATTGATTGGTTGTGGCTGGGGTTCTCCAGAAAGACTGTAGATTGGGTGATGACCAGGGAACAGTGGTAGCCAGAGAAAGCCTAGGTTCTAATCATGGCTCCACCACTGGCCTGCTGGGTGACCTAGGGCAAGTCACTTAACTTCTCTGTGCCTCCGTTTCCTCAGCTGCAAAATGGGGATTCTGCCCCATCCTTCCTCCTACTTAGACTGTGAGTTCCATGTGGAAAAGGGATTCTATCTATCTGTCCTGTTTAACTTGTATCTACCCCAGCACTGAGAATAGTGTTTGGCACATAGTACGGACTTAACAAATACCATTAAAAAAAACACCAAAAAAACACCAAAAGAAAATTTGTGGTTGACTTATCCACAGAGGAGCTGAGCAGACAGTAATCCCTAGCTCCTTCTAAAACCAAAAATCCAACAGGAGGCCTTCCCTGATTAACTTTTCATTACCCTATATTCTTTCCCCTTCAACTACCCTTCAACTACTATATGTTGCCAACTTGTACTTCCCAAGCGCTTAGTACAGTGCTCTGCACACAGTAAGCGCTCAATAAATACGATTGATGATGATGATGATGAACTACCACTTCAGAATTTCTGGTCACCTAAACACTTGGTGACTCACCTCTGCCCCTTGCCCCCCCTGCCCCCGGCACTATTAGCCCCTCTATCAATATCTTCAAGCTCTATTGCTTCCTCCTTTAAGCAATTTATATTAGTGATTGTCTCTCCTGCTAGATTGTAAGCTCCTGGAGGGCAAGAATCCTTTCCGGAATTCTCTTGTGCTCTCCCAAGAGCTGAGCTCAGTTCTCAGCACAGTATAAGCAATTGATGGATTAAGTGATTTGTTCCACAACAGTGGCGAATTTCACATCAGGGAGAAGCAAGTTGGTCATGGTGTCTTAGCTTGGATGCAGTAGCTGCCCTTCCTGATGGTTGCAAGGTGCTGAAGAAATACTATTCAACTGATCAATCAATCAGTCATCCAGTGGTATATTTTAAGTGCTTACTGAGTGCAGAGCATTATACTAAGCACTTGGGAAAGTACCATACCACAGTGGATATAGATTACCTCTACCCACAAGGAGATTACAGACTTGAGGGGGATACAGACATTAAAATATATTGCAGATGAGTATGCACATAAGTACTGGGGCTGGGAAAGTAGTATAAGGCTGCTGTTGCTACTACTGCTGTTACTACTACTACTACTTTGCTCTGCTAAGAACCAGCATGGCATAGTGACTAGAGCTTGGGTTGGGGGTCAGAAGGATCTAAGTTCTAATCCCGGCTCCACCACTTGTCTGCTGTGCAACCCTGAGCCAGTCACTTAACTTCTCTATGCCTCAGTTCCCTCATCTGTAAAATGGGGATTAAGACTGTTAGCCCCATGTGGGAGTCAGTCAGTCAATCAGATCTATTGAGCACTTACTGTATGCAGTGCACTGTACTAGGCACTTGGTACTAGGTACAGTAGAACAATGAACAGACATACTCCCTGCCCACAGCAAGCTTACAGTCTAGAGGGGAAGACAGACATTAATAGAAAAGAATAACAGATATGTACATAAGTGCTGTGGGGCTGGGAAGGGGGATGAATAAAGGGAGCAAATCAGGGTGACGCAAAAGGGAGTGGGAGAAGAGAAAAGGAGGGCCTATTCAGGGAAGGTCACTTGGAAGAGATCAATCAATCAAACGTATTTATTGAGCGCTTACTGTGTGCAGAGCACTGTACTAAGCGCTTGGGAAGTACAAGTTGGCAACATATAGAGACAGTCCCTACCCAACAGTGGGCTCACAGTCTAGAAATGTGACGTGCCTTCATTAAGGGTTTGAAGCGGGGGAGAGTAGTTGCCTGTTAGATATGATGGGGAGGGCATTCCAGGCCAGAGGCAGGACCTGGGTGAGAGGTCAGTAGTGAGATAGACAAGATCAAAGTTCAGTGAGAAGCTTAGCGTCAAAGGAGCAGAGTTTGCAGGCTGGGTTTTAGTAGGAAAGTAGATGTGAGGTAAGAGGGGGTAAGGTGATGGACTGCTTTAAAGCCATTGGTGAAGAGTTTCTGTTTGATGCAGAGGTGGATGGGCAACCACGGGAGGTTCTTGAGGAGGGAGGAAGCATGTCCTGAACATTGTTGTAGAAAAGCGATCCAGGCAGCAGAGTGAAGTATGGACTGAAGTGGAGAGAGACAGGAGGCTGGGAGGCCTCCAAGGAGGCTGATAATCCAGGAGAGATAGGATAAGTGCTTGATTAACATGGTAGCAGTTTGGATGGAGAAGAAAAGGCAGATTTTAGTAATGTTGTTAAGGTCAAACCCACACAGGAACTGGATCCTACTTGATTATCTTGTCTCTACCCCAGTGCCCTGCCCATAGCAAGTGTTCAACAAATGCCATGAAAAAGCAGTGAATTTCTCCATTCTGTCAGTTACAGATTCACAGTTTCCCTCTCAGTATTTGGCTTTCCCAAATATTTCCTCTGCCCAACCCACAATGGTTTCACTTTGCCTGCAGTCCTGGAGCTCAGCCTGCCTTTGGACCTTGATGCCTCTGGCCAGCAAAAATGGGCCCCACTGCAGGGGTTCTTCCTGGCCTTAGCTTGTCTCCCTTGCTGTCCAACCCCAGGTAATGACTGCTGCTACTACTACTACTACTAATGATGGTATTTGTTAAGCACTTACTATGTGCAAAGCACTGTTCTAAGCGCTGGGAGGATACATGGTGATCAGGTTGTCCCACATGGGGCTCACAGTTTTTATCCCCATTTTACACATGAGGGAACTGAGGCACAGAGAAGTTAAGTGACTTGCCCAAAGTCACACAGCTGACAATTGGCAGAGCCGGAATTTGAAACCATGACCTCTGACTCCGAAGCCTGTGCTCTTACCCCTGAGCCACACTACTTCTCTACTACAACTACTACAACTCCTGGTAGTAGTAGTGGTATTATTTTGTTCCAAGCACTTTGCTAAGTCTTGGGGTAACAGTAATCATTGTAGCTTTTTTTAAGTGCTTCCTGTGAGCCAAGCACTGTACTGAGCACTGGGGTAGAGGCAAAATCGGCAGGTCCCATGTGGGGCACTTAGTGTAAGTAAGAGAGTGAACAGATATTGAATCCCCATTTTACAGTTGGGGTAACTGAGGCACAGAGCAGTTAAGTGACTTACCCAAGGTCACACAGCAGGTCCGTGGCAGAGTCTAAAGGAAAGAGAACGGGTCTGCGAGTCGAAGGACTTAGGTTCTAATCCCAGCTCTGCCACTTGTCTGCTGGGTGACCTTGGCTGAGTCACTTAACTTTTCTGTGTCTCAATTACCTCATTAGTAAAATGGGGATTATGAGTGTGAGCCCTATGTCAGACAGGAGCTGTGCCTAACCTGATTGTCTTGTATCTACCCCTGTGTTAATACTGTGCTTAACATATAGTAAGCATTTAACAAACATTCAGTACTATTTTTTAAAAAGAGAAAGCAGGTCATCCAGCGCTTAAAACAGTGTTTTGCACATAGTAAGTGCTTAATAAATGCCATCATTATTATTATTATTACCTTCCAGACTATGCTCTTTCCACTAAGCCATACTGTTTCCCATTTAGGAAATCAATCCAGATGCAGTCCCTGTTCCACACAGGGCCCACAGTCTAAGGGGGGAGAGAACAGAGATTGAATCCCCATTTTACAGGTGAGGAAACTGAGGCACAGAGCAGTTAAGCGACATGCCCCTATTCCCCCAGCAGGCCAGGGGTAGAAACAGGCTTGGAAGCCAGATCCCCAGTTTCCCAGCCCTGTTTCAAAATGAGGTCCCACCAGGACTGGAACTGGGATTGCTGGATTTAGAATCCAGAGTGCTAATCATTACACCCTGGGGGCTTTGGCCATTGTCCCCTTCCTCCTGCCCCATCCTCCTCTTGGTCCTCATCCCCCTCTCCATCCCTGCCCCTCTCCTCATTGGCTGTCTCTTCCCCATCAAGCCTCCGCCCCCAACTCCTCTGGCTCTGCTCTCCGGCTCTGTCCTTCCTCCTCACCCGTCCCAATGGTACATGTAGAGATAGAGCCAAGGTTGGGGGTGGAGAGGAGCTGGTTCATTCAGCCATTCAGTCATATTTATTGAGTGCTTACTGTGTGCAGAGCACTGTACTAAGTGCTTGGGAAAGTTTGTATAACAATAAACAGACACATTCCCTACCTGCAGAGTGTTACTGCTGCTTAGCTGAGGTTTGCTTACAGAGGCCAGTCCTGATCCCTGCTAGTTTAACAGGATACACTCTAAGATCACTGTGGCTAGGGACCGTGTCTGTCAACTCTGTTGTGTTATAATCTCCCAAGTGCTTAGTACAGTGCTCTGCACACAGTAAGTGCACAATAGACACTGTTGATGATGATAATGATGATGATAAACAGTTTGGCCTATTGGGTAGAGCACAAGCCTGGGAGCCAGAAGGACCTGCTTTCTAATCCCGGCTTTGCCACTTTTCTGCTGTGTGACCTTGGGCAAGTCACTTCTCTGGGCCTCGGTTGCCTCATCAGTAAAATGGGGATTAAGACTCTGAGTCCCATGTGGGACAGGGACTGTGTCCAGTCTGATTTGCTTGTATCCACCCCAGCTGTTAGTACAGTTCCTGGGACATAGTAAGTACTTGTTAGTATTATCATTGTTATTATTAATATTATTATTAGGGGAGAAGGAGGTAGGGCTATCTTCCTGGACTCCTTTTCCATTCTAAAATCAATTATCCTTGCAATTTTCTACTCTGGACTTTGTCCAAGACATCTGGAGCTGGGAGGGTAGGGATTAGAGAATGTCTTTCTTTTGCAAGAAGCCCACATTTTGGATGTTCTGTCTCCCCCAGAAGAGAAGATCTGAAGCAGTCCAGGGTTCACAGGTACTGTGCTGGTGAGTTGGTTCTGAGACCACCCTCAGAGCCAATTATCGAGTTCCCCCCACCCCCTCCTCCTGCAAACTTCTCAAGTCACTGTTCAGTTTCTGATCTCAGGCTGGTTCCATTGGCTCCTCATTTAGTTTAAGGAAGATCCCATGAATGGGGGGAATCTGGCTGCAGGAGAATTGCCCAATGACAGTAGTGAGGTGGGGCGTACTTTTCTCCAGCACTTTGGCAAAAATAACCCAAAATGAAAGTATTCACTGGAAATAATGAGAAGCAATGTGGCCTGTAGAAAGAGCAGGGACCTGGGAGTCGAAGGATCTGGGTTCTAATCCTGACTCTGCCATTGTCTGCTGCTTGACCTTGGGAAAGTACTTCCCTTCTCTTTGGCTCACTTTCCTCATCTTCATTCATTCATTCATTTAATCGTATTTATTAAGCACTTACTGTGTGCAGAGCACTGTACTAAGTGCGTGGCTCAGTGGAAAGAGCACGGGCTTGGGAGTCAGAGGTTCTAATCCCAACTCTTCCACTTGTCAGCTGTGTGACTTTGGGCAAGTCACACAACTTCTCTGTGCCTCAGTGACCTCATCTGTAAAATGGGGATTAAGACTGTGAGCCCCATATGGGACAACCTGGTTACCTTGTATCCCCCCAGCGCTTAGAACAGTGCTTGGCACATAGCACTTTACAAATGCCATCATTATTATTACAATACAGCAATAAAGAGTGACAATCCCTGCCCACAACAAGCTCACAGTCTGTCAAATGGGGATTCAATACTCCTCTAGACTATGAGCCCCCTATGGGTCCATCCTGATCAACTTGTATCTACCTTGGCCCTTAATATGAGTTTGGCACATATTAAGCACTTAACAAATACCATAAAAACAAACAAACAAAAAAGAAAGTATGTTCCAAGCCCTGGATCAGATAAAAGATAATAATAACAATAATAATAATATAATAATAATAATAATGGTATTTGTTAGGCACTTACTATGTGCAAGGCACTGTACTAAGCCCCGGGGTGGATACCAGCCAATTAAGTTGGACCCAGTCCCTGTCCCACATGGGGCTCCCATTCTCAATCCCCATTTTACAGATGAGGGAACTGAGGCTTGGAGAAGTGAAGTGACTTGCCCAAGGTCACAGAAGATAAGTGGTGGAGCCGGGATTAGAATCCATGACCTTCTGACTCCCAGGCACGTGCTCTATCCACAAAACCATACTGCTTCTCTAATCAGAGGTGACCCAGTCCCTGTCTCACAACCTAGGAGGTAAGGAAAGGATGAATCTAATCCCCGTTTCACAGATGAAGAAACTGAATCCCAGAGAAGTTAGGTGATTTATCCAAGGTCACACAGAAACCAGTGGCAGATTTAAGACAAGGAGTCCTGAGTCCCTGCCTCAAGTTCCTTCTACCAGGTAACATGCCTCCTTCAGAAAGGAGAAATCAAGAAATCATTTTGGGGTGATAATTAACGATGGCTAGAGAAAGAGTTTGTCCTGAAAACCCCGACTGTGGCTAAAAAATTACCTGTGTGCTACAGAACAGTTTGCACTCAGGTCACAGAATGGTTTCCTTGGAGATGAGAGGCTTGGGAGTTGGAAAGGACCTTGATGGAGAGCCAGTATGCCTCCTGACAAGGGAGTGTTTTTAAACCACCCAGGGCAGTCATCAATCACGCTGAAAGACGGAAATGTTTCCATTCCATCTTTTTTTGTCTCCTCAGAATATGGAAGGCAACAGCTCTTCATTGGTCTTGTCAGAGCCAGTCCAGAATTTAAAGAGCATCATTCTCTTATCCCAGAGCCTTTTTCTTCTGGGTCAAAGGAAAGCCCTGACTTATTCTATTTATCTCAGAAACTGTTTGTGTCCTAGAACTGGAGATGCAAACCTGCAGACTTCAGAACAAAGTATGGATTTTCTCCACAAAGTTTTCAGAATCCTCTTCTTCCTCTCCATCCAAAGAGTCTCCACACTGTGTCAGCATGGTTTCCATATGCCGACTTGCTAACGTAGCAGCCTTCTCCCAGACTTCCCTGCCTCCAGGTTTTCTCCTCTTCAGGCCAGACTTCACTGTACTGAGAGGATCGTTTTTCTATAATCTCCTTCTGTATGTTTCCCCACTCCTCAAGAATCTCCAGTTGTTACCTATTTCTCGTCACATCAAGCAGAAATTCCTGAGTATTGGTTTAAGGCACTCAATCAGCACTCCCCCTTCTTATCCAATCAATCAATCAAAGCTCTTTTCTCACTGTACCCCAGCTCACAATCAATCAAGCAAGCAATCAATAGTATTTATTGAGCACTTACTGTGTGCAGAGCACTGTACTAAGTGCTTGGGAGAGCTTACGATACAGTGGAGTTGGTAGACACATTCTCTGCCCACAACGAGCTTACAATCTAGAGGGAAAGACAGATGGATATAATTTATAATTATAATTTTCGGATACACACTCTTTGAGAGTAGGTTCTCTCTAGCCAACTTACTCACTGTGCCTCATTCTCACCTCTCCCACTGCCACATCCTCCCTTCAGCCAGAAATTTTCTACCCCTTCACATCCAAGCAGACCATTGCCCTCCCCATGTTCAAAGCCTTTCTGAAATAACATTTCCTCCAGGAAGCCCTCCCTGATCAATTTCTAATCTCCCCACTTTACACAGAAGCAGTGTGGCTTAGTGGAAAGAGCACAGGCCTGTTGTGTGACTTTGGGCAAGAAACTTCACTTCTCTGCCTCATTTCCTTTATGTGCAAAATAGGGATTCAGTACCTGTTCTCCCTCGTATTTGGACTGTGAGTACTATATGGGACCTGATAATCTTTTATCTACTCCAGCACTTTGTAGAGGTACATAGTGAGCGCTTAACAAAAACTACAATCATATACCTCCAATTTCCGTTCCACCTAAGTAGTTAAATACTCACATATCTTTTCAGTGTAGTATTTCCTCCTATTGGTAAATTATATTCTTGTCTGTCCCCCCCCCCCCCCCCCCCCCCCCCCCCACTAAATTATAAACTCCTTCAGTGCAGGAATCATGTCTACTGATTTTAGTGTGCTCTCCCAGTAGTTGCTCAATAAAACGTATTGATTGATTACCTTAGCAGCTTCAATCAGCCTAGATTTGATGCTCCCAAGTTCCATAGCAAATACTAAAACCTTTCCAATTCATTGCCCCACGGCAGTTCAAGCTGGTTATTGATGGTCTGAGTTTTAAACCTTTTGGCTACATTAGATCCCTATTTCTATTAAGCCGGTACTATTTATTGCATGTGTACTGCGTGCAGAGCACCATACTAAGCACTTGGGAGAGTTCCAAGCTTACAGTCTAGCTGGGGAGGGGCAGTGAGACCTCAACTGTTCAGGTGACATGGAAGTGTTGACACAAGTATTGGTGTTCCTCTGTCAGTTCCTAGCTCCATCTGTCTCTTGTTTTTAGCAGAGCTAGAGGGCGCTGGGCTCTAGATCCCAGAGCTGCTATTCAGAGTTCAGGCACTGAGATAATTCCAAAGCTTCTACCTGAGCAAGGTCTCTGTCTCCAAAGCCCAATAGGAAGCTGGGCGAGCTCCCTCTTAACTTCCATGGTGGTCAGATTCAGCGCCTCCTTCAACCATCGAAACTCCTGGTGTGACACTGTGGCCCTAATGCTATTTGAACCAAGCTCCTAAAGGAAAAACTGTTCTTGGAATAATAATCATAATAATAGTTGTGGTGTTTGATTAAGCACTTACTATGTGCCGGGCCCTGTACTAAGTGTTGGGGTAGACACTAGCTAATCAGGTTGGTCACAGTCCGTGTCCCACATGGAGCTCGCAGTCTTAATCCCCATTAGCACAGTGCTCTGCACACAGTAAGTGCTCAATAAATATGATTGATTGATTTTCCAGATGAGGGAACTGAGGTCCAGAGAAGTGAAGTGACTTGTCCAAGGTCACACAGCAGACAAGTGGCAGATTCGGGATTAGAAATCAGGTCCTTCTGACTCTCAGGTCCCTGCTCTACCCACTATGCCATACTGCTTTTCTGTAATAATAGTAGAAGTAAAATAAAGACTCTCCAGGAGGCGGGGAAGAAGGAGGTTAAGATGCTAGTAGCTCCTATCCCCTTGCTGAAGTGGGATGCTAAGTGTGAGACTCTTCCATCTCCATGTGCTATCACACTCTGTCTCCTCTCTGCCTGGTGAGTCAGTGAGATAGGGTGTGGAAACTGAAATGGCCTGGTGTCAACCAGCGAGGCAGACAGATGATTATGGCTCAGTTCCCTAGTCCCTTCCCATCTCCTCTTCCCCATGCTGGCATCGCCATAGCAACACAGTGCTATGTGTGCTAACAGTGCTAACCCCCTCCCCCTCCACCCCCGCAAGAAAAGGCAAAGCATCCAAATATAGCCAAGTCTCTGGGCCTCGAGTACCCAGCCTAAAATCAGTCAGGCAGCAGGTAGGAGAGGTCAGAAGCTCTTCAGAGGTGGAAGGACGGGCAGCCAATGAGGGAAGATGATTTCTGCAACAGTGGAGACCATATGGCTCCATCACGTCACTGTAGTGAGATTGTGACATCACGGGTGCTTCCGGGCTGGCCACCCTGCTAGATCCCTGCTGGAACCCTCAGTCTCCTGTCTCTTGGCTAACCCCTCGCCCATGTCCTGCTCCTGGAATGCCCTCCCTCCTCAAATCCAACAGACAATGACTCTCTGTTCTTTCAGAGCCTTATTGAAGGCACATCTCCTCCAAGGGGCCTTGCCTAACTAAGCCCTCCTTTCCTCTTCTCCCACTCCTTTCTGCATCTTCCTGACTTTCTCCCTTTATTCATCCACCCCGTCCCACCAAGCCCCAGAGTACTTTCATTCATTATTCAGTCATATTTATTGAGCACTTACTGTGTAAACAGCACTGTACTAAGCACTTGGGAAAGTGCTACAATTAACAGTGACATTCCCTGCCTACAATGAGCTTATAGTCTAGAGATGGGGAGACGGACATCAGTACAAATAAAGTTACAGATATGTATGTAAGTGCTGTAAGGGGAAGAGCAGAGGGAGAAAGGGTGAAGCAGAAGGGAATGGGAGAAGGGGAAAAGTGGGGCTTAGTCTGGGAAGACCTCTTGGAAGAGATGTACCTTCAGTAAGTCTTTGAAGGAGGGGAGAGTCATTGTCTGTTGGATTTGAGGAGGGAGGGCACTCCAGGCCAGAGGCGGGATGTGGGCTATGGGTCGGCAGCGAGACAGGCGAGATGGAGGCACAGTGAGAAGGGTAGCACTAGAGAAGTGAAATGTGCAGGCTGGGTTATAGAAGGAGAAAAGCAAGGTGAGATAGGAGGGGGCAAGGTGATGGAGTGCTTTCAAGCCAATGCTTAGGAGTTTTTGTTTGATATGGAGATGGATTGGCAGCCACTGGAATTTTTTGAGGAGGGGGTGATATGTCCTGAATGTTTTTGTAGGAAAATGACCCGGTCAGCAGAGTGAAGTATGGACTGGAGTCGGGGGAGACAGGAGGCTGGGAGGTCAGCGAGGAGGCTGATGCAGTAATCCAGGTGGGATAGGATGAGTGATGGTATTAAACGTGGTAGCAGTTTGGATGGAGGGGAAAGGGTGGATTTTAGTGATGTTGTGAAGGAGGATCGACAGGATTTGGTGATAGATTGAATATGTGGGTTGAATGAGAGAGAGGAGTCAAGAATAACACCAACGTTATGGGCTTGTTAGGAAGGATGCTGGTGCCATTTACAGTGATGGGAAAGTCGGGGAGGACAGGGTTTGGGTGGGAAGATAAGAGCTCTGTTTTGGACATGTTAAGTTTGGGGTAATCGGGGGACAGCCAAGTAGAGATGTCTTAAAGGCAGGAGGAGAGGCAAGACTGGAGAGAGGGAGAGCGATCAGCCCTGGAGATATAGATTTGGGTATCATCTGCATAAAAATGGTAATTGGAGCCATGGGAGTGAATGAGTTCTTCAAAGGAGTTGGTGGAGAATAGAAAGGGACTCAAAACTGAACTTTGAGGGACACCCACCCCCAACAGTTTTGGAGTGAGAGGCAGAGAAGGAGCTTACAAAGGAGATTGAGAATGAATGGCAGAGATGAAATGAACCAGAAGACGGAAGCAGTGAAGCCAAGGTTGGATAACGTTTCCAGTAGTAGGGGGTGGCCCACAGTGTCGAAGGCAGCTGAGAGGTCGAGGAGGATTAGGATGGCATAGAGGCCATTGGATTTGGTGAGAAGGTGATCGGTGACCTTTGAGAGCATGGTTTCTGGGGAGTGAAGGGGATGGAAGCCAGATTGGATGGGGTCATGGAGAGAATTGGAGGAGAGGAATTTGAGACAGCGGGTGTAAACAACTCGCTCAAGGAGTTTGTAGAGGAATGGTAGGAGGAAAATGGAGCAATAACTGGAGTGGGCTGTGGGATCAAGGGAGGTCATGGGCATTTTTGAAAACAGTGGGGAAGAAGCCATTGGAGAGTGAACAGTTGAAGATAGTTGTAGGGAGGGAATAAGAAAGGGGAAGAGAGTTTTGAAAAGGTACAAAGGAATGGGGTCTGATGCACATGCGGAAAGGGTGGCTTTTGAGAGGAGGCAGGAAATCTACTCTAGAGATATTGCTGAGAAGAATGGGAGCGTTGAAGAGGGGACCAGAAGCTGGAGGGACTGGGGATTTTAGGGCGCTCCCACCTGATGGTGTCAATTTTCTTCATAAAATAGGTGGCTAGTTCACTGGGGACAAGGGATGGGGGAGGCTGGGGGGCAGGAGGCCTGAGGAGGGAGTTAAACATCTGGAACAACTGGCGAGGGTGATGGGCATAGTTGTCAATAAGGGTAGAGAAATAGTTTTCCCGGGCAGAGGAGAGGGCAGAGTTAAAGCATGCAAAGATAAACTTGAAGTGGACAAAGTCGGCCTGATATTTAGATTTCCACCAGCAGTGCTCTGCGGCTCAAGTGCAAGTGGAAAGGAGGTGGACCGGGCAGGTGATCCGGGGCCGTGTATGAGATCGGTGAAGGGATAGGGGAGCAAGGGAGTTAAGTTCAGTAGAGAGGGCAGTGTTGAGAACGTCTATTTGGTCATCCAGAGTGGGTAGTTTGGGTACGGAGGCTAAGTGGGGCGTGATGAGTTGAGAAAACAGGATGAGGTCCGGGGATTGGAGGTCTCTGTGGCAGATTTGTACCGATTTACGGGAAGGAGGTATGTGGGAGAGGAAGCAAGTGAGGAGGTTGTGGAATTAATAGAAGGATTTCAGAGTTGGTGAGAGTAGAGATGTGCAGTGGTTAGAGATGAAGAGACTGAGTGTGTGTCCAGGTTGGTGAGTGGGCGAGGTGGGGTGGAGCAGGAGGTTGGCAGAGTTGAGGAGTGACAGAAGGTGGGCAGCAGAAGGGTCATCAGGAACATCTATATGAATATTCAAGTCCCCAAGGATTATGTGCATACCTGTCATTTATGGTCAGTAATGTCTGTTTCCCTCTCTGGACTGTAAGCTCATTGTGGGCAAGGAATGTGTCTGTTATATTGTTATATTGTGCTCCCCCAAGCACTTAGTACCTGCAGACGGTAAGTGCTTAGTAAACAATTGACCAACTGACTTCCATTCATTCATTCAGTCAGTCATATTTATTGAGCGCTTACTGTGTGCAGAGTAGTGTACTGAGTGCTTGGGAAGTACAGGTTGGCAACATCTACAGATGGTCCCTACCCAACAGCGGGCTCACAGTCTAGAAGGGGGAGACAGACAACAAAACAAAACATCTGGACAGGTGTCGAGTCATCAGAACAAATTGAATCCTGATGGCAAATTAGATCTATCTACATCCTAGCCCTAATGGTGAAGGCAAGAGGAGGGAGTGTCTACTGCAGACAGATACTTGAGTTCTGTTAGATGAGAAGAATGGGGTACAGAAGAAGGGGTGAGCCGTAATAATAATTATATCTGTGGTAGTTCCTGAGAGCTTACTATGTGCCAAGCACTGTACTAAGCGCTGGGGTAGTGACAAGGTAATCAGATCGGTCACGGATTCTATTCCATCCAGGGTTCAAAAGAGGAGGGAGAATAAGAATGGGAAGGGTGTCAATTGATGGGGCAGTTCAAAATCTGGGCTGAAGCTGTATGTATCTGTTTGCAAGGCCATGGAGAGATTGGTAAAAGGAACTTCTGTGAACATGTAAAGAACAGCATGGCCTAATGGATAGAACACAGGATGAGGAATCAGGAGAACTAGATTCTAATCCTGGCTCTTGCATTTTACTTGATGTTCATTCATTCATTCAATCATATTTATTGAGCACTTACTGTGTGCAGAGCACTGTACGAAGCGCTTGGGAAGTACAAGTCAGCATGATGTGGCACCTTGGACCTTGATGTCTATAGAGCACTGAACTTAGCGCTCGGGAGAGTACACTAGAACAGGATTGGTAGGCATATTTTCTGCCCACAAGAAGCTTACAGTCTACAGGGGGAACCAGGCATTACTATAAATAAATTATAGCTATGTCCATAAGTGCTATGGGGCTGAGGGAGGAGTGAATAAAGGGTGCAAATCAGGATGACACAGAAGGGTGTGGAAGAAGAGGAAACGAAGGTTTAGGATGACAGACCTCATGGAGGAGATGTAGGGAGAGTGATATTCTCTCAGATATGAAGAGGGGGGATGTGGGCGAGAGGTTGGCGGTGAGAGAGATGAGAAGAAGGTCAGTGAGTAGGTTGGCATTACCATTAAGCTCTTAAACAAATACCACAGTTATTATTATTGCTATTATTACTACTACTACTACTGATAAAAACCCATTCTTCCTACCCTCAGATTGTGAGCCCCATTTGGGACAGGAACTAGTTCCAATCCCCATTTAGGACAGAGATTCTGTCCAATCTGATTACCTTCCCTCTACCCCAGAGGACAGCACAGTATTTGGCACACAGTCAATGCTTAGCTAATATCATCATCATCATCAGTGACATTTATTGAGCATTGACTGTGTGCAGAGCACTGTACTAAGCACTCTGGAGAGCCCAATAAAACAGAATTAGTGGAAACATTCCCTGCCCACTATGGGTTTATAGTCTAGTGACCATGTCACTAGATACAAATATCATCATTATAAGGTGTCTGCATTTTCTGATGGTAATGTGAGACTCTTTATACCCATGCAACATGCCTGTCTGCTCATATAAAGGGATATTCTGAGAATATTCTAAGGTGGGACAAACCTCTGAGATCCTAAGTGAAAAGGACCATTAGCCATTCTATATATAGACTCTGTGACTTCAGAAGACACAGTTTACCAATAAATGGGGCTCTCATACAGCTAAAGCCCCAGGAGACAAGTCGATCTGACTCAATAAGACACAGTTTGACAACCCAAATTTAAACCAGACTCAGCATGAGGTTAATTTGAGCAAAAGGCACAGATGTGCATCAGGCAGAAACTCCTCACCCTGGGCTTCAAGGCTCTCCATCACCTCGCCCCCTCCTACCTCACCTCCCTTCTCTCCTTCTACAGCCCAGCCCGCACCCTCCGCTCCTCCGCCGCTAATCTCCTCACCGTACCTTGTTCTCGCCTGTCCCGCCATCGACCCCCGGCCCACGTCATCCCCCGGGCCTGGAATACCATCCCTCTGCCCATCCGCCAAGCTAGCTCTCTTCCTCCCTTCAAGGCCCTACTGAGAGCTCACCTCCTCCAGGAGGCCTTCCCAGACTGAGCCCCTTCCTTCCTCTCCCCCTCGTCCCCACTCCATCCCCCCCCATCTTACCTCCTTCCCTTCCCCACAGCACCTGTATATATGTATATATGTTTGTACATATTTATTACTCTATTTATTTATTTATTTATTTATTTATTTATTTATTTATTTATTTATTTATTTATTTATTTATTTTACTTGTACATAGCTATTCTATTTATTTTATTTTGTTGGTATGTTTGGTTTTGTTCTCTGTCTCTCCCTTTTAAACTGTGAGCCCACTGTTGGGTAGGGACTGTCTCTATATGTTGCCAATTTGTACTTCCCAAGCGCTTAGTACAGTGCTCTGCACATAGTGAGCACTCAATACAATTGATGATGATGATGATGATGGAAATCAAGAACTAGATCCCTTTTCAGGAGTTTGAAAGCTTTAATGGGAAAGAGCTTCTGTAATAGTCAAGTTGCCATGGGCTATAACACCTCAGGTTAGACCTGGGTTCTAATCCCTACACCTCCAATTGTCTGTTGTGCGACCTTGGACAAGTCACTTAACTTCTCTGTTCCTCAGCTACCTCATCTGTAAAATGGGGATTAAACTGTGAACCCCACGTGGGACACAGACTTTGTCAAACTTGATTAGCTTGTATCTACCCCAGCACTTAGTACAGTGATTGGCATAAGGTAAGCGCTTAACAAATATTTTTTAAAATTTGAGAAAAATCTGGAAGTGAGGGGAGTGGCGGAAGATTATTTTGTTTATAGGGACCGATTCTGTCATCAAAGGATCATAAGAATGGCATGGCGTAGTGGATAGAGCATGAGCCTGGGAGTCAGAAGACCTGGGTTCTAATCCCTGCTCTGCCGCTCGTCTACTATGTGACCTTAGGCAAGTCACTTCACTTCTCTGGGCCTCAATTACCTGATCTGTAAAATGGGGATTAAGACCGTGAGCCTTATGTGGCACATGGATTTTGTCCAACTTGATTAGCTTATCAGCAGTTAGTACAGTGATTGGCACATAATCATAATCTGAATACCATTAAAAAATAAAATAAAAATTTGACCAGGGGCTTCCAGTGTTCTGTGTCCTGGAGCTTGACTATTGCATTTTCCCTTGCTATGCTATCCCTTGAAACAATTTTCCTCCAGCTCTTGGAGGTGTAGGGAGGTGCTGGGAAACTTTTACCCATTATTATTAATAATAATGATGGTATTTGTTAAGTGCTTACTATGTGTCAAGCACTGCTCTAAGCACTAGGATATATACAAGCAAATTAGGTTGGACCCAGCCCCTGTACCACATGGAGCTCACAGTCTTAATTCACATTTTACAGATGAGGTAACTGAGGCCCAGAGAAAGTGAAGTGACTTGCCCAAGGTCACAGAGTTGGCAAGTGGAGGAGATGTGATTAGAAACCAGGTCCTTCTGACTCCCGGGCCTGTGCTCTATCCACAAGGCCATGCTTCTTCCCCATGTAATTGTTAAGCACTTCTTCTGTGTAAAACATTGTTCTACGCATTGGGGTGGGTAAAGATTGATCAGGTTGGGAACACCACCTTCAACCGGAGACTTGGAAATGAGGAGCAGGGTCTTTCCCAGGCCGCACAACTTTAGGAACATCCCAGCAGCAACAGAAGGATTGGGAAGGGTGGGCAGGAATCAGGGAATCAGGGGAAGAAGATTGGGATAAATCATGGCAGAAAGGATACAGGAATAAGAAACAGTTATTGGGAAAGAGAAGAAGCTCTTCTTTTCTACCTTCAGTTTTGTTTCGGTTTCAGTCTTCAAATATTTCTTTAAAATTGTAATAAGCAAATGATATGTCCATGATACTAGTCATAGTGGCATTTGGGAAGCAGCATGGCCTAGTGGAAAGAGCCTAGGCCTGGGAGTCAGAGGGCCTGGGTTCTAATTCATTCATTCATTCATTCATTCAATCGTATTTATTGAACGCTTACTGTGTGCAGAGCACTGTACTGCGTGCTTGGGAAGTACAAGTTGGCAACATATAGAGACAGTCCCTACCCAACAACGGGCTCACAGTCTAGAAGGGGGAGACAATGAACAGAACAAAACATGTAGACAGGTGTCAAAACCGTTAGAATAAATAGAATTATAGCTATATAAATAGAATTGTAGCTATTATAATTAGAATTATAGATAATTCTGGCTCCACTACATGCCTGCTGTTTGGCCTTGGACAAGTTACTTAATTTCTCTGTGCCTCAGTTACCTTATCTACAAAATGGGGATTCAATACCTGTTCTCCCTCCAAAATAGACTGTGAGCCCCATGTGGGACCTGATTATCTTGTATCTGCCCTAGCACTTAGTACAGTACTTGGCATATAGTAAGTACTTACCAAATATTAGTAGTAGTACTACTACTACTACTACTAAAGAGCTTGCTTTGTGACATGTACTGTGCTAAGCACTTGAGTAGTTACAAGATAATCTATCTTATAGTCTAAGTAGGAGATTTAAAAGATAGTTCATTCCCGGTTTACAGAAAAGAAGACAAAGATGCAGAGGAATTAAGTGACTCATCTAAGGTCACAAAGAAGGCAAGTGGCTGAGCCTAGGATTAGAGCACAGGCCATCTGACTCCCAGGCCTGTGCTCTTTCCACTAGGCCAAACCTCTTCTCATTGACTCATTGAGAAGCAGCTGGGCCCATTGGATAGAGCAGAAGCCTGGGAGTCAGAAGGACCTGGGTTCTAATCCCAGCTCTGCCACTCGTCTGCTGTGTGACATTGGGCAAGTCACTTCACTTCTCTAGGATTCAGTTCCTTTATCTGTACAATTGGGATTAAGACTGTGAGCCCCATGAGGGACATGGACTGTGTACAAGCTGATTAACCTGTATCTACCCCAGTGCTTAGTACAGTGGCTGGCACATAGTAAGTGCTTGACAAATACCATTATTTTAAAATATACTCAAAAATGAAGAAAAGGAAATAATAGTAGTAGTAATAGTAATGATAGTTTTAATTAACTGCTTACTGTGTGCATAGGCTGTAGTGGGTTATTTGGGGTTTAACTGTACTTTATTGTGATCTGCTGTTAGATTTCTACGCCATATCACACTAGCGAATTTGTAGTACGTGGCTCCTCCATGATCTTCTCTCTTAACCTAGTGTCATTTGGAAACGTCCAAATGGGCAGCATAAACAGGTCCATTTTTGAGGCTGATCGGAAGAAGTTTGAGGTTCAGGAGAAACACCTGGGTACTCTAGGAGGAAGAGAAGATAAAGCAGTTGGGAGATGACCACTGAAAAGGAAATTGGGATTCTACTTTTGGAGAGAGGGAGAAAACCTGAAGACAAGAGTACGCTAGCGTAGGATTGAGTGGGTAGGGAATCAATGTCAAGCAATCAGTGGTGTTTCTTGAGTACTTGGGCAGAGCAATCAATCAGTCCATAAATCAATGGTATTTATTAAGCATCCTACAATAAGATAGAGCTGGAAGGCATGAACCCTGCCCAAAAGGAGCTTACAGTCTAGATGATATCTCTCTTTTTTTTAATCAATCAATCGATGGTATTTGTTAAAACACTGACTGAGTGCCAGGCACTGTTTTAAGCTTTGGGGTAGATACAAGATAATGAGACTGAATACAGTCCATGTTCCACATGGGGCTCACAATTTTAATCCCCATTTTACAGATGAGGTAACTGAGGCACAGGGGAAGAGAAGTGACTTTACCAAGGTCACACAGCAGACAAGTGGCGGAGCCAGGATTAAAACCCAGGTCTTTCTGACTCCCAGGCCCAAGCTCTAACCATTAAGCCATGCTGCTTCGCTGTGTTGGCACAGTCTGAGGCTGCCACTGGGAGAGAGTGTGACCACCTGGAGAGGTGACTGGTATAGGTTAAACATCAGAAATCCAGGCTCCAGGCAGAGGAGCTGATTTCAGCCCAGCATAAGTGACTTCCATGCTTGGACTGGTGGGCTGCTTGTTGATAATTCCATCTGGCCCATCTGATGTATAGGCTGCTCTGAGGTGGGAATGTGGCCTTTGGCAAGTCACTTCATTTCTCTGGCGCTCATTCCCCCATCTGTAAAATGGGAATTACGATGTGAGCCTCTTGTGAGACATGTACTATGTCCAAACTGGTTAACTTGTGTCTACCCCAGCACTTAGTACAGTGCCTGGCACATAGCTAAAGTTCCCCTTGAATAAGGGGCACATAGTAGTTATTGCTTAACCAAACCGTGATTTCTGGTGACATCAGTTTGACTTATTGATATCTATTTTATTATAATCACTTTATTATTTGTTAAGCACTTTCTCTAATCAAACACTGTAAAAACCCTGGGGTAGATAATGATAATCAGGTCAGACACAGTCTCTGCTTTACATGGGGTTCACAGTCTAAAAGAGAGGCTGTACAGATATTTAATCCCCATTTTAGATTGGAATTAGATTAGTATCTCTTGATTTCCAGTCCTGGGTTCTTTTCCATTAGGCCACACTGCTTCTTTTTTTTTAATTTACATAAAATGTATTTTATATGTCACCATTTCTTGTCTCATGTCTGGAAAGAGGTTCTGGTAATAATAATAATAATAATAATTATTATTATTATTATTATTATTATGGCATTTATTAAGCACTTACTATGTGCAAAGCCCTGTTCTAAGCACTGGGGAGGTTACAAGGTGATCAAGTTGTCCCATGGGGGGCTCACAGTCTTCATCCCCATTTTACAGATGAGGTAACTGAGGCACAGAGAAGTGAAGTGACTTGCCCAAAGTCACACAGCTGACAATTGGTGGAGCTGGGATTTGAACCCATGACCTCTGACTCCAAAGCCCGAGCTCTTTCCACTGAGCCATGCTGCTCAGTTAAAAGTTGAAAGGACAACTTTCATTTTTTTCAAGTTAACTCTAGCTGGTTCCTTCATCCCAGATAATTTCTGTTTGTTCCCCCTCACAGAGCAAAACGCATTCTTGGCTTTTATGTTTTATGACCCTCTCAGTCCTTTCATCCTGAAATAAAGCACAGACCTTGGAGTCAGAGGATCTGGGTTCTAATCCCAGCTATTCCTCTTGCTATTTGACCCTGAGCAACTCACTTAAATTTTCTGTGCCTCAGTATCCTCATTTAAAAGGGGCATTCAGTACTTGTACCTCTAGACTGTAAGCTTGTCCTCTAGACTGTAAGTTCATTGTGGGCAGGGAATGTATTTGCCAATTCTTTTGTATTGTACTGTCCCAAGAGCTTAGTACAGTGCTCTGCACATAGTAAGCTCTCAATAAATATTTCCTCCTTAGCTTGGGAGCCATGGATTGTGTCCAGCCTGATTATCTTGTATCTAGCCCAGTGCTTCATATAGTACTTGACACATAGTAAGCACTTTACAAATACCACAGTTATCACATTATTAACCTGTATCGTATTTTGGGGATGGATGGGACAGGTGTTATAGGTTGTTGGGTTAATGACCTGGTATTACCCCTCCAGCCCTTTCTGCTTGTGACTTACCCAAGGTCACACAAGCAAGCAAGTGACACGTCCTCTTGCTCTTGTCCTCCTGTCTTCTTGCCACTATGCCACACTGCTTTTCCTTCCTCCTGCCCAGGAGTGGCCAAATTATTCCACAACATGAGCTCCTGTAGAGAGATAGAAAGCGAGTCAGAGACACCCAACATCTCCCGAAACACTGACCAGAGCACAGATCATTATTATTATCTTTGTTGTTATTGTTTATATGGGCCTTACTTTATGCAGAGTCCTGTGTAAGGAACTGGGGTAAATACTAAATCATCAAATCAGACTCAATCTTTGTCCCTTAGAGGGCTCACATTCTAAGTAAGGGAGATCAGATGCATAGACATTAGGAATCGCAACCCAAAACAAATTACAAACAACTGGAACAGATGTAGACTTCGACTGTCAAAAATTAGCATGTGAAAATCAGTAGCTGAAACAGTATTTGGAAGGGGCATAGTTCCGGTTAGCCTTCGCTAAATTGTTAGCTCCTTGAGGGCTGGGATTGTGTCTACCTGCTCTGTCGTCCTCTCCCAAGCACTTAGTTCAGTGCTCTGCGCATATTCATTCACTCGTTCAATTGTATTTATTGAGCACTTCGTGTGTGCAGAGCACTATACTAAACACTTGGGAAAGTACAATACTACAATAAACAGTGACATTCCCTGCCCACGACAAGGTTACCATCTGGGGGTATTGGAGGACAGACATCAATACAAATAAATAAAATTACAGATATGTTCATAAGTGCTGTGGGGCTGGGAGGGGAGAAGAAAAAAGGGAGCAAATCAGGGTGTTGCAGAAGGGAGTGGGAGGTTAGGAAAAGTGTGGCTTAGTCTCAGAAGACCTTTTGGAGGAGGTATGCCTTCAATGATACTTTGAAGGGGAGGAGAGTAATTGTCTGTAGGATTTGAGGAGGAAGGGCATTCCAGACCAGAGGCAGGATATGGGCTAGGTGTCAGTATGTGCTTGATACATACCACTAATTGATTGAGTCAGACCCCTCACCTCTGCAAGCAGTCTTTGATTCTGAATGGGAGTGGTCCCCACTAAATGCCCACCTTTTACTCTGAGAGCGGGGGCTTTCTTTCGCCCCATCCCCACCCCGACTGGTATCAAGTCGGGGTGGGGAGGTTGTCCAGACCCTTGGAGTGCCAATTTCTATTGGCCAGTGTTTGCCTCTGGCAAATTGTTTGTTCTGTACTAGAAGAAGGGGAGATGCTAGATTGTTCAGTTTTACAGATTAGCCATACAAATCTTTCCATGAGGACATTTATTGACTTTGTGGATCTGGCCACCATCTAATCCCAAAGCTCATAGTGTCACTTCTTGGTGTGGTCTACCAGACAACCCCTGGGATGAACTGAGTGGGAACAAGAGACAGATGCCATGAGTCAAATCCAGGCTTAGAGGTTTGAACTAGAGGGCTCCATTTGTTAATCAGCCAGGAGTATTCATTGAGCACCTACTGTGTCCAGAGCACTCTACTAAGCAAGAATACAATACAATAAGTAGATCTGGTTCCTAAAGTCAGGGAGTTTACACACTAAATCAGTAAAACACTTTACTGGTAGAAGGAAAATCACATCTGTCAATCAGTCAATCTCCTACTAGAGGCCTTCTTCGATTAAGCTGTCATTCTACCTATTTGCCTTCCCTTCTGCATCACCTATTCAGGTGAGGGAGCATGAGCCTGAAATAGCCATAGTCACGCTCATGGATTCAGTCTAGGATCTGGAACCAAGAGTCCTCTGCCGATTGCTATTTCATCAATCAATCAATCAGTGGTATTTATTGAGTGCTTACTATATGCAGAGCACGATACTAAGCACTTGGGAGAGTACAGTGCCACAGAATTAGCGTTCCCTGCCCATAAGGCCGAACCACTTCCAAAAGAAGCAGCCTGGCCTAGTAGATAGAGCACAGGCCTGGGAGTCAGAGGACCTGGGTTCTAATCCCAGCTCTGTCGTATGTCTGCTGAGTGACCTTGGGCAAATCACTTCACTTCTCTGGGCTTCAGTTACCTCATCTGTAAAATGAGGATTGGGACTGTGAGCTCCATGTGGAACAGGGACTGTGTCCAACCTGATTGACTTTTATCACCCCAGCATTTAGAACAGTGTGTGGCATATAGTAAGCACTTAACAAATTTCACAATTATTAGTCTCCTGCCAAAAGGGAACGATGGGGCTCACTGACGGATCAGGCGTGTAAACTGCTTTGAAATCCTTAGCCCCTTCTATTTACTGTATCAAAGTGTCAGCATCTCCAGGGAGGCTGGGATTTGCTGATGAATTTTTCAAGGTCATTGGTTCATACCTGAGAGGTCATAGATCCAATCTGAGAACAGACTCCTAATCCAGGGAAGATAACCTGATGCTCCAGTGTCACACAATCTTTAATTGAGGCGAGAGCGGTGGAATTTGAAGCCCAACAGGTGCTCAATCCGAATTAGCCAACTGAGTTCAGTATAAATAAGAGCAAGTGCTATTCTATTTGATCCTTGATTTATAATGTGCCAAAGGGTGAAGGTGTCACTTGCAATGGAAATCCCTGCTCTTTTCAAGCAGCAACAGTACCAAGAACATCCGTCTACAGTGTGGCTTTGGGCAAATCACTTAAATGCCCCATGCCTCAGTTTCCCCATCAGTAAAATGAGGAGAATAATACCTGAACCCTACCTCTCAGAGGTGTTGTGGGAAGCAAATTAAATAATGATAATAATGGCATTTGTTGAGTGCTTACTTTGTGCCAAGCACTGTACTAAACACCATAGAGGATACAAGCAAATTGAGTTGGACACAGTCCTTGTGCCCCTTAGGGCTCACTGTCTTAATCCCCATTTTTCCAGATGAAATAACTGAGGCAAAAAGAATTTAAGTGACTTGTCCAAGATCACACAGCAGACAAGTGGCAGATCTGCAATTAGAACTGAGGTCCTTCTGGCTCCCAGGCCAGTCTCTATCCATTAGGCCATCTTGCTTCAAAAATAACTAACGTAACGTGATTTGGCAATAAAAAGCACCAAATACAAAATGACATTTATGGACTTGGATCTGTGAACTTTGGTCATTTGACATTCACCCCACCCTCAACCCCACAGTGCTTATGTACATACTTTTAAATTCTATATTATAAATTATATATATTAGTGTCTTTCCCTCAAAAATGTAAGCTTGTCCTGGGCAGGGAAAGTGTCTACTAATTCTGTTGTAGTGAACTCTCCGAAGCACATAGTACATAATAAGTGATCAGAAAATATCACTGATTGTCTGACCTGACAGTGTGCTTTTCCAGGAGGAGGGTAGTCCAAGATGAAGAACAACTCTTCTATTTTTGGTGCTCAGTTGCGAGTTGCATAATGAATACTAAGCCTTACTTCATGACACCAGCAAATGAACTCTAAGCATAAGCAGAAGGATAGCCAACGGCTTAACTTGTTCAAACTGGCTTTCACTAGCCTAAATCCAAGCTTTTTGCTTCAGGGTGTTTACAAACTGCACGTCTGAAAGAAAACCTCTTTATAACATCCCATCTCCTCCAAGAGGCCTTCCTTGATTAATCTCTCTTTTCTCCTGCCCCCCTACCTTCTGTGTCATCTATTCACTTGGATCTGTAACCTTTGGGCATTTGATATTCCCCACCCCCCCACAGCACTTAGGCACATATATCTAGCAATATCTGTCTCCACCCACTAGACTGTAAGCTCGTTGGGGGTAGGGACCGTGTCTACCAACTCTGTTGTATTGTCCTTTCCCAAGTGCTTAGTACAGTGCTGTGCACCCGGTAGCACTCAGTAAATACCATGGATGATGATGATGACCTTGGGCCCTCCCTGCCCTTTGGATAGACCCAGGCAGGCAGATGAAAGAAAGGTCAGGAGTCCCGTTGACACTGAAGTCTTCTTTTTCTGGCATCTAATTCTGCAGCTGTAGAGCCTGCTACAGTTTGTAACTCTGTCTTTTCATCTTGGGGTCACTGCCTCTACAGGTCTAAACTGATTAGGCTAGAGGCTGCCATTTGTTCAGATCTGCCCAGGGAGACAATAGCACTGGGTTCTAATCCTGACTCTGCCGCTTACTGCCGTGTGACCCTGGGCAAGTTAACTTCTCTGTGCCTCAGTTTCCTCCTCTGGGAGCTCCATGTGGGACAGGAACTGTGTCCAACCTGATTATCTTGTGCCTGGCCCAGCTCTTAGCTCAATGCCTGGCACCCAGGGCCTAAGAACAGTGCTTTGCACATAGTAAGTGCTTAATAAGTGCCATTATTATTATTATTACATAGTAAGCATTTAACAAACACAATAAAAAAATTCAGCTTTTATGAACCAAAGGATTCTGCACGTATCAAGCTTGTGGCAGGAATAGTAATAATAATTGTGGTCTTTGTTAAGCTCTCAATATGTGCCAAGCACAATAGAATCGGGCAGTCACTGTTTCATAGTCTAAGGGGGAGGGAGAATAGGTATTTAATTATTATTATGATGGTATTACTATGATCATTTACTCTATGTTAAGCACTGTTCTAAGCACTGGGGTTGCTACATGTTAGATTGGGCACAATCCCTGTTCCACATGGGGCTAATAGTCTAAATAGGAGGGAGGACAGGTATTGAATCCCCATTTTACAGATGAGGAAAATGAGTCTTACGCAAGCTCACACAGTGCGTCTTGCCCAAGATTACACAGCAGACAAGTAGTGGAGCCAAGGCTAGTAGCTGGGTCTCTTGTCTCTCAGACCTAGGCTCCTTCCAGGAGGCCACACCCCTTCCAAGTGTTTCCAAAACCCAAGAAGATGGAGAGTGGTCATTGAGAAGCCGAGACAAGGAATGTGGCAAGGTCCTCAAACCTAGTCGCCAAACTCCTTGTGGTGGCAGCCATTTTAGAATCACTGGAGTGAAGCCACTAAGCTCCATGTAAGATTATCATGGAGAGCCAGGGGCTTCTACAGGCCTGGCCATTATGGATTTCTCCTTGGACACTGGCAGATTCTGTGGGGCTGGTAGTAGGGGCAACCCCAGGGCTCAACGCAGCAAGCAACAGTGCGCCTTTAATGTTGGGGCTCAGGCCTCTGAAGTCTTGTCTGATCCTCGATCCTTGGATGCCTTCAGTCAGGAGCAGAGTGGCCTAGTGGGAAGAGCCCAGACCTGGGCGTTAGAGGACCTGTGCTCTAATCCTGTATCCACCAGTTGCCTGCTGTGTGACCTTAGACAAATCACTTCTCTGTATCTCCATTTCCTAATAACAATAATCAGAGTAATAATAGATTTCTACCAGAGCTTTCAGGATTGGGTGCAACCACATTCCAGGATTGTTCATCCCTGGGCAATTAGATTTCTCCAGTTTCAGGCCTCTGAAAGTCATCCTCTGAAGACCATCACCCCTGGGTCACGATCACCATGGAATTTGTCTCAGTAGTCGAAAGCCTTTAACTTCAGAACTTAATTTGAAGTGCCTTCAATCAATTGCATTCAATCAGTCATATTTATTGAGCGCTTACTTTGTACTGTACTAAGTGCTCACTTAAGTTCTTCTCTGCAGAGTCCATAAATGGGACTTGTTACAAATGAAATAGATGTTTTTCTTCGTTTTTGGAGAGGCGGCAAGTGTTCTGCACAAAGTAAGTACTCAATAAATACCACTGATTGATTGATTGATTGACAGCGTGGGTGGGGCGGGACAGGGCATGGACTTGGGAGTCAGAGGTCATGGGTTCGAATCCCTGCTCTGCCACTTTTAGCTGTGTGACTTTGGGCAAGTCACTTAACTTCTCTGGGCCTCAGTTACCTCATCTGTTAAATGGGGATTAAGACTGTGAGCCCCACGTGGGACAACCTGATCACCTTATATCCTCCCCAGTGCTTAGAACAGTGTTTTGCATATAGTAAGCATTTAACAAATGCCATCATTATTCCCAACTGAAGGGCCTGAGGGTTCAATGATGGCTGGACATGTCACCAAATCCAGTTGGCTCCGGTATCCAGAGAAGCAGGAGAAGGAGCGTGGCTCAGTGAAAAGAGCCCGGGCTTTGGAGTCAGTGGTCATGGGTTTAAATCCCGGCCCCACCTAATGTCAGCTGTGTGACTTTGGGCAAGTCACTTAACTTCTCAGTGCCTCGGTTACCTCATCTGGAAAATGGGGATGAAGACTGTGAGCCCCACGTGGGACAACCTGATCACCTTGTAACCTCCCCAGCACTTAGAACAGTGCTTTGTACATAGTAAGCGCTTAATAAATGCCATTATTATTATTATTATTATTATCCAGAAGGCTGACCTCTCTGAAGAGTCATCATCCTTGTAGAGAAAGGTTCTGGTTTTCTGTCAATCAGGCAGTGAGGATTAGAAGGGAGATGAGAAGAGGGTTACAATCAGTTCAAAGGATCTAAAATCTCCTCACTATAAGCTCTACCTGCTGCGTGCTCAAATCTTTAGGGAAAGGTACCTCCTTCCAGAGAGTAAAGAGCTTACTTAAACCATGAGCCTGTAACCCAAAGACTCCACTGACAGGCCAGTCTGAGAAAGAGGAAGAAATGATGGGCTGTTTGGAGAAAGGGATGGGAGCTATTGGATTTGGGAAAGGGAGTTCTAAAAAATGAGTGGGTCAGAGATGCAGGAGGGGGAAGGGGATGAGGCTATTGCTACATAATAATAAGAGGTGTGTGTTAAGTGCCCAGCACTGTAAGATAATCAGGTCAGACACAGTCCCTATCCCACCATCCTGCCAATTCATCCAAGCAGTTGCCCCGAATATAGGATTGCCTCTTTCCCCTGGGCAGAAGAGTGTGATCAGAGGGCAACAGGAGCCAAGGTTAGACTAGATAAGTAGAGAGGTGGAGGGTCAAAGCTTCACCATACAAGGAAGTAATAATAATAATAATAATGGCATGTATTAAGCGCTTACTATGTGCAAAGCACTGTTCTAAGCGCTGGGAAGGTTACAAGGTGATCAGGTTGTCCTATGGGGGGGCTCACAGTCTTAATCCCCATTTTACAGATGAGGTAACTGAGGCCCAGAGAAGTTAAGTGACTTGCCCAAAGTCACACAGCTGACAATTGGCGGAGCCGGGATTTGAGCCCTTCGGGCTCTGACTCCAAAGCCCGTGATCTTTCCACTGAACCGTGCTACTTCTCATAGTAGTGTGGTCTAGTGGAAAGAGTAGGGGCCTGGGAGTCCAAGGACCTGGGTTCTAATCCCTGTTCCTCCACTAGCCTGCTGGGTGACCTTGGGCAAGTCACTTAACTTGTCTATGCCTCCCTTTCTTCATTGGAACACCTGTCTTCCCTCCCCCTTAGACTGTGAGCCCCATTTGGTCCGGGGACTGTGCCCAATCTGATTGTAGGGTAAATCTGCCCCAGCGCTTGGCACATAATAAGTGCTGAACAAATACCACAATGTTTATTAGGATACTCACTTCTGGCTGACCATCAGATTGTCTTCAGAGGGGGCAAGGGGTCCCTGAGAGATGTTTCCTGCCTAAGTCTTCCCCAAGTTGCCAACTTTTCCTCAGGCAAGGGAAAGAGATGGGGAGGCAGAGATCACTCAATCTGCAGAAGCTTGGAGGCCCCCCCCCGCCCTGTCTTTCTCCATCAGCGGTTCTGTCAGAGAGGTGCTGGTTTTCATCCCAGACCCTCCAGATCCCCAAGAAAGGGAGCAAACCTCGAGGTGTGCTGTGTTGGGGGTGGCTTGAGGGGGCCTGGTCTCCATCCAGAACAGGAAAGAGGAGGAGGCAGGGGTTCAGAAATGCCCAGGGAAAAGCTGAATGGCTCACTCTCCTTACTCAGCATGTACAGCCAGGGCAAGAAGACTGGCTGGCAGGGACAGAGCGATAAATTTAGAGCCGCTGAAAGGAAACATTTCCAGATCCCGCCGAGTCAGACGGAGGGGGATCAGCAGGAGGGCCGAGGTCACCGAGGCAAGAGGCGGGACTGTCTTTGACGTCTATTTCCAGACCACAGGGTGGCAGGGATTCTGGTGTTTGGCTCCCCCAAGTTGAGAAGCTGGTTGACTTGTTCTGATCCCCAGGAAAATGAGTGTCATAAAAATAAAATAAAATAAAATACAGAGTTGGTAAACATGCTCCCTGCCCACCAGGAGCTTCCAGTCTAGAGGGTTGGTATTTTTGAGCACATTCCTGACTGACAGAAATGGGTCAGTCAGGAATGTGCTCAAAAATACCATTCCTCTAGACTGGAAGCTCCTGGTGGGCAGGGAGCATGTCTACCAACTCTGTATTTTATTTTTTTATTTTTATATGGCATTTGTTAAGTGCTTACTATGTGCCAAGCACTGTTCTAAGCTGAAGCACTGGAGTAGATACAAGGTAATCAGGTTGGACACAGTCCCTTTCGCACATGGGGCTCACAGTCTTAATCCCCATTTTACAGATGAGCCAGCTGAGGCCCAGAGAAGTGAGGTGACTTGCTCAAGATCACACAGCAGACCTGTGGTGGAACGGGTTTAGAACCCATGTCTTCTGACTTCCAGGCCCTTGCTCTTTCCACTAAGCCACACTGGTTCTGCTCTACTGGACTCTACCAAGAGCTTATTAAGTGCTCTGCACACAGTAAACACTCAATAAATATGATTGATTGATTGATTGATTGATTACTAGTAATGATATGTGTCCCATATTTACTATGTCCCAGGCACCGTGACTGTGAGCCCACTGTTGGGTAGGGGCCATCTCTATATGTTGCCAACTTGTACTTCCCAAGCTCTTAGTACAGTGCTCTGCACACAGTAAGCACTCAATAAATATGATTGAATGAATACTAAGCACCAGTTGATGCAATAGAATCATGTTGGACACAGTCCCTGTCCCACATGTGGCTCACAGTCTCAGGGGCAGAGACAACAGTTATTTCATCCCTACTCTACAGATGAGGAAACTGGTTCACAGAGAAGTGAAGTGACTTTCCCAAGGTCACCCAGCTGGCAAGTGGCAGAGCCGAGACTAGAGCCCAGGTCCTCTGATTCCCGGGCCCGTGCTCTTTCCACTAGACCAAGCTGCTTCCCTATTAATCTCTCACCCACCTTTAGTATGATTCACCACCTTGAGCCTGAAGGAGCTAGTTCCAGTGGAGCAGAAGGAAGCCCCTCCCTCTCAAGGAACTCTGAGCCCAGTGTGGGTCAGGGACCACTGCGTCCGATCTAATTGTATGTACCCCGACTTGGAACCTAGTAAGGACTTCACGAATACCATCGTTCTTATTTCCATCATTTTTCGACCTCAGGGAACTCCAATCTAAGGCCCACAAAGGGTGGAAGGAGAGGGAGGGGATTGAGAAGGTCATAGATCGAACCCACCAGATTTAGTTCTGGAACAGCCAGTGGAGGCCCTGAACTGCACTGTACAGTTTGGGCACTGGCTCAGAGGGGAAGCAAAGATCCAGAAGACACTGTCAATCAATCAATCCATAGAATTTATTGAGTGCTTACTATATGCAGAGGACTTCACTAAGCGCAGGGAAGAGTACAATACAACAGAATGAGCAGATATTTTCCCTGCCCATAACAAGCTTACAGTCGGTAAGTCAGTCAATCGTATTTATTGAGGGCTTACTGTGTGCAGAGTAAGCACTTGGAAGATTAGAATATAACAATGTAAAATGTAAACACAAATTTCCTGCCCACAGTGAGCTTACAGTCTAGAGGGAGAGACAGACATTAATATAAGTTTGTAATTTGTAATGTATAATTTAAAGATAGAGCTGAAACACACCTTAAATGTTTCAGGCAGCGTACACCTATCTTATCCTTAAAGAGATCCACTAGTGCAGGTTCCCTACTTTCCCATTCTAGAGGGTTTTTTTGTTTTGTTTTGTTTTATTGCTATTAAGTGCTTACTATGCACCACGCACTGTTATAAGCACTGGAGTAGATACAAGCCCATCAGGTTGGACACAGTCCATGTCCCACATAGACCCATAGCCTTAATTTCCCATTTTACAGATGAGGTAACTGAGGCACAGAAAAGTTAAGTGATTTGCTGAAGTTCACACAGCAAAGTCAAAAAGCTGGGATTAGAACCCATGTCCTTCTGACTCCCAGGCCTGTGCTCTATCCACTGGGCCTAGCATTTGGGTTAGGTTTTTTTCTAATTAAAAAAAAACCCTGCACTATTGTTTCTTTTTCAAAAATCCAGTTAAATGTGGTTTGTAATATTCACGTTAAGCCCTCCCAGGTGGAGAGGGCATAAAATCCTGATAATGTCTCCCACTCCATTTTTGTTTTGTTCATACCTGCTCTAACTGGTGCTCTGTTAACAGCAGGGATTATACCTACCAATTTGTACTGTACTCTTCCAAGCACTGAGTACAGTGCTCAGTGTGCAGTAATTCAGTAGTGCTCTGTATACGCCAAGTACTCAGTAAATACCATTCATTGATTGAGAGAGTTTCTGTGGGGCCCATCCAGTTATTTTGTATCCTGGCCCTTATTGATTTCTGACCCTGATTCTCCTAAGACCCAGGCCGGGTCCCTCTGAACTCCAGTGAAGAACCCAAAGCTCCAGAATTTTCCAGTGACTTCCCGTCCAGACTCAGGGAGACCTTGCTGATTTTATCACTGTCTGGAAGAAGCCGAAACCAGCTGTAGAGTTCGAAAGTTAGAAGGGAAGTAGCCAACTGAACCCTGGACAGTTTCACCCCTGAGTCACACCAGCCAGATGGCTACCTACCCCTGAGCTAGTTAAAGAGTCTCTGTTCTTCCAGATGAATCCATTTCCAGGGTCTCTCGGGAGCTTCCTGCCATCTAGCATAAATATTTCTCGTTGTTTCTCTTCATCTGCCACCAGCGGTGTGAAAGGCTCCTGCTCTCAGTGCTACAGCTGTTAGTGGATTTCCTGTAAAACTTCCTAACCAGCCTAACCAAAAGAGGTTGAGAGATCCAACGGCTATGAAGAAGGAAAGCAGAGAGAAATGAAGGAGGGAAGAAGGGAGGAAGAAAGGAAGAGAAGGGAGGTGGAGAGAAAATCACCGGCTATTGGACTCGAAGCTGAGCTGTGGGTGTTGCCAATCAAGTTGACATGGTCTATGATGGGTCTCTTGCCAGCAGCGTGGCTCAGTGGAAAGAGCCCGGGCTTTGGAGTCAGAGGTCATGGTTCAAATCCCGACTCCACCACTGGTCAGCTGTGTGACTTTGGGCAAGTTACTTAACTTCTCTGGACCTCAGTTCCCTCATCTGTAAAATGGGGAGGAAGACTGTGAACTCCCCATGTGACAACCTCATCACTCTGTAACCTCTCCAGTACTTTGAATGGTGCTTTGCACATAGTGCTTAATAAATGCTATCATTATTATTATTATTTTCTGCTGGCATACCCCTCCATATTGAGATACAAGTACTCATATTCAGTCAGTCGATCAATCAATAGAATTTATTGAGCACCTACTGTATTTGTTAAGCACTTACTATGTGCCAGGCATTGTATAAGCTAATTAGGTTGGACACAGTCCATGTCCCACACAGGGCTCCAGTTACAATCCCCATTTTACAGATGAGGTAATTGAGGCCCAGAGAAGCAAAGTGACTTGCCCAAGGTCACACAATAGAAAAGTGGCAGAACAGGGATTAGAACACAGGTCCTTCTGACACCCAGGCCCATGCTCTACCCACTAGGACACGCCGCATCTCCTACTATGTGCCAAGCACTGTACTAAGTGCTGGGGAGAGTACACTATTACAGAATTGGTAGATGCATTTCCTGCCCACAACGAGCTTACAGTCTAGAGAGCTTACACTCTATTCAGTTCATTATTTGGTAGTTGGCAGGTGTACGTAAGTTTGGTCTCAGAAACCAAATTATGAAGAAACTGCCACTGGCTTTTGAATTTTGAATGGCCGAGATCACTGCTTCAGTGTTAGACTAAGAGCGCACCTCATCATCATTCCATAGATCAGTATCAATATGCAGCAAATTACTTGATAAAGTTCAGCAGAACAGTAGAGAAGCAGTTTGACTGTGTCTGGAAACCCTGGTTCTAATCCTGGCTCGGCCACTTACCTACTGCATGACCATGGGCAAGGCACTTAACTTCTCTGGGCCTCAGTTTCCTCATCTGTGAAATGTGTGGCTAAAATCCCTGTTCTCCCGTCCTCTTAGACCATGAGTCCTGTGTGATTCAGGGACTGTGTCCAATCTGATTGTCTGAGTGTTTAGTGTGGTGTCTGACATATAGTAAGCACTTAACAAATTCTACAATGACGACGATGATGATGATTATTATTGTGTCAGTAAGGTACTTTTGGTGTGGCTCTAACTCTTTCGAATTATTAAGGGACCATTCTGGATCTCTTCTGACCTTTCCTCTTCTCCCACTCCCTTCTGTGTCACTCTTGCGCTTGGATTTGCAACCTATCGACAGCCCCTTGTGTCCATAAGCCGTATTTATTTATTTATATTAATGTCCGCCACCACCTCTAGACTGTAAGCTCACTGTGGGCAGGGAACGTGTCTGCCAACTCTGTTACAGTGGAATCTCTCAAGCACTTAGTACGGTGCTGTGCACACAGAAAGCGCTCAATAAATACCATTGATTGGGTGTCACTCCAGTGGGTGGGCAAAGTATGCAGCCATTTGTAAACAATGTTCTAAGCTCCTCCCAAAGTGCCTAATGATACCTAAAGTTTAGGCACAGCAATGCTTGTTCAAGGTATGCAGCAGTGTATTCAATGCCCCCCTAATGGGTTGAGTAAACTTTGACCTTCTGAGCTTGTGATTTTTCCTCTGGCTTTCTCCTCTGCTGGCTCTTCGCCCCTTGCTCCCTGCTTATGATACTTATTATGTTTCCGTCCACAGCAAAACAATTCACATCCAGGTAATTGATGATGAGGAGTATGAGAAAAACAAGAATTACTTCATTGAGCTGATGGGCCCACGCATGGTGGATATGAGTTTACAGAAAGGTGTAGTACCCTGTCCTCCTCACTAACCTTAACACTCTTCTTTCCTTTCTTCTTTCTTCCTCCTCATCCCCTCCTTCTCCCCCCCTTTCCCTTCTCCCCTTTACCTTTGTTATAATCATTCTCTCCCTCCTCTCTCTTCTCTCTCTCACTCTCTCTCTTCTGTCTGTCTTTCATCCCTCCCTGCTCTGGCCTTAACAGTGCTGTACACAAACATGACTGTCACATGGTATACAAGAGAAGGTGAGAAGGAAGTATTCATGTTTACAAATCCTGGAGGGTGGAGTTGAGGGGAAGATTAGGGAAATTGGTGGGAAGAAAGAGAGAGAGAACAGTCTAAATGCCTTGTTTGGGGGTTCTTCTTGAAGCCTCCAGAATGGAAGCTCATTGTGGACAACCCTAATAATAATAATAATAATTCCGTACTTTTAAAGCACTTACTCTGTGCCAAACACTGTTCTAAGTGCTAGGATAAATACAAGTTAATCAGGTTGGACACGGTCCCTGTCCCACAAGGGCTCACAGTCAAAGTAAGAGGGAGTAAGATTAATCCCCATTTTACAAATGAGGTAACTGAGGCACCGAGAAGTTAAGTGACTTGTCCAAGGTCACAGAGCAGACACGTGGCAGAGCTGGGATTAGAACCCACATCCTCTGACTCCCAGGCCCGTGATCCTGACACTAAACCCTGCTTCTTCTCTGTTATGTTGTGCTCTCCCTAGTGCTTAGGACAGTGCTCTGCACATAGAAAGTGCTCAGTACATAGCACTGATTGATTGATTGTTTCATTCTCACATCCTGGTCAACAAAGAGCTTGGGAAAGGAGTCTAAACTCATAGGAGAAGCAGCGTGGCTCACTGGAAAAAGCACGGGCTTTGGAGACAGAGGTCAGGAATGAACAAATACCATCATTATTATTTCCCCCTTCTAGCCTGTCAGCCCGTTGTTGGGTAGGGACCATCTCTATATGTTGCCTACTTGTACTTCCCAAGCGCTTAGTACACTGCTCTTGCACACAGGAAGCGCTCAATAAATGCGATTGAATGAATGAATGAACAAAAAACATCATTATTATTTTCCCCTTCTAGCCTGTGAGCCCGTTGCTGGGTAGGGACCGTCTCTGTTGCTGACTTGGACTTCCCAAGCGCTTAGTACAGTGCTCTGCACATAGTAAGTGCTCAATAAATACATTTGAATGAATGAAATGAATGAGTTCAAATCCCGGCTCTGCCAATTGTCAGCTGTGTGACTTTGGGCAAATCACTTCTCTGTGCCTCAGTTACCTCATCTGTAAAATGGGGATTAAGACTGTGAGCCCCACGTGGGACAACCTGATCACCTTGTAACCTCCCCAGTGCTTAGAACAGTGCTTTGCACATAGTAAGTGCTTAATAAATGCCATTATTATTATAGTGGTGTCTTAGAGCTTTCCCATTGGGCCTTGTATATCAGCTTTCTTCTTCTTTGGCTACTACACATGAAATACTGTTTTCACTCAGGTTGATAATAAGGGTATTTGTTAAGTACTTACTCCATGCCAAGCACTATACTAAATGCTGGGGTAGATATAAGATAATCAGGTTACACCCAGTCCCTGTCCCAGAAGGGACTTACAGTCTAAAGGAGGGAGAGTACAGATATTGAATCCCTGTTTTACAAATGAAAAAACTAATTGAGGCACGGAAAAGTGAAGTGACTTACCCAAAGTCACACAGCAGGCCAGTGGCAGAACCAGGATTAGAACCCATGTGCTCTGACTTCCAGACCCGGGCTCTTTCAATCAATTGATCAATCAATGGTATGTATTGAATGCTTACGGTGTGCAGAGCACCATACTAAGTGCTTGGGAGAGTACAATAAGACAGAGTTATATTGTAACTCCACTAACTCCACTAAGCCATGCTTCTCCTCCTCTCAGGAAATGAGGCAGGGGATAAGGAGAGAAGTGGAAAGTAAAGGTATCTCTGAGAGCCTGAAGTCCTTCCCGATAGAATCACATGAGTTTTGCAACACTAATGGAACATTTAAACCCTCACGGTGTGTTGGCATGAAAATATTCCCCCATGCCTTTCTCTCCTCACCAGTCATCAACCCCAAGGCTGAAATGGCTCCTCTTCCCTTTCAGTTCCTTTGTGAAGAGGGACCCATTCAGCACTTCACCCAGCCCTGAGAGAGATGCATTTTTGCATTTTTGCCCCATAACCATAATTTATTTTAATGTCTACCTCTCCATCTGGAATGCAAGCTCCTCATGGCAGAGAATAGGCCTACCAATCTGTTGTATTGTGCTCTCCTGAGTGCTTAGTACAGTGCTCTGCACATGGTAAGCGCTCAATAAATACCATTGATTGATTAATCAATTGTGGATTTACCCTGCCATTAGCCATGGTCTGGATTACATCCGTCCAGCCTCCAGAACCATACCCTGTAGCTGGAGTGGAAAGGCCAAGTGGAACAGCCCCTGTAGGCTGCCTTTCCCCCTCAGGAGATAGGACCCTGGAGGTCATGGAAGAAGAGGAGGATGATCAGGTGATTAGACCTAGAGATAGGACCTTTCCAAATCCATGTATACCGGCGGGCGGGGAGGGGACAGGAGAGGCAGGTCTGTAGACAGTATCCAGGGCTTTCTCCTGGAGGATCTAAAAAAATTTAAAAGAATGTCAGTCCCTTCCAAACTCGGGAATCATGTCTCTCTCAGGGCCCTCCATATCTTTTTGATTTGAGGCAGATGTGAGGGAATCTCCTGCCTCCATGGTGTAGGTCAACAATTTTTCACCTTGACAAGGTCCGTCTCAGTGTTTGGTAAATGCTTAACTATGTGCCAGGCACTCTACTAAGTGCTGGTACAAGCTAATCAATTTGAACACAGTCCCTGTCCCACATGGGACTCATGGTCTTAATCCCTATTTTATAGATGATGTAACTGAGGCATAGAGAAGTGAAGTGACTTACCCAAGGTCACAGAGCAAACATATGGCAGAGCCGGGATTAGAATCCAGATTCTTCTGACTCCTGGGCCTGTACTCTATCCATTAGCAAATACTGCCTCTCTAAAGTGGTCCCTTCTGTCAATTGGTCATTTCCCTTCACTAGCCCTCTCTTTGTCTGCCTGGCTTTGGGAAGGGTCTGAGAGGCCCTTCTTTGACTGAGTTGCCTCTCTCCTCAGGGAGGCCAGCTCCACAGTGGCTAATCTTCCCTTGCTCATGCGGTTGTAAGTGGTCATAGGAAGTGATGGAGAGAAGAGACAAAAAAGGTCCCAATTGAGTAGGGTCCCAGGCACATGCATTTTTTTCCATTTCTCAGTGAGCCCAAGAAGGGCTGGGAAAAGCTTCCCTGTGACCTATCAGAACAATCAGTCAATCATTCAAAGTTAATCAATCATATTTATTGAGCACTTTTTTAAATGGTATTTGTTAAGCTCATACTATTTGCTGGGCACTGAACTAAGCCCTGGGGTAGATACAGGATAATCAGGTTGAATACAGTCTGTCCCCCACACGGGGCTCACAATCTTAATCCCCAATTTACTGATGAGGTAATTGAGGACCAGAGAAGTTAAGTGACTTGCCCAATATCACTCAGCAGACACATGGAAGAGCTGGAATTGGAATCTAGGACCTTCTAACTCTATCCATTAGGCGACTCACTTATTGTGTGCAGGGCACTGTAGTGAATGCTTATGTATTTATTGAGCACTTATTGTAATAATAATAATAATAATGGTATTTGTTAAGCACGTACACTGTTCTAAGCACTGCGGTAGATACAAGGTAGTGAGGGTGTCCCATGTGGGACTTCCAGGCTTCATCCCCATTTTACAGATGAGGTAACTGAGGCCCAGAGAAGTTAAGTGACTTGCCCAAAGTCACATAGCAGACGAGTGGCAGAGCCGGGATTAGGACCCATGACCTCTGACTCCCAAACCTGTGCTCTTTCCACTAAGCCACACTTTATTGAACTCTTGGGAGAGTACAATGCAATAGAGTTATGGTATTTTCCTTTTAGACTGTGAGCCCACTGTTGGGTAGGGACTGTCTCTATATGTTGCCAACTTGTACTTCCCAAGCGCTTAGTACAGTGCTCTGCACACAGTAAGCGCTCAATAAATACAATTGATTGATTGATTGATTGATTGATTTTCCTGTGAGACATAATGGTGGTCCAGTGTCCACCTTATAATCCCACAAAATCTCAATTTTATTGAGAAGCAGTGTGGCCTAGTAGAAAGAGCCCAGCCCTGGGAATCAGAGGACCTGGGTTCTAATCTCAGCTCTGCCACTCATCTTCTGGGTGACCTTGGGAAATTCACTTAACTTCTCTGTGCCTCAGTTTCCTCATCTATAAAATGGGTATTCAGTGATTATTCTCTCTCCCCCATAGAGTATGAGCCCCATGTACAACAGGGGCTGCATCCAATAGAATTACCCTGTATCTTCCCCCAGCTCTTGACGTGGAGTAAGGGCTTAACAAATACCAGTGTTGCCTAGTGGATAGAGCGAGGGCCTGAGTGTCAGAAGGACCTGGGTTCAAATCTCGGCTCTGTCACTTGTCTGCTGTGTCACCTTGCGCAAGTCATTTAAATTATCTGGGCCTCAGTTTCCTCATCTGTAAAATGGGGATTAAGACTGTGAGCCCCCTGTGGGACAGGGACTGTGGCCAAACTGATTAGTTTGTATCTATTCCAGCACCTAGTACAGTGCCTGGCACATAGTAAACATTTAACAGATCCCATCAACAACGAAAAAATGCCAAATAGGAAGCCTCTACCCCCATTCAGTCTCCCATCTCTCTCTCTCTTTCTGGGTTCCCTCTTTCTCTCAGACCTGTCCTCACCTACAATTACATCAGAGAGGGGGAAAATGGCACAAGGAAGGAATATATGTGTGCCTTCCATATGTTTGACCGTCCTACGGCTCTGTGCTCATCTGAGTTATTCTTTATTGACCAGCCTTTAGTCAGCTGAGAGGATGCCATGAATACCATGTGACAGCCCATGGAATGTGCTGCAGAAGTCATTCCACTAACCCTGAGCAAGCTCTAAATCTAATCCCCTGTTCCCACTCCCATCCCTCTTCTCTCCCTGTCCCCATCTCCTCCCGCTCTCCACGACGAACCAGGGTACCACGAACAGCTAAAGCCAGTTTCCAGTGCTCCACCTCTCCAGGACGGCTCTGCCCAAGGCAGCGGGGGTGGGGCTTAGCTGCGGGCGGCAAGAGGGATTGGTGTGTAGAAATTATGCCCTCCAGAAACCTCTTGCCAACCTACTGTACACACTGTCTCTCTTATTGTCCCTACAGGAAGACCGTAAGGGTTAAAATAGTAGATGAGGAGGAATACGAAAGGCAAGAGAATTTCTTCATTGCCCTTGGTGAACCGAAATGGATGGAACGTGGAATATCAGGTGTGAGATGCTTTCGAAAAAGAAAAAAACTAAAAAGAACTGAAAAGAAACAAAATCAAAAAGAGAAAAGAGAAAGTTACTCGATTCCACCCCCCCACCTTTTCTCCTCCTCCCTCCTCCTCCGCCTCCTCTTTCCTCCTTCCGAGCAATGAACTTTTTTATTCTTTTCCCTCCTGTATTCTCGCTCTCACCCTGTTTCGGTGTCATCTCTGCCTTTGTAGCCTTAGCTGATTTCTGATCCTCCTTACCCACCTTGGGGGTAGCACTCCATCCCTGCACTTATCTTGATATCCTCTCCAGTTTTCTTTCCTTGTTTCTTTGGGATGATTCCTTGGGTTCCCACCCCCTTTTCCTCCCTGGTGCAAACCCTTGATGGGTGGAATGGGAAGGGAAAAGAGAAGAATGTTTTGCATGGCTGTATTCCCTCCTTCCTTGCTCGTTCCAGTTATTTCTCTCTCACCATTCTCCTCCCTCCCTCCCCTCTCCCTCAGCCTGGATTGAATGAAATTCTTGAGTTCCTCTTGCACAAAATGCCTGGCCTTGGTCTCCCCACCTCTGGTTTGATGCCGCATTTCACTCGTTCATTTGAGGTTCGTAACATTCTGTTAAGGGGTTCACTGGCCAAGCTGCCCACTTGCCCCTGGGCCCTTCCTGGAGGTAAGTGTCATTCTTCCTCCCTGTTTCACCCTTGGGGAAACTGAGGCACAGAGCGGTCACCCGCCCTGCGTAAAGATCACTGCGCAGGTTGGTGGCTGAGCCCTGTATCTCCCCATCCCTTTCCTGTTAGCGGTGAATGAAAAATGTTCAGTTTGTCACAGTGAGTTGAAGACCATCTTCATTCACAGCATTTATTTGGACTCTACTATGTGCCAAGCACTGCACTGGGGAAAAGTCAAAGTAAAAGGCCTAGTGCTCTCAAGCAGTTTCAAATCCACTAGGGATGAAAAATGATCCAAAGTACTAGACAGACAATAGGTAAAAGAGAAAGACAGAGATATTAATGATAAAAAGGAAGTACATAGGTAGATAGATGGCTAGAGCAGTATAAACATGATTGCTAAGAGTGTCTGATGAGGTGAGATGACCAGGAAGGTGAAAATTTGTTGGGTAATGCCTTCTGGAGGCAGTGAAAAAGAAAAATGAGAAAAAAAAAAACCTGAGAAGAAAAGTTTAAAAAAAAGGAGGAATGGCAGAATTTGGCAAATTGTAGGGGTAAGGGAGTTTTCTGTAAGGGAAATGGTGTGTCATGAGTTAGAGAGTAGAGTCACAAAGGAGGGAAAGATGGACATTTGGCTTGGGAGGAGAAGCAAGTGCTGGGAAGGAGTGAAGGGAGAAGAGAGAAAAGGGATTTGAGGGGTATTGTTGTTAGGAGTCCTAAAAATCAGGGCCCAAGAATACCAAAGAAATTGTAATGACCCAATGCCCAGTTCTTCTGCCAGACTTCCAACAAAGTTTGAGTCAATTGCCCACTGAGTTTGCCCGGCCTTTGAGTTGGTGGACTTTTCCATAGGATTGTCATGGCAGAGGTAATGGGACTGGGATACCAGAGAGATTTATTGTAGTGAAATTAGAGCATATCACTTAGGAATCAAGTCAGCCCTTTTAAACCTGTCATTCATTCATTCAGTTGTATTTATTGAGCATTTATACTATGTGCAGAACACTGTACTAAGCTCTTGGGATGTCTCCATCGGAGCTTCAATCTTTGGCTCTCCTGCCCCTCGCCAACTAAGAAAAAGTCATGTTGATTCATTTTCTCCCTTTTGGGTCCTTGAGAGTCACAGGGATGGATTTTCCTCTCTCATAAATGGGGTTTCCCTACCAAGAATCCAGTTCTGCAGCTTGCCTTCTCCAGTGAGCCCTCAGGAAAATGAACCTTTCCTGAAGAACGATGCTCTGCTGCAATGTGCCATCTTGATGGAAGAAGAAATGGCATGTGAATGGTTGGCCAGAGCTTTGTGTTGGGACCAACCATTGTTTGGTTGGGCAGGGGAGTCTCTTATTTGCTTGTCTCACAGGGAATTGGAAGCAGCAAGTCAGGAAGTTAATGATTCAACATGTCCCTCCATGTTGAAGTCCAGACTGGTTTGGGAAGATGCCCGGGACAAAGAACCCCAAGAGCATCAATCCTGGACTGTCCTTGGGATCTGGGTCTCTGATAGGTAGACCCAATCGGTTGGTTTGCTTGGGAATGCCCATGACATTCCTGGCCCTTGATCCCCCAAGGTGGGCATGTACCAGACCCAGGGCTCCATTTGGATGTCCAGTACTGGCTGCCCGTGGGGATGGATTCCTCAAGGGACTCCTGCAGTGGGTTACGGGTAAGACAAGTCAGATGGTGGAGGGATGGAAACCCAATTCCTGGTGAAGGTGACTAAAGTACTCCAAATACCCACAACGTTCTGTTCTTGAACCATCTGACGTTCCATATTGTTAGGCTGCATGTCTGTGTTTGGTTTGGGCCTGTTCTCATTGTACCTGAGGACTGTCCTTGATCATCTGATCAGTCCTGGCTCTTTCTCTGTTGTTAAGATGGTTTCCCTTTAATCAGGAGGAGCACAGGAAGTACTACTATTACTACTACTAGTAATAATAATAATAGCAATAATTGTGGTATTTATTAAGCAATTACTATGTGCCAGTCCAAAGCCCTGAGGTGGATATAAGCAAATTGGGTTGGACACAACAGCAGACATGTGGCAGAGCTGGGATTAGAACCCAGATCCTTCTGACTCCCAGGCCCATGTCACTCATTATGGGCAGGGATCATGTCCACTAATTCTGTTGTATTCTACTCTCCCGAGTGCTTAGTACAGTGCTCTGCACATAGTAAGCACTCAATAAATGCTATTGATTGATTGATAATAATAATAATTGTGGTATTTGTTCAGCCCTTACAATGTGGCAAGCACTGCACTAAGCATTGGGTAGATGCAAAGTATTCAGGTCTGACACAGTCCCTACCCCAACTAGGGTTCACATTCTAAGTACTGGGGAGAACAGGATATTGAATCCACATTTTACAGATGAGGAAAGTGGGGCACAGAGACTTGTCCAGAGTCACACAACAGTGTTCTGTCCACTAGGCCACAGTGTTTCAATCGGGCAGATACCTCAGTCCAGGTTCCATTGTCTCAATGTTTTATTTCCACCTTTTCTGGATTTTTGAAATCCTTGCTCATCCAATCAGTAAAAGGGGGGTAAATAAAAATACTACATTTTAGGCAAAGAAGGAAATAAGAACAACATAGTCCAATTTCCTAAGTGCTCTGCTGCTTCAGGAGTTTTGGCCCAAACAAGAGAAGTCATTTTTCACTACCGGAGTCACATCAGGAGGCTCAAACATTCCTCCTGGCAGTTCATCAGTTCTGAATGCTGTTTTCCCACCCAGCAAAGACGACAACAATCGCACCTGGAGGAAGATGTTCTATCATACCTGGAAGGCGGACAGCAGAACAGGGTTTCAGAGAAGGATTAAAAAAGCTTCTGAGAAGGAGAAGTAGGGAAGGAAACTAGGGCTGCAATGGCCTGGAGGGGGAGAGGTAGGCAACTTGCTCCTGGGATTCAGAAGAGAAACAGCAGCCAGAACTGTCAGAAGCCAGGACAGGATGGAAGCGGTGTGGCCTGGCCATGAAATGAGCATGGAACTGAGAGTCAGGAGGACCTGGATTCTAATCCTGAATCTGTCCCTTGTCTGCTGTGTGACCTTGGGCAAATCACTTAACTTTTCTGGGCCTCAGTTCCCTCATCTGTAAAATGGGAACTCAGACTGTGAGCCCCATGTGGGACATGGACTGTATCCAATCTGATTGGCTCTTATGTACCCCAGCACTTAGTGCATGCCTGGAACAAAGTAAGCCCTTAACAAAAACCATACACAAAACACAAAAAAAAGCTTTGGGCCAAGCTAATGGCATGCACTGGGCAAAGCCCACTTCAATTTTCATGCAGAATCAAAATTAATTCCTCTTTAATTACAAAGCAGCATGGCTCAGTGGAAAGAACATGGGCTTGGTAGTCAGAGGTCATGGGTTCTAATCCTGGCTCCACCACATGTCTGCTGTGTGACCTTGGGCAAGTCACTTAACTTCTCTGAGCCTCAGTTAGGTAACTGTAAAATGGGGATTAAGACTGTGAGCCCCACGTGGGACAACCTGATCACCTTTTATCCCCCCTAGGGCTTAGAACAGTGCTTTGCACATAGTAAGTGCTTAACAAATGCCATCATTATCATTGTTATTATTATTCAAGCCTGCCTTATTGGTGTCTCCTCAAAACTGCCCACCTTCAGTTGGGGCGTGTGCCCTACAGGAGAAGTAGCTTGGCCTAGTAGAAAGTGCACAGGCCTGGGAGTGCTGAGTGACCTTGGACAAGTCACCCAATTTCTCTGTGCCTTAGTTAAGTGCTTACTATGTACCAAGCACTGTACTGAGCCCTAGGGTAGAAGCAGGTCAGACATAGTCCCGGCCCAACATGGGTCTCACAGTCTTAATCCCCATTTTACAGATGAGGTAACTGATACCCAGAGAAGTGAAGTGACATGCCCAAGGTCACACAGCAGACAAGTGGCAGAGCTGGGATTAGAATTCACTACCTCTGACTCCCAAGCCCATGTTCTTGCCACTAAGCCATACTGCTTCCATGGTCAATGGTCAAAGATCAATCAATCATATTTATTGAGCGCTTACTGTGTGCAGAGCACTGTACTAAGTGCTTGGGAAGTACAAGTTGACAACATATAGAGATGGTCCCTACCCAACAGTGGGCTCACAGTCTAGAAGGATGAGACAGAGAACAAAACATATTAACAAAATAAGATAAATAGAATAGATATGTACAAGTAAAATAAATAAATAAATAGAGTAATAAATATGTACAAACATATATACATATATACAGGTGCTGTGGGGTAGGGAAGGAGGTAAGGCAGGGGGATGGAGAGGGGGAGGAGGGGGAGAGGAAGGAGGGGGCTCAGTCTGGGAACGACTCCTGGAGTAGGTGAGCTCTCAGTAGGGCCTTGAAGGGAGGAAGAGAGCTAGCTTGGCGGATGGGCAGAGGGAAGGCATTCCAGGCCCGGGGGATGACGTGGGCCGGGGGTCGATGGCGGGACAGGTGAGAACGAGGCACGGTGAGGAGATTAGCAGCAGAGGAGCGGAGAGTGCAGGCTGGGCTGTAGAAGGAGAGAAGGGAGGTGAGGTAGGAGGGGGCGAGGTGATGGAGAGCCTTGAAGCCGAGGGTGAGGAGTTTCTACCTGATGTGCAGATTGATTGGTAGCCACTGGAGATTTTTGAGGAGGGGAGTAACACGCCCAGAGCGTTTCTGGACAGAGACAGTCCGGGCAGCGGCATGAAGTATGGATTGAAGTGGGGAGAGACATGAGGATGGAAGATCAGAGAGAAGGCTGGTGCGGTAGTCCAGACGGGATAGGATGAGAGCTTGAACGAGCAGGGTAACGGTTTGGATGGAGAGGAAAGGCCAGATCTTGGCAATGTTGCAGATTTGAGACCGGCAGGTTTTGGTGACGGCTTGGATGTGAGGGGTGAACGAGAGAGCGGAGTAGAGGATGACACCAAGGTTGCGGGCTTGTGAGACGGGAAGGATGGTAGTGCCGTCAACAGTGATGGGAAAGTCAGGGAGAGGGCAGGGTTTGGGAGGGAAGACAAGGAGTTCAGTCTTGGACATGTTGAGTTTTAGGTGGCAGGCAGACATCCAGATGGAGATGTCCTGAAGGCAGGAGGAGATGCAAGCCTGGAGGGAAGGGGAGAGAGGAGGGGCAGAGATGTAGATTTGGGTGTCATCAGCATGGAGATGATAATTGAAGCCGTGGGAGCGAATGAGGTCACCAACGGAGTGAGTGTAGATAGAGAACAGAAGGGGACCAAGAATTGAACCTTGAGGAGCCCCCACAGTAAGGGGATGGGAGGGGGAGGAGGAGCCTGCAAAAGAGACTGAGAATGAACGACCGGAGAGTTAAGAGGAGAACCAGGAGAGGACAGAGTCTGTGAAGCCAAGGTTGGATAGTGTATTGAGGAGAAGGGGGTGGTCCACAGTGTCGAAGGCAGCTGAGCGGTCAAGGAGGATTAGGATAGAGTATGAGCCGTTGGATTTGGCAAGCAGGAGGTCATTGGTGACCTTTGAGAGGGCAGTTTCCGTGGAATGTAGGGGACAGTAGCCAGACTGGAGGGGGTCGAGGAGAGAGTTGGTGTTGAGGAATTCGAGGCAGCGTGTGTAGTCGACTCGTTCAAGGAGTTTGGAAAGGAATGGTAGGAGGGAGATGGGGCAATAACTAGAAGTTGAAGTGGGGTCAAGAGAGGGTGTCAATTGTACTGACTTTTCATAGTGGGATCTGGGGCTTCAGAGACCACCTGCCTAGCTTGATTTTTCCCTCCCCATAAACCTCTCTGTTAGTGATGTCTCCAGGGTCTGGGCCACCCAGAAGCTATGTAATCTTTTGTGGCTATTTGTCCTTTCCTAAGCACTCTGCAGACTGACTCTGCCTGGGAGACCTGTATTTTACCTTTAGAGTTGAGACTAGAAGATGGGAAGGTTGGGGTTCCTGGACTATAATCTCTGCTCCAGACTGTAAGGTCTTTCATTCATTCATTCATTCACATTTACTGAACACTTACTGTGTGCAGAGCACTGTACTAAGCACTTTGGAGAGTACAATACAACAAAAAACAGACACATTCCCTACCCACAATGAGCTTACAGTCTAAAGAGAAGCAGCAGTGGCTCAGTGGCAAGTGCACGGGCTTTGGAGTCAGAGGTCATGGGTTCAAATCCTGGCTCTGCCAATTGTCAGCTGTGTGACTTTGGGCAAGTCACTTAACTTCTCTGGCCTCAGTTACCTCATCTCTAAAATGGGGATTAAGACTGTGAGCCCCCTGTGGGACAACCTGATCACCTTGTAACCTCCCCAGCGCTTAGAACAGTGCTTTGCACATAGTGCTTAATAAATGCCATCATTATTATTATTATTAAAGAGGGGGAGACAGATATTAATGTAAATAGATACATTACAGATATGTACATAAATGCTGTGGGGCTAGGAGGGGGGAAGAACAAAAGGGAGCTAGTCAAAGTGATGCAGAAGGAAGTAGGAGAAGAGGAAATGGGGTGGGGGTGGGGGCTTAGTTAGGGAAGGCATCCTGGAGGAGATGTGCCTTCAATAAGGCTTTGAAGCTGGGGAGAGTCATTGTCTGTCGGATTTGAGGAGGGAGGATGTGGGCGAGGAGTGAGTGGCGAGGCAGGACAGGAGGCACAGTGAGAAGGTTAGCATTAGAGGAGCAAAGTGTGAAGATTTGCTCGTAGTAGGAGAGTAGCAAGGTGACCTAGGAGGGGGCAAGGTGATGGAATGCTTTAAAGCCAATCGTGAGGAGTTTTTGTCTGATGTGGGGGTGGACGGGCAACTACTGGAGCTTTTTGAGGAGTGAGATGATGTGTCCTGAACGTTTTTGTAGAAAAATAATCCAGGCAGCAGAGTGAAGTATAGACTGGAATGGGGAGAAGCAAGAGGCTGGTAGCTCAGCAAGGAGGCTGATGCAGTAATCCAGGCAGGATAGGATGAGTGCTTGAATTAATGTGGTAGCAGTTTGAATGGAGAGGAAAGGGGGGATTTTAGCAATTTTGTGAAGGTGGGACTGACAGGATTTAGGGATGGATTGGTTATGTGGGTTGAATGAGAGGAGTCAAGGGTAGCGCCAAGGTTACGAGCTTGTGAGATGGGAAGGATGGGGGTGAACTGGGTGTTATGGAGAATAGAAGACCCCCCTCAGTTAGGGTGTGGGTGGCAGAGGAGGAGCTCATGAAGGATACTGAGAACGAATGGCCAGAGAGACAAGAGGAGAACCAGGAGAGGACAGAATCAGTGAAGCCAAAGTCGGATAACATTTCCAGGAGTAGGAGGTGGTCCACGGAATCGAAGACAGCTGAAAGGTCGAGGAAGATTAGGATGTAGTAGAGGCCATTGGATTTGGCAAGAAGGAGATCATTTGAGAGGGCAGTTTCTGTGGAGTGACGGGGACAGAAGCCAGATAGGAGGGGGTCAACGAGAGAATTGGACACAGGATGTGTCTTCCAATTCTGTTGGGTTGTACCACCCTCAGTGAGTGCTCAATAAATACCATTGATTGATTGCTATCCTTGAAAGGTGGATAAGCCATCTATGGCATAGTTTCTAGTATCCTTCCACTAGCTTTGGTCTTGTACTCACATCCAAACCCCACTTCCTCCTTTCCTCCTTCCTCCAGCTCCCTTAAAGTCAAGCCTTATCATTCCACATAGCCCAGCTCTCTTCCTTCAAGTCCAGCTCTGCCCTCCTATCTCTGCATATAAAAGATCAAGAAAAGAGGAGAGGGGTACATCCGTGAACTCCAAGCCCCCGGGGGTGTGTGTTTACACCAACCCTTCCTCGGCACATGCTCATCCTGCTGCTACTGAGCACATTCAAGCCCCTGCATTTTGCATGTGACTGCATTGTTGCCTCCTACTGCATTAGAACCTAGCTCATGACTTTCCAGACGCTGTCCCCTGCTAAGAGCCTGGGGAAACCTTTCCAGATGGGACATTAATTTTCTACCTTTTTCTCTCCCCCTGGTTCTATTTCCATTTGCAAACAGCGCTCCTGTTGTCTCCAGGTAAGAGGCTGATTCCCTTTCCTTCCCCTCTCCTCCTTGCCAGGTGTCCTTCGTGGTTTCAGGCAATGGCCAGTCAAGGCTACTTGCCCTTGGGTTCTTGATGATTCTGGGGTAGTTACAGTTGATTCTCTGCTACCACAGGAATCATGTTCTTAGAGAAACTCCGTGACCTAGTGGGCAGAACACAGGTCTGGCAATCAGAAGGACCTGGGTTCTAATCCTGGCTCCACCGCTTGTCTGCTGTGTGACCTTGGGCAAGTCACTTCATCTCTATATGCTTCAGTTACCTTGCCTATAAAGTGGGGATTTAGACTGCGATCCCCATGTGGGACATGGACTATGCCCAACCTGAGTACCTACCCCAGTGCTTAGAATAGTGCCTGGCACATAGTAAGTGCTGAACCAATACCATTAAAAAGAAATGGAAAACTCATGTTATAATAAATGGGCCTTCACAGATAGTTGACCATGTGTCCATCCATTTCTTTTGACATAATTATATTCTATCCAGACAGATGCATGTTTTCAGAAGACCATTCCGTATTTCCCCAGTAATGTTCCAGTCAGAGCATTTAGTGAAGCCATGCACTGTGGAAAAAGTGAATCGATTCTTTATATGGTGTTTGGAAGTCAGGGGTTGGGACCCTGGTCAACAATATTCCCTAAGACTTTGAACAAGACCCTTGCTGAGTCAGATCCACTAGGCCCATCCAGACTAGTTTTTTTTTGTCCTCAGTTATATCAGTCAAGTGCTCTCTCTGGGATGGCGATTCATTTCCCCAAATGAAGATGCTCTCAACCCTTCACAGTCCAGGTTAAAACCTACACATTGCATAGTTTTTAGGGTTTGTGGAACCTTCAGGATCAGGAGCGAAAAAACAATTACCCTGATGGGATGGAAGTTTAGAGACACCTAATGAAGTCCAACCTTATGTTGTGCGTCTGCATACAGATCCTCAAAAGAGGTTGGTGTGACTAGTCTTGTCCAGATATAGAAATAGGTGGGAAATAGGTGGGAGAAGCAGTGTTGCCTAGTGGATATAGCACATGCCTGAGAGGCCGAAGAATGTAGTTTCTGATCCCATCTCTGCCACTTGTCTGCTGGGTGACCTTAGGCAAGTCACATAACTTCTCTGTGCCTCAGTTCTTTCAATCTGTAAAACGGGGATTCAAACTGTGAGTCCCATGTGGAACATGGACTGTGTCCAACCTGATTAGTTTGAATCTATCCCAGTGCTTAGTCCAGTGCTTGGCATATGGTAAGCACTTAACAAATACCATTTTTTAAAAATCAATGTCTGGAAGCTTCCAGAGCCTTTGGTGATTCTGTGGCCTTCTATCATCATCAATTGTATTTATTGAGCGCTTACTATGTGCAGAGCACTGTACTAAGCACTTGGGAAGTACAAATTGGCAACTTATAGAGACAGTCCCTACCCAGCAGTGGGCTCACAGTCTATCATTGTCACAAGCTGAGACCTAGAGAAATTGAACATTTGGAAAAATTTCCCTGGGTTCTGGTGTCCGTCTATTTCTAGACTGTAAGTCCGCTGTTGGGTAGGGACCGTCTCTATATGTTGCAAACTTGTACTTCCCAAGCCCTTAGTACAGTGCTCTGCACACAGTGCTCAATAAATGCAATTGAATGAATGAATGAATGACCTGCCAGTGAAATTCCCTGGAGATCACTGCATGTCTGGATCAATCAATCAAGTAATTGTATTTATTGAGTGCTAAGTTGTGCAGAACACTGTACTGAGTTGGCAGACTCATTCCTTGCCTACAATGAGCTTACAGTCTAAAGGGGGAGATGGGAATTAATATAAATAAATAAATTATGGATATGGGACATTAGTTCTGTGGGGCTGGATGAAGATTCATAGTTGTAGTAGTAGTAGTAGTAGTAATGCTAGTAGTAGTAGAAGTAGTAGTAGTAGTAGCAATACTACTACTAGTAGTAATGGTAGTAACAATACTAGTAGTAGTAATAATAGTAGTAGAAGTACTTTCAGATTGGTCCAGGGACCTGGGATTCCAGCAATTCCCGAATCCTTGAGGAATCACATACAAATGATCTTCCTGAAAACACACTCTAAAACTTAGCCAGTTTTCCCTCCTCTGGGTGCAATTAAATTTGGTCTTGGTACATCAGAAACTAAAGACACGTGATAGAAGGAGCTTTTTTAGATCAATGGGCTTAGGTAGCCATGGAGAGACATGGATTCTAAAGTAAATGAGGGACTGAAGTATTGATGGCCTTCCAAATGGAGAGTTGAATGGGTCAATAGACCAGTGTTAGACCAAAATGTATAATAGATTGGTGTGAGGCTGGGGAGGGGAGGAGGGGGCAAGAGATGGTTAGGAGAGTTGAATGGATCGATAAGTCAGGGTTAGACCAAAATCTATAGTAGTAGATTCGTGAGGGGCCCAAGTGATGGTTATTGATAGGACACAAAGGAACAAATTATATTAGTGACCGAGAGGGATGAGGCCGCCAGGAAAAGGTACAACTCAAAGATTAACCCAGAGCCTGCCATCTCTGTTGTTACTGTCAGTTGCTCCTTATCCAGGATTGGAGGGGCAGGGAGTCTGGAGGGCCAACCTTTAGGGTCACTTGCCTCCTGCCCCATCCCACTGCTAGGGCAGACCTGATTTCTACTTCCAATTCATACATCATGAAATGGTCAGCTGGAGTTGGTCAGCTAGCTTGGAAACACAGAAAAGCACTTCCCATGAGCAAAGCCCATCCCTTCTCCCCTTTCTCAGTAATGGAGATGTACTTCCACTCGACCAGAAGACCCCCTTCATAACTTTACTGAAGGCACATCTCCTCCAAGAGGCCTGCCCTGACTAAGCTCTCTTTTCCTTTTCTTCAACTCCCTTCTGCGTCTCCCTGACTTGCTCCCTTTATTCATCCCACCAGAGAAGCAGCATGGCTCAGTGGAGAGAGCAAGGGCTCGGGAGCCAGAGGTCATGGGTTCTAATCCCCACTCCACCACTTGTCAGCTGTGTGACTTTGGGCAAGTCACTTAACTTCTCTGGGCCTCAGTTACCTCATCTGTAAAATGGGAATTAAAACTGTGAGCCCCACATGGGACAGCCTGATCGCCTTGTATCCCCCCAGCACTTAGAACAGTCTTTGCACATAGTAAGCACTTTAACAAATGCCATTATTATTATTATCCCAGCCCCACAGCACTTACATACCTATCTGTAATTCAGTTATTTATATTAAAGTCTGTCTTTCTCTGTAGACTCCCTGCTCATTGTGGGCAGGGAATGTGTTGTAATGTTGTTATACTGTATTTTCCCAAGCGCTTAGTACAGTGTACTGCCCCCAGTAAGTGCTCAATAAATACAATTTACTAAGACCAATGGATTGTGGGTAGAGCCAGGACGCCCAGCACCACAAACAGCTCCTCGCTGCCAGGGATGGCCGCACCCCAGGACTGAGGTGGTCAGGACTCAGACTTACCTCTGACCCACCTCACTTTCAATTCTCCGGGGACAGTCTAACCGTTAACTCCCACAGGATTATTATTTTAAATAGTATTTATTAAGTGCTTACTATGTACCAGGCTCTGTACTGAGCCCTTGGGTAGATTCAAGTTAACCACATTGGACATAGTCCCTGTCTCACTTGGGACTCACAGTCTTAATCCCCATTTTACAAATGAGGGAACTGAGGCACAGAGAATTTAAGCGACTTGCCTATGGTCATTCATTCATTCATTCATTCATTCAATCGTATTTATTTAGTACTTACTGTGTGCAGAGCACTGTACTAAGACCTTGGGAAGTACAAGTTGGCAACATATAGAGACAGTCCCTACCCAACAACGGGCTCACAGTCTAGAAGGGGGAGACAGACAACAAAACAAAACATGTGGACAGGTGTCAAGTCGTCAAAACAAATAGAATTAAAGCTAAATGCACATCATTAACAAAATAAATAGAATAGTAAATATGTACAAGTAAAATAGAGTGATAAATCTGTACAAACATATATACAGGTGCTGTGGGGAGGGGAAGGAGGTAGGGCTGTGGGATGGGGAGGAGGAGAGGAAAAAGGGGGCTCAGTCACAGACATATGGTGGAGCCAGGATTAGAACCCAGATTCTTCTGACTCCCAGACCCATGCTTTTTTCACTAGGCCACACGGCTTCTCAATCCTACTTTGAGTCTGGTTTCACTCCCTTTTCCCCCTGCCGCCAGCATCAGAAGCATGAAGGGGAACTGACTCTCTGATCCTTTCGGTAGAGGGTTCTGACACCTCACCACTCCAAGGAGAACCATTTTTCCTGCCTCCCTCAACACATCATAAAGCTAAGATAAAATGAAAATCTTCGTGACTTCTGACCCATTTCTCTCCTTGCTATTACTCCAGGAATAGAAATTCCTTAGGAAGCTCGGCATCCAGTATGGAAATAGTTAAGGTTCTGAGGGAGTTGTGTGTGTGTGTGTGTGTGTGTGTGTGTGTGTGTGTGTGTGTGTGTGTGTGTGTGTGTAAGAGTTAAACTAGCTCTGAAAGAGCAGGCTGCTGAGAGCAATTATTAATGATGATAATAATAATAATGGTATTTGTTTAGCGCTTACTATGTGCCAAACACTGTTCTAAGCACTGGGGGGATATAAGGTAATCAAAGAGGAATAAAACAATTCCTTATCTATTTCACTTCAAGTCTGAAAACATGATGGAACCTTTAACAGGACCTCTTTTCTGCTGTGACCTCGGACAAGTCTCTTAACTTCTCTGTGAATCAGTTGCCTCATCTGTAAAATGGGGATGAAGACTGTAAACCCCATATTCAATCATTCAATCGTGTTTATTGAGCGCTTACTGTGTGCAGAGCACTGTATTAACCTGATTACCTAATATCTACCCCAGCAATTAGTACAGTGCCTGGTATATAGTAAGTGCTTAACAAATTCCATGATAAAGGACTCTTCAGCTAAAATGCAAATAATACAGTTGAACCTCAGGAAGGCAGTAGAGACCCCAGAGGCAGAGTACTGGGGACAGATCCAGGGTGGATGAAAGGGCCAGGTTTGCATTTGACTACCAAAAGTGCTTCCAGGAATTTTTGCTTGTTTCTCATGGGAATCCCACACAGCTTCTAGAGGTCTTTTTTTTGCAAGAGTGTTACTCGAGGAAGAATTGTAATATTTTAGAGGTTTTGAACCATTATTTCTTGCTGGTAGTAGTAGTAGTAATACTGGTAATTGCATTTATTAAACACTCACTGTGTGCAGAGCACTGCACTCTTCTACCTGGAAAGTGCTGAATATCCCAGGATGCTCTGAAACTTGGAAGCTGTAAAAAACCCTAAACGAGGAGGCCAGATGACTACAAGGACCAGTAGTCAAGAGATTTGGAGATTTGTTTCTCATTTTCTCCCTGATTCACTGAGGGATTTGGGGCAGATCACTTAACCTCTAAATTACTTAGTTTCCCCACTAGTAAAATGGAGACAGTATTCCACGTCTGTGATGCCCCTTAGCCTATTGTCACATTGTGATCATCGTGACCTTTGGAGAGAGTTGCCACGTAACTGCAAGCTATCATCTTATGTGCGGGGTTCGACTCTCCTCTCAAATCCCTCTCCCCTCCCTTAGCATGTCGGGCTGCAGGGTCTTGAGGCTCAGCCTGGCTTTGTTTTGTTGCAGACATGGCCGACAGGAAGCTGACCACAGAAGAGGAGGAGGCGAAGAGGATAGCAGAGATGGGGAAGCCAGTGCTGGGCGAGCACCCCAAGCTAGAAGTTATCATTGAAGAGTCCTATGAGTTCAAGGTCAGGGCATCATCAGGGTCTAGAGGGTGGATCACAGGAGGGGAGTCAGGAGGGCTGGGTACTGGGTCTTGCCCAGGCTCCCAACGTTTGAGGGTGAAGGGCTTTATGCCCTGCAGGGCAAATAAGAGATGAAATTTGATCAGGCAGAAATCCTGGTTCTGCACACCCATGGTGGGCCCTGGTGCAGTGAAGAAAAGGGATGTGTCTCCAATATCCATGATTGCAGAAAGACTCTGATCACTGAGAGGAGACTCCAGTGATTTGGGTCTATGCCAGAGAGACCAGAAGTGGAGGGTGGGTTTGATTAGAAGGCTAGGGCAGGGTCCTACCAATGTGAGCTTGCCAAGTACTGAAAAGTTATTTTTCACTTGGTTGATCAGAATTGGTTGACTTCCGAACTTTGAGCTTCATTTTCAGTGATTTGTGACTTGGCACTCCCTGGTGGTGGTTGAGGCTGAGTAGACCAGTGGGAAGTTTAGGGTAGGTTTTTCCCTAGACTCCCAGGCTTAGAGCAACCCAGATGTGCCACCTCAAGACCTTCAATGGACATTTGATCCAAGCCCTGGAAATTCAGGAATGTCCACCTCAATACCCCTGGGTTCCATGGGTCAAACACAGAGATTACCCAGCAGGCCCTTGGGAGTTGGTTCGTCCTCCCCCACTATCCAACCCCTCACCATGGGTTCATGTTTCTTCGTCTTTAACAGAGTACAGTTGACAAGTTGATTAAGAAGACAAACTTGGCTCTGGTGGTAGGGACCCATTCTTGGCGAGACCAGTTCATGGAAGCCATTACCGTCAGTGCAGGTAAGGAGGTGGGGAACAATTTCTAGGGGGGGGGGAGGAAAGGGGCAGAGCTGGACAGAAGCAGGGAGAAGCTTGGAAACCAAAAAAAAAAAAAGGCAACAAAAAGAAGATGATTGGATTTTCTGGAGTTCAAAGCAGGACAGTCCTCTATTTGATTACTGGTCAACTCCCCTTCATTTGAAAACTAAAACTATATTATGCACTGGTGACCGAGCAAATCAGAGTGGCTTGAGTTGGGTTTTTGAACCCTGAGCTTTAAGCACCCTGCTATGCGTCTGGAAATGGGTGACTGTGGACTCACCATAGATAGTGTAATTGAAAATTCAAGACATGTCTGTTCACTATTTTGGAAAGCAGGATATTTTTGAAGCCATTAACTTTTTATTGGGGGTGGTGGGGCGGGGGTCAGAAGGCCCTCCAGCACAAAAGCAAGATGATCTCACAGAAAGCTGGATGTCTGATCACCTTAGAGAGTGGGGAGGACAAGTGGGAGATGTGCTATTTGTGGGACGAGCGGGGCGTAAGGAATTCTGGGTTCAACCACCGACTCACTCAAGCCCCTTGTACACATTCTTCCTCGATAAAGGTGACAGAGCCAACCCTCTTGTTGCTACCCTGCTTCCAAGCAACAAACGCTATGGCTTAGAGAAATGCAGGGCTTAAAAGAGGAAGAAGCACAACACTTGTGCTCAACAGCAGCGAGGATGATGCCGCTCAGCAAACATTGTGATACTTCATTGCTATAGCAACCCAGCCAGTCATGGCCCCCAAGGACTAGCACTAGAACTAGAGAAGCAACATGGCTCTGTGGAAAGAGCCCGGGCTTGGGAGTCAGAGGTAATGGGTTTTAATCCCAGCTCTGCCACTTGTCAGCTGTGTGACTTTGGGCAAGTTACTTAACTTCTCTGAGCCTCAGTTACCCATCTGTAAAATGGGGATTAAGACTGTGAGCCCCATGTGGGACAACTTGATCACCTTATATCGTCCCAGCGCTTAGAACAGTGCTTCGCACATAGTGATTGCTTAATAAATGCCATCATTATTATTATTATTATTAACTAAGTTAGAAGCAGCATGGCCTAGTGGAAAGAACACAGGCCTGGGAGTTAGAGTTCTAATACCGGCTCTGCCAATTGCTTGCCGGGGACCTTGGGCATGCGACTTGACTTCCCTGGACCTCAGTTTCCTCAACTGTAAAATGGGGCTTAAATATCTATTCTCCCTCCTACTTAGGCTGTGAACCCCATGAAGGGCAGGGACTGTGTCTGACCTAATTAACTTGTAACTATTCCAGCACTTGGAACAGTGTTTGACAACACAGTAAGTGCTTAACTTCAAGCACTTACAGCAAGTGCTTCTTAACTTCAAGAAGCAGCACAGGCTTGGGAGTTAGAGGTAATGGGTTCTAATCCTGGATCCACCACTTGTCAGCAGTGTGACTTTAGTCAAGTCACTTAACTTTTCTGTGCCTCAGTTACCTCATCTGGAAAATGGGGATTAAGACTGTGAGTCCTTCGTTGGAAAACCTGATTACCTTGTATCCCCCCCAGCGCTTAGAACAGTGCTTGGCACATAGTAAGCCCTTAACAAATACCATCATTATAATTATTAATATTAATAACAAATACCATAAAAAAGGAAAGTTATGGAGAGAGACAGGACTGCTGTGCTGGCCCACTTTCTCACACCTCAGTGCTCGAACTCTCCCCCTGCTGATAGATTTGACCCCTTTACTCTTCGACAAAACAGGGGATGACCAGGGATGCAAGCTCTTTGTGGACAGGGAATGTGTCTGTTATATTGCACTCTCCTAAGCATTTAGTACAGTGCTTTGCTTACAGTAAGCACTCAGTAAATACAATCGATTAAATGAATGAATGAATGGATGAGCAGAAGAAGAGATCTTCCTGGGAGAATACTGGAGTTCGTGAAACTCCTGAACATCAGAGATCGCAGCAGGCACTTTTGAAGCAAGTGGATTTACGCTCCCGCCAGTGGGATGGGAGCATGCTTGGAGATGGGGCGTTCTGGGTTCATGGCATTGCTATGGGTCGGAGACAACTCGATGGAATAAGACAAGACAAGCACTTACCAAATACCATAAAAACCCACTAATGGCAGAACACCAGGAGGTAGTCTCTGTGTTGCAGAGCTGGGATTAGAACACAGGTCTCCTGGATCTCAGAGCTGAGCCTAGAGTGGGTAAATAGTCAATCAATCATATTTATTGAGCACTTACTGTGTGCAGAGCACTGTACTAGGCATTTAGAGTACAATATAACAATATAACAGACATGTTCCCAGCGCACAATGAGCTTATAGTGTAGATGGGGAGACAGACATTAATATAAATAAATTACAGATATATACAAAGTGCTGTAGGGGTGGGAGGGGGTAATGAATAAATGGAGCAAGTCAGGGTGATGCAGAAGGGAGTTGAAGAAAAGGAAAAGAGGGATTAGTCAGGGAAGGCCACCTGGAAGAAATGTGCCCTCAGTAAGGTTTTGAAGGTGGGGAGAATAACTGTCTGTGGGATAAGAGGAAGGAGGGCATTCCACTCTTTCATCCTGTGTTTTTTCTGTCTCTTTCTCTTTCTCTCTCAACCTCTCTGTCTCTCTCACCATTCTCTCCCCTCTCCATCAAATAATCAGTTAATCAATCAATGGTATTTATTGAGCACTTACTATGTGCAGATAACTGAACTAAGCACTTGGGGGAGTACAATATAACAGAATTGGTAGACACATCCCCTGCCCACAACAAGCTTACAATCCAGAGGACCAGCTTCCAGTCTGGAAGAGGGCATTCTCCCCGTGACCTTCCCCAGTGGCATCTTGAAGTCTTGTGGTTTGATTGTATTCTCTCAAGCGCTAAGTGCAGTGCTCAGCACCCAGAGTAAATTCTCGGTAAATATGATTGATTGATTGATTGATTGGTTATCAGGACCACTATGCTGCTGTGATGTAGCCTGCCCCCAGGCCTGCTGGAGTATGGTTATTGCAAGAGTAGGGAAAGATTCATTCAGTCATTCATTCATTTGATCTTATTTATTCATTCATTCAATCATATTTATTGAGCGCTTACTGTGTGCAGAGCACTGTACTAAGCGCTTGGGAAATACAAGTTGGCCACAGATAGAGACAGTCCCTACCCAACAACAGGCTCCCAGTCTAGAAGGGAGTCTAGACAGACAACAAAACAAGTAAAGAGGCATCCATAGCATCAAAATAGATTAACAGAATTATAAATATATGCACATCATTAATAAAATAGAATAATGAATATGTACATATATACACAAATGCTGTGTAGTGGGGAGGAGGGTGGAGCAGAGGGAGGGAGTAGGGGCGATGGAGAGGGGGAGGAGGAGCAGAAGAAAAGTGGGGGGCCTCAGTCTGAGAAGGCCTCCTGGAGGAGGTGAGCTTCCAGCAGGGCTTTGAAGGGGGGCAGTGAGCTAGTTTGGCAGATGTGGGGAGGGAGGGCATTCCAGGTCAGAGGGAGGACATGGGCCGAGGGTTGACGGTGGGACAGGCGAGAACAAGGCACAATGAGGAGGTTGGGCATAGGAGCAGAGTGTGTGGGTTGGGCTGGAGAAGGAGAGAAGTGAGGTGAGGTAGGAGGGGGCAAGGGGATGGAGATCTTTGAAGCCAATAGTGAGGATTTTTTGCTTCATACGAAGGTTGATAGGCAACCACTGGAGATTTTTGAGGAGGGGAGTAACATGCCCAGAGCATTTCTGTAGAAAGATAATCTAGGCAGCAGAGTGAGGTGTGTACTGAAGTGGGGAGAGACAGGAGCTTGGGAGATCAGAAAGGAGGCTGAAGCAGTCATCCAGTCGGGATAGGATGAGTGATTGTACTAACAAGGTAGCAGTTTGAATGGAGAGGAAAGGGCAGATCTTGGCGATGTTCTGAAGGGAAGACCGGCGGTTTTTGGTGACAGATTGGATGTTTGGGGTGAATGAGAGCGGAGTCAAGGATGGTCTTTTGTTTTGTTGTCTGTCTCCTTCCCCCTTCTAGACTGTGAGCCCTTTGTTGGGTAGGGACCATCTCTATATGTTGCCGACTTGTACGTCCCTAGCACTTAGTACAGAGCTCTGCACACTGTAAGCACTCAATAAATACAATTGAGTGAATGAATGATGACACCAAAATTGCGGGCTTTTGAGATGGGAAAGGATGGTCGTGCCATCCACAGTGACAGGAAAGTCAGGCTGAGGACGGGTTTTGGGGGGAAAGATAAGGAGCTCCGTCTTAGACATGTTGTGTTGTGCAGGGCACTTTACTAAGCACTTGGGAGAGTACAACACAACAATATAACAGAAACATTCTCTGCCCCCAAAGAGCTTAAGTGACCTTACAGTCCAAAAAACACTTACTACAGTACTCTACACATAGTAAGGGCTCAGTAAATACCATGGGTTGATTGATTTTTTGAGTGCTTACTATGTGCAGAGCACCATACTGAGTGCTTGGAAGAGTACACTACAACAGAGTTGGTAGATGCGTTCCCTGCCCACAACAAGCTGACAGTCTAGAGGGGGAGACAGACCTGAATGTGAAGGTGCAAAGAGTGGATATTATTATGGTACTTGCTAAGTGCTTACTGTGTGCCAAGCACTGTTCTAAGCACTGGCATAGATTTGAGGCACTGATACATGAGAAGCAGCATGGCCTAATGGATAGAGCACGGGCCTGGGAGTCAGAAGGTCATGGGTTCTAATCCTGGCTCCACCACTTGTCTGCTGTGTGACCTAGGGCAAGTCACTTCACTTCTCTGGGCCTCAGTTCCTTCATCTGTAAAATGGGGATTAAGACTGTGAGCCCCAAGTGGGACACCCTGATGACCTTGTATTTACCCCAGCCCTTAGAACATGGCACATAGTAAGCGCTTAACAAATACCATAATTATTATTATGATGAAGTCAGTTAGGTTGGTCTCTGTGTCAAACCTCTTATTATTATGAAGTCAATCAGGTTGGACTGTGTGTCTATGTGTCAAACCTCATTCTTAGTGCTAGGGGAGATATAAGTTCATCAGGCGGGATACAATTCCTGTCCCAATGGGGTTCGCAGTTTTAATAGGGGAGAAAACAAGTATTGAATCCCCTTTTTACAAATGAGGCACAGAATATGTAACATATTTTAATGACATTTATGAAGCACTTAAGCACTGGGGTAGAGACAAGTTAATTAGGTTGGACACAGTCCTTGTCCCACATGGGACTCACACTGAAAAATCTACTCCGATCTATTGTTGAACATTTAATAATAATAATGATGGCATTTGTTAAGCGCTTACTATGTGCAAAGCACTGTTCGAGCCCTCCCACCCCTGTGCTTCTCTCTGTCAGCAGGCGACGAGGATGAAGATGAGTCAGGGGAGGAGAGGCTCCCGTCCTGTTTTGACTATGTCATGCACTTCCTGACGGTCTTCTGGAAGGTGCTGTTTGCCTGTGTGCCACCCACCGAATACTGCCACGGCTGGGCCTGCTTCGTCGTCTCCATCCTCATCATCGGCATGCTCACTGCCATCATCGGCGACCTGGCCTCCCACTTCGGCTGCACCATCGGCCTCAAAGATTCAGTCACGGCCGTTGTCTTCGTGGCCTTCGGCACCTCCGTACCCGGTGAGAGGTTCTGGGGGCAGGTGGGGGATAGGCTGGAAGGCAGGGATTCGGTCACGCAACCGTTGTCTTTGTGGCCTTTAAGAGGGCCTGGGGCCAGATGGGGTCGTGGATAGAGCATGGGCCTGGGAGTCAGGAGGTCAAAGGTTCTAATCCCCCCTCTGTCACCTGTCTGCTTTGTGACCTTGAGCGAGTCACGCCACTTCTAAGGGCCTCAGTTAACTCATCTGTAAAATGAGGACTGAGACTGCGAGTCCCCCCCCGTGTGACAGGGACTGTGTCCAACTTGATTTGCTTGCTTCCAGCGCAGCACTTAGTACAGGGCCTGGCACATGATAAGTGCTTAACATGAAAATAATTATTATGGGGGAATGGGCTGGGAGCTAGAGAAGTGCAACTTTTAATGTCCTTTGTTTTGGTGTTTTCTGATGATGTTTCTTCAGTGCTTACTGTGTGTCAAACCTCGTTCTTAGTGGTGGAGTAGATTCAGGTTAATCAGGCTGGATACAATTCCTGTCCCACATGGGGTTCGCAGTTTTAATAAGGGAGAAAACAAGTATTGAATCCCCATTTTACAAATGAGGCACCGAGTAACTAACTTATTTTTTAATGGCATTTCTAAAGCACTTAAGCACTGGGGTAGAGACAAGCTAATCAGGTTGAACACAGTCCATGTCCCACAAGGGACCCACAGTCTTAATCCTCGTTTTACAGGTGTGGTAACTGAGGCCCAGAGAAGTGAATTGACCTGCCCGAAGTCACTCGGTAGGCAAGGGGTAGAGCCGGGATTAGAACCCAGGTCCTCTGACTCCCAGGCCCAGGCTGTTTCCATTGGCCACACTGCTTCTCAGTCTTGCCTTGTAGCCTTGTCCTGCCTTCCAGAGAATTGCACCCATATCTCCCTCCAGCTCCCCAAACCCTCGTCTTCATATGAGGCAATGGGGTTCCTTTGGGTTCTCAAGCCCCAACTTCAGTAGCTAACAGCTCTATATTGCACTCTCCAAAGCGCTTAGTCCGGTGCTCTACACACAGTAAGTGTTCAGTAAATGCCATTGATTGAACTCTTCATTTCACAGGAACAACCTGAGTGGAGAAGGGTTTTCCTACCTCCTCGGGCATCTTTCTAATTCCTTCAACTCCTCCCCTTAAGAATAATCACTGTGGTCTCTGTTAGGCACTTAATGTTGGGCCCTGCACTGGGCTAAGCATTGGGGTGGATGTGATGCAATTCATTCATTCATTCAATCGTATTTATTGAGCGCTTACTGTGTGCAGAGCACCGTACTAAGCGCTTGGGAAGTGCAAGTTGGCAACATATAGAGACGGTCCCTACCCAGCAACGGGCTCACAGTCTAGAAGGGGGAGACAGACAACAAAACAAAACATGTGGACAGGTGTCAAGTCACCAGAATAAATAAAAATAAAGCTAGATACATATCATTAACAAACAGATACAGTTCCTGTCCTACCTAGGGCTCATCGTCTAAAGGGGAGAAGCAGTGTGACATATTGGAAAGAGTCTGGGCCTAGAAGTGGCTCTGCCAATTGTCTGCTGTGTGACCTTGGGTAGGTCACTTCACTTCTTTGGGTCTCAGTTCCCTTATCTGTAAAATGGAGATTAAATCCTACCCCCTCCAATTTAGACTGTGCGAATTTATGCGATAGGGGCTGGCTCCGATCAGATTGTCTTGTAACTACCCCAGGGCTTAGTATGGTGCTCTGCACATAGTAAGCACTTACCAAGTACAACTGAAAAGAGAGGTACACTTGATCTTCCACATTTGGTAGATGTGGAAACTGAGGCCAGAGATGTTATGGGACTCGACCAAGGTCAAACAGAGAAGCAGCAATGCCTAGTGGATAGGGTGGGAGTCAGAAGGACCTGGGTTCTAATCCCGGCTCCACCACTTGTCTGCTGGGTGAACTTAGGCAAGTTATTTCACTTCCTCATCTGTAAAATGGGGGTGAAGAGTGTGAGCCCCACGTGGGACATGGACCCATGTCCAACCTGATTAGCTTGTATCTACCCCTTAGTACAAGATGTGGTACATAGTAAGCTCTGAACAAATACCATAAAAAAAAGAGAGTGGTGGCAGTGGCGGACGGAGGACCCAGGTTTCCTGTCTCCCAATGCAGTGCTCTTTCCAGTAGGCCCTGCTGCTCGGTCGGTCCTCCCCTGCAGCTGCGACCTCTGTCTCTCCCTTGCAGATACGTTCGCCAGCAAGGCAGCGGCCATCCAAGACATCTATGCGGACGCTTCCATAGGCAACGTGACGGGCAGCAACGCGGTCAACGTCTTCCTGGGCATCGGGCTGGCCTGGTCCGTGGCCGCCATCTACTGGGCCCTCCGGGGGCAGGAGTTCCGCGTCTCAGCCGGGACCCTGGCCTTCTCGGTCACCCTGTTCACCATCTTCGCATTCGTCTGCATCAGCGTGCTCCTGTATCGGCGGAGGCCCCAGCTGGGTGGGGAGCTGGGTGGCCCCCGGGGCTGCCGGCTGGCCACAACCGCCCTCTTCATCAGCCTGTGGCTCCTGTACATTCTCTTTGCCACCCTGGAGGCCTATTGCTACATCAAAGGCTTCTGAGCATCAGGGGCAGGGCGGGCGGAGAGGGCCAGGGGCCGGTGAGCCCACCGGTGATGCTTCCGGAGTGTGCTCTCCTGGGGTCCCACCGGAGAGGACATCAAACTTCCGACTCCCAGGGGCCCGGCTTCGGCTCAGAGCTTGGGCCGGCCCAGCCATCAGGCCTGCTTGGGGGCTGGAAGTCAAGGACGTGGTCGGTGAAACGGGGACCATGACGACTCCACGGTCTAAACATATTTAAAAATAAACCGACCGTAGCGACGGACTCGATCTCCAGGCCCTCCTCCCACACAGCCAGCACAGCCCCCTCATCGACACCCAACTCCCGGCCCTTTCGGCCTGGCCCCTTCTCCCTCTGGGTTCAGGGGAGCTCATGGGCCTTGACTGGTTCAGACCCAGCTGGCATAGTGGGGAAATGAGTTAACTTTAGGGGCGGTTGGCTTGCAGAGGTGTTTTAATCATTATTATAAAGTCTTCTTCCTGTTTTTTGTTCTTTTTCTTTTCTTTTGAGGAGTTGGCCTCTTCCCCCCCACCCCCCCTTTTTTTTCTTTTGAAATCACCCAGAAGTGGAGAAACTAAAGCTGGGTTGACAGCAAAGCAAGGTTTGAGTTGTCACCTGTACTTGCACGGAAACAGAATCGTATCCGCCCATTGGCTCTTTTCCCCGTTTCCTTTCTGTCTGAGCCCAGTACAGAGAGGATCATGTTTCAGGCAGACACAAAACACATACCCAAATACAAATGCACTCTCACACAGACCCGGAAAATAAACTTCGGAAGATTCCTGGAAAGCAATCTTCTTCTCTTCACCTGCCTAAGCCAAAAAAAAGAAAACCAAACAAAAAACCACTTTGAAAAGATTACCTAGCCTGTACATTTTCAATATGTCATTGTTCTGTGTGTCAATTACTTAATGTTCATGGCATATGGATATCTATTTTTTCAAGGGAAGACAAGTCCATACCAGTAATTTGGTGTTCTCACTGCTTGGTGCTCCAAAGGAACATGCCTTCTCTGCCATGCTTATTTGAGGGACTCTTATCAAAAGAAACATCCTTGTATTTCTTGGCCACCAGCCCTACAGGCTTGAGGGTCCACAAGAAAGCCCCTTTATCTCCCTCTTGCCTCCCATCTCTTTCCTCCGGTTTAGTTTTTCTGCACCGCTAAAGGGATGTGTCTCTCTCTGGTGACCTTGTCCACATCTAGGCCAGGTGTGCTTGGATTTCCCAGAGTCACCCAACTCCCTACATCCTGCAGGGAACCCAAGTCTGTGGGAGCTTTATCCCATTTCCAGCTGCGTCCCTCCTCTGCCTCCCCAATTCCCCGGAGGTCCTGGCTTGGCAAGAATGTGAGAGAAGATCTTTGCAAGATCGCCACCATAAAACCACCACCAAACTTCAGGCTTTCCACATTGACGTAAGTACATTAAAAAAAAAGAAAGAAATCAAAGCACCCACTTAATTTTAAATGCATTTTTTAAGAAAAAAAGAAAAGGGTTTTACGTCATAAGCTACATCAGCGGTTGCTATTTGAAATGTTGGGTTGATTAAAAAAATTAAAAAATAAAAGCTATACTTATATCTCTATACCTGTATCTAGCCCCATATTTCTTAAAGCAAGGTCCAGGAAGCAATACTGTGTTTCACTTTTGACACATGTGAGACTGGGGTGAAGATGACCCATGTCCCAGAAGCCACCTGGGACGTACAAAATAAAAACCTTTATCTTAAAATAGATAAATAAAATATAAAGCTCCTTTCCTCCTGAATGTAGAGGCAACACCCAGAGTGCTCTCCTAGGGAAAAACGAGTCATGATTTTCAGCAATGTTAAAAAGAAGCATCCATCCTGGATGATTGGGTTGTGAGATAATAATAAAACTAATAATGATAATGGTATTTATTAAGTGCTTACTATGTGTCAAGCACTGTTCTATGAGCTGGGGTAGATATAAGCTAATTAGTTTGGACACATGGGGCCCAGTCATAAAACCCATTTTACAGAGGAAGTAACGCACAGGAGCTGTGCAGGGCTGTGCGATTCACAATTTGCCCTAGCTGCAAAATTTTTAGGAGATTCAAAGCCAGCACTTAGTACGGTGTCTGGAGCTTAGTACAGTGCCCAGCATGTAGTAAGCACTTAACGAATGCCATACAAAATTAAAAAATGAGAGATGCATGTCCAGAAAGGGGCTGGGATGGGCTTGACGCCTCAGCTGGAAGCAGGGAGCAGGCTGGATGCCGCTTGGCATCTTCAAGGTAAGCTGTGTTGCTCTATTCACCATCAAGACACACGTTTCAGATTCAGCCCAATAAAACTCAAAGAAAAGGACACTCACTGGGTGTTGTTTTCCTGCTCCCCTTTATTCCAGGAACTCAGGTTGGCTGGACACTTTAAGAATTTCTAAGAATTTCCACCTCCTGAATATATCGGTTTGGAGGTATCTAAGGGATGGCAAGAGGAGTAGAGTATTTGAACAGCACAGGAAACTCACAGTAAACTTGTGATCTGAGAATAATTATGACCTAATAGAAAAAGACAGGCCTGGGAGTCAGAGGAACTAGGTTCTAATCCCAGCTTTGTCACATGTCTGCTGTGTGACCTCGGGCAAGTCATTTCACTTCCTCTGTGTCTCCATTTCCTCATCTGTAAAGCAGGGATTAAACCCACCTTCCTCCTACTTAGACAGTGAGCCTCATGTGGGGGAGGGGCTGTATCCAACCTGATTATCCACCCCACGCTTAGAGCAGACCTTGGTACATAGTAGCGCTTAATAAATACCATCATCATTATTATTATTGGGGGAGCAAAACAGTCACTCACATAGTTATGTCCTGGGGAGGCCTGGGGTGGGGGTGGGGGGAAAAACGAAAGGGAAAGCGGCAGAGACAGAAAGAGACCGAGAGATAGACAGGGAGTTAGTTCTCCGGAATTCTTAATGGAGAGTAAGAAAACTAGTTGGAGACTCTAGATTTGCTCGGTGAAAGTCTGATTTTCTGAACTTTGACATTTCAGCTTCAAGCTCCTCGTGGGCAAGGAGTCACTTCTTCATTCTGTACTTCCCAAACGCCTACTACAGTGCATTTGGACACTCAATAAGTACTACTTCTATTACTACAATTACTCCCCATCCAGCCCTCTTTCCCAAAATGTCTCTTTAGGGGTTGAGATGGATGGGGAGAGGATGATTTTGGTCTAGACTCCTTGTTGATCACTGCCCCCTACTATGGGGCTGCTTCTATCACTAGTCGGAATGAGAAAGAGCATCAGGGTTAAACTGAGGGAAGAAAGATAGCCCTGGGAGAGGGTGTTTGTGGGGGCCACTCAGATTGGGTGTCCTCCATCTAAGGAGCAGTAAGTGCTTAATAAATATGACTGGATTGATTTATTGAGAGTCAGTCATCGGAATTTGCTTACCTGCCTTACTCAAAGCATGCCTCTGTTTGCTTTATCTAAATCCTATTCATACCGATCTCTGTAAGGCTGCAGAGAGAAGGAATGATTTCTTATTTCGCAGATGCCTCCTAGCTCTGGGCTCTACTCACTGAGTGACACCAGCTCTCTCGTACCTCTTCCCGATACCCTTTGAGAGGAAGAAGAGGAGACAGTTGCCTTCCCTCCTCTGCCCTTTCGGCTCCTCCTTTCCTCTTTTGCCCTCCTAAATGAAGGCCATGCCCTGAGAGCAGGCACAGGAAACTACAGGGTGGATTGTGAGGACAAAGGAAGCCACTAGGACAGGTCAATAGGAAAATACTAGGGCATAAAGGAAGGAATTTACATCCTGAAGATTTATTTGTATTAATGTCTGCCCCACCCACGCCAGACTGTAAACTCTTGGGCAGGGAATGTGTTTGATTATTGTCATGCTGTATTCTCCCAAGCACTTAGTACAGTGCTTTGCACACACGAATGAATGAATGACTGACTAAGAAAACCATTAATTGAAGTGAGGTTTAGCCCACTGGTCCATGGGCCAGTGGGCCAGCAACCAGGTCTCCTGTCGCAGTCCCAAAGACAGGAAACCAATATCCAGCCCAGCCCAGCCCAGTCCAGAGAGAATGAAACATCCCCAAACTAATACCGTCCTATAGCATGAGGCAAATTAATAGCAGGTGACCTGGTGTCCTGAGAACAGGAGTTTTAGGGAACAGGTAAGCCCATGTTTATCTACAAAGGAAATCAGCCCACCTGTCTCAGAAGGGGCAAGGATTTGGAGAGTCAGCTAATCCATCCCCCTGCCTCCTTCTTCTTATTTATTTTTATGGTTTTTGTTAGGTGTTTCCTCTGTGCCAGGCACTGTACTAGGTGCTGGGGTAGATACAAACTAATCGGATTGTCCCACATGGAACTCAAGTACAAATCCTCATTTCACAGACGAGGTATCTGAGAAATAGAGAAGTGAAGCGAATGGCCCAGCATCACATGACAAACACGTGGCAGAACTAGGATCAAAACCCAGGTCCTTCTGACTTCCAGACCCATGTTCTATTTTAAAAATAATAATGATAATAATAATGGCATTTATTAAGTGCTTACTATGTGCAGAACACTGTTCTAAGTGCTAGGGAGGTTACAAGGTGATCAAGTTGTCCCACGGGGGGCTCACAGTCTTCATCCCCATTTTTACAGATGAGGGAACTGAGGCACAGAGAAGTCAAGTGACTTGCCCAAAGTCACACAGCTGATAATTGGAGGAGTCGGAATTTGAACCCATGACCTCTGACTCCAAAGCCTGTGCTCTTTTCCACTGAGCCACGCTGCTTCTCTATTTTGTTCCTAAACATATCCAGAAAGTTCTTCCTAGTGTCTTGAGTATATCATTTATGTGGTCTGTGCTCAACTTGATTAACTTGTATCTACTCCAATGCTTACAACAGTGCTTTAGTACAAAGTGAGCACTTAACAAGTACCATCATTATTAGTATTTAAGCTCTTTTTGATTTTCTCCATCGAAACAGAGACAGCTTCAGACAATAATACTATGTGGTATTTGTTGAGCACTTCCTATGGGCCATGCACTGTACTAAGTGCTGGAGAAGATACAACATAATCAGGTTGGACACAGTCCCTGTCCTACACAGGGCTCATGGTCTCCGTAGAAGGGCAAACAAGTACTGAGTCCCCATTTCACGGATGAGGAAACTGAAGTCCAGAGAATTGAAGTGACGTGTCCATGATTGCACAGCAGATAAGTGGCAGAGTCAGGATTAGAACCCAGGTCCTGAGTCCCAGCATTGTGCCCTCTCTAATAATTATTATAGGTGGGAGAACTGGGGTCAGTCAATTAATCGATGATATTTTTTGAGCGCTTACTTCGTGCAGAGCACTGTACTAAGCTTTTGGGAGAGTATGATATAACAGAGTTGGTAGACACATCCCTTACCCACAGTGAGCTTACAGTCTAGAAGGGGAAACAGACATAAATATAAATCAATAAATGATGGATGTGCACATAAGTGCTGTGGGACTGAGGAAAGGGTGAATAAAGGATGCAAATCCAAATACAAGCATGCAAATCTGAGTTCAGAGAGGTCTCAGAGCAACCAAGCAATTTACCCAAGGACACACAGTTAGAGGAAGCCAGAGCTGGGAGCGGACAACAGGGATCCATCTGGACAGCCAGTGTCCCTGCTCTACTGTTCCCCAGCAAGGTCCCTGTTAGCGGCATATGACGGAGCCTCTGTTCTCCCCTTCCCCACCACGGCCTGGGAGTCAGGAGGTCTTGGTTTCTCATCCCAGCTCCACCACTTATCTGCTGTGTTGCCTTTGGCAAGTCACTTCTCTTCTCTGTGTTTCAGTGACCTCATCTGTAAAATGGAGATTGAGACCGTCAGCTCCATGTGGGACTAGGACTGTGTCCAATCCGATTTGCCTGTATCCACCCCAGTGCTTAGTACAGTGCCTGGTACATAGGAAATACCTAACAAATACCACCATCATTATTAGAACAGTACTCAGTCCTTAGACCCGTGCTTGGCACATAGTAAGTGTTGAACAAATACCATAATAATTATCAATTATCATTAATATTGTTATTATTATCTTCCATTTCCCACCATGGTCCCCATTAGCAGCAGTCATTGGGGCCTCTGACAGCGGCTCCATTTTTACCCCTCATGATGGACTCAGTGTCTTTCTCTGTTTGGGCTCTTCTTGTCCCTCTCCTTCTGGGACCTCCAGCTCCCCCGAACTCCTTGCCTCTTACATCCGGGATGCGTTCCTTGCCTCTGGAACTCATTCCCCTTGGACAGATCCACCCCCTCTCCTGATCCTCCGAGCCGCCCCGCGTCACTCCAGCTGCACATGCTGTGCTCTGACAGCAGCGAAGTGAAGCAGATGTAAGTGGACAGGGCCGAGCTTATTGACGTCAGCGAGCAGCTGTCCGGAAATGAGACTGCTGACTTCACCCAGTCGACCCGCCCGACCTCATTCTTAGCCCATGGGGGTCCCTGTTCCCCTTCTCTGCCACCCCTCTCCGCCTTGCTCCAGCTCAGAAGAGGCAGTCAGGATGTGTCTGGATATAGCAAAATTACCTTTCTTCCCTTTGTCTTTCAGGAACCGAAGACAGTTCTGGCCACTCCTTCAGCCTTTCCCAAGAGGAGTAGTTTCCAATGCTCTCGAGATCCTGGGGTTCCTCTCCAAACCTCCTTCAAGACCCTCCCTGGAAGTGGAGCCAGGACTCCACTCTGGCTGGCCATCTCTGATGTCTATGGTTATGTCTCACCGTCCTCAATGAACATCCCTTTAGATAATAGCAATAGTTGTGATATTTGTTAAGCGTTTCTATGTGTCAGGCACTGTTCTAAGTGCTGGGGTAGAGACTAGACAAGACAATCAGTTTGGACAGAGTTCCTGTCAACCAGTCAATGAATCACTGGTATTTATTAAGCACTGTACCAAGAGCTTGGGAGATACAATACAAAAGAGTAGATGGAGGCGATTCCTGCCCATGAGGAGTGTATAGACTGTCCCACATGGGACAGTACCCCTTAGATTGTGAGGGAGAACAGGTACTGAATCCCCACTTTAGAGCTAAGGTAGCCCTTATTCATTCTTTCAATCATATTTATTGAGCACTTACTGTGTGCAGAGCACTATACTAAGCACTTGGGAAGTACAAATCGGCAACATATAGAGACGTTCCCTACCCAACAACGGGATTACAGTCTAGAAGGGGGAGACAGACAACGAAACAAAACATGTAGACAGGCTTAGTCCAGAGCCATTCAGTCCTCTTCCCCCTGCAGCATTTGCCAGTTGTGGCAGTAACCCATGGCTTGATGGCTTCTTTTGGAGTCTTCCCAGCACCCTGTAGGACTACTTGTTAGAAATGGAAGAGTAGTCTGGGTGTCCAACATGCCATTGCTCATTTGGATGGTCATAGCTCATGGGTTTAGAAGCATGAGAAGCAGCGTGGCTCAATGGAAAGAGCACAGGCTTTGGAATCAGAGGTCATGGGTTCAAATCCTGGCCCCACCTAATATCAGCTGGGTGACTTTGGGCAAGTCACATAACTTCTCTGTGCCCCAGTTACCTCATCTGTAAAATAGGGATTAAGACTGTGAGCCCTCTGTGGGACAACCTGATCACCTTGTAACCTCCCCAGCACTTAAAACAGTGCTTTGCACATAGTAAGCGCTTAATAAATGCCATTATTATTATTTAGAGCGGAGGTGGGGGAAGCAGTGGGACAGCGATAAATCTCCCCCATTAGACTGTAACCACCTCAAGGACGGGAAGTGTGACTTTACTGGTATCTGAACTCTCCTAAAGTACCCAGTTCCAGGCTCTGGACCACGTAGGCATCCAGTACAGCGCTCTGAAAAACAATAAACTGGGGAAACAACTTGGCCTAGCAGAAAGAGCACAGGCCTAGAAGTCAGGAAATCTGGGTTCTAATCCCTATGAGACCTGAGGCAAGTCACTTCACGTCTTAGGGCCTGTTGCCTCATCTAGTGAAATGGAGATTAAATACCCGCTCTCCTTCCCTCTTAGAATGAGGGACAGAGACTGTGTGTGATCTGGTCACCTTGTATTTACCCTAGTGCTTGGCACATAGTAAGTACTTAACAATCCCACAATTGTTGCTAATAATGGCCCCATATATATCCTCTAGGGAAGGATGAGTTTAAAGCAAGGAACATATTGAAGGAATGGAAGGGGCTTCTCTCACTCTGTCTCTGCCTGTCTTTCTGTGTCAACTTATTCAATCATATTTATTTGCACTTACTGTATGCAGAGCACCGTACTAAGCACTTGGGAAAGTACAATATAACAATAAACAGTCACATTCCCTGCCCACAACGAGCTTACAGTTTCGAGGGAGGGAGGGAGACATCAATAAAAAGAAATAAATTACAGAAATGTACATAAGTGCTGTGGGGCTGTGAGGGGGCATGAATAAAGGGAGCAATTCAGGGCAACGCAGAAGGGAGTGGGGTAATTGGAAAGAGGAGATCTGCCTTCACTAAGGCTTTGGAGGCTTGGAGAGTAATTGTCTGTCAGATTTAAGGAGGGAGGGCGATCCAGGGCAGAGGCCGGACGTGGATGAGGGGTTGGTGTTGAGATAGACGAGATCGAGGTACAGTGAGTAGGTTAGCATTAGAGGAGTGAAGTGTGCTGGCTATGTTATAGTAGGGGAGTAGTGAGGTGAAGTAAGAGGGGGCAAGGTGATTGACTGCTTTAAAGCCAATGGTGAGGAGTCTTTTTTAATGCAGAGGTGGATGGGCAGCCACCAGTGTTTCTTGAGGAGTGGGGTGACATGTCCTGAATGGTTTTGTAGAAAAATGATCCAGGCAGCAGAGTGAAATATGGATTGGAGAGGGGAAAGATAGGAGTCTGGGAGGTCAGCAAGGAGGTCCTCTAGGCTGTCAATTTGTTGTGGGCAGGGAATATATCAGTATACTGGGGTATTGTACTCTCTCAAGTGCTCAATAAATATGATTGAATGAATGATTGAGGCTGATTCAGTAATGGAGGCGGAAGAAGAGAAGTGATTGTATTAACGTGGTAGCTGTTTGGATGGAGAGGAAAAGGTAGATTTTAACACTGATTTCTCCCCTGAAGTATTTACTGCCCTCTGCAACAAATTTGGTGTTTTCCAATAGATCCGTAAGCTGCTTAGAAAAATCCACCTTGACCAAATGTACCGCTCTCCCTGCCCCCCACCCCCCGTCCAGTTCCCCCCTTGACTCCCCTCATCCAGACCCTCAACACTGCTCTCTACTTGCTTTCCCCACTTCTGCCCCCCCCAAGGTGGATCCCAAATCATTCCAGACAAGAGATGCAGAAGAGGTGGACAAGGAGGATGAGGAGGGAAGAGGAGGAGGAGGAGGTGGTGGAGAAGGGGAAGGAAGAGGAGGAGCAGGAGGAGGAGGTGGTGGAGAAGGGGAAAGAAGAGGAGGAGCAGGAGGAGGAGGAGGAGAGCTATTAAAGCTACATCAAAGCCTCCATCAGGAACCAACAGCTGGGCCCGGAAAGGGTTTCTTTGGAAGGACCAGGGTGGAGCTATATAGTTGGTGCCAAAAGACCCGGTTCATCCCAGTGAGACAATGTGAAACACATACACATGATTTCCACTGCCCCTCCTCCCCCCACCAAAAAAAAGTGCCTGGAAAAGGGAGAAGGAGAGTGAGAAAACAGAGGAGGGAGGGAGAAGAGAAGCTACTGTGTATCCTCAGCACTTGCAGTGAAGAGATAATAATAATAATAATTATGGTATTTGTTAAACGCTTAACTATGTGCCAGGCACTCTACTAAGCACTGTGGTGGATACAAGCAAATCAGGATGGACACGGTCCCTGAGCCACATGGGGCTCACAGTCTCAATCCCCATTTTACAGATGAGGTGACTAAGGCCCAGAGAAGTTAAGTGACTTGCCCAAGGTCACACAGCAGACAAATGATGGAGCTGGGATTAGAACCCCTGACCTTCTGACTCCCAGGCCTGTCTTTCCACTATGCCATGCTGCTTCTCATGGGGTGGGGTGACTCCAGGATCCCCCAATCCAAGCAGCTTCTGGGTTCGCCCCAGATTGGAGCGACATGATCATGAGAAATAGCACGGCCTAGTGGAAAATGCCCGATCCTGAGAGTCAGAAGGCCTGACTAATCCCAACTCCACCGTGTATCTGCTGGGTGACCCTGGACAAGTCACTTGACATCCCTGGATTTCACTTTCCTCAACTGTAAAATGGGGATTGAATACTGAATCCCCCCACTACTTAGTCTGGGAGTCTCATGAGAGACAGGGACAGTATCTGGCCTTGTATCTACCCCAGTGCTTAGTACAGTGATTGTTGGGTAGGGACAGTCTCTATATGTTGCCGACTTGTACTTCCCAAGCACTTAGTACAGTGCTCTGTACACAGTAAGCGCTCAATAAATACAATTGAATGAATGGAGGACAGTCAGCTCCAGATAGGGGGCAGGAATTGCATGCATTCTGTGTGCAGCCACTACAGTTATTCCTATTGGTTTGTCCTCTAAGAGTGTAAACTCACTGTGGGCAGGGAACATCCCTACCAACTCTGTTGTACTGTACTCTCCCCAGAGATAAGCATAGTGCTCAGCACACAGTAAATGCTCAACAACTAGGACTGATTGACGGATTGACTGGTTCTATATTTCTACCCTAAAGTGGGTCTTTATATGGTATTTATTAAGCATTTACTAGGTGTCAAACACTAGTGCTGGGGTAGATACAACTTAATACGGTCAAACACAGACCCCGTCCTACATGGGGCTCACAGTCTAAGAAGGAGGGAGAACAGGTACTGAATCCCCTTTCAACAGTTGAGGAAACTGAAGCCCAGAGAATTGAAGTGACTTGCCCAGGGTCACGCAGCAGGCCACTGGTGGACCCAGGATTCGAACCCAGGTCCTCTGACTCCCAGGTACATGCTCTTTCCACTCAGCTCTCCTCCCCCAGCCTGGTGGCCTGTCTCAGGCCTAGACCCCTGGAGCAGGATCAGCTCTCCATCACCTCCCCGTTGCCATTTTGGATCCCTCACCACTCTTGACTGAGGGATCCATCCAGTTATTGCAGAGGACGGGGTGTCCCCCATGCCTGGTCCACAGGGCTGCCAGCTGGTAGTCCAGTGGTCGCTCTCAAGCCCAGACCCCCCTAGACCCACCCATTGAGCTAACAGGCCACATAACCTGATGGTGCCACATAGACACCATCGTTGCAGAAGTTGTTGTGAGGCTTCTGGGTCCTCAGACCATTTTCTGATCCTCCCAAAGATCCCTGAGGTATCTTTTTATGATATTTAAGGACTTACAATGGTCCAGGCTCTGTACTAAGTGCTGGGGTAGATAAAAAGTAATCAGGTTGGTCACAGTCTATGTCCCCGCAGGGCTCACAGTCCTCATCTCCATTTAACAGATGAGAAGCATCATGGCCTAGTGGATAGAGCACAAGTCTGGGAGTGAGAAGGACCTGGGTTCTAGCCCTGGCTCCACCAAAAAAGGTGACTAAGGCCCAAAGACGTTAAGTGATTTACCCAAGGTCACAAAGTAGACCGAAGCAGCACGGTCTAGTGGAAAGAGCATGGGGTTGGGAGTCAGAAGGACCTGGGTTCTAATCCCAGCTCTGCTGCTTGTGTGCAGTGTGACCCTGGGCAAGTCACTTCACTTCTCTGGGCCACAGTTCCCTCCTTTGTAAAATGGGGGTGAAGACTGTGAGCCCCATGAGAGACGGGGACCATGTCCAACCTGATTAGCTTGTATCTATCACAGCACTTAGAACAGTGCTTGACACATAATAAGCACTTAACAAATACCACCATCGTCATCAAATGACAGTCCTGGAATGAGAACCCAGGCAGGTCCTTCTGACTCCCAGGCCTGTGCTCTATCCACTAGGCCTCGCTGTACCATTATACCCCCTCCTTCCTCTGCTGGACTCCAGATTCGTTGTACTCCCCCCCCCCCACCCCCCCCCCACCCGCTTTCTCACCCAGACCCCTCTGAACCATCTAAAGCCACAGCTGCTTCTGGGCTCTGGAACCCAGCAGCAGAAGCAGAACACGAGACTAGGAGAAGCAGGGTGGCCTAGGAGGCAGAGGAACCTGAGTTCTAATCTCGGCTCTGACATTTGCCTGCTATGAGACCTTGGACAAGTCACTTCACTTCTCTATGCATCCATTTCCTCATGTGTAAAATGGGGATTCACTTACTTGTTCTCCGTCCCACTTAGATGATGAACCTCATGTGGGACAGGGACTGTGTCTGACCTGATTATCTTGTGTGTACCCAGGCCTTAGTGCAGTGCTTGGCATATAATAAGCACTTAACAAATATCACAATTATTATTATCGGCAGGATTTGAGGGGAAAGGAGGCTGGGCACTGCAATCTCAGCTCCGCCACTTGTCTTCTCTGTGGCCCTGGGCAAGTCACCTAACTTCTCTGGGCCTCAGTCACCTCATCTGTTAAATGGGGATTGAGGCTGCGAGCCTCATGTGAGACAGGGACTCTGCCCAACCCAATTTTCTTGTACCCACCTCAGCACTTAGTACAGTGCCTGGCACACAGTAAGTGGTTAACAAATGCCACAATTATCATTATTACCATTATTATTATTCTTATCATAAGAGGTTGCGACAGACATAAAGACTTCCAGTGTATGTTGGTCCCAGACAGGCCAGCTGAAAAATGTACCAAAAGCCATCCTACTGTCAGCTCCTGCCCATTCCCAAGGCTGGTGGAGGGTTGCCCTCTGGGTTTTTATTACCACTGATTGGAATTACCATTGATTGATTAGGTCCAGACTGGAAGAGGTTCCACAATCATTTTTTTTTTTAGAGAAGCAGCATGGCTCAGTGGAAGGAGCCCAGGCTTTGGAGTCAGTGGTCATGGGTTCAAATCCCAGCTCCGCCAATTGTCAGCTGTGTGACTTTGGGCAAGTCACCTCACTTCTCTGTGCCTCAGTTACCTCATCTGCAAAATGGGGATTGACTGTGAGCCCGCCGTGGGACAACCTGATCACCTTGTAACCTCCCCAGCGCTTAGATCAGTGCATTGCACACAGTAAGCGCTTAATAAATGCCATTATTTTATTTTCCAGGTGGCCACACTGCAAGGTAAATGGCGCCACCTCGTGGGCCATTTTCTAGCCCTTGCAGAAACGGGCGACACTGGCTGGACGTCTGTGGAGTCCTTGGGCTTAATAATAATAATGATGGCATTTGTTAAGCGCTTACTATGTGCAAAGCACTGTTCTTAGAAGCTTAGAAGGGGTCTCCTTCTCCCAGCAGATGCGTCTGCCCTATTTGTGCAGATCTCCAGGGGAGGAGGCAGACCGTTCTAGGGAAAGACCCTGGTCCACAAGGAGAGCGTGAGGCAGGGATGGGGAGCCCTGTGGGGGCCTGAAGAGAGGAGACCAAAACAAGGGTTATCTAATTTTATTAAAAAACAAAAACACCTGCTTTTCACAACAACCCAGGTGCTTGGATCACGGTGGCCGGGAAGGGGCAGGGGTTGGGAGGTGGGCACGGAAGGGCTGGCTCAGTTCTGGCCTCTACTCAACTAACAGGGATAAGCTGCTTTCTAGTGGCTCCCTACCCTCATGCCCCGGGCCCAAATTGGGCCCTGCTCTGCCTCCCAACTGGGCCTCAACTTAGCCGGCTACACAGCACCGGATGGGAAGTTTCTGACAAGGACTATTGCTCCTCAGGACTTTCAGACACCTCACGGGGCATGTCACAACCCAGAAAACAGCCCAGGGCTCTGGGTTGCTGACTTCCCTGGGCAGACAGGCCTGAAGGCAGGCCCAGAAGTCCATTCTGTCTGTCTGCCAAGAGCTCCTGGCTCTGCCTGGTTCCGTGGTCCCATCCATGGGCCAGGTGGGTATCAAAGCCTCACCTCTGGGCTCTCAGGCCTCGGTCTTGGTGGGAGCCAGCCAAACACCAGGCCCTCTGGACTTCTGCAATGGAGGCGGCTCTGGCTTCTGATCCCGCTGCAGGGGGGAGAGGGGACTGGAGACTGTAGCGGGTTCTTCCTGTCAAGAGGCAGACCCCTGGGTGGAGGCAGCAAGGAGCTCTGGGTTGCTCCTGGAGTTCACTGTCCCAGACCTGGGGCAGTAGCCCCAGTGGCACGAGAGCCCCAAAGCCCCAGCAGAGGCTCTGCCACCCTGCACATCCCTCCCACAGCAGCCCAGAGCAGGGCTGCTTCCGCCAGATCCCGCCCCAGGTTCACCCCGGCTTCTCTCCCACCAGGGTTGTCTGTCTGTCTGTCTGTCTGACCCCAGACTGCCCAGGATCACACGACCACGGACGGGCCTCTGCTCCCTTCTCCTAAGGGGCCTCCAGCCTCACGCCCTGTCCCCCCTCTTGGTTACGGCCCCCAGAGCCCTCCAACTCCGCCCCGCTCCAGCCATTGGGTCCAGTCTCAGGGAAGATCCTGACCATGCTGTCAGCCGGCCTCCCCCACGGGTGAGCAGAATTGGGGGGCTCCTGTTTCCCTGCAGCACAGTGGGGCTCAGACTGACCATCCCACCATCAGGCTGCAAGCACCCAAGTGGGGGAACCGCTTGACCAAACCTTACCGATCTTCCCTCATCCCTGGCACTACCTCCTTCCCCGCTGGCAGTGGCATGGCCTAGTGGAAAGATCATGGGCCTGGAAATAACGGGACCCAGACTCGAATCCTGGCCCTGCCACTTTCTGGATGGGTGACCTTGGGTGAGTCACTTGCTTTGTCTCTGCCTCATCTTCCTCACTTGCAGAAGAGGGATAAGATACCTGTCCTCCCTCCCACAAAGATTGTGAGTCCTGTGTGAGACAGGAACTGTGTCTGATCTGCATATACTGTACTTGTACAGTGCTCGGCACATAGTAAGCACTTTAACACTTACCAAATATTATGAAAACCTGATGCTATGAGCTGGAGGGGACTTTGCAGCCAGAGGAGGGAAATGTGTCTTGCAGGCAGCCTCACTGGGAACAGCCTTTTCTCTCTCCTGCTTGGGTGTTGGCTGGGGACGGTGGGGTGGGGGGAGGTTGGTGGGGAGGGCGCAGGAGAGGCAAGGGGATCTTTGTTCTGGACGCTACTTAGCAGGGGGCCTGGGTGACCCTATTTTGGATATTCAGGCTGCCTTCCTCGGAACTGGGCAGATAATCAATCCCTCAGTGCCCCCCCCCCCCCCATCTCCCTAGCCCTGCCCTATGACCCTATGACCTCCTCCTCAGCCGGCTAAGCCCCCAACTTTTAACTAAGAAACAACTAACGGAGGTTCAACTCTTGGGGGACTCCTTTCGGGGACCTCTGGCCTGGGAACTGGAGCTGGAGAGCCTTCTTGTTGGGTAGACCCCATCTTACTTACTTCCTCCCGGCCCCCACTCCCCTCTGGATATGGCCCCCTGCCACAGCAGACCCCTAGCTGCAGGGAGCAGTGGACGTGGGGGCCGTGGCTCCAGAGACCGTGGATCTTACAGGAAAGTGGGGGGGGCCTGGCAGGGCCAACAGATGGGGAGGGTCCATGGCCTCGCTAGCCTAGAGCCTTGGGCAGGTGGGGAAAACAGCAACTCCAATGCCTGTACAAAAGAACTGTACAATTTCCATATATATTTATATACAGTATATAAATCTTTCTTCTCTGGAGTCCCAAAGACCCCGAAATCCTAAGTCATCAGTAGCTGATCCAAGAGGGAGTCTGGCTCTGTTTCCTTCTCTCTTCCCTCGGCAGGATTAGATAATGGCGTTAAAGAACAAACAGAAAGACAATGGTTACAAAGTGCAAACTTCAAGGGGTGGGAGGAGCAGGGCACAGCTCGAGGGGGTGGGGCCGGGGTGCAGCGGGGTGGGGGTGGGGCCGAGGCAGAAGTGGCGACGGGCAAGGGGGCCTGGTTCTGCTGGTCCTGCCTCTCTCCGGTCCACTCCAGCCAGCCCATCTGGTTCGGGACCTAGACGAGACGTCCTACTGGAAGAGGGAGAATTGGTGGGGAATCAGAGAAAAATCGGGGTGTGGGGGTGCAGAACGCATCAAGAAACAGCATTTTCAGGGGTCTAATCCCACATTCCTCTCCTCCTCCCCCTGCTCAGGACAGTCGCTTCCACAACTTGTCTGCTGTGTGACCTTGAGCAAGTCACTTAACTTCTCTGTGCCTCAGTTACCTAATCTGTAAAATGGACATTAAGACTGCGAGCCCCAGGTAGGACGGGGACTGTGTCCAACCCTTGTATGTACCTCAGCGCTTAGAACGGTGCTGGACGCACAGTAAGTGCTTAACAAATACCATCATTATTATTGTTATCAGACTGTACACTCATAGCAGGCAGGGATTGTGACTACTTATTCTGTTGTATTGTACTCTTCCAAGTACTTAGTTCATTCATTCATTCATTCAATCGTATTTATTGAGCACTTACTGTGTGCAGAGCACTGTACTAAGCGCTTGGGAAGTACAAGTTGGCAACATATAGAAATGGTCCCTACCCAACAATGGGTTCACAGTCTAGCTAGCCGTGCTTAGTACAGTGCACGACCCACAGCGAGCACTTAGTAAATATCGTGACTGATTGATTGATTGACTGCTGGACTGTAAGTGCTTTGAGAGCTGGGAGCAGATCTATTTACCCTACTGGACTCTCCCAACCACTTGCTACACTGCTCTGCATACAGCAAACACTCAATTAACACCACTGACCTATTGACTGACTGATTGTTAGAACCCCTCGGTCACCAGGCTACTTTCTCCCCAGGGAGGGCTACTTGGAGGAGCTCAGGGCTGGGAGCGTGTTCCACTGAGGTGGGGATCCTGTCGTTCACTCCCCTTTAGACCATAGGCTTTAGACCATAGGCTCGATGTGGGCAGGGAATGTGTCTGTTACATTTTGTACTCTCTCTCAGTACAGAGCTCTGCACACAGTAAGCACTCAGTAAATACTATTGACTGACCGACTCTTAGCGGACAGCTGAGCTTCCCCAGTTTCTGAGTATCCGGGGGAAAGAGAGAAGTCTCAGAGGGATGGAAGAGACTTACTGAACGGGTTCATGCCTTGTTTTTTTCCATGGGGAAAGCTGCCAGCACTGCTCCCTGCAACCAACGAGGAGAGCCCCATCAGGGCTAGGGCCATTGCTGGCCCTGGTGGCCCCACTCCTGGCCCCCCAAGCCTGGGTTGGCTTGGGGAATGGGCGAGGACACCCCCACCACCATTCCCTTTGCTGCTGGTCCTGGCCTGGAACGTAGGGGAGGCCTGTAGGGCCATGTTGGTCGCTTGAGAACACGGCACCGCTCGTGGCTACCTTACTCCCCCATGGACTTCGGGGGCCACCAATGGGCTCCAACTGATTTGTCTTGGGCCACCAGCAGGTGGGAAGGGAGCTAGTCTGCTAGCCATTTGGGCAAGCGGTGACTTTTGCTTCCTCTCCATTTGAGCTCCCCTGAGATCAGCCCTGACTCTTAATTAGGAGACGCAGCATGGCTCAGTGGAAAGAGCCTGGGCTTTGGAGTCAGAGCTCATGGGTTCAAATCCCAGCTCCGCCAATTCTCAGCTGTGTGACTTTGGGCAAATCACTTGACTTCTCTGGGTCTTAGTTCCCTCATCTGTAAAATGGGGATGAAGACTGTGAGCCCCCCGTGGGACAACCTGATCACCTTGTAACCTCCCCAGTGCTTAGAACAGTGCTTTGCACATAGTAAGCGCTTAATAAATGCCATCATTATTATTATTAATTAGCCATACATCTTGACCAACCAGTGGCCCCCTATCTTCCCCTATCTCGACTTTTTTGCTACCAGCCCCTTTCCCACTTCTTCCCACTAGCCTGGAAATCTGTCCCCATCCATATAGTCCAGAACAACGGTCACCCCTCCTTTGAAGCATTATTGTCACAGATTCAAGTGCATAGTTGACACAGAAGGGCAAGAGAGCCAGAGAAAAGAAGACTTAATCGGGGAAGGCCTCTTAGGGGGAATGTGACTTGAAGAGATCTCCAAGAGGCCTTCCCCGATTAAATCCTTTTTTCCCTGGCTAGATCTCCCTTCTGGGTCAACTATGCACTTGGATCTGTGACCCTAGGACATTTGATATTTCCCACCGCCAACCCCACAGTAGTTACTTATGTATCTTTAAATTATATATTATAAATTACTTATATTAATGTCTGCCTCCCCTCTAGACTGTAAGCTCATTATGGGCAAGAAATGTCCACTAATTTTGTTATATTGTACTTTCCCGAGTGCTTCATATAGAGTTCTGGACATAGTAAGGACTCAGTAAATACCATTCATTGATTGATTAATTGATTGACTTGAAGGTGCAGGGTTTTTCATTTCCAGGGCAGAATTAAGGTTTGGCTTCTCTAAACTAGAGAGCGGACAAGCTTCTGTCCCAGTGAGCCCCAGGAACAGGAGTCCCCCACCTCTGCACCCAACCAAGGGTGATAAAAGCAGTAATTGTCATATTTGTTAAGCACTTACTATATCAATAACTATACTAAGCAATGGGGTAGATACATGGCCAGGTACTGTCCCTGTCCCTCATGAGACTCCCAGACTAGGTAGGGGGGGAATTCAGTATTCAATCCCCATTTTACAGTTGAGGAAAGTGAAACCCAGGGATGTTAAGTGACTTGTTCAAGGTCATCCAGCAGATACACGATGGAGTTGGGATTAGTCAGGCCCTCTGACTCTCAGGATTGGACATTTTCCACTAGGCCATGCAATTTCTCATGATCACGTCGGGGGTGACTCAGAGGAGCAGCATGGCCTAGTGGATGGAGCACGGGCCTGAGAGTCAGAAGGTCATGGGTTCTAATCCTGGCTCTGCCACTTGTCTGCTGTGTGGCCTTGGGCAGGTCACTTCACTTCTCTGTGCCTCAATTACCTTATCTGTAAAATGGGGATGAAGACTGTGAACCCCTTGAGGGACAGAAATTTAATGCTGTATTTTCAATGGCCCCCAATGTCCTTCCCCATTGGAGAGGGGGCTGTACCTCAAAATCAAGCGCTTAGTACAGTGCTTTGCACACAGTAAGCGCTCAATAAAAACGATTGAATGAACGAATAAAACATGACAGTTGCCTCGGCCTCGAGCAGCCATTCCCTCAGAGACCGCTAGAGGGCACTGCACACCTTGCTCCTCGCAGCAGAACAGGCCACTGGAGTTTTTCTTTCATTCATTCATTCATTCATTCATTCATTCAATCGTATTTATTGAGCGCTGGCTGTGTGCAGAGTACTGTACAAAGCGCTTGGGAAGTACAAGTTGGCAACATATAGGGACGGTCCCTACCCAACAACGGGCTCACAGTCTAGAAGGGGGAGACAGACAACAAAACAAAACATGTGGACAGTTAAGTCATCAGAATAAATAGAAATAAAGCTAGATGCACATTATTAACAAAATAAATAGAATAGTAAATATGTACAAGTAAAATAAATCTGTACAAACAAGCGCTTAGTACAGTGCTCTGCACCCAGTAAGTGCTCAATAAATACGATTGAATGAATGAATGAAAGAATATATACAGGTGCTGTGGGGAGGGGAAGGAGGTAGAGCCGGGAGGAGATGCGGAGGAGGAGAGGAAAAAGGGGGCTCAGTCTGGGAAGGACTCCTGGAGGAGGTGAGCTCTTGTGTTTTGTTCTTAATGGTATTTGTTAAGCGCTTACTATGTGCCAAGCACTGTTCTAGGAGTTCCCAGCCTCAGGGAAGTAGCAGGGTAGGCAGCTAATGTTTGAGGCTCCTAGCATTGGGGCAGGCCATAGCTGTCTGAGGCTCCTAGCAGCCGGGAAGACTACAGCTGTTCGAGGCTCCTAGCGTCAGGGCAAGCCACTGCTGCTTGAGGCACATACTAATAATAATAATGTTGGCATTTGTTAAGTGTTCACTATATGCCAAGCACTGTTCTAAGTGCTGGGATAGGTACAAGGTAATCAGGTTGTCCCACGTGGGGCTCACAGTCTTCATCACCATTTTACAGATGAGGGAACTGAGGCACAGAGAAGTTAAGTGGCTTGCCCAAGGTCACACAGCAGACAAGTGGCAGAGCCGGGATTAGAATCCACAACCTCTGACTCCCAAGCCCGTGCTCTTTCCACTAAGCCATGGTGCTTCTTGTATTAATAATAATTATTATTAATATATAATATATTAAGAATATATTATTATTATTATTATAACATTTGTTAAGTACTTACGATGTGCCAGGCATTCTATTAAGCACCCGGGTGGATACAAGCAAATCCAGTTGGACACAGTCCCCTGTCCCACATGGAGCTCACAGTCTCAATCCCCATTTGTCTCACCCCAACGAGCGACTGACCCTCCCTTAGATCCCTTTGATGAGGTCACTAAGGCACAGAGAAGTGAAGTGACTTGACTTAGATCACACAGCAGATAAGTGGTCGAGTCGGGATTAGAACCCATGACCTTCTGACTCCTAGGCTCATGTTCTATCCACTACTCCACAGTGGGGCAGGCCTCTGCTGACTGAGGCTCCTAGAGGTGGGGCAGTCTGAAGCTGTTCGAGGCTCCTAGATGTTGGGTAGATTGCTGCTGTAGGAGTCTCCTAGCAAAGGGGCAAGATCATGAGTAGTCTGAGGTGCCTAGCAGGTTAATAATAATAATAATGCTGGTATTTGTTAAGTGCTTACTATGTGCAAAGCGCTGTTCTAAGCGCTGGGGGGATACAAGGTGATCAGATTGTCCCACGTGGGGCTCACAGTCTTAATCCCCATTTTCCAGATGAGGGAACTGAGGCACAGAGAAGTTAAGTGACTTGCCCAAAGTCACACAGCTGACAATTGGCGAAGTCAGGATTTGAATCCATGACCTCTGACTCCAAAGCCTGTGCTCTTTCCACTGAGCCATGGTTAGGCAGTCTTATTCTGCTGCCTGAGGCTCCTAGCAGTTGCCTGAGGCTCCTGTTGGTGATATTCAAGGCTCCTAGCAACGGGGCAAGCTGTGGGGGTTTGATGCTCCTATCAGGGGCAAACCACTGCTGCTCGAAGTTCCTAGTTGTGGGGCAGCTGCTGTTCGAGGCTCCTAGCAGCAAGGGAAAGTAGAGGCGAAATCCACCACACCCATCCAGGCTCTACCATTCTCTGGGCAGAGGACACACCCAGCTAAATTCTCCTCAAGGCCCTTCCTGGACAGGGGCTCATGTGGGAGGGATCACCGATGAGGGTCGGTGGCTCCTGGAAGTGAAATGAAGGGGTTTTCCCACTGTTCCTCCACTCCGGAAAGGTATGCACCTCAGGACAGGGTAGCCTCTCACCAGGCATCATGGTCCCTCCTCTGTCCCCCTGAGTCAATCTCATCATTCTGCACCACCTAGCACAACCCTCTGCCAGGGACTCTAGATTGTAAACTCACTGTGGGAAATTAATGTGTCTGTTTTATTGTACTTTCCCAAACACTGAGTACAGTGCTCAGCGCACAGTAAGTGCTCAATAAATATGATCGACTGCTGGAACTTCCAAGCAAGTGGCTCAACTCCAGGCTAAGGACTGTGCGAGGAAAGTCCCCCCAACAGTCCCAGGCCTGGGTATGAGAATGTGGCCCCCATGCCGGACAGGGGAGGGTGGGGAGAGTGTTCCCCTTCCTCTTCCCAGGAGCAGGAGCTCTGGAGGGGCCGAGGGGCAGACTGTCCCTGGGGTTGGGGGCTCAGCAGGGTAGAGGCCTGGGGCCTCTCAACTCACAGAATTCAGCCCTCCATGGCCGAGGTGGGCCTCAGCCAGGCTAACCCTCTTCAGGCCCTGTCCAAACCCCATGAAGCAGTGTGGTCTAGTGGAAAGAGCATGGTCCTGGGAGTCAGAGGACCAGAT